>NC_066866.1:8360451-8984618 GCF_025177605.1 Cucumis melo
TAATTAAATCCATATATATTTTATATTATTGAGCATATATTTTTAGTTATCACATAATCCTCCCCTCTCCCAAGGTTGCTTAATAATCTTTAAGGAGATTTCTCTTGTAGTAGAATAATGAGTGTGTGGCTCATCATAACTTGAATCTCCAACTTGAAAGCCAAGAAATATGTACCAATTATTCCTCATTGATAATGTTCAAGTTGGCACATGTCTTGAAGTCTATTTATTTATTTTGTTTAGTATATAATGTAACTGCGAAGATAAGATAATAAGATTGAATTTTTTATCCTATTAAAAGTAGTCCATATCAAATATCCTCATGTTATTATGACACGTGTTATAAAATATTTGATTGGAAAGAACGTATAGGAAGTTTTTTATGAGTATTTTGTTTAACTAAACACCTATTCCTTTATATTGTTTTATGTGGTTATAAACTATAGGCATGATTTCATAAAACTCTAGTCAAAGTTCAAATCTTTTTTGTAGCAGCACAAAACTTTATTTTATATTATTGCTTTTCTTATAGTAGGAATGAGGGATTCAATTTCAAAAATTTTAGGGAGGAAAAGATGGGTCATATCAATTATGATTGAACTTTACTTTGATAAATTTTTATGCAATAAAACAGAGATGAAATGGGACAGTATTCATGTTATTATTTATGTGTTACCTAGGAAGTTTAACTCAATTTCAAATACTAATTACCTTTTTGTTTCAAACGTATATTAATTTACATTTATGTTTGAATTTCATTTGAAATAAATAGTGTGAATTTTATAATTTAAATCAATTAAATTTCTAAATTTAATTCTCTTTTACCTTGATTTTTCTTAAACCTGACTATAAGGGTAAAATGTGAAACTTCTCTCATTCCTTCTAAACTATCATGCATTCCAAACAACGATCTTTTTATCATTTTGTTATTTTTTCTAACTGTTTACAATTTACTATAATATATCACAAGTTTTTTTAATATTCAAATATTATAGGATTAAGTACACCTGAAGATTAATTGATTAATTGATGTGCACCTAAATGAACATGAATATTTTGAGGAGGTAAATGAATCTTATGGTTGGTTGATTTTTTTTTCTTTTTCCTTTTAATTTTCATTTTCATGTTAGTGTTGTGTGACCAATTTGGTGTATGTCTGCCTCTTTTGAGAGGAAATGATAATGTTTTTGGGAGGAGGAAAGTCAGTCAGAAGAATGGGAGGCCCCATTTCTCCATCATTCTGCCCCTCATTACAAAAGCTTCTTTGATATTTGTACCTTTGCTTCTAGAATTCAAAAATTTTAAAAAGAAAAAGTATGTATTAAACAAAAAATACCTTTTCTTTTTTAATATATAAAAATATGGAATTAGAAAAAGTAAAGTTCAAACTTACCAATGGACTTATTATGTGGATTTGACAATTTTAACCTAATTCAATTAGGGTGGCACAATTAACACTTCACAACCTAAAGTTGGATTTGGTAATGATTTCTTTTTCTTTTATTCTTGGTTTTCTATTTAAATGTTTTATGTTTGTTTTCTATTAAATTTTCCACATATTTTTTAAATGAATTATTTCAATTCTTTATCAAATTTTAAGCCTTCGCTTTCTTTTGGTTTTTGAAACTCCAACTTGAGATTTTTAAAATAATATGACAAGACAATGAATAATAGGATGAATTTAGAAAATTGGAAAAAATACTTTTAGTTTTTTTTTTAAAAAAAAAGTATGTACATTTTGTTAAAATTCGTAAAACTGTTTTTCGGTAAATCTTAAACGAAATCGACGATCAAGATTTTTCTAAAATATTAAAATTTTTCAATTTATCGATTGTTTTGAGTTTTCTCAGTACATAGACAATTAATAGGCCGAAATTCTACGTTTTCAAATCTTCTCCGATAATCTTATTTAATTTTTTTTATCTTTGTAAAAAATTATTCAAACTTTTCTAAATCTTCCACCAAATCTTAACCCATTTTTTTCAACTATTTATTTTAAATTATCATTTTTCCTTTTACTAATTCTTCTCTTCTTCAACCTAAAACATTCTTTCGCATTACTCAACCACAACAAATGCCACCACTCCCCACCGCTCCCTTTTCTTTCTTGCTTCTGCCTATTCAAATCTTCCACCTCTCATCCACGTATTGTTTCTCCTACTTCTTTCTTCTTTTCCTCTTTCTCACATTATTGGCATTCTGGTTTGAAATTATGATAAGATAATTGAATTGATTAAAGAAAGGAAAGGAATTAGGAAAAGAAAAAAAATGGTAATTTACAAGTTTCAGTCTTAAGTTATGATAAGATAATTGAAATGATTAAAGAAAGGAAGGAATTGTTAGAAATGACTTATGGGCTTTGGCTCAAATAGCAAAGTTAAGTAGTTTGTCCCACATTGCTAATCTTTGAAGTGGGAAGTGGATATATATTTTTAAACAAATTTCAACACACCGAAAAATATTTTTCCAATTCCTTCTTCTCATATTTCGCTTTCCTCTCCCCGTTTTGAGTAAGTTGTGTTAACCTTAGGGAGTAACCGACATCACGATTAGCACCACAGTCAGATATTCTCAAACTTTTCTAACAGGAATCATGTTTGAATAATGTTTTTGAAAAGATAAAAAAAATTAAATAAGAATCAGGAAGATTTGAAAAATTGTAGAATATCGATCTAATTGTTACCAAAATGCATCGAAAAAACTTAAAAAATTAATAGTTGGAAAATTTTAATATTTTAGGAAATCTTGATGGTCGATCTTCGATATCTCGCCCGAGATTGATCGAGAAAAATAGTTTTAGGAGTTTTGAAAAAATGTACTACTTTTAAAAACGAAAACCAAAAGTGGTACTTTTGCTAATTTCCCATAAAACTTGTTAAGAAAGTGGAGTCTCTTTATACCTAAACTTTGCACCATCAACCAAAAGAACACAAAAAAGACATCATCGTCTTCCATACAATTTCATCTATCCAATGCTCTATCTGGCCCGAAAAGAATCAATCATCGAGCTTTCGGAAAACATTTGCGCTCTCACGAGATATTAGACGAGTAGAGATCTCTTCTTTTTACCAACTATGGCTCGAGCACTATTGCTTTAAATTTACATGCTTTTGTATAACTTCATGTGTATTTGGGGCTTATCTTCTAACTTTGCTGTGTGATATCCATTACTTTTATGTACTAATTATCTCATATTATTAATGAAGTGTAGATGATGAGGGTGCTAAGGTGGTGTCCACATAATGTTCAAATGTACCTACTGACACTATCGTATCTCTTTAAAAAAACAAGATAAAACTTCTTAAATCTTGTGGTTTATAAATTTAGTTTTCAAGAAACAAACACTTATTATCAAATAACATATAAGTATTTTATATTGTTTTCATTTCTTTAAATATGATAGGGGAATCAAACTTTTATATATATATATATATATATATATGCATGTACCTGTTTGTGTATACATATGATGAAAAGAAAGTAAAGTCCTTAGATATGTATAAATTATTCGTTTTTATTGGATTTTCTAAGCTTTAATATTCTTTACAACTCGATGTGAGGTTGGTTGATAGCATATTTTGTCTTTTATTTTTATTTTTTATATTTATTTATTTATTTTTATTATTTTATTTTACTTTATTTTTTGTTTTATTTTTTATTAAAGGAAGTTGATTTGTATTTGAATTTATTTTTTTAAGAAAAAGCGAGAAAACAAAATAAATTAATCTCATGTCTCCTCCCTATTTTCACTCAACTCACCAAATTTTCTCTCCCACATTTTTTTTCTCTCCCTCTTTTTCCACTCAAAAAGACACGATCATGTCTTCTTCTCAACACTCTTAAAAAAACTACCACTCTAAGGATGATTTCTTTTCTGGGTACGTTAGAGGGAGATCAATTGAAACGGTTGAAAAAAAAAAGCTAAGAAACGATTATGCCAAACTGGTCTTAAAAAGTAATTTATTTTAATTTCCTTTCTTTCCTTTTTCTTTTGAGATTGTGATCAATTATAACTCTGGATATTTTTCAATTTTTTTGTTTTCAATTAGTGGAATTGATTTTACTGTGGCTTTAATTTTGTTAGTTTTAGGCCAAGTGTTTTTGGTGCCTTTAAATTTGTTAGGATTAGGCCAATTGGGGTTTCCTTGCTTTTATTGTTGTTCAAATATAGAAGATTTAGACCAATTGATTTGATTTCAATGTGCTTCAAAATTGTTAGATTTAGGTCATTTGAGTTTAGTCTCTACTTTACTGGGCTATAAATTTGTTAGGTTTAACCCATTTGGTTTAAATTTGTTAGATTTAGGGTTTAATTTGGTTGTTAATTTTTTTATTACTGTCTATTAAATATGTTGCATGTTTATTATTAATTGATTAGACTTACGAAAGATAGA
Source organism: Cucumis melo (assembly GCF_025177605.1). Classification (NCBI taxonomy): domain Eukaryota; kingdom Viridiplantae; phylum Streptophyta; class Magnoliopsida; order Cucurbitales; family Cucurbitaceae; genus Cucumis; species Cucumis melo. Next base: position 8,364,846 of record NC_066866.1, read on the forward strand.
ATAGTTTGTTAGGTTTGATATTTATTTCATAACTTGCATATTACACTTATAAACCTATCAGCCTGTATGTTATTTCCAATATATTATTTCATTTATTTTCAATATAATATTTCATTTATTTCGAATATATTATTTCATATTATTTCCAATATATTATTTCATATTATTTCCAATATATTATTTCATAACCTGTATATTATTTCTAATATATTATTTCCCAATCTATACATTATTTATTTGTCAACTTGTATTGTTTGCTGTCACACGCCATTCTAGGTTGTCCTCTCTAACCTAGATCATGGCATGAAGACACTTTTCCAAACAACTTTTTTCCAACTTAAGGAACCAATTATAAAATTCTATAGAAATTTTGGCAGCATCTCCCCTAGAATATAGGTTAGAAAAACTTGGAATGAGGGAAGATTTTCAATTCTATATATAAAAATTTTCTTTAGACTCAAAAAATATCGAGTGTGTCTCACCACAAACTCATCTAACTAGTCTAGAGTCCCAATCAGAGTTTATATCCAGCTACGAATTAGTTATAAAAGAAATACAGTTTAATAAGAGACCTCTCAAAACTTAAATTCTCATCGTGACTCTCGCTTCTTCTAATCACCCAATAATGCAATACAACACTTAAATATATACATACAAAAAGAATGAGAATCTACAAACAATGACGGAGAATCTTAACTAATGCTCGGTCCTTGATCGCTACCTAGGGGGAGAAAACATTGAAAACGTGAGCTAAAACTCAATGAGTGGAAAATTTTTAAAAGTAAAAGCTCATAAAACAATAATTTCAAATTGTTTAAATATAACATCAATAATGAAATAATAATTAAAACATTAAAATCATATATCACCATAAACCACAAGTAAGACCAACAAACCTGTACCCAATCCAACCATGACCAAAGATAACTGGCAAATGATCAAGGAATCATGCGGCCAAAATTAGCTCAAGCGTATTTAGTACCCATCATGATTGAAACCTCCATCCAGTCCGACCATGATAGCATACTAAATGCACGGCCCATAATAGCTCACACGTGATCTATATCCACAAGGAAACACACGGCCAAACAGAGCTGACGCATATTTAGCACCTACCATAGTAACAATCTCCATCCAATCCAACCATGATAACATACTAAATACACGGCAAAGAATAGCTCACATGTGATCCATATCCACAAGGAAACATGCGGCCAAAAGAACTCACACATACTTAGCACCATCCATGTCCTCACCTACGCTCAGGTTCTCGAATCTCCTGTCACGACCTCTTTCAGTCTCGAAATCCCCTGACAACAATAGGTGATGCTATGAAAACATATTCTCGTAGCCTTAAGGGTAATCACCAACATTCATAAAAATCACATATTTCAAGTTTAAAACCAAACATGGTTAGAAACATATTTTTAAATCATTTTCGATCATTTTCCATCAATACATACTTTAAGAACTCGTTCAAGTCTAGTTATAAATCAAAGAATGCTTAAAAACCAGTTGTTGTCTAAAACTTGCTTAGTAAGTTTGGGTCCAACCACAGTTCCGAAATACAAGAGTTCATGCCATATGCATTCTCAAAATCGTGATGAATAAAAACACCATTTCAGTATAAAAGAAAACAAGAACTTGAAACACGCTTTTATAAAATTCAAGTCATAATCATTCTCAAAATTACGATCCGTAAACACATTGTTTAAACATAAAAGAAAGCATAGTCATAACAAGTTTAAGTCATGGTAATTTCCAAACTATATCATAAATTAACATGTATATGTACAAAAAAAGTTTGAAAATGAGCCACTCACAGTTAAAAACTTGATCCCCTGAGTTATATGTTTTCCCCAGTTCAAATTGACCTGAAACAACGATTTAAGGTCTCTTAGTCACATGTCAAGATGACACAACTATTTCTAACACATGTGACAAGGTCAACTCAAACCATTTTACGTTCCAAAGACTCCAATTTCTCTCTTCCAAGACTTAAATTGAATTTTTCCTACATGCTTTAATCTATGCTAAAAATTCCACCTTTGGACCCTTAAACTTCACATTAAACTCTTTAACAAAATGAGAATCCAAACATAGTGCAACTTCAATGGATCTTTTATATTAACAACTTCAATGGATCTTTTATATTAACATGCTCTTAATCATAATATCAATAATTTGAGAGATCTAGATCACTTAACAAACTCATCATCAAACTAACCAGTCAACACCTTTAAGAACTTACTCACACTTGTCTCAAACGATTTTAAGTGTGGTGAATAATACTTCCTAGTTCTCTAAAGTAGCCTTAATCCTAATGGACAACACTCTAACGACTTTCTACTTCGAAAACAAGCATCCACCATCATGGACTATTCAATTTTAACGTTTAAACTTAATGGGCATTCAAGAACCTTAGAAAAACTCAACAAAACCACTCCACAACTTATCAAGAAGTTAACCAAGTAACCTAAACTTCAATGGATAGCACCAAAACTGAAGGCATGGAATTCCTAAAGCGAAAGCGTATGAACGCCGTGCAAGTGAAATTCAAGAACCCAATAAATTCAAAGAAAAATAATAAACATGCTTCTCATGGAAAAGGTGAAAATAAACTAACCTTTGTAGAACCAATTCTTCTTCCAAACTTCGAGACACCACAAAATCTTCCTCGTTATTCTCCAAGTAAAGAATCACAGAGAGTTGTGGGCTTCTGTAATTTTGGTGAGGGAAGAAACTTTTGGGAGAATTTTGTTTCTTTGGGATACAGAGAGATCTTAAGATTGTGTTGTTCTTAAAAAAAAAAAAAACTTTCCCCTTTTTTCTTTTAAAACAAATCTCAACAATGGAGGAGGAAGTTATCAAAATAACTTCCCCTTCTTTCCCACGTAGAATAACTAATTTAATTAATATATATATTATATCTCATATCATATAAAATCAATATAAATTTAATTACAAATATATTATATCTCATATAATATAAACTTTATATTATATCATATATAATATAACCAATGATTTAGATCTCTCATATAATCTATAGTTCTAATATGAATCGAATTCAATTTTAACCTATAGTTTATTTATGAATCTCATTCATATTATTATTATTATTTGAATCATATTCAAATATTAACTTCTCTCATAAAAAACTTTACATTATAATGTATCAAATACATTATATTAATTGTATCATATACAATTTATTCCCTTTAATCAATTTGAACAATTCAAATTAAACCAAAATAAATTTGACTATCATTTATTCTTATTGAGCTAATAAAGGGACCTTATGGACCTACAGATTGAAACTCCAATGAAATGAGATTAATTAATTAAACTCTTTAACTAAATTTAATCTCTATTCATTAACTATTAGTCGTTCCACTAAAGACTAATAGTTGCACTCTTCTAACTGTAGATATTTTTGTGTCCATTCGATATAACCAATCAATAGTGCAATGACCCTTCACAAATTGCTCGTAAGTACAGCTAGGCCAAAAATTACTATTTTGCCCCTGTAATTACATCTAACTCCTTAAGTACCATTGATTCCTCTAATGAACAATAATTATAGTCCTACTATAACTGAACTCCTCTTAGGTCAAGAGAGGGTGTGGGGCCACATTGTTCAAGCCCTGAAATCATCCCTTAAGAGAGCAATTTCTCTACTTACTCTATCTATAGAGAAGGAGTGAATTCCTTCTTATGTAGCTGTGTTTCCAGCTCCCCAATCAGACGAATCTCCAAAATGGTAGGCATATTGAGTCGGCTACATAGGCCACTCTCACCCATGCAAATCAAAGGATCGCCTTCAAAGGCAGGAGTTCAAAACTCACTTAGGATTCAGGTCAAGTCACCTATAGTCATCCTGGTGAAATGTAGTCTCAACTAGTAACGGTGTTAATAAGATAGACTATTCATTTCATGGTCTGGTCTTATACAAACTCTTTGTATAGAATAACCCCGCTCTAATGTCTCAACATGAATGATTAGGATTAAATCATTTGTAAGATTTTAGAACAGTTGTAACAACTACAAAGCAAGCCATATTCGTAGTGTCACCAAGATAAGGTATCAAGCCTTATCCATTTACTACAGACCATTTAGGTTATCACTTAAACATGATCTACTTGTATGTCTCCATATACATGTTTGGGTTACAGAATGTAACCTTGGATGTTAGTTTATTGGTTTTGTGGATTAATGCAACTAAATGTCAAATAAAATAAAACACTTTATTTTATTAGATAAATAAAAAGTTTGTATAATATATACAATTACAAACTACAAGACCACAAGATTTAGGGCATCAACCTCAATAATCTCTCACTTGTAAACGGACCAACACATTGTGCGTCGAAGCTATCTGTGTGACGATCACGTCCCCTCGATGCACTATCTCTCGAATCAAGTGATACTTGTGTTCAATATGCTTTCCATGCTTGTGGCTTCTAGGCTTCCTAGAATTAGCCACAGCCCCACTATTATCATAGTAAAGAGTAATTGGCTTTGAAATGTTTGGAACTACTTCCAAATCAGTCAAGAATTTTCTAAGCTAAACACCCTGTTTGACAGCTTCACAAGCTGCAACATACTCTACCTTCTTGGTAAAGTTAGCAATACATCCTTGCTTGATACTTCTCCAAACTACAGCTCCTTCGTTAAGAGTGAACACTGAACCTGAAGTAGATTTCCTAGAATCTCTACCAGTCTGAAAATCAGAGTCTATGTATCTTGTAAGAATCAAATCCTTAGAACCATACACAAGCATGTAGTCTCTCGTTCTCCTAAGATACTTGAGGATAATTTTAACGGAAATCCAATGAACTAATTCTGGATTAGATTGATATCTACTGACTATCCTCACTGCATAACAGATGTCAGGTCTAGTACATAACATCGCATACATCAAGCTGCCAACAACTAATGCATAAGGGATATGTCTCATTTCCCCAACCTCTTGAGGTGTCTTAGGACACTGTTTCTTAAACAAAGTAACTCCATGCCTGAAAGGTAGTAAGCCTCTCTTAGTGTTTTGCATTGAATATTGAACAACTATTTTGTCAACATACGATGCTTGAGACAAAGTTAGTGTTTTGTTCTTACGATCTCTAAAGATCTGAATACCCAGAACAAACTCTGCCTCTTCCAAATCTTTCATTTGAAATTGGGCTACAAGCCATTGTTTGATGTCAGTTAGTAAACCTACATCATTCCAATGACTAGGATATTATCTACGTACTGAACTAAGAAATCTACTGAATTGTTGATGATTCTTTTGTAGACACAAGGTTCATCAACGATTTGATCAAATCCATAAGATTTTATTGCAGTATCAAATTTTATGTTCCAAGATCGAGAAGCTTGTTTCAATCTATTAATAGAATGATTAAGCTTGCAAACCTTTTGCTCTTGACCTGAAATTATAAATCCTTCTGGTTGTTGCATATAGATGGTCTCCTCAAGATTTCCATTCAAAATGGCAGTCTTCACATCCATTTTCCGAATCTCATAGTCAAAATATGCAACAATGGACAAAAGTATTCGAATAGAATTTAACATGGCAACAGGTGAGAAAGTCTCCTCATAGTCAACTCCCTCAACTTGGGTATAACCCTTTGCCACTAGTCTAGCTTTAAAAGCTTGTACCTTACCATCTGCACCTCTTTTTCTCTTGTAGATCCATTTACAACCTATAGGTTTTACCCCATCGGGTTAATCTACAAGATCCCAAACTAAATTGAAGTATATAAACTCCAATTCAAGATTCATAGAATTGATCCATTTATCTTTATCCACATCCTCCATTGCCTTCTTAAAAGTCAATAGATCCTATGGCCATCAGATATGACAATTAAGGTTTCAGTTAAACTTATATAACGAATATGTAAGTTTGTAACCCTTCCACTTTGTCGAGGTTCCCTTAACGATTGAGGTTGACGTGTCCTAGTAGATGAAGCGACATGAACAACTCTTATTAATGTACTAGGCTCTTCAACAACTATTGTTGAAAGTTCAGTAGTTTCATTGGAAAGTTCATTTAATACTATCTTACTACGCGGTTTGTGCTTCCTTATGTGGTCCTCTTCTAAAAATGTAGCATTTATCGATACAAACACTTTATTATCTTTAGGATCATAAAAATAACCACCTCTAGTTCCTTTGGGGTAGCCTACAAATCAACATAATCTTGAACGAGGTTTCAATTTCTTTGTATTAGTCTCAAGCACGTGTGCTGGACAACCTCAGATTCTAAAATGATGTAAACTACCTTTACGACCATTCCATAATTTGAAAGGTGTTTCAGAAACACTTTTAGATGGAACACAATTCAAAATATAAATTGCAGCTTGCACTGTATAACCCCAAAATGAATTAGGTAAGTGAGCGTAACTCATCATAGATCGAACCATGTCCAACAAGGTTCGATTTCTACTTTTTGATACACCATTCTGTTGAGGTGTACTAGGTGCTGAGAGTTGGGATACAATTCCACATTCCATCAAATGGTTTTGGAATTTAAAACTCATATACTCTCCACCTCGATCCGATAAAAATGTTTTAATAGTTTTACTTAATGCGTTTTCAACTTCAGCCTTCTATTCCTTGAACTTTTCAAGGGCTTCAGACTTATGTTACATCAAATAAACATATCTATATCTTGAATAATCATCAGTAAAAGTGATGAAATATTCAAATCCTCCTCTTGCTTTAACATTCATAGGACCACATGGATCTGAATGTACAAGTTTTAGGGGTTCTTTGACCCTATGACCTTTTCTAGTAAGAGATCTTTTGGTCATCTTACCTTTAAAGCATGACTCACATACAGGTAAAGAATTTTCTTCTAACTCACTTAGAAGTCCATTCTTTACTAATCTCTCAATCCTATTGAGATTTATGTGCCCTAATCTTAGGTGCCAAAGATAAACATTTTATTTTTGAGAAATTTGAAGTCTTTTATTTTTAGTCACTGCAGTTTTGAACATTTTATTATTAAGAAGAACTTTATATGTTAATGATCTTAACACATAAAGATTATTTTCTAACTTTGCAGAACAAATCTCAACACCATTTTTGCAAATAAACACTTTATTTACATTAAAAGTTAATGAGTAAAATTGTTCTAGTAAGCACTTTACAGAAATAAAGTTCCTTTTTAAATCAGGAACAACATATACATTTTTTAATAAAAGAAAAGGTATTTGTAAACAAAGTCAAAGCCGTCCCACTACAATCGCTGAGACGACGTACCCAGTTCCAACTTGCATCGTCATCTCTCCAGTCTCCAACTGCTGCCAGGAACCAATTCCCTGAAATGAAGATCAAACATGATTAGTGGCACTTGAATCTATTATCCAGGCTGAATCATCATTTTCCACTAAACAAGCCTCTAGCACTAGTAAATCATATTTATCTTGTTTGACCTTCTTCTTTTCTGCCAAGTACTTGGGACAATTTCTTTACCAATGTCCCTCTTGGTTGCAATGGAAACATATTCCTTTTGCAGCCTTGGCTTTCTTGCTCATATTAGTAGCAGCGGGGTTAGCTTTATTTCCTTGGCCACCGTTCTTCTTCTTCCACTTCTTATTGCCAGATGAAAAAGGAACATACTTAGTTCCAGAGGTCGAACCTCTATGGAACTTTCTTGTGGAAGTAGCAACATTTGCCTCTCTCTTCTGTTCCTTGATTTTCATCAGAGACTAGAAAGTCTGTAGCTCGTTGAGAAGGATGGTAAGGGTATAAGCAATCTTATTCATAACAGCATTGCTTCTAAATTGCAGAAAACTCTCTGGAATAGATTCCAAAATAAATATAACTTGACTGGCTTCATCGATGACAACCTCATTCATTTCTGCCACGTTGAAATGAACCATCATATTGATAACATGTTCTCGCACTGAGGCTCCCTCATTCATACGGGTATTATAAATGTTTTTAGAGCATCATGCTTAATCTGATAAGAGGCCTGACCAAACATCTCTTGCAAGGATTCGATGATCTCACGAGCAGTGAGCATTGATTCATGTTTCTTGGCCAATACTTCATATAAGCTTGCCAAGATGTATATTCGGGCTTTTTCATTTGCCTTGGCCTAGCACTCATATGCTTCTTGAATAGTTCGAGTTGCATTAGCAGCTGGGACTTGAGAACACTCCTCAACTAGGACAAATCTAAGGTCATCGATGATTAGCACAGTGTTGATAGTATTTTTCCAAGATGCATAATTATTGCCATTAAGTTTATCAGCAGCCAGCATATTCAAAATAGCACTCATCATTATCAACTTGTTGAAAACATACAATTTATTTATATTAGTTATACTAGCATTTTCCATATAAAACCAATCAATTTAGCATAATTTTGATATATCCTAAGTGATATCTATTTTGCAATGATGCTTCAGTGAGGTAGGATAAAAACCTCCATAGGGTGATTAATTATCCTTTCACTAAATTGAGACAATCTCAACTAAACATTACACCAAAATAACTTCTATTCCTATAATAGTTAGTCATCATTGTTTAGTCAAGAAATGATTAACTTACTTAAAAATTTCTTGTAAGTGTAACCCTTCATTTTAGATTCTAGAGTTCCGCCCCAAAAAGTAATCCGTAGGAAAAAAACCGATTGGAGCAAAAACTAAAGAAATCCTATCCATTTCTGGAGTTTGAGTAACATCTAATGTAAACACCTTTCGTGGGGGACACAAGCAAAGGTGCCTATTCACACGAGATTTCCGGAGAAATTTGATTCGTGGAGTTAAAACTTGTGTTGATGTTGTATTTACATTGATTTGATGCGATGTTTGATCTCTAGAATTTGATCATCTGATTCTCTCTCGGTTGGATGCTTACACTTGATTTGAGGAAGCGAAGAACGTGATATTCTTGGAGTTGAAGTCTTGGAACAAAGCTTGTATCTTCAAAAGAGCTTCAATCTTTGAGAGTGTTCTTGAAGTTAGAGTCTTGGAAGAAAGCTTGTATCTTCAAAGGAGCTTCAATCTTCAAGGGTGTTCGACTTTAGGAGTTGAAGAGTCTTCTATCTCTCGGGAGAATTCTCTCTAGACCTTTTGAAGTTCAAAATTTTTCCCCCTGCAAATGAAGAGAACTCTTCTATTTATAGAGTTCCCTGGTGAACTTTTATGAACTTGGGTCTGATCTTGTCCATGGACCGTACCCATGGGCTCAATCACATGGATTTGAGTCATATTTAATTTTGGGTAAATTAAGCTTATTTTTGGGCTCAATTGAATTTTAGCCCAAGTAAATAATATTTAATTGAACCAAAATAATTAATTTGATCCAATTGCCATAATAAAGACACGTGACATCATTAGAATTGTTCCATTTGTCTTTATATTTAATTTGGACACATGCCAATTTTTAGTTAATCCCAAATACAATTATTTTAGTAAATTATGTGGCAATTTGTGATTGGTTCGAAAATTTCTTTTTCAACAAATGTCCCCTTTCGAGATTTATGCATGTGTATGAGTGGGTGAATCTCGAAAGGATAAATTTAAAGTCCAAATACTAGTTTTTTTTTTTTTTTTTTTGCTCAATTTGATATCCAATTAATCAAACTATGAACTTAGTAAATGAGTTTGATTTAAAATATGAAATAAGGGTTGGAATGTGGCCAATTCTTATTCCAATCCTTATTTTGAGAAAAGTTAAAGGTTTTATCTAGAATTTACTTTAATTTGAGGATAAAAGATTAAACTTGACGATGATTGTTTTTTTTTAGATAAAATTTTGGAACCATATTCTAGTTTGAGATAAGAATGAGGTTTATACCATACCCGAATTTGTCTTGAGTATGGACAAGAATTTGGGATGACCCATTTGAATATTGGGATAAAATGGTCAAATTTAATTTTGAGATAAATATGAGATCTCAATCTTGGGATAAAGTTGGATTTATGGCTCCAATTTAAACTTGAGATAAAACAAATAGATGTAAAATCCAAATTTTAATTTTAATTTGGGGGTAAAATCTAAACTTTGAAATATTCAAATATGCTTAATTATCTAAAAAATAACATAAGATAATTGAATTTTAATTTTATTTTAAAAAATTTTAAATATTAAAATATGTTTGAATATCTCAAAAGTGTAATCCGAGATTTTATTCCAAATAAAATAACATAAGATAATTGGATTTTAATTTTATTTATTATTAAAAAAATTAAAACCTTGCCAAATCCTATTAGAAATTAGACTTGTTAGCCTTATTAATAAACTCATACCTTGATCATTCTTTTCTCATCAAGCAGAACAAAAGGTATGAGAGGAAAAAAAAACTTCTCTTCCTCCTTTTTATTTTTCTTTTTCTTCTTTTTTAATAATAATTAATTTTTTTTTAGCTTTCTATCTTTTTTTTTCCTTTAGAAACTAGGATTGTCGTGCCTCTCTTTACTTCTAGAAGCGTCTTCAAAAGATAAGGATTTTTTTCTTCTTTTTTCGAAATCATTTGTAGAAGTAACTCCGCCGTCAGCGATGTAATTTCTACTGGAGGACAATTGAGCTTTTGTCGTTAGATCCACCGTCCTGGTAAGAGCGACCAGACACCTTCGTCCTTTGGAGAGGTGATACTGTCGTCAACGATCAAACTTTTATCGAAGAAAGATCGGGCTTTTTCAGTCAGATCCACCACCCTGGTAGGAGCGGTCAGGTACATTCGTCGTTTGAAGAGGTGATACTGCCATTGGTGATCCAACTTCTATCGAGGAACGATCGGACTTTTGCCGTCAGATCCACTGCCCTGGTAGAAACGATCGGACACCTTCGTCCTTTGAAGAGGTGATACTGCCATCAGTGATCCAACTTCTATTGGGGGACGATTGGGCTTTTGCCATCAGATCCACCATCCTGGTCAGAGCGATCGGGCGCCTTCGTCTTTTGAAGAGGTGATACTGTCGTTAGCGATCCAACTTCTTTTGGGGGATGATCAGGCTTTTGCTGTCAAATCCATCGCCCTAGTAGGAGCGGTCGGACACCTTCATCGTTTGGAGAGGTGATACTGCCGTCAGTGATTCAACTTCTATCGGGGGACGATCGGGGTTTTGCCGTCAGATCCAGCGCCTTGGTAGGAGCGATCGGGCACCTTCGTCCTTTGGAGAGGTGATACTACCGTCAGCGATCCAACTTTAACTGGGGGACGATTGAGCTTTTACCGTCAGATCCACCGCTCTAATTGGAGCGATCGGACACCTTCGTCGTTTGGAAAGCTGGTACTGTCATCAGTGATCCAACTTTTACTGGGGGACGATCAGGCTTTTGCCGTCAGATCCACCATCTTAGTAATAGCGATAGAGCACCTTCGTCGTTTGGAGAGGTGACTCCACCATCAGCGATCTAACTTCTACTGGGGGACGATCGCACTTTTACCGTTAGATCCACAACCCTCGTAGGAGCGATCGGGCGCCTTCGTCATTTGAAAAGGTGAAGAAAAAGTTGTACCATCGACATCATCTTAGAGAAGCAAAGGCGTAGCTGCACCGTCGTTGTCCTCTTAAGCCTACAACATATTAGAAATGAGGTGGAGTTTTTTTTTGTTTTTGCATAGACATTTGTTGTAGAGGAGGTAAAGCCGCCTCTGCACCAATGAAGCCTAAAGTTTTCAAACTTGCTTGAAAAGGCAATGATGAAGAATTTTTTTTGTTTAAGAAGACAACTTTTGAATTTAAATATGAGAAAACGTCGATGAAGCCTTCGAGCTTGAATATGAGAAAGTGTTGATGAAGCCTTCGAGCCTTAATATGAGAAAGTGTTGATGAAGCCTTTGAGCTTGTATATGAGAATACGTCGATCAAACTTTCCATCTTGTATATGGAAAGTAACAGTGCAATCCTAAAGTTTGTGGAGCATTGGTGAAGTCTCCATCCTTGCCTTTGAATGAGCCTTTTGTGAATTTTTTTTTTAACTTGAATTTTATGAAACATCAATAAAGCCTCAGGAATTTCTAAACTTAACAGTGGAGTGTTGAACTTTAGAGGAGTGATGCCACCTTATAAGCATATAACTTTGCAACATCTTGCTCCTAGTTCCACACCTTTTTAATTTTGTTATATTGCCCCCAGCAAGACATTTTCAACTTTAAGTTGATATTCTTTGATGAGTATGAAAACCATCAATTGCTAGTGTCACACTTTATGTGATCATGACGCTACTTTTGTTTTCCATTCTTCTCAACTTAGTTTTTTTTACTGGACTGAACTTAAAGTTTTCCTTAAGTTGCCTACGTACCCTTTATAATATAGGGATCAAGTCGTAACGTCGTTCAATTGATTTTTTTTACTTGACTGAACTTAAAGTTCCCCTTAAGCTGCCACGTATCCTTTATAATATAGGGATGAAGTCGTAACGTTGTTCAATTGATTTTTTTTTATTTGACTGAACTTAAAGTTTCTCTTAAGCTGCCTACGTACCCTTTATAATAATGGGATCAAGTCATAATGTAGTTCAATTTTTTTTTATTTACTGGACTGAACTTAAAGTTTTCCTTAAGCTGCCTATATACCCATTATAATATAGGGATCAAGTCATAACGTAGTTCAATTTTTTTTTCTACCATTCACCTTTTAAGCTCATGTGGGCTAGGAGCACCATGTAGTTTAGGTTCTTGCGATAAGGAGCTTTGCATATTTAGCAACTTTTATTTTCATCAAGAATTTTCTCATCTCCGTTTATGGGATTGGTGAAGATAATGAATCTTGGTTTCACGATCAAGGAACCTTCTGTATTTATGTCAACAGACAATTTCCTCTTCATGCGTGATGGGACACGACTGTGAATCTTATCGTCATCATTTCCTTCATGAAGTGGTTTTGCCTTCAAAGATTTCATCTCTCTTTGTTGTCGATCGTTTGTCATCTTTAGACGATCAAAAGCAGATGTTGAAGGTCAATATTTCTTCGATGTGGAGATATTTAGTCTTTTGAAAGTTGAAGTTCGAGTGTAAGTAGACGTTGGACATTGGTTTTCTTCTTCTTTCGTGGCCATACTTAATCTTTGAAAGACTGAAGATCAAGTAGTTAAAGGCTTGATACGATCAAAGACAGAAGTCCTTTGCTTAATTTCATTTGAATTGTCTACTTCTTCATAAGAATCATAATTGTTGTCGACTTCTACTATACTGGTAGTATGACATGCAGTGACTTCTAGTATTTCTTCTAGATGATTCTCAACGAAACTTCTTGGGAAGAATTCTGCCAAAGTTATCGACTGTCGAGGTTGGAGGAAGTCCTCGTCTTTTCCTTTGATGGGCTTAGGTTTCCACATCTTCTTGTTCCTTCTTTCCTTCTTTTTATGGGAGATGTTTCCTTTTGAATGGTTTTGATGGAAGTGTGACTTCATTTGAAAGGAACTTGTTTGTCTCTCTTTTTTATGAGCCACGACTATCCATTCTTTACCCTCATCCTCAATAGGATCTTCTTTGTTTTGAGAGTTCGACGTCATGATCTTTTATTGGAATCGAACAAGTATAGGTTTGAAAGTCCCAAATTGAATCAAACTTTCCCTTTGATCATAAAGCAATATTGATGGCGAAACACTTGAAGTCATATTGACTGCAACATGATTTCTTTGAGCTACTTCATCAATATTCAACTTAATCTTATTTTAACGAGCCAACATTAGAATTAGCTCCTTCAACACGAAGCACTTTTCAACAGGGTGACTAATGACCCGATGATACTTGTAGTAGTTAGGATCATCTACTTTTCCTACTTTATCTGGTCGTTTACATTCTGGCAACTGAATAAGTTGTTTCTCTATTAATTGCTCCAACATGTCTGCAACATCAGAGTCAGGAAAAGGATAAACTTTTTTCTGTCTTTCTCTAAGAGTTGGGTGTCGTTTTTCATCGCCATCATGATTTTTTTCATGTTTTGTTTCTTTTCTTTTAGAGAAAGATTTCAATGGAGTCTTTTGAACAATCATAGACTCGTTTAGAACACTATTTGTAATCTTTTTAATATCATTGATTTCATTCTTGTCACTCCTCGTTCTTTGAACTAAGAAATCTTTTGCTCCTCTGTTGGCTATACTCAACTCAAACTCATGGGCACGAGTTGCCAATTCTTCAAATGTGCGAGGTTTTATTCCCTGTAAAATAGTCCCTGTAAAAGTTCCCAGTGCATACCTTCGGTGCACATTTCTACTGCAGACAGTTTTGTGAGCTTGTCTTTGCAATCTAGGCTTAGAGCTCTACATCGGTTTATGTAGTTGATGACTGGCTCTCCCTTCCACTGTTTGGTATTTGTTAACTCCATCATGCTTATGGTACGTCTGGTGCTATAGAAACGGTTGAGGAATTCCTTTTCTAACTGTTCCCAGCTATCAATGACTTCTGGCTCCAGATCGGTGTACCACTCGAAAGCATTTCCTTTCAAGCTTCGAATGAATTGCCTGACAAGCTGCTCTCCTCTTGATCCTGCATTCTCACATGTTTCAACGAAGTGGGTGATATGCTGCTTTGGGTTGCCCTTTCCATCGAATTGCTGGAATTTTGGAGGTTGGTACCCAAGTGGCATTCTCAAGTTATCGATTCTCTTGGTGTACGACTTAGAGTACATGAAAGTAGTTTGCGGCGGTCCTCCATACTAAGCTCTAATGGAATTCGTGATCATATCCTGTAGTTGCTGAACTGAAAGAGATGCAACAGAGACTGATTGTTGTTGTGGTTTATTTTCCTGCACCACATTCTTCCCTTTATCAGTAGCTTTGACAATAGGAGTTTGACTTGACTCAACAGTTTCACGAGTATGCATCTGCTCTCTCAAAGTTGTGATTTCATGATCTCGTTCCTCCACAACTTTCATCAGAAAGTTAATTTTCCTCTCCATCTTTGCCATGGCAGCTTCGACCGTTATATGAACCATCATGACAGACATCACGCCAGGATGTGGTTTCTTCTTTGACTTGCTAGAGGCAGAATAAGAATTATCATACAAAGAATTTTCCTTGATGACAATCCAAGCTTTAGAAGACTCCATCAATTGCTTAAGAATGTTCTAAGCGACGTCAGAACCTTGATCCTACTCTTTATTGATTCCCTTAGAACAACTGTGGGTAATGAGTCCCATGTAATCGTCGCTTGCAACAGAAGATTTGGATGCAGCCTTCTTTGATGCCATCGATTTTCTTGTAGATTTGGATGATGAGAGAGAGATGAGAGCTTGAGAGGTCCCACTGGGCGTGCCAATTTGCTTACACAAGATTTTTGGAGAAATTTGATTCGTGGAGTTGAACTTGTGTTGATGTTGTATTTATGTTGATTTGATGCGATGTGGTTTGATCTCTAGAATGTGATCCTCTGATTCTCTCTCGGCTGGATGCTTACGCTTGATTTGAGGAAGTGAAGCACGTGATATTCTTGGAGTTGGAGTCTTGGAAGAAAGCTTGTATCTTCAAAGGAGCTTCAATCTTTGAGGGTGTTCTTGAAGTTGGAGTCTTGGAAGAAAGCTTGTATCTTCAAAGGAGCTTCAATTTTTGAGGGTGTTCGACTTAAGGATTTGAAAAGTCTTCTATCTCTTGGGAGAATTCTCTCTAAACCTTCTGAAGTTCAAAATTTCCCCCCCTGCAAATGAAGAGAACTCTTCTATTTATATAGTTCCCTGGTGGGCTTTTATGGACTTGGGTATGGTCTTGTCCATGGACCATACCCATGGGCTCAATCACATGGATTTGTGTCATATTTAATTTTGGGCTAAATTAAGCTTATTTTTTGGCTCAATTGAATTTTAGCCCAAGTAAATAATATTTAATTGAACCAAAATAATTAATTTGATCCAATTGTCATAATAAAGACACGTGACATCATTTGAATTGTCTCGTTTGTCTTTATATTTAATTTGGGACACATGCCAATTTTTAGTTAATCCCAAATACAATTACTTTAGTAAATTATATGACAATTTGTGATTGGTTCTAAAATTTCTTATTCAACAGTGTCTCAAGGCCGAGCATGAGAATTTACTAGAAACTAATGAAAGAGACCGTGGGATGTGTTGACACACATCTCTCTCCTACTTACTATAAACACTATCTCCATTCACCTTGTTATTGACTTACACAAACACAACCCGTAGGGGGAGACAAGCAAAGGTGCCTCGAGACCAAGCATAAGTCTCACGGTGTGAATGTTTAAGGAGAAACATGAAAAGAAAAATGAAGTATCATATTCCTCATTTCCTCCCATTTAGTGTTTTACTTAAAAATTAATTAACTTAGAAAATACGCCTAATTATTTATCTAAGTCCATTGTTAAATTGCCCCAATATAATTCTTATATTGGATAGTTTAACAATATATGATTATTTTTCATCAAACACTTTGATAAATATAATCATGTATTACATGCTTATAAAATGTTTGACTAATTCTCCTTCCAGGTTAGTTTCCAGGTAGGGGTGCTCCGTTATCGTCAGCTTAAGTATCCCAACCTAGACAGAACCTTCCTTAAACAAAGGTCCCCTTGTAGACAAATATTTTATAATCTTTGATCTTTTATTGATATCATTTTAATCCTATTAAAACGAGAGAAGATTAATCCTATTTCTAATATCATTAAAAAATTTATTCATTAAGGTCTAGGTGAATTAATTTTAAACTATTTAAAACTAATTCTGATCTTATGTTACCATGCAACTCTTTATTATAGATTTTAATTCGAAATTCATAAACTTATAACACTTACAAGAAAAAAAAATTAAAACCTATAAACATGCATTTCTAATGTCATTTAATAAATATAACGATTATATTCACTAAGTAATGACATGCTTAATGCATTTTTATTTTCATTTTCATCACACAATACAACAATTATATTAATGCAATGAAAATAAACACATCCATAAATCAAACTATATAATACAACATTTTAAAATATAGGATAATGCATGGATATATGACATGCTATCATATACTATAACAGTTATATTAAATATGATGCATGAGCATGCTTAGAAAATCATGCAAGTAAAATATAACACTTATATTTAAGAATGATGCATGATAATTATAACCCTAAGGTGGGATTTTAAACTATATGACATACATTATGCATATAATTAATTTAATCAAACATCACATGCAATTAAACGGAAAACTACACATTCTAGAATTCCAACCCACGACCTCCTGCAATAATGGTGGACGGCCAACCACTGCACCAGAAACCAATCCACGATGCCTTGAAGACACGCATAAAACATATTTGTTCTTTTTTTTTAACAAACTCTATACAGAACTGGAAAAAAATCCTCCGTAATGCCTCCGAAAGTCGTCCATCTTCCAAGAAACATTTACCTCGAACAACATGGACTTATAGACTCGATTACAAAATTAAAATGGCCAAAACAAAAGCCCCTTACATAAATCAAATTAATGAAAAAACTGTAATCTAAGGTGCCAAAATCGAAAACATCTATTTTGCAAACCCACATTCAACAATGCAGAGGAAAAAAAAATACCCACCTTTTCTTTGAATTTTATTTCAAAAATTGAAAAAACAATTGCACGACCTAGCTCTAATACCAATTGAAGGAATGGATTCCCAAAGCAGAAGCACATGAATGTCGTGGAAGTGAAATTCAATCTGGAAAACCAATAAATTTAAAGAAAAACAATAAACAAAACTAAAGCATTCTTCTTATGGAGGAAAAGGTAAAAAGAAACTAACCTTTGTAGAACCTTAAAGAACTCTTCTTCCAAACTTTCAAGACACCACAAAATAATCTTCCTTGTTATTCTCCACGTAAAGAATCACAGAAAGTTGTGGGCTTCTGTAATTTTGGTGAGGAAAATTTTTTTGAGAGAATTTTGTTTCCTTTTGAAAAATCAGAGAGATCGATAAGAGAGTGCTTAAAAAAATGTCTCTTTTTCTTTCAAAAACAAATCTTAACCATTATTGATATGGAGGGGGATTTCCCACGTAGAATAACTCCCAAGGGAGTTATTCATTCTATTTATTTAAAAAATATTAATTAAATTAAATTTAATTAATATATATTATATCTCGTATAATATAAACTTTATATCATATCATATATAATATAATCAATGGTTTAGATCTCTCATATAATCTATAGTTCTAATATGAATCAAATCCATATTAATTTTAACCTATAGTTTATTTATGAATCTTATTCATATTATTATTATTATTTGAATCATATTCAAATATTAACTTCTCTCATAAAAATTATAAATGTATAAAATATATTATATTAATTGTATCATATACAATTTATTCCCTTTAATCAATTTGTACAATTCAAATTAAACCAAAATAAACTTGATTCTCATTTATCCTTATTGAGCTAACAAGGAGACCTTATGGACCTACAGATTTAAGCTCCAATGAAATGGGATTGATTAATTAAACTCTTTAATTAAATTAATCTTTATTCATTAACTATTAGTCATTCCACTATAGACTAATAATTGCACTTTTCTTATTGTAGATATATTTTTGTGTCCATTAGATATAACCAATCAACATTGCAATGACCCTTCACAAATTGTTCGTAAGTACAGCTAGGCCAAAAATTACTGTTTTACCCCTGTAATTACATCTAACTCCCTAAGTACCACTGATTCCTTTAATGAACAATAATTATAGTCCTACTATAACTGAACTCCTCTTAGGCCAAGAGAGAGTATGGTGGCACATTGTTCAAGCCTTGAAATCATCCCTTAAGAGAGCAATTTCTCTACTTACTCTATCTATAGAGAAAGAGTAAATTCCTTCTTGTGTAGCTGTGTTCCCAGCTACCCAATCAGACGAATCCCCAAAATGGTAGGCATATTGAGTCGGCTACATAGGCCATTCTCACCCATGCAAATCAAAGGATCGCCTTCATAGGCAGGATTTCACACTTACTTAGGATTCAGGTCAAGTCACCTATAGTTATCCTGATGAAATGTAGTCTCAAATAGTAATGGTATTGATAAGAGAGACTATTCATTTCATGGTCCGATCTTATACAAACTCTTTGTATAGAATACCCTCGCTCTAATGTCTCGACATGAATGATTAGGATCAAATCATTTATAGCACTTTAGAACAATTGTAACAACTATAAAGCAAGCCGTATTCGTAGTGTCACCAGGATAAGGTATCCAACCTTATCCACTTACTACAGACCATTTAGGTTATTACTTAAACATGATCCACTTGTATGTCTCCACATACATGTTTGGGTTACAGAAGATAACCTTGGATGTTAGTTTATTGGTTTTGTAGGTTAATGCAACTAAATGTCAAATAAAATAAAACACTTTATTTTATTAGATAAATAAAAAGTTTGTATAATATATACAATTACAAACTACAAGACCACGAGATTTAGGACATCAACCCCAACATTGGATACATTGTCATATCAAATTTTCTATAGAGTTTAGATTTCAGTAGCCCATGGAACTTAATGTGTAACACAATTAGTGAGTTTGGTACGACAGTTTGGGATCTAACATATCCAAGTTATGAGGCTTGGGTGTATTTCTTTGCAAAAATGACTTATGAAAATGTCATATGGAAGGCTCAATGGAAGCCTTTGAAGGCGGTGATATACAAATGTGGAAATTTTCATAGTGTCCTTTTGTTGGGACCATGGGGAGGTGTTAACTATACACCATTGTTAATTTTGTGTCAGGTGTGGCTCAAAAAATTTATACCACCAACTCATAATCTATAATAGTCTGACTTTTCATATGATCTTGAAGATTTTCAAGAAAAAAAAACGTCGAGTAGTATGCACATGGAAATCTATGAGAAAGATAAAAGACAAAGGACACTACAAAGGAGTTATGAGTGGGTACGAGGCATGACAGGAAAATAGAATGAAGAATATAATAGTTAGCTTAAGGGGGGTAATTGAAGGGGTAAAAGAGACAAGCTTTGAACAACCAAATCAGTGGGTAGAGAATAGCATAGAATTAGAAAAGAAAAATCGACTGCTATAGCAAAAAGACAAGAAACTTCGTAAAGATACAAATCAATGGATGGATCATGCAACCTATTTGCAGAAAGAACTTGAAAAGACGAAGAGTTTCTTAAGAAATCAAAGTTAGTTAGAAAATGTTCTTGAGGCGTTAGATAAGGAGATGAGACGATGAATAAAGCAAATAGAAGTTTGAAAAATTTAGAAAGTGGGAAGGAATATTTTCTCGAGCTTGTCAATGATTTGAATACATCAATTAGAAGATGGGAAGCACAGATACTAGATTTTGAAGCACACAATCATTCTCTGTGTCAAAGTATTAATAGCATACATGTGAAGATGGCTGAGCGCTCTGAAGAGTATGAGATACTGAAAAATTATGTCGATTCCTTACACTATCAACTTACTGTATTTCAAAATTCAAATGAGAGGATAGTGCAGGAATATGAGTCATTAAAGACGGATTATGTACAAATGAAGGTTTATTATGATATACAAATGAGAGATTTTCAGGTGCTAATGGAACATGTAGATCAAATGATTGAATTTCTCAGAATGACATCCATAAGAGCAAATGGTTTGCAGAATTGGCAGCTGATCTGAGGATTAATTTTTTCTTAATGCAACCTCATGCAGATGATCTGAATAGATTCTTGAATATGATATGTAGATAACTTAGGCAATTTGATCGTTTTCATTAATTGATCGTTTTACTATTAATGACAATAGGTTCATTACATTTTGTTTGCTTCTTGTTTTAGTTTGTCAAGTTTACATTTTGTTTGTTTGGTTTTATTAATGTATTTTGCACTTCATATATTAAGATTTGTTTTCTCTCTCTCTTTTACTTGAAAGTTTTTTTTAAATCATCAAAGGAAAACATAGCTCATCCTACTCTAATTCGCCATGGTTACAATACGAGGTATAAAAGACAAATCATGGAAGAACGAGATAAGGACATGGATATAATGAGGCAAGAGATTAATAATCTTGGGGAACAAGTTTTAAAGATACTAGAATTGCTTTCAATGGAAAAAGAAAAAGTCATTCTAGATACAGCACGGTCAAGCAATCCAGCTCAAGAAACTTATGATCCCATTTATCCTCCAGGATTCACGCAATGCCACATGAATGTTTCGCAATCTCAAACCACTCAACACTATGTTGCTACGAATCCGCTCCTTGTTGTTCCGCTTCCTGTCTCAAATATAGAACAATTGGAAGCTCAAGCTAAAGTTCAAGACATGGGAAAAAACGAGAACATTCCAGCTAAGCAAAAATTAGATGTTTTGGAAGAAAGGTTGCAAACAATTGAAGGGACTGATGTCTATGGAAATATAGATGCAACACAATTGTGCTTGGTTCTAGGCTTGATCATTCCAGTAAAGTTTAAAGTTCACGAATTTGATAAATATGATGGATCATTGTGTCCAAGGAGTCATCTTATAATGTGTTGTAGAAAGATGGTAGCACATATTAGTAACGATAAATTGGTGATCCATTGCTTCCAGGATAGCTTGACTGGTCCAATTAGTCGATGGTATATTCAATTAGATAATGCACACATTCATGTTTAGAAGGACTTAAGTGATGCATTTCTAAAGTAATACAAGCATAACATTGATATAGCTCAGATTGTTTAGACTTGCAACGGATGGAGAAGAAGAGTTCAGAAAGCTTCAAAGAATATGCTCAACGATGGAGAGATATGGTTCAGTCGAGGTTAATTAATAAGAAATGACATCTATGTTTATGAATAATTTGTGGGCTCCATTCTATGATCGAATGATTGGTAACATAACAACCAATTTTTCTGACATCGTCATTTCTATTGGTGAAAGAATTGAATATGGGATAAAGCATGGGAAGTAGCAGAGGCTACAACTGAATATGGTGAAATAAAGAAAGGAGCAATATCTAAGGAGAAAGAAAGAGAGGTTCATTCAATTGGTTTTCCTAATTCAAGGAAGCCCAAATCGATTTTTTGCCAAAGAAAACATGAGCAAAATTTTTCGTCATATAGAAGCAATGTTTCTCATATCACTTATAATAGTTGTGTACCAGTCCATACCTTCTTTGAAACTCTAAAACCCGTTAATTCAAATTCTCCTCGACCATTTGTACAGGGTCAAGGTAGCAAGGCCAATTCAGATACATGACGATTTGATCCAATTCCCATGACTTATACGGAGCTTTTACCTCAGCTAATTCAAAATCGGTAGTTGGCTCTTATTCCAATGATCCATATACAGCCTCTTTATCCAAAATGGTATGATTCAAATGCTTGATGTGATTATCATACTGGAGGAGTGGGACACTCAACTGAAAATTGTTTAACTTTGGAAAAAAAGGTGCAATCTCTAATTAAGCCCAACTGACAATTCAATTTGTTGTACTTCAAATTTGTTACATTTAGATCATTTAAGTTTACTCTTTGATTTATTGTGCTTTAAATTTGTTAGGTTTAAGCCCATTTGATATAAATTTGTTAGATTTAGGGTTTAATTTGGTTGTTGTTAATTTTTTTATTTACTGTTTATTAAATATGTTGCAGTTTATTATTAATTAATTAGACTTGTGAAAGGCAGAATTGTTTGTAAGTTTTCATATTTATTTCATAACATGCATATTACATTTTGTATTTATTTCCCAAACTTGTATTATTTTTCAGCCTATATGTTGTTTCCAATATATTATTTATTTATTATACCATTTACTTCCAATATATTATTTCATATTATTTTCAATATATTATTTCCAATATATTATTTCCAATATATTATTTCCCAACCTGTATATTATTTCCCAACCTGTATATTATTTGTCAACTTGTATTATTTTTTTATTATTTGCCAAATCATTTGCCAACATGTTTTATTCCCAACCTAAAATTTGAAACAGGAAAGAAGTAATGTTCATTAATGTATTTTATGATTTAAATTCCATCAATGAATGAAATTTCTCATTTTCAATAATTAATTAGTAAATTATTTTTAAACAAAATCTATCAACAATTTTATATTTAAAATAGAACTGAGTAGTGTTTTCTTTGGAATTTATTAATTCTATAGATACATGAAATTTTTCAATCGCCTATGGTGGAGATCGAAATATCAAAGTTTGATAGTTTAATATTTTTGAGGTGAATAAAAAAATAATCTTTTGAAAAAAAAAATCATTTTTCTAAGGGCTCTCATGCCACCCATATAATTATCAATTCATGCTTAACTTTTTTTTCTTAGATATGAATTGATAACCATGGGAATTTAAAAAAAAAAACTTTGTTTTGTGAACCTCTATAATTTAGTTTAAAAAATAAATTTTTGTAACCATTTTTATGGGTGTTGTAGGGTGCTAATACCTTCCCTACACACAGCTGACTCTCGAACCTTAAATTTTAATTTACGTAGACCAATATTTTTTTTTGTGTGATCAATCACAACTTAATATAGTTGGTGGCAACTCCGAACCTTTTATTAATTAAGATTAAATAACCGAGGACATCAACGTTTTAATTTACTTTTTCAATCCTTCTTACTATTTAATCCTTCTTAAAATATATATACACACATCATCATCAAAAGACGGATATATGTAAGGAAGTAATTTATCTTGGTTATGAACTTCCTAAAATGGTATTATTTTCAAAACCCATACAAAAGAAAGTCTCTCAAAAGAAATTGACACTACAAGAAAAATGATCTTCTATGACACTTGATCATAACAAGAAAATTTGAGAGGAGAGATGAAATAATTGTCATAATATGTCAAAATGCGTTTTTATGGTGGGAAAGGACGTTTTTTTCATAATTTATTTTTCATGATGGTTATTTGTTGTTATAAAAGGGTTTAGGGTTTATTAAAATAAAAAATCCTCAAATTTATTAAAATAAAAAATCCCCAAATGTCTCGCGCCCTAATTTCTCAAATTGGGGACCTCTCCAAACTACATTTGCCGATCTTGGACGCCCGCTGCCGTAAGGATAGTCGTAACCCCCTGTCGTCGTCATCTTCCTCCGTCGAGTCTTCGATGTCCATCAAGTATTTGATGTTCGCTGAGTCTTCGTCGTCTGCCGAGTCTTCGACGTTCGTCGAGTCTTCAACGTCTTGGAGCTAAAATGAACCAGCAAGGCAACTTTTTATGAATTATTTAACAAGAACATAAATGCATTTGAAATTTATTATTTGTTGGGCTCCTTATGTTTTAAAAACTTTCAGAGTTTTATTGATTAGAATATGTGCTTATGTCGATCGTACATAGAATGTTAATTAAGATATGTGCTTACATTTTAGGATTAAAACAAATGTTTGATATATTATTTGAAACATAAGAAAATCAAGTGGTCGAGTAATTTTTTCAGGCATGCTAATTTTGCATTGAGGTTTATAACTAGCGCAGAATTCAAGGAAGGCATGTTAATGTCCCTTCCTATCTGTATTTACTATGTGACTCTTAGATTTTCTTTATTTTCATTTCTTTCTTTTGGTTTTCTGTCTCTATATTACATTATTTGCTGAGATGAGACACTCTATTTTATTTGTTAGACGCTAAAAGTTCTTTTCAGCCTTCTACTTCAAATCCCAGCACTTCAAAATCCATTATTTTCATTCAAAAGGTTGTTTTTCTCTTCTTTTGTACTTTGTGCTACTGCATCGTTTGATAATTTTTTTTTTGCTTTTAGGTGTTTATGCTGTGAGTTTTGTTATTGGTTGTTGGTTTTGGACTTTGTGTGAAGTTCTTTAATTAATTTAGGTGAGTTTGTGGGCTGAATTTGGTGTTTGCGATTTTGTTTTTCTTCTTTTTCATATGGATGAATTTTGTAGATTTCATTTTTAGTGATGAAATTGTGCATTGTGTACTTAAACAGTAGCATAATTTTGTGACATGTATATGTAAGGCTTTCTATTTGAATACCCTCTACATTTCCAATACAAAACTTAGAAGTTATAGAAAAGAATAATTCACTACCAAGCTTAGAAGTTACTCTTGTTGAAGTGTGTATGTGTTGTGTTGTTGAAATGTGTTGTTGAAGTGAATGTGTTATGTTGTTGAAGGCTGTGTTGTTGAAGTGAATGTGTTGTCTTGTTGAATCAATTTGTTTTCCTTTTCTTTTCTTACTAGGTTTTGCCATAATTCATTGGAGCAGCAAAGCCATATTTGTGGTAATTCATTGATGTATAGGCGTTTTTGTAGGTTTGGTAGGAAAATTTTGATTCAAATGTACTTATTTAAATAGCTTGTTCGTACCAAAACATATGTGTACCAATAATTATACAGATATCAGAAAGTGTATGTTAAAGTATATATATTAAAGCGTTCAACGTTTCTTTCCATATTCGTGTGTTGTATATACTTTGTGATTGTATGGGTCTGTGTAATGACAGGGCGACAAGAAAAATAGGATTCAATAAAAAATAGGACAAGAAAAACAGGGACTGAAAACACAATTATGACATTTGAATCTAAAAAAAACTGTAATCGAATACGTTTTCTTGACAGTTAATTAAAGTCATGGTAAGTGAAATGATGATAGTTAATAAGTGTCATAAATGATAAATAATGACATTTAATATCTGTCAAACAATATTAATAATGTCACTTATACGCTGTCATAAAATATAAACAATGACAGTTATTATCTGTCATAAATTTAAGTAATGAAAATTATTACCTATCATTGAATATAAATAATGACAGTTATAATCTGTCATCAAATAATAAATTCGTGACATTTATTCTCTGTCATGAAAAACACATTTCGTGACAGTTTTGTAGAACTGTCATAAAATACTTTCCATGACTGACGCATCAATAACTGCAAATAACTGTCATGAAAGCTTTCCATGATAGCATTGAATTGTCATCGTAGGCCCCCTTTTCTACTAGTGTGAAATTTGTTCTACTAGTCGCCACATGCCCAAGATGATGCACGGAACACCTAACATCTTTAAAATTGGCTAATTCCAATAAACAAAAAATTAAAAACGAATTATCACCAATCTTTTTTACAGTGTGATTATCAACAGACACCAAAATAAAGTAAACAATGTTTTTAAAATCATTAAATTAAAATGGTATCAAAAAACTACAGTTGAGTTCATGAGTCATTTGGGTATAAGGGAAGTGTTAGCACCCCAGAACACTTGCTTGAAAAATAAGGTTTTGATTTGTTTTAATTTTTTAATATCCCACGGTTCTAGTTCACATCTAAGAAAAAGAATGAATTGATAATTATGGATCATGAATGAATTGATAATTATGGATCATGACATAAGAGCTATTAAAAAAAATGGAGTTTATTTTGGTTTCAAAAGATGATTTCATTCATCTCAAAAATATTAAAATATCAAAGATATTCTTGATAGGTGTTTAATGGAAAATTTCATATATCTAAAAAATTAATAAATTCTTAAAAAAAAAATACAACTTGGTCTCATTGTAAAATATAGAATTGTGCATATATTTTTTAAAGATGATTTATTAATAATTTTTCAAATGGAGAAACTTCATGTATTTATGGAATTTAAATCATAAAACTCATAGACAAACATTATTCTTCACGAATTAAAATTTTTATATTCATATAAAACTAACAAAAAAAAATGAATTTTTTGTTATGCCTATTGTTGGAAATTAGAAAATAAATAAATAATAATAATAACAAAAAATTAACACCATCTTAAACTAAATATTTATTTTCCTCATTTTTTTTAGAGAAAAACAAAATAATTCAATTTTTTTTTTTGTGTAAGCCCTCGTTCCGCTGCTCTCCTTTATTTTATCTATTTATTTAATATTTTCGAATGGTGAAAAACAAGTTAGAATATTTTCTTTTATACTCTTTATGGTTGATTTGCCTTTTAAGGAAAATTTAGAACCATTTTAGTTGGGTTTAAGACTTGAATGTTGTTAGTATTTGAAAAGATTTATGTAATGGGCAAAAGTAAAAATTAAATTTGAAGTGTGGGGCATCATGAAAATTTCTTCCTTGTTTTTTATAAAAAGGTGAGTAAACAAAATGAATATCCTAATTTTTCTTTTCTTCTTCTTCTTCTTCTCTTTGGTTGAACGCACGCACCGCCCCTCTCTCACGTATCCTTCCGCCGCCACATCTCTCTCTCGCTTCTTCACGTCGTTGCCACCATCAACCATCCCTTACGACATTTGACTCGTCGGTCAGGTTGGCATTCGTGTCTCCCTCTTTGCGCGTCAACCACAACATCTTCAGTCACGGCGTGTGTCGCCGACGCCAAATCAGTCGTCGTTGCACCGCGCAACCACGTTCTGCAGCTCAAATCACTAGATGACGACCCACACATCGATGAAGAAACCTAGCTACTCCATTTTTCATACTAGACATGCTTCTTCGACGCCTTTCCTTCAGCCCTTTGCGTGGTAACTCGTCGGAGATCGATTTAGCCGCTAATGTCCATTCTTCTTTCAGATCTACCTTTTAGAGTAAGATTCATGTGGTTCGGGGTTGTCTTTGTAGGTGATTTTTAATACCCAATAAGTTTAGACTTGAGTTTAACGTTACCCATCACATTTTAATGCTAGATTTGAATATTAGAGGAGTTTGAGCCGCTGTTCAACGATTTGAAAGCTCGAAATTAGGCATTTTGACACAACTTTGGTAAGTTTCTAAGCTTTTTGGAGCGGTGTTGAGTACCCATTTAACTTCATTGATAATATTGAATAATCCATGGTGTTGTAAGCTAGATTTCGAAGTTAGAAGGTAGTATTGGTGCTGTTCGTTGAAGTTTAGTTTACTTGGTTAACTTCTTAATAAGTTTGGAGTAATTTTGTTGAGTCCTTCTAGAGTTCTTGAATGCCCATTAAGTTTAAGGTTAAAATTGAATGACCTATGATGGTGGATGCTTGTTTTCGAAGTAGAAAGTCGCTAAATGATGTCCATTAGGATTAAAGCTACTTTGATAAGTGTTTGATAAGATTTTGGGTAATTTTGGTAAGTTTCGTGAATACCCATTTAGTTTTAAGATGAACGTGATATTACCCATATTGTTATGTATGAAAGATTGAAGATTTGGAGGACTTAGAAACATTGAGCATTTTTAAGGACATTTTAGACAAGTTTGGGTAAGTTCCTATGTTTTGACTAGTTAGATTGACATTAAGTTTGTTAATGGATCTAAACCTCTTAGGTATGGATATGGGATATAAGAGCATACGGTTTTAAAATACGACTTAAGATTGAATGCTTGTGGCATTAGGAGTTTAAGTTGTGGTTTAAGGGTCCAAAAGTGAAATTTTTAGTCTAAATTAAAGCATGTGGTGAATGATACAAGTTAAAAAGAAAAGTGAAAGTTGACCCATTGAACCATAAGTAGTTTAAGTTGTCATGATGAAGTATTTTAGAGATAGTTGTGATATATTAATATGCGAAGATAACTGAGGGTCATTGGTCGTTGTTTCAGGCCAAATTGAAGTGGGAAAAGCGTATAACCCTAGGAGGTCGAGTTATTGACTGTGAGTGGCTTATTTTCAAGCATTCTTTATATTTATACATGTTATCTCATGATATGGCTTGGAAACTACTACGACTTAATCTTTTTATGACATGTTTTCATTTATGTTTAAACAATGTATAAACGCATCGTGTTTTTTAGAATGTTTATGACTTGAATTTTATATAAATGGGTTTCAAGTTCTTGCTTCCATTTATACTTAAACAATGTGATTATTCATCGCGATTTTAAGAATGCGTATGACTTGAATTTTACAAAATCGTGTTTCAAGTTTTGATTATACTTGGCTTTGAAATATATTTAACCGATGTTTACGATCAATGAGAAGATTTCCCTAAGGCTACTTGAATGTGTTTCTGTAGCACGACCTATGGTTGTCAGGGGGTCTCAGAGCTGAAAGAAGTCGTGATCAGAGATTTGGAAATTGGAGCCTAGGTGAGGATGTGGATAGAGGATTGTGATGTGGCTTCGGGCCTAGCTAGCTTAACCCATGGTGGGTGGCTCTATGTGCACATAGGAACGGTATGTTGTTACTGTGGTAGGTGCCAAGTATGTGTGAGCTCCGTTTGGCCACATGTTTCCTTGTGGATGCGAATCACGTGTGAGCTATTATGGGCCATGTATTTAGTATGCTATCATGGTTGAATTGGATTGGATGGATGTTGTTACTGTGGTAGGTGCTAAGTATGCGTGCGCTCCGTTTGGCCGTGTGTTTCCTTGTGGATATGGATCATGTGTGAACTATTCTAGGCCATATACTTAATATGCTATCATGGTTTGATTGGATTGGTTGGACGTTACTATCGTGGCGGGTACTAAATATGCATGAGCTAGTTTTGGCCACATGATCTTTTGTCTTGTGCAAGCTATCTTTGGTCGTATATTTAGACGCCTTGCCATTGTTGGATTAACTACAGGTAGCGATCAAGGGCCAAGTGTTGGTTGAACAGTCGTCGTCGATTATAGATCTCCATTATTTTTTTTGTATATATATAATTATCTTTTGTAATGCATCATGGAGTGGTTAGATGTAGCGAGATTGAGGTTAAGGACTTGTGTTTGAGGAGATTCCTCATTAGATTGAAACTATTTTGCACGTAATATCTAGTTTGAATATGATTTTTTACCTGAAACTCTGAAATTGTCTGGATAAGTGTGTGGTGAGACACACTTTATGTGTTGTGGAATTTTGAAGTTGCATATACATATATAGAAGTGTAAAGTTTCTCTCCTTTACAGGTTTGACTAACCCGTATTTTAGGGGAGGTGCTGTCGAAATTTTTATAGAAATTTTTTAAAATCATTTTATCAATCTTACGTTTGAAAAGGTTTATTTTAAGGAGTAGATTCAAACCTCGATCTAGGTTAGAGTGAAAAACTTAGAACGGGGTATGACATTTTGGACATCTTAAACTACATTTCATATATATATATATATATATATATATATATATATATGAAATGTAGGTAAATATAAATGATAACTTGAAATTTGAAATATTAATTCATTATATTTAATAAAATTGTCCATGAAGAAAAAGTAAAAAAAAAAAGAAGAAAACTAGCAAAAGAGTGTGTTTGGTGAAATAGAGAGTGATAAACCGATGACCAATTAAGTCTAACTAAAGAAAATCAATTAATTATAGTGTGTTTCCTCGCTCGTTTTTCCAACCCTCTCGATTGATCTCTTTCCAACCTTCCAAATTGAAAGCAAATTGAGTATTCCCTTTATATCCTCTTAGGATCTTAGTTTTTTTTTAGAGTGGAGAGAAAGGAGAGGGATCGAGAGTGAAGAAAGTGGGAGAATGGTGAAGAAAGAGAAAATAAAACAAATGGTGGAAAATAGAAAAGAGGAAGTAGTTGAGAGAAACTAGGGAATCATGAGATTATGATAAGTTGTTTTTTTTTTTCCTATTTGTTTTCTCTTCTTATTACTTTTTTTCTAAAAGAATTAAATTCAAATCCAATTTTCTTTTATAAAAATAAAATAAAACAAAACAAAATAAAATAAGAAAAAAATCGATAAATATAACAAATCATTACAAAGCTTAACCATTTTTTAAATATTATAGGTTTGCCCTTTTGTATTGTGTTGCAATTTCTTTTCACTGTCTTTCTTCTTTTTCTTTCTTTTTTTTATGTCGTTTACATTTGGTAACCAAATCTAAATGATAGTGTATAAAGAATCTTGAAAAAAAATCGTTTAGATTGTGGTAGTCAATCTAAACGATTGTATATCAAAAGAATTTTAAAAAATCATTTAGCCAAATCTAAACGATCATATACAAATAATTTTGAAAACATAAATGATCGTGTAAACAAATCTAAACGATTGTGTACCAAAAGAATCTTAAAAAAATTCGTTTAGCCATATCTAAACGATCATGTACCAAATTTTGAAAAAGAGATCATTTAGATTTGGTTACCCAAATTTAAACGATAGTGTAACAAAATCTAAACGATCGTGTAACCAAATTAAACAATCGTCTAACCAAATTAAACGATAGAATTAAAAAAATAAATCGTTTAGATTTTGCTATCCAAATCTAAACGACCAAATCTAAACGATTGTGCATCAAATAATAGCAAAATCTAAAACAATCCTGTACTAAATATATTATGCGCATTGTTAACGGCGTGGTTGATAGAGCATTTTTTTGTATTTTTCACTATGGGTCTGTGGCCTTTTTCTATTTTTTAAATTCTTCTATACAATATAAATATTTTGACACTTTGTTATATTTTGAGAAGACCTAATAAAGTAAAGTAGATAAATAAATAAGCAAATAAAAATAAATAAATAAAAGGACAAAATATGGTATTTATAATAACCTTTTAGCTTTTTCTTAAAAACTTAATCGACTCTCAATTGGTTTACTTCTAGGAGGTAATTCATTGGTACGTAATCCAGGTATTGTTTTGTAAAATCAATTCTAGGCACTAATGATAGTTTCCTTCCAATATAAGTTGCATTGGGAGATTATATAACTTCTTGAAAAGTTAAGTTTGAGGCTCACCTTAATACTATCATATAAGTTATGAAATCAGGTCCAAAAGAAGTAGCTTTCATAGCTATTTTGCTTATTTTGATATATTTGCGATTACTTCTTAATTTTGAAAGAACAATAAAAACATAATAAATTTAAAAAACAATAAACAAATATTATAGTTATATATATTATTCGATTAGTCAACTTTTATTTTCTTTTAGACTAATTGATCGACTGTTTTTTTAAAAATAAATTCCAAATCAATTGATAAATCGACCTCAATCTGATCAGATTGATTTTCTTTTTTTTTTTTCATTTATTATTATTATTATTATTTTGTATTAATGTTGACTTCTATTGGAAGATTTTAGGCATGGTAAGACAATAGAAAAAAGAGTGGGACTAAGAGCAATAGTGCAGAAGTGGTTGAAGATATGGATGGGTATAATGAGTGGGCTGTTGGGTAATGGACATTGGAAGGGCATATGGACAACATTTGTAGGGAGACAATCTCTACTAGTGAGTATGACATTATCACTATAATTCTATAGAATCTTTTTATTTTATTTGTTTGGGCTAAGAATGTCCAATTTATTTTATTGTCATAGTGGACCATACACTTGAATTTATATATGCTTCCTTTTTATTTTTCAAACAGAAGCTATTCATGATCCTGATAATGTCGGAGTAGTTACACTAAACCCTTCAAATATTACTTCATTACATTATTGATATTATATATATATATATATATATTTTTTTTAATTTAGATACCATTATTAAGAAAACGTAAATTAAATGCTCTTCTAATTCATCAGACTTGAAGTTCACCTCTATTTACCAAATATATTACGCGTATTAGGTGCTAATTATATTATGTGACTGTAGAAAAGAAGAGTCAAATCCAAACGATCATTTATCAAATATATTATGTTCGTTGAATACCAATTAATCACGAGACATTTTTGGTATTTTCTATTATGGACTTGTGGACGTTTTTCGTTTTTAAGATTGTTCTATACAGTTTAAATATTTTGCCGCTTTATTATATATTTAAAACATCCTCCGTCTATTTTCCATATGATAATACAACTGCATTGTATTCTAAATGAAAGAGGGTAAAAGTTGTGGTCTAGATAACCATTACCATCAAAAATCAATGTGAATTAAAGACAATTATTTTGAATAACCCTTAATTACGGTCCAAAATATCAATTTACTAGTTATATACTTCTAGGAAAATACAAATTGGACTTCGAAATTTTATTGAATGATTATTTTGGTCCAAATCATTTATAATATAATTCATCCTCTTTTTTTTTCTATTTCCTTTTTTTTTCTTAATTCTTACCCATTGTGTAAAATAAAAATTAAAACCTTCAAACCTTAAATTAAAAAGAATTAGTTAAATTCAAGAAGATTAAGTTTACTTTTTAGCCTTCTTTTTTAATCCATGTGCATTTTCTACATGTCACAATCACAATCTTTTAAATGCGAGATGGATGATTGTATGGTACTTGTTCTACTTAGTGAACAAGTCAGTCGTGTAAAATCTGAAAAATTGTGGACAAAGTTGCGATATGATGTAGCCTTCCTTCACATTTTTGAGAAAATTGTTTTATAAAACGTGAGAGAGAAACAAAATCATTGAAAATATCATATAAAAAAAACATTGAAGACTGTCAATTGCTAAGAAAGCTTAGCTTGCAAAGAGTGTGACAAAGTTTGGTCGAGAGTTCAACAATTATGTCTCCCCTAGAGTACATTTTGAACATTTTTAGCTTTGACAGACTTGCATATGAAAATGTGGAAACTTCACACCCTAGGCCGACGACATAAAAGGAAAAGCAATAGATTAAACTAAGTAGAAAACATAAAGACAAGGTGATTTTGGGGTATTTTGGCATACGACTATAGGCAAACAACGTCCTGGACAAACATGCTCATGACATTCTCCCCCACTTAAACAATTGATGTCTCTATCGATTAGCGAAGCTTGAACTCTTTGATCTTCTACATCTAGGCTTCTAGGTTTTCGACATGTTTCCAACTAGTTTCTTCCACATAAAGGTTCTTCCGCTTTACCAGATACTCATGGTTCCTTCTTGTGGGTCTTCGACCCTTTCTTATTCCCTCGGCTAGAATTTCTTCAACGTCTTTGTCTTTTATCTGACTGAAGTCGATAGTTGGTTGAACAATGACAATGTATTGCATGTCCCGGGATCTTGACAGTAGGGCTCTAAGTTACTCACTTGAATTACTAGATGAATTTTCATCCACGTGGGCAATGCCACTCTATAAAAAGTATTCCTAAGCACTTCCACTGGTTCTTCATATTTTCTGTCAAGGCGCTGGTCTTTGCGTCCTCAGAATTTAATATGTTCTGGTCGCAGTTTGATGAGGACCTGATCTCTTACTCGAAACTCAAGGGGGCGTCGATTCTTATCTGCCTACTTCTTCATCCGCCTCGAGGACTTCTCTAGGTACGCCTGAGCGATGTCTGTAGTCCATTTCTATTCCTTCGTAAAGTTATAACAATAGAGGTTACTTACCACAAACAATTTCAAACGAGCTTCTCCCGGTTAACGAACTCGTCTAAGAAAAATAATTGGGCCACATCTAGCAGCGGAACCCAATTCTTTTCTCTAGCATCCACAAAATGATGCAGATATTCTTCGAGCATACAGTGTTCAGACTGGTCCCCAAGAAGGTAAATAATTATGTCCAGAAAGTGCCAATGAATCTACCATCTCGGTCACTCACAATGCTTGTTGGGAGTCCCTACAACTTTACAACATGTCTGAAGAACAACTAGGTCGTCAATTCGGCTGAACACAACTTGGTAAAGGGAATGAAGGTGGCATGTTTCGAAAACCAATCAATGATGACCAAGATGGTCTCAAAGTCGCTTACCTTAGGAAGATGGGTGATGAAGTCCATAGAAACACTCTCCCAATGTAACACCTCGTTCTAGGTTTTCCCCTCTAACCTTGTTCGTGGTGTGAATTTACTCATTAAAAAAAATTCAAATGTAAGATTAATAAAACAAGTGCCGTAAAGTTCTATAAAAGTTTCTGCAGCATCTCCCCTAAAATATGAGTTAGCCAAACCTAAAAAGAGAGAGATTTTCACTTTTATATCTATGTATATATAATACAATCTTCAAACTCAAATTACATCAAGTGTGTCTCACCATACACTCATCCAGACTATTCTAGAGTTTCAAGTAGGGAGTTTATATTCAAACTAAATACTAGTTACAAAATAATTACAATCCAAAAGGGTGACCCTCGTTACGTCTAACCACTCCATTATACAATACAAAATTGAAGTAAAATCATACAAAAAGAATGAAAATCTACAATCAATGACGAGGAAGCTCAACCAATGCTTGGTCCTTGACCGCTACTTGAAAGGGGGGAGAAAACATTGAAAATGTGAGCTAAAACTTAGTGAGTGGCAAGTTTTAAAAAGTAAAAGCTCATAAAACATATCTTCAAACTGTTTAAATATGACATCAATAAACAAAATAATAATTAAAACGTTAAAATCATATATTACCATAATCCATAAGTAAGGCCAACAAACCTGTACCCAATCCAACTATGGCAAGACGTCTAAATATATGGTCAAAGATAGCTCGCACATGACCAAGGAATCATGCGATCAAAACTAGCTCACGCATATTTAGTACCTGGCATGATAACAACCTCCATTCAATTCCACTATGATAGCATACTAAATACACGGCTCAAAATAGCTCACAAGTGATCCATATCCACAAGGAAACATGTGGCTAAATGGAGCTCACACATACTTAGCACCTACCACAATAACAATCCCCATCCAATCCAACCATGATAGCATACTAAATACACAACACGAAATAGCTCACACGTGATCCATATCCATAAGGAAAGACGCGGCCAAACGGAGCTTATACATACTTAGCACCTACCACAGTAACAACCTCCATATCCGCTCCTATGTGCACATAGAGCCACCAACCACCGGTTAGGCTAGGCCTAAAGCCATATTACAATCCTTCATCCATGTCCTCACCTAGGCTCAGTCGAGCCTCTATCTTTCAAGTCTAGTGGAATGAATGAGTCCTTCGGACCGCTCCAGCACTCCTCTTAAGTCGCTTCTCAATATTCTTTGAGCTCTTTATTCAATGATCTTTGAGCCTCCCCTATCTTTTTATGGCCATCCCTACTCTCCTTTCAGTCGAGCCCTTGTTCATTTCTTTCTTTCTTTGTGTGACGGCTTATAAGAAGAAGACAAGTCCCCACGTCTTTGATTTGAGTCGCTCCGCTTCGCGCCTTCGGAGGCTACGTGCTTTCTTTATTGGTTCCTGGATCTCCAGTCATGCCTCTTTCAGCCCTGGAATCACCTGACAACCATAGGTGGCGCTACGGAAACACATTCACATACCCTTTAAAGTAATCAACAACATTCATAAAAATCACATATTTCATATTTGAAAGCCAAACATGGTTAGAAACGCATTTCATAAAGTCATTTTAAATACTTAGCGATCAAAACTTGTATTAAGAATAACCTTCCATTCACACCATCTACATTTAATAACAGATTGAGTATTATTTAAACTAGTTGCCATATAAATCGTGATTAATAAGTTCGAGTTCAACCATGCTTTGGAAATGTAAGAGTTCATGGAAATCGAAAATCATATTTTAAAAAAAAATCTCTAACACATAGTTCATAAAATAATCATGCTCGAAGTTTTAATCATGGAATACCATAATAACAAATATAAATTTATAATGAAAATACTCGAACATAAACCACTCACTATTAGTGACTCGATCTCCTGGAATTATACACTTTCCTCATTTCAATTTGGCCTGAAACAGGGATTAAGGTCTCTCAGTTTTCTTCACTTAGAAAGACGGCACAAACTCTAAAAACACTTCATTATGAGCATTCAATCTATTTTACATTTCTTAAGTCCTTACATTCTCGAATCTCCTTAGACTAGACTAAAATCCATTTTCAAACCTTTAAACCTCAAATTTAGATAATTAGTAAAATGGATGTCCAAACTTAAGTCAAACTCATTGGGTCTTTCGTTTCAATATGCTCTTATACCCAATATCCATACCTTGGAGATTTAGATCCATTAACAATCTAAATATCAATCTAACGAGTCAACAACTTAGGAACTTACACAAACTCATCTAAAACAACCTTAAACATGTTGATCAAAGCTTCAAAGTTCTCTAATATTCAATTCCTCACACAAAACAATATGGATAAAATCAAGTTTCACGATAAGACTAAATGAGTATTCAAGAACTATAAGAGAACTCACTAAATTTACCTAAAACCTTATCGAAAGCTTGTCAAAATCGTCTTAGCTGCACGTTAATAGCTTTCTAAATTTGAATCTAGTATCTAAAACCATTGTGTGCTTCAAAGCTTATATAAGTAACACCCAAGCAAACTCTAAAGTTAATGGAAAGTCTATTTTCAACCTTTAACATTCAACTCAAGGACCCAAGTACCATAAGTAACTCAATTTTAATGCTTAAACTTAATGGCATTCAAGAACTCTAGGAAAACTCAACAATAATCACTTTAAATCTTACTAAGAACTTAGTAAAGTAGCCTTAAACCCAATAGATAATCCTCTAACAACATTTAACTTTCAAATCCTAACATCCAAAATAATAGGTTGTTCAATATTAGCATTAAACTTAAATGAGTACTTGACCAATTCCATAAAGTTTAGAATCTTACCAAAATTTGTGCCGACACCCAATTTCAAGTCTTGTCGCAGCTGGACAGCGGCTAAAATCTTCCTATACTCGAAATCTAACAACAAAATGTAATGGGTAGTGCAAATAGCCAAAACTTAGTGGGTATTCAAAAATTTTCAAGAAACCCAACTAAAATACATAAAATAAGCAAATCCTTACCCAAAACTCCAATAAATGGGAACGAGAGTCCTGAACGGTATAATGATGAAAAGGTGTAACTCAAATCAAATGCAGTTGCACGCTTACGGACTGCAATGGCACGACGAAGCCCGCATTCAACAACTGGCTGGAGCAGCGATGAAGATGGTTTGGACAACGACAACATTC
This sequence comes from Cucumis melo, assembly GCF_025177605.1. Classification (NCBI taxonomy): domain Eukaryota; kingdom Viridiplantae; phylum Streptophyta; class Magnoliopsida; order Cucurbitales; family Cucurbitaceae; genus Cucumis; species Cucumis melo. The sequence goes on from NC_066866.1 coordinate 8,402,402, forward strand.
ATGGGGTAAAGCATCAGAAGAGGGTCATCGACATCGGTGAGTTATGTTGTTGTTTGCATGCTTCATCGAGGAAGTTAGGAGCTAGCCAACGCGCGAGAGAGAGAGAGAGATGGCTCGCATTCAAAAAATTCGACAGAAATGGTAGGGCTACGCACGTTGGAGCAGGGGTTGACAGACATGCGACGGCAAGACTCTTGTCCGCTGTGAAGTGCTAGACGACGAAAGAGAGAGATGAGGAGCGTAATGGAGAGATGACCATCGAATGAGGGAGTCGGTGAGAAGAAGAAGAAAAGGAAAAAAATTTGGACGGGGGGGGGGTAGGGCATCTCTGAAGAATGGAGAATGAGAGAGTTAGATATTTTCTCCTCTTTTTTTTAATAAAGAAAATATGAAATGACCTTTATGCCCTCAACTTAAAACCAAACTTCAACTTTAGCCATTTCTTTAGCCTTTCCATAACCTATTAAATTCCAAATCATTATCAAAATAAAATTGCTCCTAAAATTTTCTCATCAAAATGATTCAACTCATAAAGAATTTACACTTGGATTTTGAACTTGTATTTCACAAACTTAGAGTACATCAATATACATATAAGAAGAATGAAATGAGGGCTTACACTCAAGGTCTTTTCAGAACTGGCAGAGGATCAAGAAGTCCAACAACCTTTGCTTTCTTGATTTTATATCCTGTTGACAGACGAGACAAGTCTTTGTGTACTGCATGACACCGTCTCCCATATTGGGCTAGAAGTAGCTCTTTTTCAGCAAAGCGTACGTTCTCTGCCAACTACGGTGGTCAGCCCATAAAGTATCGTGACACTCGTGTAATAATTTCTTCCTTAGGTTCCCCTACTCTAAGGACATACAACTGATTACCCCTAGTTACTAATAAGCCATCTTCAACCCAAAACTGTATTGTCTTACTCGCCTTAGCTAAATTCATGACGGTCTAAGCAGTGGGATCCTTCTGCAAGAACTCACTCAAGACATTGCGAACTGACCCATCAATCTTACTTGCCTGAAGGTGAGCTAATATGCACAACGTCGCATGTTCCTTTTTCTGACTTAGAGCATCAGCAACCCGATTGCTGGATCTCTTCTTATGTTCAAACTCGGCCAAGAATTTTTGCCACCTTACTTACTTCAAATTCAATTTTAGCTGAGTAAAGAAGTGGCAGGTAGCACAGTTGTCCATCTTCACAACAAATGTCAAACCTAGTAAATATTGTCTCAAGGCCCTTAGGCAATTTACCACTACAAGCATTTCTTTTTCTTACAGCTGCATTTAGTTTTCGATTTTCATATTCGATAGGGTGTCCACTCTGAAGGAGGACACCACCTAACACATCATCAGACACATCAATCCCAACATCGAAATGTTTAGTAACATCAATGATCTCAAGAACTGCACCCTCAATCATGACTTGCTTCAAACCATCAAAGGCGATCTGACACTCAGGGATCCAACCCCGTTAAATAACATTTTTCAACAACTCAGTCAGCGGGCTTATTCTTTTGGAGAATCCTTTCACGAATCGCCTACAGTAATTAGCTAATCCAAGAAGTGAGCGTAATTCTATGATTGATTTCAGAATTTCCTAATCACATATTGCAACAATATTCCTTTCTTCAATACCAATTTGGCCACGCTCTATCACATGACCTAGAAAATTTATCCGTTCTTGCGCAAAAGAGCATTTTTCTCTCGTGACAGATAACTAGTTTTCCTTAAGTTTCTAAAAAATCCTTTGAAGATGGTCCTTGTGTTCTTCCATTGTGAAGCTATTGACCACTACATCATCAAGGTAGACCATGACAAACTTGTCAAGGTATTCGTGGAAGATCTAGTTTATCAGCATACAAAAATTTACAGAGGCATTGGTAAGCCCAAACGACATTACAAGGAATTCGAATGCTCCATATCTTGTGACAAAAGTCGTCCTGGGCTCATCTCCCTTTACAATTCTTACTTGATAATATCCCGACCCTAAGTCTAGCTTCGAGAAATATCTTGCCTCATGCAAGCGATCAAACAGGTCAGTGATTATGAGAAGCGGATATTTGTTTTGAATCGTGAGCTTGTTTAGGTAGTCAATACACAATCGTAAAGTTCCATCCTTTTTCTTCTGGAAAGGGACTAGAACCACATATGGAGCTTTTGGAGATCTAATAAATCCTGCACTCAATAACTCATCAAACTATTTTCGAAGTTCAGCTACCTCTAGTGATGCTATACAATAAGCATTCTTTGCAGGCGATTTTGCCCCTGGTAATAATTTGATCTTATGGTTAATCATCCTTCACAGCGGTAAAGATTTCGGTAAGCTGTCAAGCATCACATCACGATACTTCTTTAAGATACATAGAATGTCTTTGGGAATTGTCTCCCTTGGGTTTTCCAACGACTTAAGTGGGATGGCCATAAATATTGGTTCATCTCGAGCGAAGCTCTTCTTCAATTGCATGATCGAAAGTATTTTTAACCCATTAGGCTAACGAATGTCTATTTGTACAACGGTGGGGGCAGATTCAGTGATCAGTAGACATTTGACTAAAGGAATTAGTATCACCTGATGTTCAAGAAGAAAATCCATTCCCAATACCATATCGATGTCATCCATTTTTACAACCACAAAGTCTATGGGGCCATTCCATCCTCCTAGCTTTATCATCGTTTGTTTTACTAGTCCGAAGATAGGTAGGGTCGTACAGTTCACGACCTTCATTTTTCTTGTATCCTTCTCCCAAGGGAGACTTAGTTGCCTAGCTTCTGCCTCTTTATATTATGAGTTGCACTAGAATCAACCATAGTGCTCTTGGTCGGTTTATGGTTGATTAAGTGTCAACATACATTAGACCCCTTTCCATTAGCGCACTTGTTTCCCCTACCTTCCTCTAGAGAGATGATAATAATTTTAAGGCTCTCATTCTAGGATTATCACCTTCCTCAATCTGGTCCACTTCACCTTCTGCTTAACTCGATTTATCATCTAAATGTGAGATTAAAGGGTCCTAAAAGGCATCAAAGGCCTTTATTTAGACATTCTCTAGCCATATGTAGTTCCTTGCATATGAAACAATTGACAGGACGATTGGATGAGTTCTGATTATTGGGTCTTCATATATTCTTCGCGATTTCTAATTGATGGCTATATCATATATATTCTTCGGTTTCTCACTCTTTACCTAATTCGAACAATTTGAATCATTTCATCATATTGTTCTAAGTTAATTCTATATGAGCTGAAAGGGGAACCTGATCATGGGCTCTAACAATCTATAATTAGTAGACTAAACCCTTTTAAACCAAGTTAATTAACATTCGTTAACTATTGGGTCATTACACTAAAGTCTCGTAGTTGCACTCCCCTTACTATAGATATATTTATGTTCATCTGATATAACCATGACCAGTAAGTTAATCCTTCACAGATTGTTCGTAACCTTAGCTTGGTCAATATACCATTTTACCCTTGAGAGTACATCTTGCTCCTTAAGTCTCATTGATCCACTATTGAACAATTGGTTTAAGGTTCAATTTATAATTGAATCCCTCCCAGACCAATGAGAGGGTGGGGCCCCTGGTTCAAGAATTGGATTAAGTCCGTAAGAGAACAATCTATCTATTAACCCTAAAGCAAGTAGTAGTGAATTCTGTCTTGCACCTTATGTCCCTAGCCATCCACCCGATCTTACCCTCGAAATAGGATGCTTATTGGGCTAGCGCTGTTGAACTGCCCTCACCTATGTAGATCTAAGGATAATTCTATATGAATAGAAGTTCATAGTTATCTCAAGATTAAGATTAAGTTACATAGGTCATTAACAATCGAAATAGTCAATTTTATACAGTCAACGGTGTTATAACTTAAAAGTGACTATTTCATGGTCCCAGTCTTATGTAAACTCTTTATATAGGATGTCTCCACTTCCATGTCTCTACATGAATGATTAAGGTCATATCGTTTATACTAACTACAAAGCAGACCGCATACATAGTGTCCCTAGAATAAGTTGCTCAACCTTATTCATACACTATAGATCGTTTAGGCTATATACTCGAATTTGATCCACGTTTATATCTCTACATATAAAATTCAAGTCTACACTAGATAGCCTTGGGATTTTAGTTTATTGGATTAAAGATTATAGTATTCTATTTTCACTAATAAGTCCTCAATAACCACTTTATTGAAAAGAATATAACTTAAATTACAAACTACGAGTTTTAGGATATAATTCCAACAACAGATGTATCATCACCACTGTCACTTTGGCTTCTTTTGCAATCGTGTTTGCAGCCTTAAAGTGTTTCTCGAGATCAAAGGTCAAGTTCTTTAAGACCTTTGCATCCCTTGCCCCACAGAAGGGCTTGTGTTTTGGAATCTTTAATCTACTAATAAGGATTGCTCCTCCGACTGGAGCTTGGTTTGCCATTCATCGCATTATGAGGTTCACCCTCGTGCTCACATCTATGATTTCATTCCTAACGACATCGAGGGTAACTTGAAAATCATCTAATATGTTGTTTATCGTTTATAAAAGCATCTTTTGAGAGCTATCTAGTTCAATAACACGTTCCTCTATATAGGACAATAAAGCTCGTCGAACTGTCCCCACGCTTGTAGCTACCAGCTCTTCCAACTTTGGTCTCAAAAGCGTCAACTCTTGTCAACAACTCTTGCATGGGAGACGATTGATCACGGCATCAATAGTATCAACTTTCTCGAAAATCTCTTCAAAAGGGATTCCAAGAAGTGGATGTAGTTGGGAACTTCTACTAGGTAGAGCATCTTCTTCAAGCTTTACTAGTTGGTCTACATCGACCTTGCCCAACTAATTCGTCATGGACATGTTTATGTCATAATTGTCAATAAGCCAACCTAGCTCTGATACCACTTATCACAATCGCAACCTTTCAAACGTGAGATGAGCGATTGTGCGGCACTTGTTCTACTCAGTCAATAAGCCAACCATGTAAAATTTGAAAATATCTGACAAACTCACGATATAATGTAGCATCCCTTCACGTTCTTAAGAAAATTATTTTATAAAATGTGAGAGAGAAAGGAAATGATTGAAAACATCATAAAAGAAAGCATTAAAGACTGTCAATTGCAAAGAAAGTTTTGCTTCCAAAGAGTGCGACAAGGTTTGATCGGAGATTCAACTACTATGTCTCCCCTATAGTACATTTTGAACATTAATTTTAGCTTTGACAGACTTTCATATGAAAATTCTAAAACGTCACACCCTAGGTCGGCGAAATAAAAAGGAAAGCAATTGACTAAACTAAGTAGAAAACATAAAGATAATGTGATTTTGGGGTATTTGGGCATACAACCATAGGCAAACAACGTCCTGGACAAGCATGCCAGTGACACTCCATGACTAGACGTATGGGCACACGGATTCCTATTTCTTCCATTCAAAAAATCTCGATAGAAAAAGAAATATTGATAAATTAATTTAATTAGTTGCTAAATCAAAATAAAATGAAAATTTCTAATTCCTTAAAAATGGGAGATATATATAGATCAATATCTAACGTAACAGAAAAAAGGTTTGTTGATAGAATTTCTTAACGTTTAATCACAATGCAAATCTAAGGGGCTATTTGGCCTTAGAACTAGAAAGGAGTGGAGTGAGCTATTTTAGCCTACCTCATGTTTCCTAATCCTAGTATAATGATAATACTTGGTCTCACTTTCTAATTCTAGTATTATGATAATACTTGTTCTCACTCCCCTTTCTCCTCTTCCTCACACCCCCTTTCTCACTAAGCTCCAAATATTTACAAAGTAAAAGTCAAAGGCCAAGCCAAAGAGAAAATCCAAATAGCAACTACCACAAAAGAAAGCAATGCAGAAAAAACTAAAATAATAGTCTGCACCCCAAATGCAGACTATTATAATCTCCAGACTATTATAATACTCAAACTATTATAAGTCACTAATTGTCTCGAACGTCCCCTATGTTTAGAAGTTGACTAAAAGTGGAGGGAGAATTTGTTACTCCTCGTTTTGGTTATTGACTTTTATATAGTTTGCAGTGTGTTTCTGTCGGTAAGATAGTATTACGTAAGCAATACTTATTGGAGTTCAGGCTACATCTGAGTCTCATACTCTATTCATTTTGGCAAACAAATTATATTTTTTAATTAATTTTAATGAGTGAAACAAGAGCTACAAAGAGGGTGCAATCCAAGTGTACCCGAATTTTTCTTTTCCATAATACAAAAATCTCAAGCAAAGTAATTGTATATGCTACATTTTAAACCATTTTTACATTAATTATAATTATAGTTATAATGCTTTTTTTTTTGTTACCTAATAAGTCTTTTAGGTAGTTTAACACTAATAATTCCTTTACAAAATAGAAAAAAAAAAAAAGAAAAAAAAAAAAAGAAAAAAAAAGGAAAAAGGAAAAAAGAAAAGAGATCTAGATTTCATATATGATTTTTCTGGACAATTTGATTGCATGAGAAATATGATAGTATTAGATTCTACATATCAATGAAATTCAAAAGGATGGTTTAGGTTACATTTTGCTTTCGATTTTGATAAGTTTGGTAGAATGAAAAATGTATAGAGAATTATTGTAAACAATGGTGGATCCAAAAATTTTATATAGCAAAAATACTATATAATAAACACAGATAAAAAATTTCAAATATTGAAATTTACAAATATAGGATTTAAACCCACATCTTATTAGTTATAAGAGCCACTACAACCACACTTTGTTTAAAATAGAGAGCACTATGTTATATATATTATAATTTGACATTTCAAAGTTAATATTAAAATACAAAAATCGATAATGTAGGGACACGTTCCTCTGCTGGTATTGTAACAAGTCTGCCTTTGATTGTAAATGAGAATAAGTAGATATGCACTCATCTCAAATATTTTTCATTTTTATTACATTAAAATAAATTTTTTAAAAAATTTTTAAAAATTTTTAGTAATATTATTTTTATTGAATGATGAGATAGATATATCTTAAGAGGACCAATTTTTTTTTTTTTATTATTGTACAAATACCACGATTTTATTACTAATTAATTCTTTTTTTTTTCGATTGCCAAGAAAGCTGCGGCATCCAAGATTAGAAATGAGGTGAGCTTCAAACACATCTAGAAAATTCCAAATTCTTCTCGACGAATTGTTGAAAGGATTGAAAACGAAGGTCCAATAACTTATAGATTAATTGGGCCTCCATTTTTCCAAATCCATCGAGAAGGTTGTAGAAAACCCACGAAACAACTCCTCTCTTCGGTTACTTTCCTATTTAAATCCCCTCAAACCCAATGGTGCCACAGCATCGAGAAACAACCAAAACAAATTCCCCAATTCTGTCGACTATATCCATCACCTTCTGCAATCCTAACTCAAACGACAATGTCACTCATTCCAAGCATTTTCGGTGGCCGCCGGAGCAACGTCTTTGACCCATTTTCATTGGACATTTGGGATCCATTTGAAGGCTTCCCATTTTCAAATTCGTTGGCCAATGTCCCCTCATCTGCTGTCGAAACTTCTGCTTTTGCCAACACTCGCATTGATTGGAAAGAAACCCCACAAGCCCACATCTTCAAGGCGGATCTTCCCGGAATCAAGAAGGAAGAAGTGAAAGTAGAAGTGGAAGAAGGCAGAGTTTTGCAAATCAGTGGAGAGAGGAGCAAAGAGCAGGAGGAGAAGAATGATAAATGGCATAGAGTTGAACGAAGCAGTGGAAAGTTTACGAGGAGATTCAGGCTGCCGGAGAATGCTAAAGTGGAGGAGGTGAAGGCTAATATGGAGAATGGAGTTCTAACAGTGACAGTGCCTAAAGTGGAAGAGAAGAAGCCTGAGATCAAATCAATTGATATCTCTGGCTAAACGTCTTATATTTCTTCCTGCAGTGTCTTCCCCTGTAGTAGGGATGAGTTTGTATGAATAATGAATCCTCAAAATCGGGCTTTTTAATTTTGGTGTGTTCTGTGACCGTGAAGAGATTGAAGAAAGTTGGTTTTATGTCTGTGTATAATATGTTACCAAGGTAAATGGATATAATGAAGTTGTGAGTTTTTAAGCCTAATTTTATTAATAAATTAAATGCAAAGATGAATATATTCCACTTTCTTGCTACAAGTAAGAGAAGTATGAAGCTACGTGTAATGTAATATACGGTGATTTTGCAAGTCGCATCTATCATATTTTGTTGTGTTTTGATCTATCTGACATGGATTCGTATCAATTCTTCTTGAAATTTTTATTTTACTTTATTATTTGCTACATAACGTCGAACAAGAAAATTTTTCCTACTCTGTTTCTTTTCTGTCTTCTAAAACCTTTTTAAAGTTTAAAGTGGTGCTTGAGTACTGATCTTAGAAGAAAAAAAGTTAACCACTGTTCATTTTTGTAAATTTTGATTTCTATAACAAACATTTTAGAGGTATTTTTAACTCTTGTTGGTACAAATGCTTCAAAAGTTTCGGTTTTATACCTACATTTTGAAGGTCATTACTCTTATATCTACATTTTTATGGTAATGGCATGTGTAATTTTATAATTTTAAAGGTTTTAAAAATAATTTTTAATTTGAAAATTCACATAAATATAAAAGAGTTTAAACTCTTTACAAAATATAGAAATAATTAAAATCTCTTTATAGACAACTTTATGTTTATGTTTAGTATATATTTTAAAATTTTAATTATATTTGGAGGTATATTTTCAAATATATAACCAAATGGTAGAGTATTTATACTGTATAGAACAATTTCGAAAACGAAAAAAGTTCAGAGATCTACCGTGTAAAATATCAAAAACGTCACGTCAACAAGGTGCGTTTAATATATTTGGTATACGATCGTTTAAATTTCTCTATTGTTGGTACGCGATCGTTTAATTTGGTTACGTTTAAATTTGGTTACACCATCGTTTAATTTGAACGTTTAGATTTGGGACAAAATTTAGTTACATGGTCGTTTAAGTTTGGCTAAACAAGTTTTTTTAATTCTTTTGTTATACAATTATTTGTCCTTTTCTACTCGATCATTTATATTTGTTTACACTATCGTAGTTTTGGCTAAACAGTTTTCTTAATTTTTTTTATAGTCAAATTTAAACAATCGTGTACCAAAGGCGTTATTGAAGGTGTGGTTGTGGTTGATGGAACATTTTTTTTATTTTCTACCGTGTGTTTATAGACTTTTTTTCATTTTAAAAATTGTTCTATATCATATAAGTATTTTACTGATTTGTTATATTTTTTTAGAAGAGATCCCATTACATCATATATTTAAAGTAAAATTCAAACTAAAAAGATTAAATTTGATTGCATTTATCATTATTTAATTGAATTGAGATGAAATTAAAATTAGGGAACGAAGTTTTTCTTAATAACTTACTAATCTGTCAGCATCCCTAATTTTTCTCAAATCGATCGTCCTTCCCCAATTTTTTCAACAAAAATAAAATCCCCACGTTATCATTAAGAAAGAGATTAGGATTAAAAAAATTATATTTTTTATATTAATTAAAGTCACAAAAAGTCTATCAAATTTTATTAAAGTTGAAATATCAAATTGATAGATAATAAATATAATAAAAGTATAATTATAGTCTAATCTTTATTTCAAAATTAAAAAAAAAAAAACAAATAGTCTTAAAAAAAATTTAAGTTATTTTAAATTTAGCTATAGTAAAATTGTTTAACAAGAGACTAATTTAAATTAATTAATTTAAAATCTAGTTGATGATTAAATAAAAAAGAATATTTCACATACTCAATATATGTATTTTAAAAGAAATCTCAAAACATATGTTATTAATTAAATGAAGATCACCTACTACCTCTAAATTCGATTCGAAATGATTTTATATTTTTCTATTTTCTCATCAACTATTTTTGTATATATGTATTGCAATTTTAAAATACATGTTTTAATGTTACAATTTTAGAGTTTTACACAAAATTGATTTAAACAATGCATCTTCTAATGACACATCATATCACTGAACTTCATTCATACGAAGATTTATCGAAACCTTAATGTGTCTAAAAGTTAAATATCGCCCTCTATGATTTCAAGCAAGCACATCGTACGTTTTATTTAACTTTTAATTCTAAATTTACTCTAAAAGATTTAGGGACTTGAAAATCTTTTCGACATTTAGCTGACTTATGTTTGAGATGGTATTCAATTGAGCCAACATGAGTACATCACCAACTTATTAGCCAAACTCAACATTTGAAACATTGTCCATTCCTAATATTTACTAGGAAGTTGTTATCATTTATAAGACGACAAATCTCATTAATTATTTACCTTATGGAAGCACAATTGGTGCCTTACAACATTTAATTAATGCTCAAACAAATATTCAACCGATTTAACATGGACCCAAAAAAGCTTCAACATTTTGGTAAATATTTTGGCAAACATTTTGGTTAATATCTCGTTCAAAAATTAATCAAGTGACAAATTTATCTTCTAACATTTTACCTACGTTCAAGACCTCTCTTTACCCTTTTTCTTGTAAGTTTATTTTTACTACATCTTGCAGTGCAATATATATTGAGATGATATTTTAAAGGGCTGTGATTTTGGTGTTGATTAGGCTGCTAGTGTTGATGATTTTCTTCCATCTAGTAGATGAAGCACTTCAGAACTTCAGGCTCTATTTAAAGATTAATCACTTCAAAGATACATTTATATATCTAAAACTGATAAATTTACGGATACATTTATATATGTATATGTGTGTATATATATATATATATATATATATATGTATATAAAGTTGGATGAAAATAGCCACAAAAGATTTAGCAGTATGCTACGCCATAAGAGTTAATTTTATTGTATTCATTCTCACAATAGTATAGTACAAAATGAAAACAACAAAACTGTTTCAACAATCAAAATCTCACAAAATACATTTCAAAGCCTTCACTCAACAGTCAACATATCATCAACCCAAACACAGCATACACACAAACTTTAGAACTACAACTTTAATCAGAGATGTCAATGGACTTGATCTCTGGCTTCTTCACTTCCATTTTCGGAACTGTCACAGTCAGAACTCCATTCTCCATGTTGGCCTTCACCTCCTCAACTTTAGCATTCTCAGGCAACCTCAACCTCCTCATGAACTTCCCACTGCTCCGCTCAATCCTATGCCATTTTTCGTTCTTCTCCTCCTGCTCTTTGCTCCTCTCTCCACTGATTTGCAAAACTCTGCCTTCTTCCACCTCCACTTTGACTTCTTCCTTCTTGATCCCGGGAAGATCTGCCTTGAAGATGTGGGCTTGTGGGGTTTCTTTCCAATCAATGCGAGTGTTGGCAAAAGCAGAGGTTTCGCGAGCAGAAGAGGGGAGATTGGCCAATGAGTTGGAAAATGTCAAGCCTTCAAATGGATCCCAAATGTTAAATGAAAAGGGGTCGAAGACGTTGCTCCGGCGATCACCAAAAATGCTTGGAATCAGAGACATGGTGGTTGAAATTTAAAGCAGAGGATATTTGTTAAGAAACAGAGAAAGAAGAGAGAATGGAAATGGATTTTGTTATATACAGAGTTGGTCGGAATGTTGGTATTGTTTGCTGCTTCCAAGGTTATCTTCGAGTTGGAAGGATGAAACATTTAAATAGGAGGGAAGATGATAGTTTAGAGATTTCCAGAAAAAGAATTTCTGGTTGGAGAAGAAGAGGATTCCAGGAGCTTCTACTATCTTCCCGACCTATTTGGACTCTTAATGGGAGGAAGGCAGTGGATTGATGAGATGGTAGTCAGGCCATTTTTAGTGGGCCTTTTGTATGGGCTTTCTTAGATTAAGATTCACACAGCCAACCAACTACAATTAGAGAAATATCAAATCTTAATGTTTCATTTTGTAATAATATATATATATATATATATAAAAAAATCAAAATCAAAGTTGTAAAAATAGCAAAATAATTTTTTGAAATAAAAAAAAATATTGATTAGGAAATATTAAACTACACCTGCACACTAAAATTATAAAAACCAACATCACAGGCTAAAACAAATCAAAATAGCTAACTCATTGCAAATATGCTATACTTTAAATGTTACTATTAAATGAACTGAAATTTACTCATAAGTATAAATTTTCTAACTTTGTTTACGTTATATTAGTAGTTTTTGGCTTTCAAGGCAAAATCTCGATCAATATTAGCATTTAGATTAGTAACAACTATAGAAATAGCTAGAGGAACAGTAAGAACAAATAATACAGATAAGTAGATATTATTAAGATTCAAATGAATAAACATCTTTTAATAAGCTAAAAGTGATTCCTTCTAGTATAAGTACTCTTTAGTTATGAATAGAAACTAAAAATAATCAGATACGCTTAAAATTGTATTAAAATCTAATAAAGATAAAACATGCTCCTTGAAATAGATGACCCTAAATCAACTGACTCAATTTTTTTTATATCTCTTATATAATACACTGAAACCAATAATGAAGTTATCAAGTAGTCTTCACAAAATATCAAAGAAGGTAATTCTTTACCTTTATACAGATCCTCCATGCATTATATGGGACTTCCAAAACTGCTGCAAAAAGAATTAACTTCGATGACAAAGATCTTCTTTTATAATAAGGAGAAAGATAAACTTGGAAGAGAGATTAGAAACCGGCAGACTTAGAGAATCTTTTTTACGCACAACATTTCTCTTAAAATAAAAGATATTTAAAAAAAGATTCTGAGAGGATATTTTATCTTTCTTTAAATACCGAAGAAAATCTTTTATCTTTCTTAAAATAAAAAGAAACTGTTGAAGATTTTGTCTAAAAGATTTTATGAGATTATTCTTCAAAAAGATAAGATAATTAAAGGATAAAAGATTCTCCTTGATTTTAGGAACCTTGCTAATTATCTTTAAAAGAATCAAGATTTATGGATATAGATTATATATGTATAAATAGGGCTTTCGAAGACAGTGCGCGAATGCAATTTTAATGTTTTAATGTTTTTGTATATATGTATTGCAATTTTAAAATACATGTTTTAATGTTACAATTTTAGAGTTTTACACAAAATTGATTTAAACAATGCATCTTCTAATGACACATCATATCACTGAACTTCATTCATACGAAGATTTATCGAAACCTTAATGTATCTAAAAGTTAAATATCGCCCTCTATGATTTCAAGCAAGCACATCGTACGTTTCATTTAACTTTTATTTCTAAATTTACTCTAAAAGATTTAGGGACTTGAAAATCTTTTCGACATTTAGCTGACTTATGTTTGAGATGGTATTCAATTGAGCCAACATGAGTACATCACCAACTTGTTAGCCAAAGTCAACATTTGAAACATTGTCCATTCCTAATATTTAGAGTGTTGTACCTTAATTCATAACATTGTAATTTCTCAATTACTACATGTGCAATATAATCTCTTATCATGATTCTAAGGTCCCCCTGATGTAGATTTTGAGCCCTCGCACTGGGTTACCAAAGTTTGATGTGTTCTCTGTGCTTTATGTGCTTCCGTAGTTGTTCTTTCTGTTATTAACTCACAGTACAACAAATAGTACAACAATAACTAAGTATCTGTTTTTTCAATTGGTATCAATGTCAGGTTGACTGCTGGTTCATTGAGTTTTCAATGGCGTCGATTAGGGATGGTGGGTCAACAACTCGAAGCGTGAGGTGTCATGAAGGTGAAGGTTTTGGACATTATCAAGTTGAGCGTGCTACATTTCTGAAATGAAAGAAGAAAAGTTTAACAGTTACCTTGTCTGGCGATGAGGGAAAATAGTGAGGCCAAAGAATTTGGTAGAGCACTTATCAGTATTACAGCTGCAAACGAGTGGCTATTCTAGTGGGAAGAAGGAGTTTTCTATCTATAGTGATTAGTAGAGAATTCCATCTTGTGCTACTCCGGTTGGAGATAATTTAGTCAAGAAATAAGAGGAAGATCAAATCATTCTAAAACAACATAAAGAAAGAATACAAGTTTTGCTGGAGGATAATCATTGTTACTTGTCTTCTATTACAACTCTTAAATAAGAACTAAAAGAGACTCGTCATGAGTTTGAATCTTTGTCTAAGTATGTCAAGATGCTTACGTCTAGAACGAAAAGTCTGGACAAGTAGATATTATTAAGATTCAAATGAGTAAACAACTTTTAATAAGCTAAAAAATGATTCTTTCTAGTATAAGTACTCTTTTTAGTTATAAATAGTAACTAAAAATAATCAGACTCCTCTGAATTGTCTTTGTTACTTCTGGATTTGGATGAGGTTTGGCTGCTTTTTTTTTTTTCCTGCTTATTCTATAGTCTACTTTCAGATCGATGTTCATTATCATTATCAATTTTGTGGTTTCTATTTCTTTACGGTTGGTTGTTGTTGTGCTTGTCTCCTTAAATAAAGGGGAGTTTGTTAGTTATGTGGTCTCACTTCCTTCATTTGTTTTAATTAATTTAATTCGATTGAGATTTGGTTGTTGAGATTGTTTGGCTGCTTGTTGTGATATCCCATCATTCTTGGGTGGTTTAGATTGGATTTCTCGGTTCCACAATTACTTCGTATTATTGGGTGAATGTTTGTTATGAGTTGTTGAGAAAAAAAAAAAGAAAAAAAAACCTTTCTTGAAAAGGCGTGATTGGTGATATATTCTGATCCGTGAGATTTTTCAGTGTCTCCCTTCTTGACTTATGAGTTACGGTACTGCACATCGAAGTTAGGAGATTACTGGAAAATCAAGAATACTTTATGAGAAGATTGCAAGTGGTTTTTTGATTTAGGGGGAGTGTTCCGATTAATGTGATGGCAATTTTTTCTATACAATTGAAGTTCTGATAGTTGAGTCAGTTCATGGAAAGCAATTTGATCTATGTTTTGAGTGTTGGACCTTAATTCATAACATTGTAATTTGTCAATTACTACATGAGTCATAATATATTATCATGGGTTTAAGGTTTCTCAGATGTTTAGGGTTCTCTATGCTTTTATGTGCTTCCGTAATTGTTCTTTCTGTTTTTAACTCACGGTACAACAAACAGTACAACAATAACTAAGTGTATGTTTTTTCAATAGCAACGGTGATTAGTAAACAATGACAAAAAAGAGATCAAAAGGGTAAATGGGAAAGAGAGAGTGGAGTTATATGCCACTCGCGACACAATATATCTTTTGCAGCTGAGGCAATCTTGACATGAACGATTGTGGCATCAGGTGGTTGACGGTGGTAGTACAACACAAATTGCTGTCAATTGTCTTCGCATGGAAAAAGGAGAAGAAGACTAGATATTTAAGCTTTGTATGAATATATAGCTTAAAATGTTCAATTTCTAATACTTTTTATATTTCTATATGAAGCTTTTGTGTCACACTAAAAAAAACAAAATTTAGGGGTCATTTGTTTTACGAGCATCCTAGATTTTCATGGAGTGGACATCTAGACTATCATTTTTGTTTTGTAGTATTGTAAGATGTCATAACATCTAATCATTGTCGGGCATCCTGAGAGTTTTTAATGATCTCTTAAAACATGGATTTTCTGGATTTCCAATTGAGGGCCCCCTATTCTGCACTTTTTTTTTTAATCTTACATATATATTAATTTTCATTCGCATTGTATAATTAAACTAAATATTGTCAAGACATATATATCATTCTTTTGTTATATTTAGAGAAATTATACCAAAATATTTACATATGACAGAGAAATAATAATAATAATAGTAATAAAAGTTCATGGCAAATGTGTTAATATTTTTTAAAAAAATTTCCAACCAACCCCTTTTACATTTGAACAATTTTGCCTGTGTAACGACCCAACTCTTTATACTAAGCTGAGGTCATTACTAAAAAGAAACAATGACAAGAGACAGTTTTTGAAACGAGGGAAGAATAAATTTTCATTAAAAATGGAATATTAAAACACTGAAACATAAACGTGGAAGCAAAACTGAGTCCCCATATGGCATGTCACCGATTCTTCTCTGTCGCTCGCCAGCTTTCCTCTACCTTTACCTTCGCCTGAAATGTTAAACATAGAAAGAGTGAGTATAAACATATACTCAGTAAGGGACCTACTACTAGTCCTGCTAGGTGTCTGTTAACTTCCCATTAGAATCCTGTAAATAGTACCCAATCTCTGGCACGTTCCCAAACACGTGTAACATGCGCTCCCGTAGGAACGAAAATCTGGTCTTCGGTGTCCCGAGAGAGCACCTAGGACATGCTGGTCTGTAGTGAACCCGAAGGTAACACTAAGACAATCAGGATGCGAGGACCCCGTCGAATCACTCGAATTATATCAATATCCATGCTAGACTGGCGGTCCCGTCGGACGACGCAGTCCTAAATAGGTGGTGATCCCGAAGGACACCCATGCAGGTACGACTCTAATAGACAAAGTTAACAGAACACCCTATCCATAGCATGTAGCACAACATAACATCATAACATGGCATGAATATTAATCTTAACGTTCTTGATCATGTGATTAATATATCATGCATTAACAATCATCAACATCAATCTACCAGTCATTAACATAACATCAGTCATCATCATCAATCATCAACATAATAATCTCAGTCATCATCATCAACATCAATACAATGACAGTCATTATCAGTAGCATCAAGTTATGCATTTTAGCTACCATCAATGCATAATCATAATTACATGCGGTCTCTTAAATTCAGTTCGAAGGTCTAGTAGGAGAATCTCTGACCTGGAGATTTTAGTCAAACAAAGGTACTCCCTAGTTGACAGTAAAAATTCTCCAAATTCCAAAATCTTTAATTAAATATACACACCCATGTATATATATTTAATTAATCCAACACAAAACAACCGAATATATTCCTTAACTTTGAAGTCCACTTAATGTAATACCCATAATAAGTCCCTTAAATTTATTGGGTGTTACAGCCTGTGTATTGATTATTGATTATTTCTTCTTCATCAACTCTCAATGTTTTCTTCCTTCTCTTGCTTCCTACTTCACTATTCTTCTAATTTTTACCTCATGTAGACCGTCAAATTCCTCCATTTTTCTTCCTTCAATATACATTTCCAAATACGTCATTATTGATATAGTTAATGAGTGAAAGTTGATATATTTCTTGTTAAAATATGTAGCAACACTAACTAAAATGTTCTTGAGATATTAAATGAGTAGATTAAATTTTTAGAGTTACGTAAACTAAAGAAGAAATCTAGAAATTGAATAACGGTGTGTGATAATCAAATAAACCTTTATTTAAGTATTTAACTGTTGTAATAGCTAAAGGGACAACAAAGAAAATAACAAATAGAACTTTGGTAACCCAGTTTGGAAAATACCATCTACGTTTGAGGAGTTGCGCACAACTCAGATGAGTAATATTATTAAGATTCACAATAGTCAATATACATCAATACATCAAGTGGTATTCTACTCAAATATATGACTATCTTAAAGTACTTAATAACTTAAGAATTCAGGCTCCTCGTGACCATATGAGTGAATCTTCTTGAAGATGTCTTCATACTCAACCTGAGTTTAAGGTGATCTCTTGATCACTACTTCTTCTTTCACATTACTCATCATTAAGTTCATCATAGATCAACATGTTGATACCATAGATAATTAGTCGCACTACCTTCTTTTTTATCACAGCTTCGGCGATAAAAAACTCGACTAACTTTACCAAAAGCCTTTTTGCGTTCTTAGTCGTACCGAACCTCATAAGATCCGTAACATATATATATTTTATCAAGAATAATCTTCAAAAAGATATTGATACAAGATTCCTAAAATAAAGGAAGATATTTTTATCTTTTTGAAATTAAATAACTCATTGAATAAAAGATATTTTCATTAAATCTTTTTGACAAAATCTCAACAAACTCCCCCTTTTGTCAAAAAGAGAGTTTCATTCCAAGTTCAAGGCAATGCTTCTTGGAGACTTCTCATAGTACAACAGTCAGCAAACAACCATATTCAACCACATATCAACATATCAGATCAACACATTCATCAATTGATCATCACTAACTTATACACTTCAAAAAATCATCATTTTATTTCTCTAATTCATAACCAATACGACAATAGCAAAACAAATCAACAATAAACATCATACGATTATATAACCTCGTATGACTCATTTACAATCTTGAAAATGAAAAACACAAAAGGAAACAACTTCAAAACAAACTTCAAAACACATCAAAAACTATATAGCTTCAACATAGACAACAATAAGCTGAGTAAACCCACTTCCTGCTGCAATGTATTCTGCCTCTACTGTAGAAAGTGACACACAATTCTGCTTTTTACTAAACCAAGAGATCAAATTGTTTTCTAGAAAGAAAAATCCTCATAAGGTACTTTTTCTATCATCTGAACATCCAGCCCAATCTACATCACAATATTCAACAAGAATTGAATTTTTATCATAAGAATTGTATCATAAGAATATAGAACTCCAACCACTTATTCCATGAACATATTTGATTATTTTTTTGACTACAGCTAAATGTGAACACAATGGTCAGATTGAAACCGAGCACATATATCAACAACATAAGTAATATCAGATCTGCTAAACGGAGCAAATATATCAACAGCATAAGCAATATCAGATCTGCTAGTTGTTAAATAACTCCCAATCATGCTTTTGTAAAGTTTAAGATCTATAGACTCCCTAGTAATATCCTTAGTGATTTTAACATGTGTAGTAGTTGGAGTCCTCTTTCGCTGAGATTTGTCGAGGCCAAATTTTTTAACTAAATTTTTGGCATATTTCTCTTGAGTGATAAAGATGCCCTATTTTCTTTGCTTAATCTGAAGACCAAAGAAACATGACTGTTCTCCAACCATACTCATCTCGAATTCTGATTGCATGATTTCAATAAAGTTTTTAACAAGTTCTTCTGAAAAACCTCCGAATATGATATCGTCTACATATATTTGCGGAACTATAAAATCTTTATCAGATTTATTCACAAATAAGGTATTCTCAGCACCTTCTCTAGAATATCCCTTGGGACCAAGATAGACAGTAAGTCGTTCATACCAAAGCTCTTGGTGCTTGCTCTAGACCATATAGAGTTGTATTGAGTTTATATACATGTTGAGGATACACCGGATTAGTAAAACCCTTAGGTTATGCTACATAAACTTCTTCGTTCAAATACCCATTTAGAAAGACACTCTTGACATCCATCTGATACTATTTGTACTTATGAATACATGATATGCTGAGTAACAGGCGTATAGCTTCAAGTCGAGCTACAGGTGCAAAGGTTTCATCGAAATCTACTCCTTCCACCTGTGAAAACCTTGAACCACTAATAGTGTCTTGTTTCTTATTACATGTCCTTTCTCATCTGTTTTATTTTTAAATATTAATTTGGTTCCTATAATGTTTGCTCCCTCAGATTTAGGAACCAAGGTCCACACATTGTTTCGTTTGAACTGTAATAATTCTTCTTGCATCACATTTATCTTGAATTCATCTTTAAAGGCTTCATTTGCTGATGTAGGTTCAATAGATGAAGTATAGCAAATATCAACAATCATCTTTGCATAATCAATCTTGTCCTTTTTCTTGGTGGTGATCCCAGATGAAGGATCTCCAATTATTGAACTCGACGGATGATTCCTTCGAACATGTGAAGATGGAATAATTTCACTCACATCAACCATTACTTCCTTCTGAGTTGATTTTGAGCTATCATTAAAGCTATTAACACTTGTATTAACTGTAGGAGCATCAACGATAGCTAATTCAATTACCATAGTAGCTTTAGGTGCTAGATCATCATCATCATCTGTTCGTTTGTATTTCTGCTCATTATCATTTACAACCACATTAATAGTCTTCATAACTACTTTAGTTTTATTATTGAATACTTTGTAAGCTCGACTATTTTGAGAATATCCTAGAAAAATTCCCTTTTCTGATTTAGCATCCCATTTTCTATAATACTCTCTATCAGCAAGAATGTAACAAGTACTAACAAAGACATGAAAATACTTAACATTAGGTTTTTTGCCCTTCCATAACTTGTACAAAGTTACAGTAGTACCAGAACAAGTAGTAATTCTGTTGTGAATATGACAAGCAGTATTTACAACTTCAGTTTAAAACTGCAAGGGTAGAGATTTAACATGAATCATGACTCGAGCCAGCTCTTGTAAGGTTCTATTTTTCCTCTTTACTACTCCATTCTGCTTGGAGTTAATGGAGCTGAGTATTCATGATGAGTCTCTTCTGCTTCACAGAAATTATTTAGTTCTTCATTCTCGAATTCCTTTCCATGATCACTTCTGATTCGAACAATAATCTTTCCTTGCTCATGTTGAAGAATCAAACATAAACTGATGCATACTTTGGCAGTATTGGATTTTCCTTTGAGAAATATTACCCAAGTAAAGCGAAAGAAGTCATCCACAACTAGAAACACATAATTTTTCCTTCCAAGGTTCTCAGTTTGCATAGGACCATAGATCCATGTGTAATAATTCTAAAACTCTGTTCGTATAACACTCCTTCAAACTTTTGTGAGATGCCTTGATTTGCTTCCCTAATTGACAGTCACCACAAAACAACTTGCTATTTGAGTCAATGTTTGGAATTCCTATGATAACCTCATTTTTTATAGCTTTATCAATACAACTTAAGTTGGCATGTCCCAATTTCCTATGTCCTAGCTGAGTTTGATCTTCCTTGATTGGGTGACATACATAAAAAATTTTAAATATCCAATGGTAACATTTATCGGCTTGTCTGCAGCCATGTATACGAATTCTTTTATTTACATAAATTACTATGCAATTATCTTTGCTGAAATTCACAATGTAACCTTGGTCACAAAGTTGACTGACACTAATTAGATTTATCTTGAGCCCTTCAACATACCGAACATCATTTAGATATGGTAGATTATATTTCTCAATATTACCTTTTGCGAGGATTCTTCCTTTTGCGCCATCTCAAAAAGTAACATGTTCAGATGCACACTCTTTTAACTTAGAAAAGAAAGAATTGTTTCCAGTCATGTTTCTGGAACATCCACTATCAAAATACCAAGCATTAGTTGAAGATTGAATTGTTGTAAGTCGATATTACAATTTCCAGAATTCTTGACTCTCTATTCCTTATAACTTCTCTTGCTTCTTGATGAAAATGAATTTAGTTTGTGCTTTTGTGAATTATGCGTAGCTTTTTGATATCAAAATCTATGTCTTTGTAAGGCTTAACAAAAAGGTCGAATATGACCCTTTTTACCACAGTAATGGCACACTTATTATTGTTTTTTTTTTGTAGAAATGTTAACAACTTTTGTTTTAATAGGTAGTTCAGACTTGATGTTCACAGTAGCAGGAACAAATTTTATCCCTGTTACTTGACCAGTGCTCTTTACTGATGCGTTAAAGCCAAGACCACATCTACTGGAACTAGGTTGTCCTGAACTCAGTATTTGATCTAAATTTTCAGACCCTGAATTTAGCATTTTTATAGATTTCATAGTTTGATCATATTCAGTCTGAACCTCCGTTAATTTTAGCTTCAGTGAGGATATAATGGACAATAGTCGTTCATTTTCTTCCATGAGGCCTTGTATCTTTTCTTTCTGTATAGCTTTGCCTTATGAATCCTCTTTCCACTGGATCTTCAGCTGTTCAAAAGTCAACTCATTTTTACTATCTTCTTCAGAATTTTCACTTTCATCTTTGATTACAGAATCAATATCGGTGATATTTACTACAAATACATTTGTGCCACCATCATCTTCCTCACTTTCATCGGTATCGTCATCAGATAAATAACACAAAAAATTTTCTTTTGTTTTCTAACAAACGTAGGACCTTCAGCCTGATAATGGTCAACTCCTCCACACTCCCTACATTTGAAAATTCTACCTTCACTATCTCTTCTTCGAACGTTGTCACTATCCCTTTTGTTAAAATTTTCATTATCCCTTCTATTATAACTTTCACCATCTCTTCTTTTGAAGTTAATTTAGTTCCTAGAGTTGGATCTACTTGTATTCATATTTCTGAACTTATTTACCACTTTAGAAAACTATTTTGTCAGAAGAGCTATAGACTCATTTACATTGGCATCACTTGGTGATTTATTCTAAGTTGACTCTTTTTCATATACCGATTTAAAAGCAACACCTTTACCTTTTTTATTTTCTCTGTTTGATATGACCATCTCGAACGTGAGAAGAGACCCAAACAATTCATCTAGTTTTAGCTTAGTTATGTCATGTGCTTTCTTTATAGCTTTAACCTTCATGTCAAAATTCCCGGGTAGAGAACGCAACACTTTTTGCACTATCTTGAGTTAAGAAATCTTTTCTCCAAGTCTGAATGATTCATTGACTATTTCCATAACTCTCTTGTTATATTCAGCTATAAACTCATCATCAGACATTTCTAAAGCTTCAAATTTTGAGGTTATCAACTGTGATCTGGATATTTTAACTTTTGTAGTGCCTTTATATGCAATCTCAAATATTTTCCAAAATTCTTTGGCAGAGCTACAAGAGTTAATCAATTTAAACATATTCAAGTCAAGACCATTAAAGATGGCATTAATGGCTCTCGAATATCTCACGAGGCTTGTTCTTCAACATCGGTCCAGTCAACTTCAGATTTAGGAATAGAATGACCACCTATGATGATCATTCATGGTTCCCATCCAGCTACAACAGCTCTCCAAGCCCTTCCATCAAGAGTTTTGAGAAACGATATCATGCGAGGGCTTCTAGTATGAATAATTTTTGTCATTAAGTATAGGAGGACGAGTGATTAAAGGACCTTCTCTGATTATCTCCATGGATTAGGAACTCACTCTAGTACCAATTGAAAAATGGTGTGAGATAATCAAATAAACCTTTAGTTAATTCTAAAGTATTTAACTGTTGTAATAGCTAAATGGACAACAAAGAAAATAACACATAGAACTTTGGTAACCTAGTTTGAAAAATACCACCTACGTTTGGAGAGCTGTGCACAGTTTAGATGAGTAATATTATTAAGATTCACAATAGTCAATATACATCAATACAAAAAGTGGTATTCTACTTGAATATATGACTATCTTAAAGTACTTAATAACTTAAGAATTCAGGCTCCCCGTGATAATATGAGTGAATATTCTTGAAGATGTCTTCATACTCCCAATGAGTTTAAGATGATCTCTTAGTCACTACTTCTTCTTTCATATTACTCAACATTAAGTTCATCACATATCAACATGTTGATACCATAGATAATTAGTCACACTACCTTCTATTTCGCTCATAGCTTCTACGACAATAAACTCGACTAACTTCACAAAAAGGTTTTGTGTTCTTAGTCGTACCAGACCTCTTAAGATCTGTAACATATATATATATATATATATATATATATATATATATATATATATATATATATATATATATATATATATATATATATATATATATTCTCAAAAATAATTTTCAAAAAAATATTGATACAAGATTCCTAAGATAGAGGAAGATCTGTAATCTTTTCTAAATTAAATAAATTATTAAATAAAAGATAACCTCATCAATTTTTTTTACAAATCTCATAGGGAAGTTCTGTGCATAATTCGAATATCATAAAGATTAGAAACATCCTAAATTTTAAGAATAAGAGAAATATCTAGAATTATGTAAATAAATATCTAGAATTAGTAGAAACTAAAGTAAGCAAAGAGAGAGAAAGAGAGTTAGGACGAAACTTTGAGTGAAAGTGAATGAGTGTTCTGTCCAAAAGTGTCCATCATTTGTAAAGTTTCATAACAAAACTTTCTTTCTTCTAAGTTAATGTCTCTTTCTTTAGAGCCAATTTCTTCAACAAGTGGTAAGAGCAAGGCTAGCTTAGTCTGCGGGTGTTGAAGCTCTTGAAGATCACGTACAGTCTGAGACTGTGAAACTTGTTGTTTGGGTCACAACTAATTGTGGAGTGCATTCATCATTACATGATGATGGGAGACCTTTAAGTTGTGGAAGGAATCAAGAAGCTTAATACTGAAAATTACAAAACATGGTCCACATGCATGAAGTGATATCTCGACGGCCAATGGGAGACTTGTGGGATGTTTGTGGCACAGAAGTTAATCCACCTGAGCATGTTACTGCTTTGAATAAATGGAATGTCAAGGCAGGTAAAGCCATGTTTGCAATTAAAACTATAGTTGAGGAAGAAATGTTGGAGACATTAATATTATAGAGACACCAAAGAAAGCATGGGACACGTTCGCCTCACTTTTCTTAAAGAAGAATGATGCAAGATTGCAGTTTTTAGAGATCAAGCTCCTGTCAATTGCACAATGGGAGATGATTATCAACCAATATTTCACCAAGGTAAAATCTTTATGCCGTGAAATCTCTAAATTAGATCTTACCTCAGCTACTTTAAAATCAAGAATGGAAAGTATTATTATTCATGGTCTTAAATCAGAATATAGAAATTTTATTGTTGTTATTCAAGGTTGGACAGTCAAATCTTCTCTGATTGACCTTAAAAATATGCTTTCCAGTCAAGAAGCATTGGCTTAGCAAATTTCAGAGGTTATAATAAAGAGTAATAATGTATAAGCACTCTTTAGTGGCTAAAGAATGGGTCATTCAAAATTTCGAATGAAAGTAAGATCAAAAGGAGTAGAAGAGACTCTAAAGGGCTCTCAAACAGGGCCATTTAACGAAGGGTGAATATTACTATAACTGTGGAAAGATAGGCCACTATGCCAGAGAATGTCATCGAAAGAAGAAGACAATAGAAAGTAATGCAGTCACCTCTCTACAGGTTGAGAGCATAAGTGAAGAAGAATGGGATGCAGGAGCATGTTGTGCAACAATAGATTTCAACCCCCAATCGACATCCAATGCGAAGGAGAATCAAGTGTTGGCTCACCATGTAGAAGAGGTAAATTATGAAAATGATTGGATTATTGATTTGGGATGCTCTAACCCATATGAAGTGTTAGTTTTGAGGGGGAGTGTTAAAGTATCTAGCAACACTAACTAGAATGTTCTTGAGATATTAAATGAGTATATTAAATTTCTAGAATTATGTCAACTAAAGAAGAAATCTACATAAAATGCTAGATTTTTGGATAAAGAATTCTAGTGAATTATTTTAGAGAAAGATAAGAGAAATATCTAGAATTATGAAAATAAATATAAGAAAACCGTGAAAATAACAAAATCCTGGATAGAAAAAAGAAAAATAGCAAATCCCAAAGTTATTTTGATTTATGGCAAAATCGCTTGCCAAATTATTTTTTCTAATTTTTTTGGCCCAAGTTTATCTCTTGGAATGACAATTGCTCATATACAAATATAGTGTATTTGTTGAGGTAAAAAAATCAAACAAAATATCACATAGAACGAATATAGTGTATTTGTAAACACATTCACTTTTGGTAAAGCTTAACTAAATAAAAAAATATTCTATTGTTGCAGAATATTGAACCTACATCCCTAAAGATATGGCTTTAGTTTCTACATCCCCTAAATTATTAGGATTTAAATCAAGTAATTAATGATTTTTATATTTCATATTATTTATAAAAAATATATTAAATAATACATATTACAAATTTTTAATAACAATTTCAATCTACATTTTATATCATCCCCTAAAATCGTTAATTTGAATTCAAATTTTACCTCGTTTTCCTAAATAACCCTAAAGATAAACTCAACTATTTGACATTTTAACATTATTTTTCACCATAAACCGTTAGTTTTAATTCAAATTTTTAATACTATTTTTAAATCTATATTCTACACATTATTTTACGGATGTTGGTTTGAATCCCTAAAATTATGCCAAAGATAATATTTGATATATATCCCATCCCCACGGTTTTCTCTAGTTTTAATTCAAATTTTTAAAATTATTTTGAAATCCAAATTTTGCACCTTAATTTTAGAGGTTTACTTCATTTTTAGAGAAAAAAGCGACTGTTCGTTGCAGCGGGTGTGGTCAAAGAGGTCACAATTGTAGGTCTTGTAAAGAACCCATTCAACATTAAGTTATTGATTAGGGAATTTTCATATTTAATAATTTTAAGTTTTAAGTACTTTATATTTCTATTCAAATTGTCTATATTCATAGTTGTATATGTTATCAATGAGGTTGAATGGTTGATTCAAATAAGATTGATCTTTTGTTCATTGAAATACAAAATATTTCTGATATTTTACAACGACTTAGGTATCTTGACTTTGCAAATACACTATATTGTAGTGATTCGTTTTAAATTCAAGTATAGTTATTTTCAAACTAGATACATTGAGGTAATCCTAATATGAAAGTCATGTCATATATTACCACATAGAGTCAAGATACATTATGTATAGTTTCTAATCATATTTGGGTTTCGGAGTATCTCTTTTGTTTTTTGTAAATATATTATATTGGTTATTTTGAATGGGCGGGTTATATGATGTTGATTATAGCAACTATAAGTTGTACATATAAGTTGTATTATTATATTGACTACATATCAACATCATTACTCAAATATAATTTACTTTAATTTATTTAATTTACAACTTATAAGTTTGGATTTAGGATTGATAAATGTCATATATCTAAAAACAATAGATTTTAGTTGAACAAAAAAATTTAGATCTAATGTAATTAAACCAATAAACCAATAAATATGCCCATAAATCGTAGACCCCTAACAAAAAAGTTTAAAATGAAACTATTTAATCTGACCTAGTGAAAATCAAATGATGGCCTTTCCAGAGATGAATTCTCTTACTCTTTGTTTGATGGTCCTACTTTTCTTCTTAATGCATCTATCCATATTCCTGTTGACACTGGCTTAACCTCTCTATATTGTTTATCATTTGGTCTCTTCATTCGTTGTTTCCTATTTTCTGCCATCTTTACCAATTTTTCCTTTGTTATGTTCAACTAAACAAAAAAAAAAAAAAGGAAGTCTATTAATAGGATAACAAGTTATAACTTACATATGAAGTATGAGATATGCTTACGTGTTTTAGAATAACCCTCGTTGCTAGATTATTTTTGTCGATATTTGAAAGCCTATCCTCACTTGGAATCTTTCCTTTAATCTATAAGTTGTTGGCAAACAAGAGTTTAACTGTACCATTTTCGAAACCGTGGACCCATATTCATATATTAAGTATGTTATTACCTTGGCCATCTGTGGTCTTTAATTCTGTCAAATGCTGGTTGCACATTCTTCAACATTCTTGGGGTTGAATTCAATGAACATTGACCCTGTGCATACTTTAGTATTTCTCAAGTATTAGTTAATAGTATTATAAGAAAATTTGTCACTCATATACAACTTTTCACATCCTTATAAGGAATAGGTAGTCATACTACAAACCCAACGAGCGAAATTTCAAATACCCTGTAATTGTAATCCACACTTCATAAAACTAATAGCCATCCATTATAACAATCATGCACGATAACAAATAGACCCAATTTGTAAAGAACAAAAAAAAAAAAAAAAAAAAAAATACATGTCACTGCTGACCACAGCAACCCATTTTCACTTAGCTTGAGTTACAAATACCTTGTAATTGAGATCTACACTTCTTAAAACTAATAGTCATTCTATATAATAAACATATGTCAATCATCTAGTCTCTAGAATTCAAATAGCAACTTCTCTGAAGTTATAAACCATTCATGATAACAAATAAACTGAATCTGTGAAGAATAAAAAAAATACACCAATCATTGATGATAACAACAACCTATCTCATGCAGCCAGAGTTCAATTACCCTGTAATTGTGATCAAAACTTCTTAAAACTAATAGTCATCCATTCATTTAGTATTATACTAATCAGATCTCATGCATCCATTCATTTAGTATTATACTAATCCATTCATTCAGTAATATTAATAATGATAAATGAATCATAGCAACACATCACATGCAACTAATGTTTCAAATACCCTCTAATTGTGATCCAAACTTCTCGAAACTAATAATCATTCATTACAACAAGCATATGTCATTCGTTCAGTATTATACTCATCATTTATCATTATTATACTCATCATGAGAATTCAAAACATACAGTGTAATTCACAAATGAGCTACATTCACAATACACAAATACAGAACATGAGTTACATTCAAAATAAAACATGAGTTACATTCATAATATCATACTCCACATTCAGAACATTCAGAACATGAGTTGCATTCAGAATACACAAGTACATTGTAATTCACAAATGAGTTACATTCACAATACACAAATACAAACCATGAGTTACATTCAAGACAAAACATGAGTTACATGCAAAACAGAACATAAAGTTACATTCACAATACCATACTCCACATTCAAAACATGTGTTACATTCAGAACATGAGTTGCATTCAAAATATACAAATACAGTGTAATTCACAATACACAAATACATAACATGAGTTACATTCAAGACTGAACATGAGTTACATTCAAAACAGAACATGAGTTACATTCACAATACCATACTTCACATTTAGAACATGAGTTATATTCAAAATACACAAATACAGTGTAATTGAATGAATCATATACAACATAAGTCACAAATACTACGTAATTATCATACTTCACATAGAGGGCAGTACCATACAACACATACCTCATATTTTTTCGGTTTTATTGGTGGTTTTTCCTTCCTTCTTCGATCTTCTCTTGCCTTTTGTTCATTTTTAGTAGCTTTCATCTATGCTAAAAAAAGAAAATTTATATCCAAATACATAAAAAGTCAACACCTTATCAAATTAACCATATCCTTACTTTCTTCCCCTTTTTCACAATATTTTTCTCTTCTTATTATCCGTTGGTCTTTCATCTTGTTCACTCATCCATGAACTCGAATCTTCATCTACCACTGTCTCACCCTCTTCTTCTTCATCGTTATCTTCTACTTTTTATCTTCTTCTCATTGTTCCTCTTTTTCTCTTTTGCTTTCAGTATTTTCCTTTTTTGTCAAAGTTATAATCAATTTATATAATACATAATTGAAGTACAACAAAATGTAAAGCACATACCTTTTCTTCAACCTCTTTTTGTTTCTTTTCTTCAAGTTTCCTTTCGTAAACTTGACTTTTTGAAACCTACACAGACCATAACATCAATAAGCTACTTTTTGAAACTTACGCAGATCACAACTCATTAGAAAATAAATCTTTAGTTTACTAAGATTTTTATCCTTTGTTTCTTTTGTACAGTGACGTCTTCTTTTGGCAGTTTTGTCCTCCCCCTCTTCTTTGAATTTATTAGATTGTCTTGCTTGCTTCTCGACCCCTCCACCATTATATCTTCTGGTCTCTGCTAGGCATAGAAAAAGCTATAAACATCTACAACTTCTGTGTAATTCTTAAAACCATACATTAGTACCTCGTTCGAAGAACTCAACAGAGTTTGAATTCCCGTTGGCAATTGTTTTTTCGAACCAGTGATCCCTACCGCTCTTAACCGATCAGTTGTTCTCATTTTGACTTCTCCCTTCTCCTTTTTATAAAAAGAATTTACATTTTTTGGGGATAGTTGTTTTCCATAACTTAGCATAAACAACCGAATTTATGGTCAAATTCTCCAAGCAGATGCTTGAATGTTATTCTTTACAGAGGCAATAGAGAAGAGACCATTGGTATCCATCTTCCATATAGGAGTATCAACACAGTTGTTAAGCCTGATGTTAGCAAAGGAGATCTTCAATTCTTCCCACTAATGTCTTTCATAATCTCTCAACGATCAGAATTGGAGGGATTACACACATCTCAAATAGAACTATTTTTCCTTGTGGAAAGAGCGAAAAGTTTGAGTCTGTATAAAGCTAGTGGGATATTGTCAGACCACTCACCATACCCAAAGGATAGAGACTCACCATAATTGTCCATCTAGTTTGAGGAAGGAACCAATCGATGCCTTTGATTATAGATCTCCAAGGGGCTTTTAAGCTACTGAATTTGCTCGTCTTAAGAATCTCTCCCACAAAATTTTGGTTGTATTTAGCCAAGATGATGCGCTTCCACATAAGTTTGTATCTTTTACCCTGCTAATACCAAGACTCCCTTATCCTTTGAAGATGTAATAACAACCCATCTAACAAGGTGCATATTTCATTTCTCACACAAATCTTTCCAAAGGAAATTCCTCAATGATTGTTTAATATTTTTCAGACATTTATAGGGACTTTGAAAATGGACAATTGGTATGTAGGGAGGCTAGCAAGAGTGGTATTTACCAAAGTCATCTTACCACCCTTTGACAGATAGGAGTATTTTTAGTAGTTAACTTTGGAATTCTTAGACAGAAGCCTGCCACTGAAGGGAACACCCAAGTAGTTGATAGGAAAAAACTGAGTTTTAAGCCCCCATTTAACAGTGATAGAATCAATATTTATAGGAGAAATTGTAGACTTGGTTCATATTAACACAAAGCCCACATGCCAACTCAAAAAGATGAATAGAAAATCTCATGTTTTCAATAGAATCATCATGATATTCTACAAAAAGTAAGACGTTATCGGTGAAGAATAAACGTGTGAGATTATATATATATATTGAATATCTTTAAATTTAAAATGAAGGAAGTGGGGTCCACACATTGAAGTCGTGAACCCCGTCTACGACTTCCAAGCAAAGTCATGTACGGGGTACATGACTTTCACAAAATTACCCTATTTTTATCTATAGTTTGCCTTCTACCCTATTTTTGACATTATTTTTTAAAAATATATTATAAAAAAAAAGATTTGGGTTATCATAACCTCCCCTCAACCTTTCCTCAACCCCTCTTTATTTATAATTAATTCATTTAAGTTTAAATATTATTTAATCCAATTTGTTTTTCATTTCTAATATTTATACTTATGAGTTTGGTTAATTTTAATCTTTTTATTTAAAAAACATAGTTTTTTTTTTAAGTTATAAATTTGGTACAATTACATGAATTTAAAATTTTCATTTCTCTTTTTACTCTTGAATTAGGTAATTTACTGTGATTACACTGTTTGACCTTTTTTTTTTTGTGCTCATGCATTATGTTCCCTTTATTCGACTTCAGTGTATAACTCCATTGTAATAAACTATTTTGCTCAACATTATCGTTTGGTTGGAATGAAATTCCGTTTCCAATAATTCGTAACGATGTACTCGCACGTTTGGATTTAGAATACGATTTTTCTAAAAAAATATTTATAATTTACTTGGCATAGCGATTACATAAAAAAAGGTTGAAAATGGACATTGTATTTAAAGAAATTACTGCAAATTGTTTTATGAAAGCTAAGACAATTTGGTAAATTAAATATACGAGATTTGTGTATTGGAGTTAGAATATGAACTTAGAAATAATTAATAATTTATTCACACATAACAATTACATTAAAAAGG
This sequence comes from Cucumis melo, assembly GCF_025177605.1. Lineage (NCBI taxonomy): Eukaryota > Viridiplantae > Streptophyta > Magnoliopsida > Cucurbitales > Cucurbitaceae > Cucumis > Cucumis melo. The sequence goes on from NC_066866.1 coordinate 8,433,813, forward strand.
TTGAAAATGAATGTTGTATTTAAAGAAATTAAAGCAAATTGTTATATAAAAAATTCAACGATTTGGTAAATTAAATATATGAAATATATATCTTGGAGTTAGAATATGAATTTGAAAAAAGTAATAATCTTTGCTCATGCATTGTGTTCCATGTAATTGACTTCAGTTTATAACTCCCTTCCTAGAAACTATTTTGTTCTTCTTATATCGTTTCGTTTGAATGAAATTATGTTGCCAGACATCTATTTAAATCAATTGTTAAATATACGCAATTTGTGTATTGCATTTAAAATATCAATTAAAAAACAAAAGTATAATTTATTCACACGTAACGACCCAACATTAAAAAATGTTGAAAATGGACGTTGTTTTTGAAGAAATTACTGGAAATTATTTGACGTAAACTAGGACGCTTTGATAAATTAAATATATATAATTTGTGTATTTGAGTTAGAATACGAACAAAAAAAAAAATTATTGGCACAAAGCGCTTGTGTAAAAAACGTTGAAATTGGATATCATATTTAAGAAAACCAATGAAAGTTGTTTTACGAAAATATAATAATTTGGTAAATTAAATATGTGAATATTTGTGTATTGGATTTAGAATATGAATTTAAAAAAGTAATAATAAAAAATAATTTTTATAATCCTTTCCACATAACACTTTCCCAAGCAAATCTTATCATAACCACCTCAAAATCCTTCCCATATAATCCTTCCCCCAAACATATCTTATCATAACCCAACCTTTTTCATAACCCAAGGATTATCACTATCCTTTCCCCTATAACCCAATCCTTCCCCCAAACGGTCCCTTAATATAACGTATTTGTTTTAACCGATTTGAATAATTTCTTTTTAAATTAATAAAATCTATATTATCTTTATATGTAATTTTTATCAACAAAATAACATGTCATAATTTAGGTTTAGTTGCGTAAATGACAAAAAGCCTAAAATAATAGAATATCAAACACAATGATAAGATTATTACATATAAGGCACAAAAAATAGTAAAAGACTAAAATGCTCTTGCCTAATTTCTCAAATTAAAAACTATCAATGATAGCATCTATCCGTGATAACAGCTATCACTGATAACATCTATCACTATTAATATATGCTATTATTGATAACTTTCAATTTGAAAAATAATTATTTCATACTCTTCTTCTCGATTGTTTCACATTGAAAGCTATCACTAATAGCTACAATTAGTGCATATCATTAATATTTGTTATCGGTTGTTATCACTTATAGCTACTATTAGTGATAACTTGTCACCATTGCGAGTATTTTTTTTTCTTGATTTTCTTAAATTGAAAGTTGTCTTTAATAACAATTGATAGTTGTTATATGTCACTACACTGATAAATGCTGCCAATTATAACTTTTAATTTGAGAAATATGTTATCAATTAATATAATATTGATAACAACTATCAACGTTGGCTTTTATAAAAAAATAGCCATTGAAGGGTAGAGTAACTTTCAATTTAAGAAATATGGTATCAACTGCTATAGTTAGTTGTTGTCACTGATAACTGCTATTAGTCATAGCTTTCCAATTTGAGAAATGTGTTATCAGTTGCTATCATTGATATATTTTATAAGGGATATTGCTATCAATTAATATTCCTGTTAACTACTAAAAGTAGTTTTTCTACATTGCTATCAACGTAAAATGGTATCACTAACATTATCTATTAATGATTGCATTAGAAGGATATCGGTGATAGCAACTATAATCGATATCATTAAATGAATATTTTTTATAAGTAATATCACCTTGGTAAATATATCAATTTTGAACTGATGAGGTTTAATTAGGGTATCAATTTATAGTTATGGTAGCTACTATCAATGATATTCTTCTATTCTTATCATTAATTAATAATATCTATCAGTGATAACGATAGAAGGATATCACTAATAGCATCTATAAGTAATATCCCTAATAGACTATTATATATCAATGATATCAAGGTAATGCTACTATAATTAAAGTGACATTGAGGTTCTTTGATTTTACCATAAATGGACAAAGAAAAGAGATAAGATTCGCATACTCGGTAATAGTTTTGAATCACTAATAACATATTATTCATATGATAGCTTCTATCACTAATAGTATAAGTGAAATTGATATCGTTGCAACTTTTGTTGAAATAAATTATTGAATTGAGGCAATGCTATCAACATGTATATCATTTAGAAATTCAAAGTTCAAGCTATCAGTGATAAATTCATGAAAAACGTATTGACATATTAGGGCATGATGTCATTGATAGAATTCATCATTGATACTAGGATATCAGTGATAGAAGTCATCACTGATAGTATGAGACGAAGAAAACTGAATGGCAAAATCAACAATTTTAGAAAAATTACCATATGACCGACAAAAAGTTACCATGTTTGTAAATATTGTTTCCTTGTACTATAGATTATATTTATTTTTAAATTTGTGCTATTTGGTGTAATTTTCCCATTATTTAATATTTTTATTAAATAAATATTAATTTAAATCTAAATATCTAGTTAAAAATAATAAGAATTAGAGGATTCTTAAACATAAAAATAACTATACTATTTATGAAATATACGGAAAAAACCCTTGGTTTACACTTTATGTTACACTTTATATTGACAAAAATATACAAACTTTTTACACTTGATGTTAAAACCATTAAAGGCAAAAAGTCATTACACTTTATTTTGCCATAAAGTATAAATAGTTTGTTCATTTTGCCATTTTCGTCAATTTCCCTTATATTAAATTCGAATCATATCAAATTAATTATAAATTAATAAATAATTGTAAAAATACTTGTAAAGAGAGAAGAATTAATAAATAATTGTAAAAATACTTGGAATATGTGTGTTATTTTGGGGAGAAAAAAAGAAGAAGAATTGATTTGTATTAAATAAAGAGAGAAGATGTATTGGTTATTTTGAAATGAATAAGGAAAAAGAGAAAAAAAAATAATATTATAATTATTTTTCTTAAATAGGCCTCGGGATCCATGCTCCACTATTCATATTCTTCCTCAAAGAAACCCTAAAAATCCTAGTTTCATCTTCACCAAACCCTCAGTCACTGCTGCTCACCTCCGTCACCGCCGCCCATTCCCATCGTCTCCCTTCCTCCGAGTGTCTACCACCACAAAGCTCATCCTTTCGTTTTATCCTTTCGCACAGCCCTACAACTGAGCCATCGAAGCCTCCGTCGCGTATCGTCATTCCATGATCATTTTCCAAGAAATGTTTGTTTATGCAAAAAGCTATCTCAGGAGAATGAATCAGAGGGAGATTATTGACTCTTTAATTGCTGGGTTTATTGGAAACCTCAGAAGTTGGTGGCACAATCATCTTTCTGATGCAAACAGAAAAGCCATAAAGGAAGTTGTTTTAGAAAAGACAGAACAAGGACCTAATGGCGACATTGTTACCATCTAGCCAAATTCAGTAAACACCATCGTTTACGCGGTTATTAAGCATTTTGTAGGAAGAACCATCCTATACAGTGATCAACCAATGGAAGCTCTTCTGGGAATAGAATGTCCTAAAATGAGCAATCTCAAATAGTACAAAAACACTTTATAACCGTACAACATGCACAGATGTAGTCTGGAAACATAAATATGTAGAAGGACTACTTAAGTATGTTAGGGAAAGATTCTATTCCACCATGGTTACTAATAGTGGAGGAACAGAAACCGATTGGAAAGGTATCTCTTACGGAGATATCAATTCTACAATTCAAAAGGTGTGCCTAGAAATTTGTCAATAACGGAAGCACACTACAAAGATTGCAAAAGACTCAGATTATCGAAGAGAACTGAGGTCTTAATGCAAGCAATATGGGATTCACAACACTCCTCCTTCTAGAAAAACGATCCCTGCCAAAAAGATCTACAGTAGGAGTAAATCAAGTGAATCAATTAGGTACCCTAACCGTAAGAGGAAGTACCATGGACAAAATAAAAGCAAGCGAAAATTTTCTAAGGACAATACTACTTGTTTCAAATGCAATAAAAATGGCCATTATACAAATTGATGTCCCCGTTTTCAAAAAAAAAAAAAAAAACAAATGGAGATTGATGAAAATGAAAAATTATCTCTATTAAAGGTTATCAAAGCTGAAGAAATATCTTCAAAAGAAGGAGAATTCTCTTATGAGCAAGAGGAGAATTTGCTCAATGCCATCCTCGAAGAATCTTCAGAGGAACCTTCATCGTCCGAAAATGAGTCAGACAACGTAGACGCAATTCCCTGATCTGGCTGCATTAATGTTCTCACGAGCACCCAGAAAGGTCTCTTGGACATCATCGAAGAAGTCAATGATGATGCAATTAGAAAAAAGATACTTTGGAGACTTTGAGAGGACTTAGAGCCTCCCGATCAAAAGTTCAAATATCCAATGAATTTAAACTTTCAAGCTGTGATGAATCAGTTATCAAAAGAAAGTCAAAGTCAAAGTCAACAATAGGAAAAGTCACAAACCTCCAGCATGAAATCAAGGTCTTTAAAAAGGAAATAAAAAATAGGCAATAGATATCTTATCTTGAAAATGTAGTTGTTGCAGTTCAAGAAAGCATTGAACCTCCAAGTAATGAGATCAACGTTATCAGTAAAATCCTTAATCAGAAGTGGCTAACTAAGGTTACATTGAAGATTAAAGATTATAATTTTGAAGCAACAACCCTAATCGGTTCAGGTGCTGATCAAAATGTGATTTAAAAAAGGAATTATTCCATCTAAATAATTTGAGATAACAAGAGAAAGTCTTAAAGGAGCTGGTAATAATTCTTTGAAAATCAACTACAATCTATCGAAGGTACATGTTTGTAAAGACGAAATGTGCCTAGTCAATTCATTTCTCCTTGTTAAAGGCCTTACTGAGGAAGTAATTTTAGGTACTCCATTCCTTACCCAAATTTATCAATTTACAGTTTCTGACAAAGGTTTAACTTCTCAGAAATTTGGAAAGGTGATTATCTTTGAATTTTGTAAACAGTCGTTCAAAGATATATTTCTTCAATCGAAAATGAGATTGTGCAAAGTCTTAATCTCATCTCACAGAAAGAGAAGCAAATTGAATTTCTTCACGATGACATAAAAGGACAAAAAAATTATGACGAAATCAATAAATCTTCGATCAAAATAAAAATCCAATCCATCGTAAAAAGGATCAATCCTGAGATATGTTGCAATTTACCTAATGCCTTTTGGACAAGAAAAAGGCATATTGTGGACCTTCTCTATGTAGACAATTTTGATGAAACCCAAGTTTCTACGAAGGCCAGGCCCATTCAAATGAGCAAAGATCAAGTTGATACTTGCTTTAAAGAGATATCTGATCTCCAAAAGAAAGGACTAATAAGCCCATCAAAAAGCCCATGGTCTTATGCGGCCTTTTACGTTAACAATCAGGCAGAGAAAGAATGAGGAGTCCCTCGCCTCGTCATTAACTACAAACTACTAAATAAAGTACTCAAATGGATTAGATACTCAATACCTAATCACCAAGACTTTGTTAAGCATATTGCTAATGCAAAGATCTTCTTAAAATTTGACATGAAATCTGGATTTTGGGAAATTCAAATTAACCCAAAAGACAGATATAAAACCGCTTCTAATGTTCTTTTTGATCAAGACGAATGGAATGTTATGCCATTCGGTCTTAAGAATGCTTCATTAGAGCTTCAAAAGATCATGAATGACATTTTCAATAAGCATCAAGACTTCATAATAGTTTACATTGATAATGTTTTGATATTTTCTGAAACTATTGATCAATATTTTAAACATTTAAATATGTTCATCAATATCATTAAAAGAAATGGTCTTGTGGTATCTCTACCTAAGATTAAGTTGTTTCAAACAAATGTAAGGTTTCTTGAATTTTATATTAACCAAGAAATCATTAAACCTATCCAAAAGATCATTCGACTTTGTGGATAAGTTTCCTGATGAAATCTAAAATAAAACCCAACTACAGATATTTCTTAGGTATGCCAATTATATCAGAGACTTTATTGAAGACTTCTAGACAATTTTTCTGCCACTTTATGATAAACTAAAAAAGAACCCAAAATCATGGACGGCTGGGCATTCTCGAGCAGTCTAGCCAATCAAATCCCTGGCCAAAGGCATTCCATGCTTATCACTTGAGGATGAAAAAGCCAAAATGATCGTCGAAATTGATGCATCTGAGAAAAGTTACAGTGGTATTTTCAAATAGAAAATTAACGAAAAAGAATCATTAGCCCGTTCCATTCTGGTGTATGGAATAGTGCCCAACAAAACTATTTCACCATCGAAAAGGAAGTTCTAGCAATAGTACACTCCATTCAAAAATTCTAGGGACACCTTATCAACAAAGATTTTCTTGTCAGAACTGATTCAAAAGCAAGTAAAGATTTGTATATTCTCGCTATACAAATAGTGTCTCCATATCTTTAGTGCAAAAACCACTGCTGCCAACTTTAAATCATGGGTAGGGTAGTTATGCTCGTGACTTTCAACTGACGAGAGGTATAAGCAACCACCTTACCCTACTGCATCAAAACATAACCCAATCCTTTCTTAGAGGCATCACTGTAAATCACAAAGCTTCCAGATCCATCTGGCACTGTAAAGACTAGTGCAGTAACAAGCTTCTGCTTAAGGCTTAAGAAACTGTTCGCACATGCTGGACTCCAAACAAAAGAAGTCGCTTTCCTGGTCAACTGAGTCAAAAGACTAGCTATACGAGAGAAATCTTCCATGAAACTTCTATATAACCTGTTAAACCCAGAAAATTATGAACCTCATTGACTGTAGAAGATCGATGCCAACTAGTAACAACTTCAACCTTTGCTGGGGGAGGGTTCAAGGCTCTTCCACTAGTTGGCAAATTAGTTATCTCTTTTTCTACACTGGGATTTATATCTTTTAATACTGCCCCTGGCCTTGCGAATAACCCCATCTTAGCTTCAATCTTGCATAAGATTCACACCCGCAACTTTCTTCTCTACAGAAACTTCATCATTAAATACTACATGACCAAGGAAAGACACCTTCTTGAACAAGAACACACACTTATAAAACACAGCATATAGCTTATTGGCTGAAAGAGTCTTAAAAACCTAACGTAAATACTCCTCATGCTTAGCCTCTGTCTTAGAGTAAACCAAGATATCATCAATAAAAACTGTAACAATAGTGTCTAAGAAATCCTTAATTACCCCATTAATCAGATCCATAAATACAGAAGGAGCATTTGTCAAGCCAAAAGACGTTACAATGAACTCGTAATGCCCATATCTAAAATGAAAAGCAGTCTTAGAAATATCACTATTTACAATCCTCAACTATTGATAGCCTAAACGTAAGTCAATCTTAAAGAATACAATGGCTTCTTGTAACTGATAAAAAAAATCATCAATTCTGGGTAGCAAATATTTGTTATTAACTGTTACCTTATTTAGCTCTTTATAATCAATGCAAAGTTGCATTAACCCATCCTTCTTCTTCACAAACAGTATTGGTGTCCCCTGGATAACACACTAGGTCGAATGAAACCCTTGTCCAGCAATTCTTACCACTGGACCATGAGCTCTTTTAGCTCAGCTGGGACCATTCTATGAAGAGCTTTCGATATGGGAATAATGCCTAGCTCTAACTCAATAGAAAAATCGACCTCTCTGTGAGGTAGAAGTCTTGAAAGCTCATAAGGGAAAACGTCGGGGTGTTCTCTTACCACTAATTTAGATGATAAAGGAAATTCAGGCTCTCTGGTATCTACTACGCTAGCCAAGATACCCCAAGTATCCTAGTTGAGTAGCTTACTGGCTTTCATAGTTAAGATAACTTTGGGTAGGACCACAGTCCCTGCCCCTTTATACTTGAAACTTATCGAAAAAGAGGATTAACAATTATCTTCTTGAGGAAGCAGTCTATACTTGCATCATTAGCAGATAGCCAATCCACTTAAAACTACATCAAAGTCTCGCATGTCTAAAACTAACAAAGTCACCTCTAACACATGGTTTCCTATTTCTATTTGACATGCTTATATCTTTTCTTTCGATAACATGATTTCTCTTAATGGAGTAGAAACTGATAACATACTACTCAAGAGTTCTACCTCCAAACACATATGTTGAACAAATACTACCGATAAAAAAGAGTGAGAAGACCTAGAGTCAAACAACACAAATGTGAAGTGCCTCAAGAATGGAAGCGTACCTGTCACCATTGTGCCAGCTTGTTCGACCTCCTGACAAGTAGTGGAAAATACTCTTCGTTGTAGGGAAATGGAAGTCTGGTTTGAGGCAGCCTCGAACAGTTTCTAAGGTTAAAATTCAACTATGTTCCCTGGTTACTTGCACTTATAAAATACTTTACTTCTTGCTAAGCAACATTCTCCATGTTACCTTCTACAACTACGATAGGCAGGTAGTTCTTTCAAGGTCTTACCTACTTCAGCAATCTTCTGGCGATGTAGCTGAAAAATACCATCTGAGCTCAGATTCCTCTATGGCGCTACGATAAGCTCCAACTCAACCTTCCTCTTCTAACCTGAGGTTGACTCTTTCCCTACAGTCTTGGATGGTCAACCCTTTCATGTAAACTCATATCCACTGTCAGATGCAGTGCGTCAACATGGGTGGTTGGTCTGAATGCTCAAACGAAACCCTAGAGATCTAACCTAAAACCTCTAACAAACTTGTTGGCCCTTGCAGCCTCAGTCGCTACCATTTCAGGAGTAAAGCCGGACAACATATCAAATTTTTTATCATACTGCTTTACAATCATATCTCCTTGTTGTAGTTTTAGAAATTCTTCCTGCTTAGCATCTCTCAGGCTAGCAAAGAAGAATTTTGCATAAAAATTCTCCTTGAACTACTCCCAGGTGATCTGATTGATGTCACTACCCAACATCCTCTCTATAGTCTGCCACCAGGTGGTGCCTCTGTCCGTTAACAAGAATACGACACACTGAACCTTTTGGTTGTTAGGGTACCTCATATACCAAATGATGGTCTCCACAAAAGCCAACCACATCTGGGTCTTGGTGGGATCTTCCAAGATTTTGTCGAATGTCTTAAGGTTGTACTTCCTAAAATCCCTCAAATGTTTAGCCTCTTCTGATAGCTAATCTGACACGTTCTAAAGTTTCACTAGGTTATGAGCAGCGGCTGGGGGGGTCTGTTAGGTAGCTTGAAATGATGCCAACACTTTTCTTAACATATTTTGATACCACTGCTCCATTGCAGCTAAGTCTGCCTGAGTGAAAGGTGTAGTAAGGTTGGCAGTTTGCACAGTAGGTTGTTCTTTAGGCTGGACACATCCAGTTCCTCTACCTCCACTACTACCCTACGGGCACCTCTATGTGGCGACACTTTTCCTAAATTCCACCACCAAAAGTCTTTCACAATGCAATCACAACATTCATACTTTATCTAGTTTAATTCAGGCTAGGTCATAGACATATGCATAATCATGAATCATAAAATATACCTGGCAAGTGACGAAAGGACCATATTAGCCATAGAATCATCAACGGGGTGGTTGGGATGGAAAATGTTATCTAATGCAGAGATATCTCAAGCTTCTACCGATTAGAAGACCCATTTAATCCAATACTTCAATACGACGTGACACAAACCATACAAAGCTTTAAGTTCCACGCTCTAGTATTCAACACATTTGAAGATCTAAAAGGACCCATCTATGCGATCGAACCTCTCGATGCCCATATAAAACTAAACTTTCCAGCAAAATATCTTCGATGACCTCAGAGTCTTGTAATGAACTCTAGGAGGTGGATCGGAGCTGCTTGGCGTGGCTTGACGCTCAATCGCCTAAATATGTTATCTACGTTAGCTTTGGAAGCATTGTAGTCATCGGTGATGACTGATTTAGGGAGTTCTAGCATGGATTGCTGAATAGTAGTTTGTGTGGGTTGTACAACCTCATTCAGTAGTCAGAAAAGATGGGGTTCCAGCGGAGTTGGAGGAGGAGACAAAGGAAAGAGGTTGTATAGTGGATTGGGCGCCACAAGAAGAAGGGTTGGCTCATAAAGCCATTGAAGCGTTTTTGTCTCACAGTGGATGGAATTCGACTTTAGAGAGCATAGTTGTCCGTGTGTTGGCCTTAATTTGCAGATCAACAAACGAACAGTCGATACATGAGTGATGTTTAGAAGATTGGGTTGGATGTGAAGAATGTTTGCGACAGAGAAACACACTACAAGAAATTGAGGGGTTTCCAATGCACAAAACGATGTTGAAAGAGGGAATGTTAGGACAAACGCCTGTTCCCAATGCGATTTTCATATACTGAGACATGACAATAGCATTATTTTTATGTTACCTTGTTTCGACGTTTCATGAAAGACATTGGGAAAAAGGAAACCATTCCCAATATCTGGTTCTAAGGCATCGGGAATAGTTCAAAATTAAAATAAATATATAACATTTCTCGACGTCCCATGCCTGGCATCGAGAATGGAGACATCTGTTCCCGACATTTCTCATCCGACGACAGAAATGGGTAATATGGTTCTTGACAGCTTGCATGGGACGTTAGGCAAAACTCGAACATTAATTATGTCAGAGCAAGATTCCCAATGCCCCATGTATGGCATCGGGAATGGTTATAACTATTTTTGAAACCATTAGTGATTCATCGAAAATGTTTCAAACTATTCCCAACGATTCATTAATGGCGTCGTGTACTGGGTAGAACTTCCGACGTCTTCGTGGTGGGTCGGAAGTTCCCCTATATATTTCATTTCACTTTTGTGAAAGATAAAACTAAAATGAAGACGAAGAGGAGAAGAGGAGAAGAGAGGAAGGAGAACTTCGAACGATTCGCCGCCACGCCCAAGCTTTTCCTTGTTGTTGTTTGCTTCACTGTCGTGCCACCGTTCTTCCATTTCTGGTAAGTTTAAAACCTTTTTTTGTTAGTTTTGAAGTTAGTTTAGGTTAGAAATTAGTTTAGGTTAGTTAGTTTATGGTTTTGTCTTTTGAAGTTAGTTTAAGATTGAATATTGAATTAGTTTTGGAAAGTGGGTTGAAAATTGGAGGGAAGGGTTATTTGAGAAATGGGGTTGAGAAATTTAAATTTGTGTTGAAAATTTGAAAATTGGAGGGGGAAGGGGGTTGAGTTAATCGAATGAAATGGAATGGGTTAAGAATTAGAAGGGGGTTGAATTGGAATTTTGAAGGGGGGATTGGTGAATTGAACTTTTCAAGGGGATGGGGTGGTTTAATTGAATATTTGAAGGGGATGGGTTGAGAATTAGAGGGGGGAGGGGTTGAGGATGAAATGGAATGGAGTTATTACTGTTTTAAAAATTATGTAATTTGTGTTAAGATTCGTTTTTGTTATCCTGCAGTTATGGTAGCCTTTAGTTCAATTCTAGTTGTTTATTTATTAGCAGTTTTGAATAACTTTGTTATTGATTTGGATGACTATCCTGCAGTTATGGTAGCCTTTTTTGTTTTGAACTTGTTGGTATTTCTGAGAGCTTGAAGATGTGGTAGTAAGGTAGCTTGTAAGGTAGCGTTGTTAGGAAGGGTGGGTAGGATACGAAGATTGAAGTTCTTTGTCGTTAATTAGGTTGTGGTGGCTATCCTATAGTTATGGTAGTCTCTGTAGTTTGAAGTTCATTTTAGTGAAAATTTTGGGAGATTGTATATTCAGGATAGTAAGTTTAGGATGTGAGAGAAGAAATATGTGTCTAATCAAACCTATTTATGTTTTTTGGAGCTTTAACGATGGACAAGGGTTGGATGAAACTTAGGAATAAGTTTTTCCTTGAGTATAGAGAGGGAGTGGCTCAAGTTTAAAAGTTGTCAAGTTTCACGTTGATGCCTACGAACGAATAAGGTGTTCATGCAAGAGATGTATGAACTCAAATTGAAACTCATTAGAGGGTGTGGAATGACATCAACTTACTGTTGGAATATCCCCCTACTACACAGAATGAGTGTATCATGGAGAAGATGAAGATGTCTAGTAGTAACCCTTTTGATGAAGGAACTAGTAGTAGCCACTTTCATGAAGAAGATGATATGTTTGGTATGCTGAATGATTTACAAGCCCCGATTGAACAGGAAAAGGAATCAGAGGAAGGTCGTTTAGAGTATGAAATGTCGAGGAATATTGGGGTAGATATAGAACAAGATACAACAAACATATTTTATGAAGCATGTAATGAGTTGTACCCCGGTTGTTCTAGATTTTTCTCGAATTTTTTTGTTACGTTGATGCTTGTGAAGGTTCTAAACGGCTGAAGTAACAAGTCCTGTGACATGTTGTTAGAACTCTTAAGAGCAACGTTTTCAATGTGTAGTAGTACTATCCCTAGTTCATTTTATGAAGCCAAACAAAAACTTCTTAAATTGGGCTTGGGATACGAGACTATTCACGTGTGTAAGTACGACTGTGTATTGTACTGGAAAGTGTTTGCTGATTTGCAATATTGTACTAAATGTGGCGAGGCTTGATACAAGGTAAATCATAATAGAGGGAAAAAAATATGCATAAGGTATAGTGCCACTTTCCTTTGGTAGTGAGATTATAGTGCTTGTTTATCTCGCAGGAAGGGTCTGCTGACAGGAGATGACATAGGGATAAACATGTTAAAATAGATGATGTGTTGAGACATCCAGCTGATGTAGAGGGATGGAAGTAGTTTGATTGTGAATTTTCTGATTTTTCTTCTGATCCACGGAACGTGCGTTTGAGGTTTGCTTCAGATGGGTTTAATCTATTTGGTCATATGAGTACCTCGTACAGTATGTGGCCTATTTTGTTACTTCCTTACGTTTTGCCACCATGATCAAAATAGAAAAAGATAAATTTCTTTATGTCACTGCTCATACCTGGTCCTAGATCTCTTGGTTGGGAAATCGATGTGTTTCTCCAACCATTGACTAAGGAACTGAAAGAGTAATAGAATTTTGGGGTATGTACGTATGACTCTCTTACATGTCAGTTCTTTTAGCTACACACAGCCGTGTTGTCGACAATTAATGACTTCATTGCTTATGGTGACCTATCATGGTAGAGTACAAAGAGGTATTAGATATGTCCCATATGCATGGATGATAGATCGTCATTTAGGATACGAGGTAGAATATCCTTCATAGGACATCGACGTTATCTTTAAGAGAACCACGTGTCACGTAGAAATAGGCTACACGGTGGAAAGGTAGAGCGTAGGGCTCCTTCAGTGGTGATGAGTGGGTATGAAATCTTAGAACAACTAGATTAGTTGGAATTTCTAGTTGTGAGTAAACATCATTCAGTAAAGGATAAGAAAAGAAAAAGAGCTATTAATTGAACAAAGAGAAGTATTTTATTCAAACTTCCTTACTAGTTGATATTACTGTTACATCATAAACTTGACGTAATGCACATTGAGAAGAATGTTTGTGACAATTTGGTTGGTACATTGTTGAATATCGAAAGAAAAACCAAGGATACCACAAATGATCGGTTGGACTTATAAAGTCTAAAGATAAGAAAGGATTTACACCTTATAGAAGTTGGTAACCGATTGGTCAAGCTTCATGCGAGCTACACGTTAACTAGTAGCAAACAAGTTGAGTTTTGCAAGTTCCTAAAATCTGTTAAGTTTTTCGATGGATTTGTTTGAATATATCACAATGTGCAAATAAAAGAGAGAGGAAAATATATCGATTACTACCTATTGGTATTTGAGCATTCTTACCGAAAAACGTATACATTGCTATTATCGAACTATGTAATTTTTTTCTGTGACTTGTGCGCCAAAACCATAAGAGTAAGTGATTTTAACAGATTGCAAGCAGATATCATAATCATACTTTGTAACTTGGAAAGAATATTTCCACCTGCCTTCTTCAGCGTTATGGTAAAAGTGTTTGGCTATTTAAGTGTCGGTGGTATGACACAGATGTCAACAAAACTCAAAGAACACATGTGGAATTAGGGTCAAAGCTATCAACACGTCCCATTTTTTGTTCACTAAGGAATCGGTAATTCTTGCAACACAAGCACACAAGTATTTTACCAATATGACTCAAAAAATGGTAGTAATTGAAAAGTTTTCCAAGTGGTCCAGAATAAGTGTATATGGGACGTGCTCGAAGTGAACGATGTTGAGAATGAGAAACTGAATGTACTAGAAATCGTTCTCGTCCATCGAGTGGATGAACACATCGAGGATGACACTTTATGCAGGATTGACGTTGATCCCACAACTATTTAAAGACCGATTGTGCGTCATGTCACTGACGATTTCATAGATGATAAGGATGAACAATTGTCACATCAAAGCGGAACAAACAACGATGAATGATAGTGACGAATCACGTACCCACATATTTATTTAGTTCATATTTTGAATCTGATTATGTGTTCGTATTTGCTTATTGAATGTTTGTTTTCTATGTCCACAGGCACTATGCCATCATTTTCGAGCAGTTTCGATGAGACAAATGTGATGTTCCTTGTGTTCATCGAGGATCTAGATAACCTTGCAAGAGAGTCATCGTTGGAGGGTGACAATTCAGGTGAATCTAATGGTACGTTTTAAGTCATGATTATTTGAACTTTTTTCTCACATTAACTTGTTATAATTTATTCAGTAGGTACAACTCAACCATTTGGGACTTTGACTCCTAGAAAACGTGTGCAGTCTCGACTCTTGGAGTTGGAGCACTAAGTTCACACCAATTGAAGGATTCCAATGTTGATCTCCCCTAGTGTGAAGAAGCCTATTTGGCCATACACTATTCGCTTCAGCCAAGCGCTAGGTATGTGTATATGAAAGATATTTTCAGTCTACTGACTTAAGTGGGCGGACGTAGGTAGAGAATACCTCAAAGTCATCAAGGAAGACCTACAGATACCTCCACTACACATATCTGTTTTCATTTGAAATATATTTAAGTTAAACAAGCTAATATGTTGTTTTTTGTAATGTGTAGCATTTTTTCGTGCTTGATTTCAATGATCAAGCAATCAATAGGTTCTTTGAGCATCAAAAGCTCAATACCTTTAAAACGTTTCGGGACGACTGTCACATGCACTTCAAAAAGTATAACGACCTTGAGGAGGCACGTACCAACCCATCACACATATTGGTGGGACATAATGAGGTTTAGCACTACCTCTGTGATCATTACATGAGTCATGCATTCTAGGTGAGCAACTAAACGCTTTGTAATGGTTAATTATGTTTTCAACTTTTAATATGTTTAAGAAATAAACAATATGATTGTTTTCATGCAAGAGCAATCAATGACCAACAAGGTTGCTGGATAGAAGCAGCCTTACAATCATAGCGGGTCGAAGTCGTTTCTACAACGATAGCACGAGGTCACTGAGAAAAGAAGGGAGTCAGTCGACCGGTGGAGTTGTTCCGGCAAACACACGTTCGAGATAGGACTTTTGTATTGTAGGTCGTAGAGGATGCGCATGTAAGTTATCCAAGTAATACTCTTGCCCTTATTTGTCCTCTTTAATTTATTTGTGACTTACTAACTTAGTTTCTAAATTTTTTGCAGAATCAAATGCTGGAACTCCAGTTCTAGCCTACCTTAGAGGATTTTCAGCCAGTCTCTGGGAACGAGATTTGCGAGACTGTGTTGGGTAGATAACTGAGCTACTCAAAAGATCTTGGTTGGAGACCCAAGCCCAAGACCTATAAGACGATCAGTACGAGCAGTGACATGATCTCGACACAATCTACGATAGAGCTCTAATTACGGAATGAGCTTCATGAAGCTAAGCGAGCGATTGAAGAACAAATAAGAAAGCAAGATATGTTAGTTTCACAAGTAGAACAAATGCTGAAGCTCATAGAAGACATGACTCGAGCATAGCAAGGACCACTACATGATCACTAGATTTGCGGTACATACGTATGTTTCCATTATTCTTAAGTTCTTGAAATGACATTATTCAGTGATGAGATGCATATGTACTAAACTTAGTCACTTTTGTATCATTGTAGGTCCCGGGTGTAGAATGGCGTATGAGGCTCGTTAGGAGACGTACGTTATTTTGTATGGATTTTGGTGTACTTTTTTTTGGAACATTTACTATTTTTTATTTGTATTATGAACTTTGTTTAAATTTTGGAACTTTGTGTATTATGAACATTTACTATTTCTGATTCTGTAATCATATTTAAATTTTTGTTCAATTTGATATTTTATTTCAGTGTTTACTAATTGATTGTGAATTTTTGTAATTTAATATCACATAAATCGTACTAGAATCGAAAACGAATACGAATATTATAATTAAATTAAAAACAATTAAGAAAAAATATATATTTAAACTATTTCCCGACACACCACATACGTCAGGCATATGGTATATATCTCGACGCACTCAATAAAGCATCGGGAACAGGGTTCCCGACGTTGCGTCGGGGATGGTTATTTCTGACGCATGGCTAACATTTTAACATGTGGACGTTGGGGAGGGATTGTTTTTGACGCACGGATGACGTTGAAAATGCTACTGTTGGGAGACATATATTTCGACGCCGTGTTGGTGACGCGTCGGGAATCTATCTCCTGATGCATCTCTTTCGACGTCGGGAACTTAATTTCCGATGTGATTTACACGTCTTCCAACATTTTTATGTGTCAAGAGTGGCCCCACTTCTTATAGTGACAGTGGCAAAAGTGGTGAATGATGTAATGGAAAATAGGAAAAATGAATTGATGGGTTCTATTACTGAAATTGCAAAATCTGCTATTACAAGTGTGGAAGAAGATGGATCATCTTATTGTGATTTGGAAAGAATGATTAAAGATATTCAAGTGCTTTGTCTATGGTAGAGATATCATTGGTTGACACTTCATTTCTCTTTTTGTTTAAGCTTGTAAATATATCATGTCTTGTCAACAATTAGCTATGGAAACATAATTATTGAAGACGATGGTTTCCTTTTATTAAATAGTAGAAGATAGTAGAAATCAAAGTGAAATTTAAATCATAAGAGATTTACAAAACATGATCATAGAGTAAATAGACAAAGATAACAGAGAGAAACATCGAACTTCAACCAGAGATTTCAATGGATTTAATTTCAGGCTTCTTCCCTTCCACTTTAGGCACTGCCACCGTGAGAACTCCATTTTCCATGCTGGCTTTCACCTCATCTACTTTGGCATTCTCAGGCAGCTTGAATCTCCTCATGAACTGCCCGCTGCTTCGTTCAATTCCTATGCCATTTGTCGTTTTCTCTTCTTGTTCTTTACTTCTCTATCCACTGATCTGCAGAACTCTACCTTCTTCAACCTTAACTTTGACTTCTTGTTTGTTGATTCCAGGAAGTTCGGCTGTGAAGATGTGGGCTTGTGGGGTCTCCTTCCAATCGATGCTGAGTGTTGGCAAAAGCAGAGGTTTCACGAGCAGAGGAAGGAACGTTAGCCAGTGAATTTGAGAATGGGAAGCCTTCGAATGGATCCCAGACGTCTAATAAAAAGGGGTCGAAGACATTGCTGCGGCGACCACCGAAAAAGCCTTGAATGAGTGACATAGTGCTGTTGTTGGTTTGTCTGAAAGCATGCTTGTGAAAAGAGCGTTGAGTGAGATATGAGTTATTGTTTGGTGTTGTTGATGTGGCAATTGAGGGACATCCCATTGTCATACTTCAATCAAATAACAGTCAACATTATTGATAATGAGTGGTAATCAGATGACAATTTGTTAATAATAATCAAATGTAGCTCTACATTTTTAACTATGAAGGTATTTTGGTCATAGGACACTTTCAATTGGACTGCATTTGTTAATTTTTCATTTCTGTAGATTTTAAAATCTTGGATCATGAGCTTAATTTCAAGTGCAAGTGTCCCAATCAATTATCTACCCTCCTTAACACCAAATAAAAAGAAAACTTAATGAATCTTTAAAAAGAAAAAAGCAAAAAAAAAAAAAAAAAAAAACTTATCAAACTATCGGAGGTAATCCTTTCCCATTGATTTAATAATTCTACCTCTCTCCTAATAGTTAGAACCATATCTAAATTTAATTTTTTTCTTATGCAACTAACAATAGGAAAAATTATTTTACCGTAATGGTTGCATCTACCTTCTCAAATTGTCGAGGCCAAATCAAAGGTTCACCAATAATTAAAAATGTTCATTTTCTCGTTATTCGTATCAACTCACATTTGTCACTTCTTTATTTGTGTTAACTCTCTCTTATAATATTTACGAACTCAATTATATACGTCCTATGTTTTTTTAATGCACACTATGTTTTTTTTAATGCACAAATCATACTTTATTTTACAGAAAGATGATCACATAAACAAAAAGAACTCAACGAGTGAGTGACACATTACAAATGTGATTTCACTTATCAAAATTAATAGCACTAGTTCCCACTTGTAAGATCAACGAAAATCCAACCATGTTCTTTTGTTAAAGAATATTAGTGGATGACTTGTTAAGAACCTGAATGATATTTGTTGAACTAAATTCAACAATGAGGGGTTGAAATAGATCCCGCCATTCAATGTATATGCACCCTACACAAATAGGAGATTTTTGGAAGTCACACACAAGTCATCTGTGATCATCGATTTTTCTCTTACAATTTCAGAAAAGCATAGAGTTTTTAGAAATCGCTTGGAGGGAACAACTTTCTTGACTCTCATGGCTCTCTTATCTCGATGAAGTAGGGGACACATTGACACAAACAAAAGAAGGGAGATGATCATCAATAAACTTGAGCATCTGATGAATATTAGTCTTCATATAATGAGTTTGGTTTAAAATTATATTTCTAAACTTCCAAATATTCCACACAATAATAATAATGGCCCTCCAAGTATCATTATCCTTCAACTTGCTCACGATTAATAAGATCGAAATTTGTCCAAAGCTTGCTACTCTTAACAAATTTTTAGATTAGACATCGATAAACTTTTATCACTATCTATTATTGTATTAAGAACATATTGGGAAAAAACATTGGTGTTGGAGTGCAGTTTATCATTCAATTAATACATACTACGACGTTAGCATTTATTTTCTAAGAATATTTTTAAATATGTTTTATTTGGATGATAAAGAGAAAAGAATAACGATGGTTAGAATAATGCACTCGATCATTACTATCTCGAAATTGTTATACAAACCCAATTTTGAAAAAAGTACGAAATTGTTAAGAGATTGTTGTCCAAACTGAATTTAGTTAATAAAGGAAAGGAAGCCCATCAGAAAGTGGTAGAATGTTGTAGAATATAAATGAGGAAGAAAGAAGAAGATACTAGAAAATCCACCAACACCTTTCCCCATCTCTCTTCCTTCCTATTTATATCCCCTCCAACCCCTCCCCGGATCATCATCCTCAAAGCATCCATCCACCACGATAGTCTCCAATTCCGCAAAAACACTCTCTTTTCTATCCAATCTACTTCTTAACTTCGAATTCAACACCCATGGCTCTCATTCCAACCATTTTCGGTGGTCGCCGCAGCAACGTCTTCGACCCCTTTTCGCTGGACATTTGGGATCCCTTCGAAGGCTTCCCCTTTTCAAACTCATTGGCCAACCTTCCCTCCTCTGCTCGCGATACCTCTGCTTTCGCCAACACTCGCATCGACTGGAAGGAGACCCCACAAGCCCACATCTTCAAGGCTGATCTTCCCGGGATCAACAAGGAAGAAGTCAAAGTAGAAGTGGAAGAAGGCAGAGTTTTGCAAATCAGTGGAGAGAGGAGCAAAGAGCAGGAAGAGAAGAATGACAAATGGCATAGAGTTGAGCGGAGCAGTGGGAAGTTTATGAGAAGATTCAGGCTGCCGGAGAATGCTAAAGTGGAGGAAGTGAAGGCCAGCATGGAGAATGGAGTTCTGACTGTGACTGTGCCTAAAATGGAAGAGAAGAAGCCTGAGATCAAGTCCATTGACATCTCTGGTTAGACAATCACATTGTTCCTCACGAGTATTGTGTTGTGGGTTCTGCTTCTGTCTATGTTTGTGAAATAAAAATTGTGGAAGAATAAGCTTTAATTTGTTGATGTGTTTTGGAATGCTTATTAACTTTGTAAACATGAAAAGTGTTTGATGAGAATGAACGTAATCTAACTTCGTGTTCTTTGCTGTAAAACTTGGGGTTTCATCCAATTGTTATTCACCCTCTAATCCAATTACAAGCTCAAATTAGGACTAAAGATGGAAGTATATTAATGAGCAGTAGCTAAATTATGTCCATACATAATGAAACAGAACAGCATATATCAAGAGATTGCAATGGACTTGATTTCACGTTAGAACTCCATCCTCCATGCTTGAGTTTATGTCGTCCATTTTGACATGCTCCCGCCGCCGGTCTCATTCACCTAATCAGTGACGCGTTCATACACTGTTTTGGAGTAAATTTGGTGGAAGTTAAATGAAATTTTATGGGATAATTTTGGGCTGCTGCTGTTCTAAATTTCTGGGTTCTTTTTTTTCCTATTCTGGCTAGTGGCTACAATCATTGCCTTTGAATGTGTGATATTGCTTGTACATAAATTTATCCAATTTTATCTTAAATTTCTTTAGAGCTAGATTACTTAATTTATGTTTGAACTTTAAAATTGTTATTGAAGTTTTGACATTTCTTAAATAATTCTATGGTTCCGTAATAAAAAAATTTAGGGTAATTATAATAGGTAACAATTTTATGAATAATAATTAAGTATATAACAATATTTTCAGAAAAATTGTAAGTATAGAAAAGTCTATCGATGATAGAAGTTTATCTGATAGATTCTTATGGTTCATCAGTGATAGACAAATATTTGAAGCATAGTCTATCAGCTATGGACTTCTAAGCTATGGACTTCTATCATTAATACATTTTGTTATATTTGCAATTTTATCAAAATATTGCTATATACTCAATGATTTTGAATATAATTGCTATATTTACAACTATCTCAAAAATTTATGTTTTATCGTCACTTTAGACATAAAATTTATATTTATATTTAAATAGTAATAGATGAACATTTCAAAAACCTATTGAATACGAGATACAAAATTGTAAGTTCTAACTTACACGTACTTGATCTTCCTTATAAAAGAAAGAGGTAGTTGGTGTCTTTTATAGGTTCAATTGTGAAATCAAAGCAAGATAATATTACTTGCCACCTTACAAAGATTTGTTTTGAAACAATATTTTTTATATCTTTTTCAAAGATGAATTTACTGACCATAAGAGCCTAAAACACTTCTTCATTCAGAAAAAGACAGAAAAAATGGCTTGAGCTAGTAAAGGACTATGGCTGTGAGATTTTATACCACCCAGGTAAGGTGAATGTGGTAGCTGATACTCTTAGTAGGAAGGTATCATATTCAACAACATTTATTATTGAGCAAGTTCCCTTGCACAGAGACTTTGAGAAAGCTAAGATTCTAGTTTCAGTAGGGGAAGTTGCCTCACAGTTGATTCAGTTGTCAGTGCAGCCAACTTTGACACAGAGGATTATTGTCGCTCAACTTAATGATCCATATTTGGTTGAGAAGCATTGCCTAGCAAAAGTAGGGCAAGCTGAAGAGTTCTCTATATATATCCTTTGATGATGGACTTATGTTTGAGAGACGTTTATGCATGCCAGCAGACAGTCAATTAAGACAGAGCTTTTGACTAAGGTTCATAGTTCTCCATTGTTTATGTATCCTGGCAGTACAAAGATGTACTAAGACTTGAAGCAAGTTTACTGGTGACGTAATATGAAGAGAGAAGTGATAGACTTCATTAGTAGATGTTTGGTGTGCCAACAGATGAAGGCACCAAGATAGAAGCCAGCAAGTTTGTTGCAACTCTTGAGTGTGCCAGAGTGGAAGTGGAAGAATGTATCTATAGACTTCATCACAGGACTACCTAGGACCCTGAAGGGTTATACAAAGATTTGGGTTATTATTGATAGGATCACGAAGTCAGCCCATTTCATTCCAAGGAAATCCACTTATACTTCTTGTAAGTGGGGACAATTATATATGGACTAAGATAGTGAAACTACATGGAGTGCTTGTATCGATCGTTTCTGATAGAGATGCTCATTTCACTTCAAAGTTCTAGAAAGGACTTCAGATTGCCTTAGGCGCGAGATTAGATTTTAGCACAGCATTTCATCCTCAAACTGATGATTAAACAGAGCGTTTGAACCAAAATTTTAAAGGATATGCTGCGAGCTTGTGTGCTAGAGTTTTCAAGGAGTGGGGACTCTCATTTTCATTTGATGGAGTTCGCTTATAATAACAGTTATCAGGTTACCATTGGCATGACCGTTTGAAGCTTTGTATGGTAAGTGTTGTAGATCTCCTGTCTGTTAGGGTGAGGTTGGTGAGCAGAGAATGCTAGGTCCTGAGCTAGTTCAGACCACCAATATAGCCATACAGAAGATTATAGCCCATATGTTGATAGTGTAGAGCAGATAGAAGAGTTATATTGATGTAGGAGACGTGGTTTTTTTAAGGTGACACTTATGAAAGGTTTTTTTAGATTTGAGAAGAATGAAAAGTTAAGTCCACGTTTTGTAGGGTCATTTGAGATACTTAAGCGAATTGGCCCCGTAGCTTATCCTTTGGCGTTATCTCTATCATTTTCAGCAATTCATGATGTATTCCATGTCTCTATGTTGAGGATGTAACAGACCCGACACATATAGTGGACTTTGAAACATTGCAAATAAATAAGAATTTGAGCTGTGAGGAGCAACCCGTTAAGATTTTGGCGAGAGAGGTCAAAGTTGCTCCGTAATAGAGGAATTGCACTGGTTAATGTTCTTTGGTGAAACCACAAAGCTAATAAAGCCACATGGAAAAGAGAGGACAAGATGAGAGCCCAGTATCCCGAGTTGTTCGAGGATTACAACTTTTGAAGACGAAAGTTTCTCAAATGAGGGAAGATAGTAACGCCCTAAAGCAAGTTAATTTTAATTTTAACTACCTTAAGTTTAATTTTAATCATGTTAAAATTATTTTGGATGTTATTTTAGTTAATTTGTGGGATTTGTTTAATTTTTTGAAAATTAGGATTAATTAATTATTGGATGAGATTTTGGTATTATGAAAGATTTGATTTAAGTTGAATGCTATTGGTTAATTAAATTGGTGAGGTTTAGAGAATTTTGGGTAGCTATATATGTGTATAAATAATTATTTAAGTTATTGAAGGATAGGAATAATATATTAGGGGTAATATAATTAATTAGGGAAATATGTTTTTTTGGGAGAAGAGAAAAAGAGAATAAAAGAGATGATTTGATTAGTATTAAATGAGGAGAGAGAAGGTGTATTGGTTTATTTTGAAAAGAATGAGGAAAAAGGAAAAATAAAAATAATGATAATATTATTTTTATTTTTATTTAAATAAGTTTCGGGATGCGTGCAAGTACTATTCATCCATCTTCTTCATTGAGAAAAAAACCCTAGCTTGTCGCCAAACCCTAGCTTTCGCCATCCTTCTTTGACCACCGTCGAGCATCAGTCACCACCATCTTTGCATTTCTCTATCTCATCCAAAGCAAATCGACGTCCATCCGAGTCATCGTTGAAGCCACAAGCCAATCCCTCGCAAGCCGTCACACCTAGGTCCTTAGTTTCCAGTTAACGTCGCATCTCCTTCGTCGTTCTGTCGTGCAACATCGCCATCAACGAAGCTTTCATATGTCACCGAACTGTGCGCCTCGTCCATCCGTCGTTCTTTGCAAGTCAAAACGCCAAGTCGATCCTCCCTTCCAAGCTGCACGCACTTCCAAGCCGTCTTCTATGTTCGAGCCACACAAGCAAGCCAGCCATCTGTTCCCATTCAAACCACACGCGCAATGTACCCAACCAAGCCAATCTCCTAATTTTTGGTCTTTTTCCCACCTATTTTGGTAAGTTTTGATAAGTTTTGGTTGGATTTTAGATATGCCTAACAATTATTAATTTTGGTCCTAATCAAAGTTAATCTTGGATTTAAATTGGAGTTTATTTCTAAAAGGATGGGTTAGATCAAATTGGAGGACTTGTGCTGTAGAATTTTTTTAATCAAGATTAAATTGGAATTCAACCTCAACTTTGGGCAAGTTGAATTAAATTGATTTTAAGTCTTTAAGCAACCATTAAAATTATTATTTTTAGTTATTGGGTTCCCTTGCTGTTTAGGACTTGACTATTTGGAAAGCTTGACCGTGACTCTTAAGATAAATTAGATAAGCTAATCTCGAGGTAAGAGATTTTTCTACTAGACCCTCGTACTGAAGCTAAGAGGTTCCATGTGATTTCTCAATTATGCATTGATGTAACTAAAATGCATAATATATTGATGACTAATAGTTATGACTGAGTTATGTTTATGATGATGACTGATTTATGTTAATGATAATGCATAAATATTAATCTCATGATTGAGAGCTTTATGATTAATATCCATGTCATGTTTATGATGTTATGATGCTATGGATTAGGTATTCTGTTAACTTTATCTGTTAGGGTCGGATCTATATGGGTGTCTCTCGGGATCACCATCTTTTTATAACTGTGTGGTCCGACGAGATCACTAGTCTATCATGAGATGTTATGGATATGGATGGTCTGACAGAGTTACTTACAACCTGATTGTCTTAAGTGTTTCTTCGGGTTCACTGAAGACTAGTTTGTTCTAGGTGTTTCTTCGAGTTCACCGAAGACCAGTTTTGTCTTAGGTGTTCCTTTGAGTTCACCGAAAACTAGAGATGTTCCTATGGGATTCTTAGATTGTGTATGTTTAGGAATGCGCCAGTTTAGGGATACTTCTTTACAAGACTCTAATCGGAAATTAACAGGCACCTAGCGGGACTAGTAGTAGGTCCCTTACTGAGTATATATTTATACTCTCTCTTTCTACGTTTAATTTTTCAAGCAGTGGTAGAGGTAGAGATAGAGGTAGAGGAAAGTTGGCGAATGACAAGAAGTGATCGCGACTTGCCATAGGAAAACGTTTTGCTTCCACTTTTGTTTTATGTACTCTTTGATTATTTCTCTTTTAAAATTAGACAAGGCTCAAGCTAAGATTTCATATTTAGAGATTTATTTCTACATATTTCTATTTATGATTTATAAATGAGAATTTGAGGTTTTTCAATAGAAATTTAGAGTTTTCTTTCTTTTTGTTAAGCAAGTTTTTATGTATTATTATTAATGATGATATCAACCTAGCATAACGAGTTGGACCATTGCACATTGACATCTAAAAAACCGATTCTAGCAATTGAAATTAACCAAATTGACATTCAATGGTTGGTTTTATTAAAAATGCGGTCGGTAGACAGTTGAATTGAAAGATTTCGAAAAACCGAACAAAGCCAACCGCCTTGTTACCCAAAACCAACCAATTATAAAATATTTTATAATTGTAATATAAATGTAATATAAATATTATTTAATATAATATTGATAGGCTGGGACTTCAATTATTTATAAAGCAACTAGATAAATAAAAAAATATTTTAATTATGAAAATAGCAAAAACAAAAAAATGAAATAATAAATTGTTACAAACAGGACTTAAATGTCCCTATCCTAGCACAAATAACACATTCTAAAATACAATAATTGTGAAAAATAGACGTACACCATAATTAAAATTGTTTCATCTTTCCGTCCTTCAACCATCAACATTCAACCATGGACTCCTTCAATGTTCAACGTTCAACTAACCTTCATCCATGGTGGTTCTTCTCTAATCCACACTCAATCCATATGCCCAACTAACAAAAAGAAATCTTTACCATCGACTGCCCTTCACCGTCGAAAAACCCATCGACGATCGACTTTCACCATAAAAAACCCCGCCCTTCAACCTTCCATCAAAAAACCAGTGGCCACCATCTTCTCTATCAGCTGCCCTTCACCGTTGAAAATTTCTTGACCGCCTTCACTAGTGGCCAAAATCTTCTTTGTCGAATGACTTTGTCGCCATCTTTCCAAAATTTCAAACATTCCATTGAAACACCAGTAGCCAAAATCTTCTCTATCCATCATCCCAGCTTAATTTCTTTTACACAATGCATGAGATATTTAAAACTAAATAGAAGATATTAGATTATTGTATAAATGAATACAGATTATAAATAAACATTCAGTTATTTTATGATAACGAATATTAAGAGATTTTCACCTCATTTATAAGAAGAATAATCTATAACTAATCAATATTTTAAAAGGATTATCTATCTAATAAATTCAAATAAATATTAAGGATATAAAAAAATAAACAAGTGAAGAAGAAAAAACAGGCATATGGATAGACTCTACTCGAGGAAAAACACACCTAGAAATCGCAAACAATGTGAATGCTCCTCCAACAATGTCTTCGTTTGACTTGCATCCTAGCCAAGCTTGAGACTGACTAGAACTTTTGTTTGACTTGCTTTCATCATACTTCTAGTTATTTATGATCTGAACATCTTTTTGAATTTTCAGTTTAGTTTCATTTCAGAATTATCGAAACTTTGAATCTTTATATGATTGACTAATATAGTTTTGTGGAATTGACTTCTTATTATATAACCTAGTGAATTTCAACATTTGTCCATGTAGTAAAAAGTCTAGATTTCTATCACCTCCCACCTCAAAAGTCACTTCCTACAAGTGGAGATGTACTACCTAGACACTCAACGTGTATCTCCCCACGAGATAGCACGTTGAACACCTAGTAAGCGAAACAATTTTTTAAACCAATCTCAACACAAAGCTTCAATTTTAAACTCAAGAGATTTTCACAACACAGCACAATAGAAATAACTTAAACAACCAGCTTAACTCACTTAATTTAGCGTTTACTTAAGCTCTATAACTACTAAGCAATAAGGACAAAACAATGCAACAGAATAAACATAACTTATTCTCTTTATTAACGTAACACTTTACGCCAAATACAAACAGAATTCAAGTTTTCTTTACAATAAGACTTAAAGCATAAACTTTAGGTCTTCCATGTCTAGCACAGCCTCTTCAACTCAAACTCTAGCTTGCTTTCCTCGACATGTAGCAACCCACCTTACCTTTCTTACTTGGCCTCAATGCCTTACACTTAGGGAAGGAAAACTTAAAACGTAAGTCAAAGACTTAGTGAGTAAGAGTTTAGAAATACTTTTTGGGGAATATAAAATAAATCACATAAATTCATTTTTAGTTCATAAACAAGGGTCACAACGCCTCATTTGATAAATCACATAAATCACACATTAGCTTCAACTTATTCCTCTCCACCAAAGAACATGAACCGTTTCCTACGCCAAAACTTCTGGGATTCACTCTCACCAACATCTTGGTTTAGACTACTATGACGTTCACTTCATCAACAGCATCCGAGAATTTCTCTGATTCATTTTTCATTACACAGGCTATCCACATGATGCCTTTACACATTATGTGCACACCATATAACAACTGCTCACTTGATAGGAATAAGGCTAATGGTTTACTCGCATACAAGCATCACAATTATAACATAGAAATCAGTAACTTCCTCTTGTCAAACAACAACATCAATATAAACACAACAATATATAGATAGATATACATGTCCCGTTATGCTAACCACAAACTCAGAAAGAATACTTTCAAGCATATTTCTTTAAGAAAATCATTCACAAAACACTACTTTTACTTTTAAAGGTCACTCATAAGACACTTGATTCCCTTCTTCTCAGAATGCTTAGTTTACTTCTCTTTTTGCCTAGCTTCTTCAACAAGTAGCTCAACACTGTAGTAAGAATCTCAAAATGACAACTTCTTTAATCCTTCCAATCTTATTTATATTAATCTTTAACTTGATTAGTCACCGCTTAACCCCTAATTACCATGCCACGTTCTACTTACACCTTACACATGTCAACTCAAGATTAGGCATTCTCTTGAAATGCCAACCTTATCTTCATCGACTCTCTCTTATCTCGATACACCAAGATGCTTAACCTTTTTGCTTCCAGTCTTAGTTAAACTCTACCCCAAAATAGCCTCGAGATCCTTCAGATTTCCTCTTTTACCTTCAATCACGGTCGGACTCGTCCTCAAGATGGTTTGAGATCTCCTTAGACTTGCTTATCTACATTCAATCTCAATTGAACTCTTGTCCAAGATTGCCTAAGAACTCTTTACATTTCTTTCTTTTCTTCAAATCTCGAACAAGCACCGAGATTACCCTGAGATCAACCTTCTGCCTTAAATCTAGTCCAAAAATCTCTCATGACTGCCTGACAGATCTTGTCACAAAAGCCTTCTATCTTTCCTCTCGGTCGAGTAGGACCGAGTTTTACCCCTTCTTTTGAGACACGGGTCTCACACAGTTTCTAAAATATTAATTGTTAGAAAATGTCAAATACCATATATACAGAGAATGAACTGTGAATGTACCTAAGTATTCACTAGCATCTTTCAAGGAATTCAAATAATGTTTATGTATTCTAACAGACTTAAATTACAAGTCATTGCTATGGTACCCCTATACACAAAGAAATACACTATATGCAAAAAAATATAACACTTGAATACAAGAGTTCCCATAGAGGAAAATACGCCATAATATAACTATGGTTGTGTATCACAAAAAAGGAATCTTGTCACTAAATATGATAAATATAAGTCATCAAATTTTGATTATAGAAATCAATAAACATCACTATATATAAAGAAATACAGTGTATTTTGATATATTTGTATTATAAGTCATTTCGTAAAAACCACTATATAAGAAGAAATATAGTGCAAGTGAAATATACATAATTGAAGACAACAATTTTCATAGTGGAAATATACTATAAGGTAACTGTGGTTACATATAACACAAACTGAATCTTGTCCCAAAATGAGAACATAAGTCATTAAATTTCGATTATGAAACATATAAGAAGTTAATTAGGGTTTTATAAAGTTTATTAATGAAATATTTTGAGAACTTGTAATTTTGTTTTTCTCAGGTCAATCTCGACCGAGATCAACCTCGAGATTCTTCCCAAATTTTAAAAAGCTCTTTGAAGAAATTTTTTCAATCTCTCTCGATCGAGTGCGTCACCGAGACAGTGCATTTTTTATTAAAAAAAATTGAAGTTTATTAAACACTTCTCAGGTCAAATTTGCCAAAAGAGTCCCCGAGTTGAAAGCAGAAGCATATAGGTTAATTGTTCCTAGGGCCAAGCCCTGAGATGCACCAAGCTGAAAAACATAAGCAATTATGTTAATGATCTTGGGCCAAATTTTCTACAAGAGTCGCCAAGTTGAAAACAGAAGCATTTAGGTTAACAGTTCCTGGGGCAAAGTTTCCCTAAGACGCACCGAGCTGAAAAACATAAACAATTATGTAAATGATCTCGAGGCCATCTCGGGGCAACTTTGGCCCGAGATAATTAATATTAATGCTTCTATTTTTCAGCTCGATGCATCTCAGGACCATGATGGCCTGGGAACAGTTAACCGAAATGCTTCTTTTTTCAATTCGAGGACTTCGTGGCAAATTTGGCCCAATAAGTATTTAATAAACTTCAAATTTTAAGATTAATTCGAAAACTTTATTAAATGTATATTTTTTTCAAAATATTAGAAAAAATGGATAATATCGATTAATTAAATATATATTTTTGAAAAATTTATACAATAAATATATAAACATTTATTAAATATAAAGGTAGAATTAGAATATAATTTTATTAAATAATATAAAAGTTTAGTTATGATATAACTAATGATAGATATTATGAACAGATATTTGATTCATTTAGTTAAGGGTTGATTAAATATTTAGTTAAATAAATCTCACATTCGATTGAGATCTAACAAAATATCTATCGAAATACAAACCCTTATACATGTAAAGGGCGGTCGTTAGAGAATTTGCTAAAAAAATTGCTATAATTTTAACTGACTCTCTAGATTTGGTCATTCCATCCAATTCCCCATATTTGAAGTAAAAAAAGGTTGCCAAGCCACATGAGCCATTAAGCGCAAAAAAAGAGAAACGTGGACTAACAAAAAATCGACCCACAGTTTAACAATCAGTTCACTTCTTAAACATTGCTTATCAATTTTCTTTACTATAAACCAACTCAATCGATTTTCAATCCTGATTTTGTACCGAACTTTTGTACCAAAGTATCCATAGTCAATCTAGTTTGTGTGGTTAAAAGGTAAAGAGTACATAGTGGTTAGGTGCAGCCATCACACTATTTTTTTTTTTTTCTTTTCTTTTTGTCCATTTTATAGGGAAGTAAGCTTTAAAATTAGATCGGATATTTCTATCTCCAAGAAAACGAGATCCATTCATGTCCATCACACGTTATGGACAATGACGGTATCCATTACCAAGATAAACACGGAGACACGTATACATTTAAAATAACAGCAGCAACCGAACTCATCCCATAATTTCATTCGATTTCCACCAAACTTACTCCAAAGCAGAGTTTGAAGGAGGTTTAAAGAAAGACCCATGTCACTGATTCGACGAATGACCGGCGGGAGGCGGCGGAGGAACGTGTTCTTCGACCCCTTCGCATTGGAGAACTGGGATTCATCTGAAGAAACAGCCTCTGCTTTCATGGACACTCAAATCGACTGGAAAGAGACGCCAAATGCTCACATCTTCAAGGCGAATCTTCCTGGTTTGAAAATAGAAGAAGTGAATGAATGTTAATGAAGCCAAAATTCTGCAGTTGAGTGGTGAGAGAAGGAAAGAGACAGAGGAGGAGAGCGAACAGTGGCACAGAGTGGAGCGGAGGAGTGGTAAGTTCTTGAGGAGATTCAGATTGCCGAAGAATGTCAAAGTGGAGGACATAAAGACAAGCATGGAGGACGGAATTTTGACGGTGATTGTACCTAAAATTGAAGGCGTAAAGCCTGAAATCAAGTCCATTGCAATCTCTTAATACATATGTTTACAATCATGTTACGTTCCATTGATACGTACTTCATTGATTGCAATCCTTGTGTATTATTAATAATACATAATGTTTAAATCATGTTATGTTTCCATTATATACGTACTTAATTGATCAAATTTTTTGTGCATTATTAAGTACATAAAATTTAAAGACAATCTTAAGACTAAGACTTCAAATTTTTGTATCTAATTCACTGGTATGGATATCAAATTCAAATTTTTATGTAGCATCTTCAGTATTTTTCATCAATACACTTCCAATGTTGGTCTAATTTATTCAATTAGCAAAATTTTTAATCTACAACTTTAGAGCTTGCATCTCAACTAGACGGTGACCGGTAATTAGATGAAACCTTTTAAGTGAATACGTTAGCCCCTTTCATTAAGTGTTAAAGCAAGAAAAGAAACTTAAGAAACAACTTAGATTATATTTATTCTCATTAAACACAACCAAACACTTATCGTTTTTACAAAGTTACAAACATTCACAAAACACATAAGCACAGCTCATTCTTCCATAGTATATTAAACAAACAGAGGCAGAGACAAAACCCAGAACTCAGTACTCAGGATGAACACTGTAAGGTTCAACCAGCGATGTCAATGGACTTGATCTCAGGCTTCTTCTCTTCCATTTTAGGCACCGTCACAGTCAGAACTCCATTCTCCATGTTGGCTTTCACCTCCTCAACTTTAGCATTCTCGGGCAGCCTAAATCTCCTCATGAACTTCCCACTGCTCCGTTCAATTCTATGCCATTTGTCATTCTTCTCCTCCTGCTCTTTGCTCCTCTCTCCACTGATTTGCAAAACTCTGCCTTCTTCCACTTCTACTTTCACTTCTTCCTTCTTGATTCCGGGAAGATCAGCCTTGAAGATGTGGGCTTGTGGGGTCTCCTTCCAGTCGATGCGGGTGTTGGCGAAAGCAGAGGTTTCGCGAGCAGAGGAGGGAAGGTTGGCTAATGAGTTTGAAAAGGAGAAGCCTTCAAAGGGATCCCAAATGTCCAATGAGAAGGGGTCGAAGACGTTGCTGCGGCGACCACCGAAAATGCTTGGAATGAGAGCCATGGTAGTTGAATTAGAAGTTGGAAGT
Source organism: Cucumis melo (assembly GCF_025177605.1). Lineage (NCBI taxonomy): Eukaryota > Viridiplantae > Streptophyta > Magnoliopsida > Cucurbitales > Cucurbitaceae > Cucumis > Cucumis melo. The sequence continues at coordinate 8,465,812 of NC_066866.1, forward strand.
AAATCTGATCGAAAGAGAATGTTTTATAGAATTGGGAATTATCGTGTTGGATGATTTCTGGATGATGATCAACAGACGGGTTGGAGGGGATTTAAATAGGAAGCAACAGAAGATGGAAGTGGATTCGTGGGTTTTCTGGTATCTTCCTTTAGCTTCTTGTTATTCCATTTCTATAAGGTTCTACCACTTTCTTCGTGGACTTTGTCCATAATACTTGAGCCCACCTCATCCGGCCTCCTTCTTCTATTTTATTATGATTATTTTACCGGATGAATATATGATAGTTACAAATTGTAGATAATGATAATTAGACTTTTAAATTTATAAAAATGTTGTAATTAGACTCTCAAACACTCATGCTTTCAATAATTATAATAGTTTATCTACAAATAATAAATAAAAATTAGATTATACAAATTTAAGATATAATTTAAAATTTGTATAAGTATGATTGTTCCATTTTTATTTTAGAAGTTTAAGAAGATAATTGCCCCTAACTAAAAATAGTAAAAAAAATGATAATATAACGTGTGTGTTCACACATGATTTTCGGAGAAATTTGATTCATGGAGTTAAACTTATGTTGATGTTGTATTTACGTTGATTTGATGTTATGTGGTTCGATCTCTAGAATTTGATCCTCTGATTCTCTCTCGGCTTGATGCTTATGTTTGATTTGAAGAAGCGAGTGGAGCACGTGATGTTCTTGAAGTAAAGCACGTGATGTAAGGGGAACACGTGATATTTTTGAAGTTGGAGTCTTGGAAGAAAGCTTATATCTCTCCGGGAGAATTCTCTCTAAACCTTTTGGAGTCAAAATTTTCCTTCCCACGAGAACTCCTCTATTTATAGAGTTTCCTGTTGGGCTTTTATGGACTTGATCTAGTTGGTCCATGAACCGACCTATGGGCTCAATCACATGTATTTGGGTCATATTTAACTTTAGCCAAAATTAAGCTTATTTTTTGCCTCAATTAAATTTTAGCCTAAGTAAATAATATTTAATTGAACCAAAATAATTAATTTGATTCGATTGTCATAATAAAGACACGTGACATCATTAGAATTGTCCAATTTGTCTTTAAATTTAATTTAGGACGCATGTCAATTTATAGTTAATCCCAAATACAATTATTTTAGTAAATGACGTGGCAATTTGTGATTGGTTCTAAAATTTCTTATTCAACAAATGTCCACTTTCGAGATTTATGCACGTGTATGGGTGGGTGAATGTCGAAAAGATAAATTTGAAGTTCAAATACGAGTTTTTTCTTTTTTTTTTTTTTTTTTTTTGCTCAATTTGACATATCAAATTAATCAAACTATGAATTTAGTACCTGAGTTTGATTTAAATTTGAAATAAGGGTTTGAATATGGTCAATCCTTAATTTGAGAAAAGTTTAAGGGGGAGAGAAAGAATTATGGGAGAAAATGACTATAATAATTGATAATCCAAGAGTTATGATAATATGTGTTTGGAGGAAGGAATATAAAAGGTAGTGTTATGATAGTATGTGTTTGAGGAGGGATTATAATAATAGTGTTATAATAATATGTGTTTGGAGAAATAGTTATGATTATAGTAATTTTAAAAATAATAATAAAATATAGATTGGACTATATGGGTAGGGTAATGTAGGGTTGTAAGAGAGGAAAATATAAGAGAAGTTGGAGTCATGGCAACTCTATCATGACGTCCTATTGCTTCGTCAACGTCTGGGATTTGTTAATGATAGACGGTGCAACTCTATCATGACGTTCTACTGCTTCTTAGGGTTTGTTCATGATAGACGATGCAACTCTATCATGACGCCCTATTGCTTCGTCAACGTCTGGGATTTGTTAATGATAGACGATGCAACTCTATCATGACGTCCTACTGCTTCTTAGGGTTTGTTCATGATAAACAATGCAACTCTATCATGACACCATATCGCTTCGTCAACGTCTAAGATTTATTCATAATAGACGATGCAACTCTATCATGACGCCCTACTGCTTCGTCGACATATGAGGTTTGTTCATGATAGGCGATGCAACTCTATCATGACGCCCTGTTGCTTCTTCGACTTCTGGGATTTGTTCATAATAGATGATGCAACTCTATCATGACGCCTTACTGCTTCGTAAACGTCTGGGATTTGTTCATGATAGACGATGCAACTCTATCATGATGTCTTACTGCGAACGTCTAAGGTTTATTCATGATAGACGATGCAACTCTATAATGATGCTCTACTGCTTCGTCAACGCCTAGGGCTTGTTCATGATAGACGATGCAATTTTATCATGATGCCCTACTACTTAGTCAACGTATGAGGTTTGTTCATGATAGACGATGCAACTCTATCATGACGTCATGTTGCTTCTTCGACTTCTGAGATTTATTCATGATAGATGATGTAACTCTATCATAACGCCCTACTACTTCGTCGACGTTTGGGATTTGTTTATGATAGACGATGCAACTCTATCATGACGCCCTGCTACTTCTTAGGGTTTGTTCATGATAGACGATGCAACCCTATCATGATGCCCTACTGCTTCGTCAACGTCTGAGGTTTGTTCATGACAGACGGTGAACTCTATCATGACATCCTACTGTATAATGACCCAACTCTTAATACTAAGCTAAGGTCATTACTAAAAAGAAACAATAACAGTAGACACTTTTTTAAAAGGAGGGAAACTAAATTTTCATTAAAAATATAATACTGAAATACTGATACAAAGACGCGGAAGCAAAACTGAGTTCCCATATGGCATACCACGGATCCTTCTCTGTCACTCGCCAACTTTCCTTTACCTTTACCTTTACCTGAAATATTAAACATAGAAAGAGTGAGTATAAACATATACTCAGTAAGGGACCTACTACTAGTCCCGTAAGGTGCCTATTAACTTCCCATTAGAGTCCTATAAAGAAATACCCCTGACTAGCACGTTCCCGAACACGTACAATCTATGATCCCATAAGAATATATCTGGTCTTCGGTGAACCAAAAGGAACACATAGGACAATCTGGTCTTAGTGTACCGGAAGGAAACACTAAGACAATCGAGCTGTGAGTGACCCCGTCAAATCACTCGTAATCATGTCTATGTCAATGTCAATGTCATAATGGACTGGTAATCCCGTCGGACTGCACAGTCATAAAAAATGTGGTGATCTTGAGGGACACCCATGTGGATACAACTCTAATAGACAAAGTTAAAAGAACACCCTATCCATAGCATGTATCATAATATAACATCATAACATGGCATGATTATTAATCTTAACGTCCTTAATCATGTGATCAATATACCATGCATCATCATCAACATCAACAGTCATCAACATAATATCAGTCATCATCATCAATCATCCATAAAATGACAGTCATTATCAATAGCATCTAGTTATGCATTTTAGTTACCATCAATGCATAATCATAATTATATGCAGTCTCTTAAATTCAGTTCGACTGTCTAGTAGGAGAATCTCTTATCCAGAGATTTTAGCCAAACAAAGTACTTCATAGCTGACAATAAAAATTCTCCAATTAACTTGATCCTAATCATAAAAGAAAAAACTCAGTATTTTAATTAATAAAAAAAGTAGCAATTGGCTAACATCCAAAAATTCTCTCAAATTAATTAACTTCTCAAACAAATGGGGTTGAAACCAATTCAACCTGGATTGGAAAAATTCAAGATTAAATCTTCAAGAATTAGCCAATTAAACCTTTAAAGAAACCTCAAATAGATTCGAAATTAAATTAATAAAACATTGGCTTACCAAGGTTACTCAGATGGAGGTTGAAAAATACTCTTATCCTTGATGTGGTAAAATCATCAATTTAAATCTTCAAGCTTCGCCAAAGAGACCAATCTTAACTAAAACTGGTGAGGCGGCGACAAGAAGATGAAGAACATTTTTCCTTTTTTCCTTTACTTTTCAACTTAAGCATTCCAATGCTATTTATAGACCCAAATAATAATAATAATATTTATTATTATTATTTCATTTTTCTTTTAGGATATATATATATATATAGCAAAAATATACATATATCTTTATTCTTATTATCTTTCCTCAATAAATGCTTTAAATGCACAAAATCTTTGGCATTTATAACCATTAATAATAATAAAAATAATACTTCTTTATTATTATTATTTTTCTCTCACCAAAATCTACAATAAACATATATATTTATTTAAACCATTATTCTCTTTTCTAAATAAATATATATCTTTTTTGTCCAATCAAATCAACAATCTCTCTACTCATGGATTATCTTCTTTTCCAAACAAACATAATTATATTCCATCATATAATTAACTTCACTTTTCCAAATTATTAATTAAATATATATATATATATATATATATATATACTCAATTAAATTCAATTCCACCAAACCAATTTTTCCCTCCAAAATCTCAAATTAACTTAAATCCTCAATTAATTTAATCAAACAAATCTTTTCCAATAAATCACTTCTAACTTCCAACCATAACAACTTCACTCCATAATCAATATTTAACCTTCTACAGAATAACTAATTATCTTCCATAATAATTAATTATTATTTATCTTTCTCCAAAATAATTAACTTATCTTCTATAATAATTAATTATTATTTATCTTTCTACAAAATAATTAATTATCTTCCACAATAATTAATTATTATTTATCTTTCTCCGAAACAATTAATTATCTTCCACAATAATTAATTATTATTTATCTTTCTCCAAAGTAATTAATTATTTTTCACAACAATTAATAAGTAATTATCTTCTTCTTAAATAATTATATTTCAACAAATATAATTATCTTTTCCTTTAATATAATAATTATATATATATATATATATATATAATTATCAAATCTCCAACAAACTTTCTACTCTACAATTTAATTAAATAACATCCATAGTTATTTAATTTAATCCAACTTCAACAACACAAAAAAATCCACAACTTTACTTAATTCTCTTAACCTACCATTTAATCAAAAACTCAACAAACACCACATGCCAAAACCTTTCATTAATTAAATATTCATCCAAAAAATATTTAATTAATTTCGATTCTCACATAAATCAAATAATTCTCATTAAATGATTTCAAAATAACGCCCAATAAATTAAATTTAATTAAACAAAATTAAGATAATTAACTCCACAATTTTCTTAATTTTTGTTGTATTACAATCTTCCCTCCTTTATAAAACTTTGGTCCCCAAAAATTCTAATCTTTGAACAACTTGGGATACTTGGCTCTCATGTCTTAATTAATAACAATTTCTCCCAAACTCCAAAATCTTTAATTAAATATACACACCCATGTATATATATTTAATTAATCCAACACAAAACAACCGAATATATTCCTTAACTTCGAATTCCTCTTAATGTAATACCCATAATAAATCCCTTAAATTTATGGGATGTTACATACTGCTTCGTCGACGTATGGGCTTTGTTCATGATAGACGATGCAACTCTATCACGACGTCCTGTTGCTTCTTCAACTTCTGGGATTTGTTCATGATAGACGATACAACTCTATCATGACGTCCTACTGTTTTGTCGACATATAGAGTTTGTTTATGATAGACAACGCAACTCTATCATGACACTCTACTGTTTCATCGATGTATAGAGTTTGTTCATGATAAACGATGCAACTCTATCATGACGCCCTACTTCGCGTAGTTTGCTTTCACATATTCTTTGTTCCAAGACCATGTCATCGGCAATAACTTGCTTCTAGTGATCTTCTTTTGCAGAACAATGGTTTACTTCACAGAACGATTCTTGTATGGAGTTCGACACCTTGTAATACTTTCTAATAGAAATTAATCAAGAGAATATGGAATTAGCCTCCTTGTGGAGAAGCCATGAGCTTGCCATTTTGCAGATCATTGGCCACGCCTAGACCATAACTCGATTCTTCCTGGATTATCCGTGGAGATACCATTGTTTGAGAAAAAAACGCATGGATCTCACAGGCTTCTATCCATAACGAGGCTCCTAATTCTGACAGAGCTCTCATTCTAGGATAACGTTTAATTGAAGGTCAAACAAGTTGGGATGTTGTGACCAAGGTCCCTGAAGAGTTCTGCTTTACTGACTGCTATTAGAAGTGGCTAGAGCTTGTAGTTGGTCAAAATGCACGACTTCTTTACAGTGCTTGTTTATATGGTGCCGTAATAGTTTCTTTGTACACTTATGATCATAATAGTGATGTTGTTCGACCATGTTGTGAAACTTGGTGTCCTTCGACTAATACTCTTCATACTATGGCGGGCGAGTTATCAATTTCTTTGTGGGACCTATGGTAGTTTGGGGTCTTCCCTAAAACAGAATAGTGTAGTTGTTGATGCTTTTAAGCACTTCATCACTTATGTCAAAAACCAATTCAATAAAACACTTAAAATTTTTCAATCTGACAACAGGGGAGAGTATATAAAAATACAACAGTTATGTTTAACAATGGGCATCAGTTATCGCTTCTCTTGCCCTTATACATGGTTTAGAATGGTAGGGTTGAAAGGAAACATAGGCATGTTGTAGAAACTGGGCTCACTCTTTTAGCCCAAGCAAATATATCATTAAATTATTAGTGGGATGCCTTTTTAACTACTATCATTCTCATTAACGGGATGCATACTCTGACTTTACAAGGTATGTCTCCTATTGAAAGCTATTTGCTCATAAACTAAATTCTTTTGAATTAAAGGTGTTCGGTTGTGCATATTTTCCATGCCTAAGGCCATATCGATCAAATAAATTTGAGCAATACTCTGAGAAGTGTGTATTTCTTGGCCCAAGCCAAGTCCATAAAGGGTTCAAGTGCTTGTGAAAAACAAGCAAAATTTTTATCTCAAGACATGTGAGATTTAATGAAAGCAAATTTCCATTTTCCAAATTATTTCCCATGACCGAATTGGCCCGGCCCACAAATATCCAACCCATGCCATCTCCTTTTTTTGTCCATCCCTTCTTACGATCAATGGATTTTCTTCCCTCAACAAGCCCAATATTCTTCAAGCCCATCCTCTAACCCATTACAGCTCACTCACACGTCATCCAATTCCACTAATCCCATCCCTCAAAACACAATCCAACTTACTGAAAATAACCTAAACACCATTCTGTCGCCCCAATCTACATCAACAAATCAGTCTTCCCCATTCTTATCTGCAAACCAGTCCACACCCATCGAAGCTTCCCTCAACTCGTCTCCTTCCTCGTCCTTCCTTAATCCTCCAAATGTTTCTTTTGGTGATGAAACTTCTCAAGACCAAAATTTACCCACCCATCCAATGGTTACATGAGCTAGAGATGGAATTTTTAAACCCAAAATATAGGCATCATCTCTTAAAAAGGACTGGAGCACAATCGAACCCACACAAGTCAAAGATGCCTTAGCTACTCCTCAGTGGAAAAAGGCTATGGATGAAGAATATAGTGCTTTACTCAAAGCAAATACATGGAGCTTGGTACCACTATCTCCCTCTTAAAATGTAGTTGGGAGTAAATGGGTATTTTGACTTAAACGTCATACCTATGGTTCAATCTTGAGATACAAAGCCAGAATGGTTGCCAAAGGGTTTCATCAATACCTTGGTGTGGATTTCTTTGAGACGTTCAGCCATGTCGTTAAAGCTTCAACAATCATAGTTGTTCTTAGTATCGTTGTTACAAATGGATGGCCACTTAGACAACTTGATTTTAACAATGCATTTTTAAATGGCCACCTTGAAGAAAATGTTTATATGATGCAGCCTCCCGGGTATGTAAATCACTTTTATCCAAATTATGTGTACAAGTTAAATAAAGCTATATATGGGTTGAAACAAGCCCGCCGCGCATGGAATGCTACCATGTCTAAAGAACTTTTAAAATGGGGCTTTATAAACTCTTGGTCAGATTCCTCTTTCCTTATATTTCGAAGAATTAATTCTGTTGTTCTGTTGCTGGTGTATGTTAATGATATTTTAGTGATTGGTTATAACTTTGTGTTGATTAACACTCTGATTAAGTCATTGGATAAACAATTCGCGCTAAAAGATTTGGGAAGGTTGACTTATTTCTTGGGCTTTCTAGTAAACTATATTGAATCTGGTTTTATTCTCAACCAAGAAAAGTATGTCAGTGACCTTCTTCATAAACTTCAGCTTAATGGTTTAAAACCAGTCCCATCTCCAAGTGTTGTTGGAAAAAATTTATCGATTTTTTGTGGTACTCCACTTGAAGATCCTTTTATTTATCACAGCACTATTGGAGCCTTACAATACCTTATGAACACAAAGACCCGACATTGCCTATATTGTTAATCAATTAAGTCAATTTCTTCAAAAGCCTACGGATCTTCACTGGCAAGCGGTTAAACGTGTTCTCAGGTATCTCAGTGGTACAAAATTCTTTGATTTGATGTTTCAACAGGGTGATGATCTGCATACTCTGATGCTGACTAGGAATCAAACATTGATGACCGTAAGTCTATTGTAGCCTATTGTGTATTCATTGGTAACAACCTAGTGTCTTGGTCATCTAAGAAACAAACTGTCGTTACTCGTTCAAGCACGGAATTTGAATATCGGACCCTTGCCCTTGTTGCATCTGAAGTTATTTGGTTGAAACAACTACTCTCGAAGTTGACTAGTTGTCCATCTTGAAAACCGATTATTTGGTGCGACAACATCAGTGTTGGAGCCTTAGCAATGAATCCTATATTTCATGCTCGCACGAAGCATATTGAAATTGATGTTCACTTTGTTCAGGATCAAGTTCTTAAGGGTGCTTTGAAAGTTCGTTGTGTGCCTTCAGTTGATCAACTTGCAAATTGTTTAATCTACCCTCTCGTTTGAGGGGGAATGTTAAAGAGGACGGTAAAGATCAGAAGGTTGCCTAGTCAGTAAGGAAATGCATAGTTGGATCCTTCTCATCAGTAAGATAAAGGAATTCAGCACTATAGGAAGAAATAATCATAGGTCACAAATCTGTTTTCTATTATCCAGTAACAAAGTACCAATTTTCTCTAGGCATTTATTGTGTGAAGAAATATTTTATTTGTTTTATTCTTTTCATCCCAAATTTTAGGGAAACTAAGTGTATATAAATGGACCTTTGGTCATTACACGATACGAAAAAATCGAGGAAGGAAATATTATCTAAAAATTGATCTGCCTAAATTTTCTTCTAAGCCCACATCTTCACCGTTGATCTTCCCAGAATCAACAAACAAGAAGTCAAAGTCTGTTGAAGAAGGCAGGGTTCTGCAGATCAGTGGAGAGAGAAGCAAAGAACAGGAGGAGAAGAAAGACAAATGACATAGAATTGAACGAAGTAGTGATAAGTTCATGAGGAGGTTCAGGCCGCCTGAGAATGCTAAAGTGGATGAGGTGAAAGCCGGTATGGAAAATGGTGTTCTCACTGTGGCTGTACCTAAAGTGGAAGAGAAGAAGTCTGAAATTAAGTCAATTGAAATCTCTGACTAAAGCTCTCTATTTTGGTGTGTTTTGTAAATCTCTTATGGTTGAAAGTTTTGTTTGGTTCTCTACTAATGCAATAAAAGCAAGTCATCTCTTTAAGTAATTATGCTTCTGTAGCTAATTATGAGATAGATATAATATAAAAGCTTCAAACTGTTGATGTAAAATCCTTTGGAAAAGAATATATATATCAATATTATGTTTACAAATGGCATGTCCGATTAGCATACAGAAGACCCTTTAAACACTTCTCCCTTGTGTTGTGAGTTTGGACTTGGAAGAGTACCAAAATCTCAAAGATATTATTTTATTAAACGTTTATTTAATTTTTAAATAAATAAAAAAAGTTGTATGGGTAACCTTTTAAACTGTTCAAGTATGGCAAATTTCAATTACTGAAATTCGTTGAAGATATTTTCTATTTTAAATTTTTCATTATTCTCCAATTGTTCTTATGCATTCTTCTTTTTGTGATTCATCTTCTTTTAATAATAATAAACTATCCTTAGTTCTATCATCTTCTTATTCGTCTTTTTCTTCTTCGCCTTCTTCAACGCCTTCTTCAACGCCTTCTTCTCTTTCATTTTCTTTTTCTTTTGTTAAATCTCATTTCTTTTTCTCTTTTTTTAAATTTCTTTGAAATACTTTACTTTTAAATATTGCAAAATTCTCACTTTTTAAAATATTAAATTTGTTATTATTTTCAAACTATCCTTCGATAACTTATTTTTTCTTCCCTTTTTAATTATCTCATCTTTTTTATCCTACTTTGTATCAGTTTTGTATATTAGTATTTGGAAAAACAATGAGATAATTAAATCTTCAGTTAATACTAAAGGTGTGTTTGGGGGAAGAAAAGAGTTATAAAGTAAAAGAATTATAATAATCCTAGGATTATGATAATCCTAGTATTATAATAATCTATGTTGGGGGAAATGTTATTATTGGTAGTGTTATGGTAATATGTGTTTAGGGGAAAAAATATAAAATGTAGTGTTATGATAGTATGTGTTTGGAGGAGGGATTATGATAGTAGTGTTATAATAATATGTGTTTGGGAGAAATGTTATGATTGTAGTAATTTAAAAAATAATAATGGAATTTGGATTGGGTTAGTTGGATAGGGTAACGTAGGGTTGTAAAAAAGTAAAAGAGAGGATAAGATAGATTTATTTAGGGATTAGGATAACCCTAATCCCCATTTATTATAATCCTTGGCCCAAACATGGTTTGACCCAATTTTCTAATCTTTTTCCCCCTAAAACCTCACTCCAAACACACCAAAGCTAATAACTTTTGTAATAACTAGAGGGACAGCATAAGATAATAACACAAGAAACTTTGTTAACTCAGTTCGGCCAATATTACCTAAGTCTGGGCAGTTGCACATAGCCCTGATGAGTAATCTTTATTAATATTCACTTGAGTCAATATACATCAATACAGTATATGGTACTCTGTTCAATTATATGACTTAATAACATGTGTCTTGACATCAGACTCCAGGCTCTCCCTGAATTACTTTTCTTCACGATGTCTGGCTTCAGGCTCCCCCTGAACACATAAGTGAATATCTTGACAATGTCTTTAAATCCCTCTAAAGATCTCAGTGATCACACAAGTCACTGTCTCGTGCGTTACTCATCAATTATTGCAACTTAGATCAACATGTCGATCTCATAGACATAAGATCATAATCCCTTTAGAATCCGGTAGCTTCTGCAGACGACCTCTGACGTGAACAATCTTCTTCAACTTGTGTTTCTCAGTTTTTTCGTCGCACACAAAACCACGCCGTAACAACCTATTTATACATATATATTATATGTATAAATCTTCTTTTCTTTTGAAGATAAATAACAAGATTTCTAAAATAATGGAAAATTTTTTATCCTTTGAATATCTCATAATCAAAGATATATAATTAAAGATATTCCCAAAAATCTTTTAGACAAAATCTTCAACACTATTGTAATGTACTTATATTATATGTATTAGTTAGTTGATATATTTACTACGTGGTTTTCATTTTTTCAAATTTTATGTCGTTCATTGTAGTATTATTAAATATATAAATGATATAACTTAGTGTATCAAATATATAATACATATCAAAGTATATTAAGTTTATCAGCATACCATTAAGTGTTTTTTAATCAATAACGTGTATTAGTAAACATAGAAAGAAAGTGTACCAATAGTACAACAAGGGTATCAAACATACGAACTGCGTAAGTGTATTAAACCTATCGAGTGTATGAATGAAGTATTGAATATTAGTAATGTATAAAGTGTATCAAACTTATTAAGTGTATTAATCACATCAAGTGTGTAAATAAACCACAACTGTATCGAAAAGACATCAAACATAGTATGCTTAGTGCATCAAGTGTATTTAATTGATTGGGAGTGTATTGGAAAGTCTAACAAATGTATCAACAACATATCAAGTGTACCAAACCAATGATGTATATCAAGTGTTATTTAATTCATTGAGTGTGTCAGCAAAGCATAACAAATGTATCAAAAACGCATCAAATGTATTAACAACATATCAAGTTATGCGTGAAAATATTTATAATTTTAAGAGGGTATGTAGGTTTGTAATTTTGCATTTTTTAAATGTGGGTTAGGTTTGAATTTTTCCAATTTTGCAAATCTAAAAGTAGTGTGCTTGTGCTATATGGGCCTAATTTAGCAAATTGATTTTACTATATCTACTAGAACCCCGTAAATTAAATCAATCCTAACACAACAAACAATTTTACTTTCAACACCTTTCAGCAATTTTATATTATTTTCAGCATCGACTTCAAAGCTGTTCATTTTTTGTTTGACATTTTATAACATTTCTTTTAGCTTGTTCAAATGTTTTCTTGTCTCTATTATTGAGCATCCAACACTCTATTAGGATCTTCATCATCATTCATTTTATACGATAAGAAAACCATCTTTGAGTTCATATCTCTCTCGTCTCCCCCATTATTCATACTTGTTTCCTTGTTTTCTAGCTCTATGTGTCCAGCTCCAGACGACAATACTAGGCGATGAGATATCTAGGCGTCCTATTTCAGTTCTTGGCAGCATTCTTTAGGCATCCAATTTCTACTTCCAAACATTCTACTTTTGCTACCAGTCGTTGAGATTAACACATCTTGCTAGATGTCCAGCAATTCCACCAACACTTTTGAGACAAATCCTTCTGCACTATTTGTGATGGTTGGAGCATCGTCATATATCGATGTTCTGTCTATCGATCTCCAACACTCAATTCAAAGTTGTGACGGTCAGGGTTGAGATCAGGAAATATATTTTCCATCCCCATCCCTACTTAGTAAACGAGGAGAAAATTCTTCCTACTCCCTCCCCCTTCTTCGCTTAATAGAGGATTTTTGTCCTATTCGGGGCTGGTTTTGTGAGTTTTTGATAGATTTTGCAAAATGACATTTCTACCGATATTTGCAATAGGATAGATTTTGATAGGTTTTGATAAATTTTGTTATATTTGTAATTTTTTAAAAGATATTGTTATATATGTTAATACCTTGAAATTATTGTTATATTTGCAATAGTCACTTTTTTAAAAAAGAAATTGACGGATACGTACTTTGAGAAAGGTTGTTATTTTTTTTAATTTCACATGTTGAGAATAATAACGGCAATCAAAGCATTAGAACTTGGAACTAACTCAATTATCATGATAGGAATATTTATTAATAGTGTAGGTTTAGAAAATAAATTAATAATAGATAAATATATCATTTGATGACGTTTGAAATTATGAATGTGAATGATAGTATAATATTATAAAAATTTTCTCCATTTTAGTATAATTAGGTTGTAATACATGTCATGTGAGACTAAAATGACTTTTGAATGAGATCTATCGTCTTAGGAGTAGTCCAATATTAAGATGCAAATTCCTATACCTGATTAAGATCATATTGACATATCCAAAAAACAATAGTAGATCCCGGATCTTAGTGAACACGAGAGTGAATCAAGTATATTCTTAGAACAATGCTATTGATAGGTAAGTTTATGAGTATAAAAGTCAAAATTGTTGCACCACACAATATATACGTTTTGAACATATATTTTAATTTAAATTATGATTTTGATTACTCTGCTATAATTACTATGCTTCTTACTTCGTTGTATTTTCAACAAAAATTAGTTTTCAAATCCCGTATGTTGTTTTATGGGTATATAATATGAGTGAAAGATTTTTTAGATTTTACTATTTTAGATCAACTAAGGATCAAACTGAACCAATTGATTTTATATAAAAACAATTCAAATTAATGTCTCATAATAAAAGTAATGGATTGGTTGTTTAGTTTAGTTTATTATCGGTTTGGTTCTCACTTTTATGAATTTCCTTCCGAATTTTTATTTGTATTTTCACTTTTTTTTAATGGACACTTTTTGCTAATTTTAATTTAAGATTGAGTCTATTTTTTCTATAGATTGAAATGGAACATTTTTTTTATTTTTTCTCTTGACATATTTCTAAATAAAAGAACATTCACACTTCATAATAATTTGTCTTTTTTCTAAACATCAAAGGTATGTTTACCATAATAATTAAAATACTTAAAAATGTCAAATGTTATAATTTACCATTAAGAGAATATATATCCTCAATTTGTTTTCGTTTTCATTAAGTTTTTCGATAAAATATCAATCATACTATTTTTTTCTTCTTCTAATACAAATTGAGATGTCCACAATATTAGAAAATGAAACAAAATCAATGGGTCGATTTAGATTACTTTAGTTTTTTTATTCTTCTAATCTTTTGTTGCATAAGTATATATATTAAGTTTCTAAAACGTCTAACCTTTTTAAATGTCTAGATAATTAATGTCTATGTTTGAATAAACATCATTGCTTGTTGTAATTAAAAGGAAAAAAAAAAAGTTGAAGTATTGACACACATTGATGAATTAAAATTTGGTATGACATAAATGGATAAGTTTTACAACCACTTTTATGAGCATTGGAAATCAATATTTAATACAACATTGATGTCAATATATAGCAATATCATCAACATTTTATATTTACAAATATATCAATATCAATACTAACACTAAGTTGATGGTTGTATTTCAAAGTATAATGTTAGAAATGACAAATTTATCACTGTAACATGCGTGCATCGAACGAATTGTCACATCGACATGACTAATATAGGTAAGCTTGAAGTATAAAAGTCAAATTTTGATCTTCTACTCCTTGGAAAGAGAAAAGAGTTGGATGATGACGTGTAAGTGGCTTACAACTCTAAAGAATTTTCTATAGATACGAATGTTGACGCGTAAAAGGTAAAATGATTGATTGAAATGCTTAAGCCACATTTATCGTATGGAGGTTGTAAGAATTTTGTCTTCCTATATGTGTAGAATCAAACTCTTATGGAGCTCGTCAAGCTCTTAATTCAAAGGCAAGTGACTTACTAGGTTAAGAATGTGGCGGCTGAAACATTGTGATTGTTGTCAACAATTTTACCTTTCATTTGCCTACTGTTGTGGATCATATTGTCCGTTGTTTAGTTCATGTCATTGTTTGTTCTATGGATCCTTTTAGGTTGTTTTTTAATCTTTCTGAAAAAACAATGAGAGACATAATCAATTAAACATTTAGTTAATACTAAAGCAAATAACTTTTGTAACAACTTGAGGGACAGCAGAAGAGAATAACACACGAAACTTTGGTAACCCAGTTCAGTCAATGTTGCCTACATTTGGGGGGCCGCACACAGCCTTGGTGAGTAATTTTTATTAATATTCACTTAAGTCAAGATACAACGGAAATTGCCAAAAATAGGTTAAAAAAAGAGCTTTAAATGAATTTTGGGACAAGTTTTCAAAAGAAAGACTTTTAGGACAATTTGGGTGTGAATGGACAAAAATGCCCTTCCTTTCCTTTCCCTCTTCCACGTTTGCTTTCCCTTCTCTCCACGATCGATTCCTTCTCTTTTGCGTATAGTTCCCTTTCCCTTCTCTTTTCTTTCGCGTAGAACACCTGAACCTACTCCGGCCATCGTCGCTTGCCCATCGTCGCTTGCCCATCGTCGCTTGCCCATCGTCGCTTGCCCTTCGTCGCTTGCCCTTCGTCGCTTGCCCTTCGTCGGTCGTTGTCCGGTGCATTTCGTCGCTCCTATTCAGACCATTCAATCAACTTTGAGCGTTTTTTCTTATTTGGGTGAGTTTCATGTCTAACCGATTTTCAATTTATCTGCTGTAAGTAAATGTTTGGTTGGGGTATTTGGTGCTATTTTCATCCGTAATTGTCTGGTTTTTGGAATTGGACTTATTTGCCGTAAATTAGTTTAGTCAAAGTTTGCTTTTAGGTTCTTAGAAAGTTCAATGGGTAGTGAAAAATGAATTGAACTAGAGGATGAAGATTTAGTTGGATCAAATAGAGGAGGAGTAAGCAATAGGAATAAAAGGAATGAAGGTTTTTTTTTTATCTCGCACGTATTTTTTTTTATCTCGCACCTATCTCGCACGTATCTCGCACGTTCCAAACTTTCACTATTTATTTCAAAATCAACTTGGTACACCTCCTAATCCATTTAGAGCTATTCTTTGCATGTTTAGTAACTCTCTTAGACCCTCATGCTTTATCTCGCACGTATCTCGCACACATCTCGCACGTATCTCCCACGTATCTCGCACACATCTCGCACGTATCTCGCACGTTTCAAACTTCCACTATTTATTTCAAAATCAAATTGGTACACATCCTAATCCATGTAGATCTATTTTTTGCATGTTTAGTAACTCTCTTAGGCCCGCACACATCTTCCAGTTATTTTTTTTATTTCTTTACATCTTGCACGCATCTTGTAGGTTCTTAAGTTCAAATCAATTTTTGAAGATACAAAACTACTTAAGGTAGTTTAAGGATGGCACATGTTTGGATTTTAGTGCGTCACGGTGGTGCATGGGATGAGGGACGAAGAAAATATGAAGGAGGAGTGTTAAAAGGCATTGTTGTCCCTAAAGAAATAACACACAAAGATTTACAATCTGAACTATATGACCTTGCAGAAGTTGACCCTACAAACTTAAACATAAAGATAAGATGTATATATGAGATCAAAGGGGAAAAGGAAGCTCCTCCATTTGAGTTAAGCAATGACCGTGATTCGAAGTTTTATATTCTTAGTGAAAATCCATTGGAGGTCCCCCTATACCTATCATTTGAGCCTACAAGCAATCGAAGCATGAAAGTGTTAAACAAAGATTACAATTCAGTATCTGGGAGCAACCAAGTTCAAAATTTAAACCCTCATCCTCCAATTGGAATGGATACATTAGATGAGAATGAAGTTGATATTGGTGAAGTTCAGGTTGGCTTGTGTGATAACATGATATGGACCAATTCGGCTATATGGGAATCATATGAGTCATATCATTCAAAAGATGATACTTTTACATGGGAGTCAGTTGAGATGTACAATGAATTGTTTGACATCCCAGAACAAAGAGATGCTCCTACAAAAGATTGCAAAGGAAAAGGTAAAGTTGACTACAGCTCCTCTAGTCGGAAGTTGAAGACAAAAGGAAGTGGCTGGTCGGAAGAAAGCTCTACAAGTGAAGAGTTGGATGTAGGACAAATCTTTTTTTGCATGAGAGATTTGTCAATGAGATTGTGTGTTGGCAATGAAAAAAAAATTTCAGTTTATAGTAAAAAAGTCTACAAAAGAGGTTCTTTTCGTTAGATGCATCGACAACAAGTGTGGTTGGAGATTGCGAGCGGTTAGACTGAAGAATTCAAATATATTCAAGATTAAAAAGTATGTAAAAGTTCATTCATGTTCTCTTGAGTTTTTGAATCGTGACCATAGGCAAGAAAAATCTTGGGCTGTTGGAGAATTAATAAAGTCCAAATTCAAGGGACCCGGTCGCATATACAAACCACGTGATATCATAGAAGACATGAGGCAAGACTATGGCATAAATATGAGTTATGAGAAAGCATGGTGTGCCAGAGAAAATGCATATGAACGAGTGCGAGGGTCTCCTGAAGAGTCATATAATCTTTTGCGTAGATATGGTGAAGCACTCAAATTTACAAATCCAGGTACAATATTTCACATGGAACTTGAAGATGATCATTTCTTTAAATATCTTTTTATGGCTATTGGTGCATGTGTTAGAGGATTCTTAAATTGCATTAGACCGGTCATAGTCATGGACGGAACATTTCTTAAGAACAAATATCGGGGTCAGTTGATAGTGGCCGTTTGTTTAGATGGTAACAATCAGATCTATCCTCTAGCCTTTGGAGTAGTTGATAGAGAAACAAATGACTCAATATAGTGGTTCTTAGAAAAATTGAAATGTGCAATAGAGGAGGTGCCTAATCTAGGCTTTGTGACAGATCGAAAAACATGCTTCGCCAAGGGTATTTCATCAGTTTTCCCCTCTGCATTCCACGGCCCTTGTGTCCAACATTTGAGTCAAAATTTGCATGATAAATATAAGAATGACACGGTTGCTACTTTGTTTTATAATGCATCGAGAACATATCGTGAATCAACGTTTGTAGAAGCGTGGAGACATCTTCTTGCATTTCCTAATGGTTCAGGGAAATATTTAAATGATGTTGGAATAGCACGGTGGTCTCGTGTTCACTGCCCAGGAAGACGGTATAACATGATGACAACAAATATAGCAGAGTCCATGAATTCTATACTAAAAGAACCTAGAGATTTGCCTATTGCTTCATTCCTTGAAAATGTTCGAGCTTTGCTACAGCGTTGGTTTTGAGAGCGTCGAGAAGAAGGCATTAAAGTGACGTCTACATTGACCAAATGGGTAGAGTTAGTTATTCAAAAGAAACAAGAAGGAGCTTTGACAATGAAGGTCAACCCAATTGACTGTTACCAATTTCATGTCAAAGATTTAGATAAGGAGGAGGTCGTAAACCTTCAGACTAAAGAATGCACTTGCAAGGAGTTTCAAGCTGAGCAACTACCATGCTCACATGCCATTGCTGCAGCACGGGATCGTAATATAAATGTTTATAGTTTATGTGCTAATTATTACACTAATGAATGTTTGTTGGCTGCATATGCGGAGGCCGTCTACCCAGTTGGGAATCAGTCAGATTGGAAGACAAGCGAAGACTACGTACTAATGACTGTTTTACCTCCAAAAGTAGTCAAAAGAGTTGGTCGACCGAAGAAAAAGAGGATTCCAAGTGTTAGTGAAGCTCCGAAATTGCATAAGTGTGGTCGGTGTAAACAAATAGGTCACAACAGAGTAACGTGTACCAATCCAATTTCATATACCAACAAGTCGAGCATACAAGATTAGAAATTTCTCTACCAATGTACTAAGTATTACACTAATTAATGAATGTTTGTTAATGATGTGTTTTCTTAATGATTTTTCCCAACATTCTTACTTTCTGTGCTTCCAGATGGATGAAGAAGACGAAAATAACAATTGACTTATTCATTTAAGAACACAAAAACTGGTTTTAGGATCGTTTAAAAATAACTAAACGTTCGTTTAAAAATATCTAAATGATCGCTTAAAAATAACTAAACGATCGGTTAACAACAACCAAATGATCGTTTGAAAACAACTAAACGATAGGTTAAACAAAACTAAACGATCGATTAAAAACAAGCAAAACATCGTGTAAAAACAACCAAACGATCGTTTGAAAACAACTAAACGATTAGTTAAACAAAACTAATCGATCGGTCAAACAAAACTAAACGATCGTTTAAAACAACCAATTGATCGTTTGAAATTAACTAAACGATCGATTATAAACAACTAAACGATCGTTTACAAAAACTAAGCGATCTTTTAAAACAACGAAACACACCCGCGAATTGTTTACAACCGCGATTCAACATTTCAAAAAAAGTACGCGAATTTATAATATTGCCCCTTTGGTAAAAACAACCAATATATACGTTCCGCCTTCTTCGTTCGTTTTTCGTCACTACGCAATACACAACCGCACTGATCACTCACCTTCGTTTTCTTTCAGTCCATTGTTCTCTCAGACCATTTTTGTCTCAGTCCATATTTTTCGTCAACGTCAAAAGGTATTTTCTCGAACTTTTCCTACTATAACGTTACACTTTTCCTTTCTTTATATTTCAAACGTTTCGACTTCTGTCTTCAAAAACTATCATTGTGTTCTTAAATTATTATTGTGAAGCGTTTAGGGTTTCGGATTTGACTTCTGTCTTCAATATAGTTCTCCAGATTGTTAAATTTATTACTTTTCGATTAACTATCATTTCAGGATGGCTGTACCTAGCGACAAGTATTTCCCTGCCACTGTGTCATGCCAAGTGCACAAGATCGGCAGTCTTATTAAGGATAAACTGACCAAGGACCAGCTGCAAATGTTCGAAAAAACAATTTTTGGTCCATTGCTGAATGTGAACATGGTCTTCAACGGCCAGTTGATCCATCATTTCTTGCTAAGACAGATACCTGAAGACGGTAACGCAGATGGAATCTGTTTCTCAGTTTTAGGGAAGAACGTCCGTTTTACCCAAAAGGAATTCAACATCATAACTGGATTGTGGCCAACAAACAATCCATTGGAGAAAGATTGCGATAGCAAGCGCCTACAAAGTCTTCTATTCGGATCAGAAAATAAGAAACTAATAACATACTTGGAAATTGAGGAAATTTTCAAGAATTTTGAGTTTACAAATGATGACGATGCTGTGAAGGTCGCCTTGGCCGTCTTTATAGAAACTGTGATGGTTGGGAAGGATAAGAAAACACAGTTTGACATGGATATTTTGGGAAGAGTTGATGACGAAGAAGCATTTAAAAGCTTTGATTGGTCAACTTTCTTCTACACTCGTCTGCTCAACAGTTTAAAGACAAGTCTCCAAGGAAAAAAAGAAGCATACGAGCTGAAGAAGACACGAAGTTCCAAAGCAGTGTCATACTACAACATCAAAGGCTACGTGCTTGCTTTTCAGGTGATTTTTATTTGTTCATACACTTTAAGTAAATGCCAATTGAACATCAAAGTTTAGCATATTTGTTTAAATGTTGTAGGTGTGGGCTTATGAAGTACTCTCAACTGCAAATGAGCACCTGGCCACAAGAAACAGTAAGGGATTAATCCCTAGGATATTGAGATGGAATTGTACGCAAGCTCCATCTTACAAAATGCTGCAGAAGAACATATTCGACAACAAAAATGTAAGTAAAACTTGTCAGTGATCGTTTAATATAATTACACAATCGTTTAATACAATTACATTGCACACTGTTGTTCAACCTAAACTGAAGATGTCAACCCAAGAGAAGGCTTTCATGGAGAGTCGAATTCGAGGGGATGATAACATGCAAATGGAGGACGATGAATCCATTGGAGCAATGAACAACAAATCATTGGAGCAATCAGACTCATCTCCACAAAGAGAACAACTATCACCTCAAAGAGAACAAAGTCAAACAGTGGCTGACGAGTCTGAAATGCATCCAATCACCAAGAAGAAACATTTCAGATCAAAGAAGTCCAATGACAAAGAAGAACAAAGTCATTCAAAATCCTACAAGAAACTGAAGAAGGAAATAAAAGAAGTTCGTAAGGATTTATCCACACTGACTTCTATAGTCTGTAGGATGGATGACATAATCACAAAGCAGTCATTGGAGCTGTATGAAATGAAGCAGATACTGGAGAGATTGGTCCAGGTAAAATTTGTTTTCATAATACATTAGTTACACGATCGTATAACTTTGATAGACGATCGTTTATCAAAGTTACTCGATCGTTTAACTTTGATAGACGATCGTTTATCAAAGTTACGCGATCATTTACTTTTATATACACGATGGTTTAACAATACATTATTTTTTTAATTTTATGTTCGTTTTTATTTGTTTATTAGAATCAAACTGAAAATCAAGGGAATGATCATACTGATCAGAATGACAATGAGTATGTTGTTCAAGAAAAACATACTGAACAACAACCTACTGAAGAACAACATACTGAACATCAAGAGGAAACCCAAAGGTTAACATTTCATTCATTGTTTACTAGTTTATAAATACCTAACAATTGTATTTTTTTTCTTATTCTCATGTTTTTTCTCATTTTGTTTAGGGAACATCAACAGGAATGTGGTAGTGATATAAGCATAGACGGTAGGGATGCAGACTTGCTAATGACTATAAGAGATATATCGGATAGTCTAAGTCATCAAATTCAGAAAGAAACAGACCTGCCATAAATGATTACTACCCTTCCATTTGTGAGTCAACCTCTTGCACTTTGTGAATTGGCTCCATTGGATCAAACTGTACAAATTGTAAATGAAGAATCTCAACTGGTATGTATACACAACAAATTTGTAGTCGTTTGAATTAATAGTTTGTTACTTGTTTAATACGATTACATTGCAGGAAACAACAAAAAAACAGGTTGAGATTAAAAAAAATGATGAAGCAGTTACTTTGGTTGAAAAAGAACCAGTAACTGTGCCTGATCAAGATGAACAAGAAAAACCAATAAAGAGAAGAAAGCTATGTAAAATAGCAAATAAAGAGGTGCAAGATGAAGATGAACAAGGTAATCCACCCACAACATCTGCTCAGATCATATCAGAATCTACAACACCTGTCCCAGATGTGGAAATCAGAGAAGTAGATACATATAATCCGATGTGGAAAGTGGATCCAAAATTATGGAAGGAATACTTACAATGGAAAAGATCAAGAAAAACAACCCATGAACAAAGGAAAGTAGTCTCCACAACCAGAAAGAAAGACTTTTTCAGACAGCTTGAAGAAAACACATGGGTACATGGAGACGTAAGTACTCTTCCCAAACGATCGCTTATATTAACTAAATGATCGATTCTATTAACTAAACGATCGCTTCTATTAACTAAACGATCGTTAAGTTAATATTACACGATCGCTTACTAAGTAAACGATCACATGTACATTTCTTAAGCGATCGCTTACTAAGTAAACGATCACATGTACATTTCTTAAGCGATCGCTTATACTCTCCTTTCATTCACTAAACGATCGTTTATTTTTTCTTTGTAGACATTAGATTTGCTATTATCCCACTTGCAGAATAAAATGTTGCATCTCAAGCACCATTGCAAGCGTTCTTTTAGAATATTACATTCCTCGTTTCTAGTAAGTTGTTATTCTTTAATTTTTTTTTGTATAAAAGTTAAACTGCATCATTATATTCTGACTAAATTTTTTGACTTGTTCTTGAAGCTTGGAATCAATAAACCAGACTGTATTGTTTGGAACCATATTTTCGATACTCATCTGGTGACACCAGATAATACGAAAGCTGAATGGACAGACCCAACAGCACACCTAACTATATGGACAGAAAAAGATGTGGAATACTATTTCAATACTGCTGTTGGTGATTACAACCACATACCAGGGTGGGGAGATGTCAACTACGTGATTACCTGCATCAACATAAAAGAACACTGGTTGGCTATTGCAGCTGATATGAGAAAATGCAGGATCTACGTGTTCGACTCAATGCCAAATTATGTTGAGCAGAAACCTGTTGATGAAGCTCTTCAAATGCCTGCACGATGCATCCCCTCACTCGCGATTGCAATTGGAGTCAACCTCCCTTCAGATTATTTCACATATGGCCCTTGGCCAATACGCAGATCGAAAGCCACATTACAGAAAGGGCGTTCATTGGATTGTGGAATTTTCTGTGCTAAATTTGTTGAATGTCTTGTAACTGCTAGTGACCTTGGTTGTCTAACTGTGCGAAACATGAAATTGTTTAGACAACAATATGTGCTGGAACTTTGGGCCAATAAATACTTTTGCTAAATAAAAAAATATATATATTTCGTTCTTGTACTTTTGAGTTAATATTTGTATTCGTTTATATAATTTTTTTATGTAATTTTTATAGAGAGAATAATATATTATAATTTTAAACTTTGTTATAAAATAAATACTTTGTGATATTTTCAATTAAACGCGGCCAAAACTGAGAAAGAATATTTGAGTTAATATTTGTATTCGTTTAGATACATATCACAAAATATTCGTGTAGAGAAATACTCATCGCGCACATATGTTTAAGCGATCGTTTAGTAAAGTCTAAACGATATTCTTAATAAACATCAAAATATTGAGCGATCGTTTAGTAAAGTCTAAACGATCGTTTGGTAAAGTATAAACGATCTTCTTAATAAACGATGTCTAAACGATCTTCTTAATAAACGTCAAAATATTAAGTGATCGTTTAGTAAAGTCTAAACGATCGTTTGGTAAAGTCTAAACGATCTTCTTAAAATCATAAAAAAAATTAAGCGATCGTTTAGCTACAAGTAGTTTTGCAACATAGAGAATAATCGATACTACTAATTGAAATGCCAATTGATACTAATTGAAATGCAACATAGAGAATAATCGAACAGCCAATTGATACTTGTGATTCATTTGATTCGTCGATCCTTTAAACAAGAAATAAGCAAAGTTCCATCGTTGAGTGAGAAATGGGAAATTCATGGAAAGTTACAATCCCCACCGCGTAATAGTGCACCCACACGTCTTCATCGACGTTGTTTTTTAACCGAAAGACCGAGAGCTAACTATCGAGACTTTGGGCTCTCTGGACACATACTTCGTGAAGTTGAGGGCTCTGTTGCCGCTCTTCTTCTTTCAGCAAAATCAGTAGTTCTGGCTTTGGGAGATCGAACCCCCACTTCTTTCGGATGAGACCTTCTTCTTCAATTGGTATGCTCTTTCATGCGATCTGGCCTCTCGTCAGGCCTTTCTCTATTCTTTGACTTTGACATGTCAATACGCGTGACTCTTAAACACTGTGATTTGACGGCTACCGGATTAACTTGCGGGTCGGCACTAATAGGAGAAGCGGGCCCAGCCGTCCCAGCGGTCTCAATTTCATTATCCGTTGCTACAGAGGTTCTTTCATGAGTTTACGAGTCAGAAAAAAGTACGACCTTTGAGGACTTTTCACGTGGAACCTTAAAGAACTAGGTTTTTGGAAGAGAAAAGCGCAGTCAAGTCCGGCGGGAGAGGTCAATATGCGCCCCAACCCAGGATCTACGTCTTGCTGGAATGGAAGCTGCTCCGTTCTGAGATCTTGAGGCGGAGGTCCCTGGATCGGAGGCCCATTACGCGGTCCCAGTTGATGCTTCAAAGTCATCCCTCGTCTTAGTTCTTCTTTCAGAAGTGGCCTTTATATGCTCTTCCTCTTTGTTGAGGATGCTGATCGGTCCTCCGGACTCGTTCATTCCATATTGTTTGAAACTGGGCCTAACTTCAAAGTCAATTATCTGGTCGTCCACGTAGACATGGTGAAATTGATCCTGACCTCGCTCGACCTTGAAGACCCTTGAATAGGCTTGAAACCGGCTACGAAGGTGAAGGAGGATGAGGGCTTGAGTTGCAAGAAAGTCTTGAAAATTCAGAAATATGCCTTTATGGTCATTCTCGAGCTCTCCTTAGAAGAGGATGGGATTCAACCTCTCATGCCCTAGCTTCTCGGGCTGCTAACTTTCCTCTTTCTTCTTCTACTTTAACGGAAAATTACCTTTGAAGCTACTTCTGATCGATCGTACTTCTTGCGTGGAAAACTAAGAGAAAGGGATGGGATGCCTCTCCTTCAAGTCTCACCTTTCGCCTAAAACTGCGATCCGGCTTGTGGGTCGATGAATGGGGGCGTCCGTCCCTCTTTTTGGGAGTGACTTTGTACGTCCCGATTTCATGAGTGAGTTTGGGAATCTTTAGTTTCGAATGAATGATATTCTCGTTAATTCACAATCTAAGCTTTTTCAACAAAAAGAACGACTTCCCTTGAAACCACAACAGAAAGGGAGTCCTAATCCACGGGCCTCGCCTCTCATCTCCAGTGCACCTACCTAGCCCCGATCGATGGTTTTGGGTGATAGTCTTTCTGATCCATACATAAGTTCAGTCTTAGATCGCCGGTATATTTCCTAGGGTTCTACCAAGAACCAAGAAAGGGAAGGTCGCCGTGCAAGGTTATACCTCTTCTCTTTGACCTTCCTCTACTTCTTGGTTCTTGGACGCTCCTATTTCTTGGGTCTTTGAGGCTCTTCTTTCTTCGATCTTGGACGCAACTCTTTCTTGGTACAGTACAAGACGGACTCTCTATTCACTGATTCGCCAAGACGAAAGGAGGACGTACCTATTCCTTTCGAGCAAGGACTCTTTTCTATTCAAGAGCTTTGTTTTTCTTCGCTTTAAGAGGATCCCAGAGGGCCCGATTACTCAGGGCCGTAGGATTTCCCTCCAATCAGGAAGGGTCCTTTTAATTGATCCTATAATCCCAGTGATCCTTGTTTCCCGCGGTATGGATATAGCTATCGTCGACGCGTGAGAGATCGCAACAGGTTTTTCTTAAGGAACCACCACCTCCTCAAGACCCTTATTTGCACCTCTCGTGTGACCCACCTTTTTCTTTCGTAAGCCACACCACAGTGCCTTCTTGTATATCTTTTTAAACGGAAAACTACCCAAGTGGAATAGAATAAACAAGTCCTTCGGACCCTTCCATAACCTCGTTTGGGGCACTAAGACTACCACCAGCCTTTACATTCGCTTTCGCTGCAACTCCTTCTGTCCAGAATCTCAAACTATCCGCGACTACCCTGGCCGGAGACACTTCCCATCCGGCGCTCAGGGGACTTTGCGAGTTTTGGATAATGCCCAAAGGTTTGGCAGGCCTTCCCCACCCAGACGAGGTTGAAGTTTTCCCTTTCCCTTTATTACCTCGTATGTCTATTACACACTAGAAAAGGGTCGAAAGCCCTTTATGGCCTCGTATGTCTAGTACATACTAGAAAGGGGCAGAAAGACTATCACTGCTTACCTATGATTTTGATTCAATTTATTATCCGGGAATCGGTATTGGCTTTCCCTTTGGCGGAGGTCTTCTTGACCTCCTTCCCTCATTCAAGGGGCCGAAGCACGTAATCGCCGGCAAGGCTACTTCTTATTAGCCTTAAGATCCTCCGGATCTAGCCCGAGTCCCTATTCTCCTTTACCGGATAAAGAAGGAAAAAGGGAAAGCCGATACCGAGCCAGTATGAGGTCCGGATTAGGAGTCCGAACCCTTATAGAAAGGAAATCTCAATTCAATATTACCTTACATATTCTTTGATTCAATTAGCCTTAGTAAGCAGTGAGCATCTTGCTGCCCGAGTTGAGCTACGACTTTATCGAACCAATCCTAAATTCAAGGTCAGAGACTCAGAAGGTAGGGATCATAGACAGGTCACTTCTGAGAAAGGGCGAGCTACGGGGGACGAGGCTTGATAGGACCCCTTTCGCAGCCCGACGCACGGAAGTAGTATGACCTTAGGAAGGAGGGGAGAGGGTCGTAGTGAGCCTATTCGGGAAAGGGTAACCACATAAATGGAAACCTGGGACTGCCGAAGGCCTACCTTCATTATGTTTACTAGCGTGTGAGTACCGGACCTCCGGGATCCGTTAACCCGAAGGGACGCGTCAAAGAGAAGAGGTATATCCTTGCACGGTGACGCACAACCTTTCGGGCCCGGCCTTTCCTTTTTAGGATTCGGAGAAGAAGGGGGTTTTCTCATATCTCGTCCATCAAGGGAGCCAAGGCGAGCTGGTCTAGTAAGACTCAATGGTAGGTGCTAGCCTTAGGGCTCCAGGTTAGGGGAAGTGACATACTTGAAAAGTGAGAAGTTGCACTTTCCCGGTTACCGTCCACGCTAAGATAGAAGAAGGCACTGCCTGCGTGGCACCGAGCAAAAGGCCCATACGAAGGATGCAAGTGTTGGGGGGTTCCCGATCAACATTTTAGATTCTTCACGCGAACGAGGCTATATCTATACCGCAGAAAACAAGGGTCCGCTGGGTTAAGCACTTCGCGGTCTTGTCCTGGTTCCATTATCAGTTGAGAATCTGATCTTCTCATGAGATCCATTTCCCAGGGACTATGGAGGGAAATCCTACGGCTCTTGAGCAATCAAGCCCTCTGGCATCCTCTTTAACAAGCCATTCATTACAAAGGGCAACGCCTGTGGATGGGCGAAAAGAGTCCTTGCTCGAAAGGATGGGGTACGTCCTCCTTTCGTGTCTTGGCGATCTAGTGAATTGAGAGTCTGTCTTATTCTTATTTGCGCTCCCTCCGAAGGTCTTGATGACTATGTCAAAGATAAAAAGTACCAATGCTAAGAAAAGACAAAGAAGAATATGGAATGCTAAGATAAAGAAGAAAGACAACTGAATATGAGCGAAAGCGGCTCGACTGAGGTTAGGAAGGAGAGGAGCGAGACTTTGTTTGGAGGTTCTTTGAAAGTCGACTGATAAGGAGAGGAGAGGAGTGCAAAAAAGAAAGATTCGATTTGACTAGGACTACTAGGCTAATCTTAGGGTGCGGTATTCCGTTCTCTAGCCCGAGAGTCAACAACAGCTCAATCAGGTTTAGCATTCCCCACCTTTCATCCCCCTAGTAGGATAGTCGGACTGATTTATGGAACTTTGCTCGTATGAATTAGAACGATCCTTTATGAGATAGAGCATGAGATAGAGCTCTACGGAGAATGACTCGGCCTCCCCCCTACTTGCTTGATAGCTTTCCTCAACATCTTTCTTGCTTCTCCAACTTTGAATGCAGCCTATGGGCTTCTCATTCATTTCTCATTCTCACTTCCTTCTTCCCGGATACCCGCTGGGGTCAGCCTAACCTTGTGCCTCTTGGGCGTGCCTCTGCCTCCCCTACCCTAGGAAAGCCGCTCCTCCTATTTAGTTCTTGCTTTGTCCAACTCGAGCTGGGGCTTAGTTTACCATGTGCAAATGGGTGGAATAATCCCCTTTTGTCAGAGTCCACTCTTTCTGTAGGTGTCCTTTCGTAGCCTTCTTTGACTTTTTCATGAGATCGAATTGAAAGAATGAAACTTCTCACGCAAAATCATTTCCGGGTTGAAACAAGTCAATGAACAAGGCTCAAAGAATGATCGGCGTCCTCCGGACCTCTTTTATCCACAGAAAAATATGTCCTTATCAATGAGACCAAAAAATAGCCGAAGAGCTCTAAAGTTCATCTGCTGGAAGTCGAGCAGAGTTCTTGAGGCCTTTCCCAGGAAGCCTAGCGGGATACTTGAATTACCTTTTTCATGAGATCGAGCTAGAAGGTGGTCCCTCTCCCTTCGGTCGAGTCACTTCGTCCCTCTCCCTCACAGATATCGAGCTACTAACTTCCTAAACTAAAGGTCTCGCAACCTTCTTCCTCTTCGTGCCTATTGTCGAGCCTATTACAGTTATTTCATGGCTCGTGTATATCTTCGTTTTTGCCACTTTGACGTCTAAAAATTCTACTCATTTACGAGGCTCAAAGAAAAGTGAATATGGATATAAACAAGTCCTTCGCAAATTCTTTGCTCCTAACTACGGCTCCTCTCCTTCTTAGTCGAGCCGCTTTCTCAACTCCTACGGAGCCTCCGCTAGGAGTATATTCCATTCAAAAACCATATGAAACTCCGAACCTGTGGTTTTCTATTCAAATCAGTTCCATTAACAAGTCCTTCGTATGGTAGAGGTGAATATGGAGGAAATTAAGCTACGTAGAACCAAAAACAAAGGTCCAGGTGACTAGTCTTTTAGTGGAATCTTCAAAGCGACTGAAAGTTCGCCTTTAAATAGGTAATAGGTCCGAAGGTTATGAAATAGCGAGACTCAAAACGATAGGGTGCTGGATATCTTGTTCAAAAAGTCCCCTGACCTACTGCCTATCATCTGTGGAAGTGGTTATTGAAAAAGTCTTTGTTGCAGCCATTCTTTCAAAGCTAATCAGATTTTCTACTATTGTATAGGATGAACGACAATAAAGGGGAAGAGCTCTAGCTGAGCTTGAACTTCGAGATCTGAACTTATGAAATTCATTCCTTCATAACGAAAGACAGAACCTACCCGAAAGAGACTCTGTAAGCTACCTATCTGCCGAAACTGAGAGTTCCCTTGCTTCCGGCCTCAAAGAACTCCTTCCCTATCCAGCTCCCTCTCCAAGTAGGGATAAGGGCTTTACAGTTTCGATCCCTCCTACTACGTCTCCTCTGGCTGATTATTGCAGACTTTGGAGTCTGACCTTTCTTCTGCAAAAGAGTGGTGTCACAAACGTTGTCAAAGTCAAAGAATGAAGAGTGACGATCTAGCGATCTACTAAAGCTACAGCTAAACCTTCCACTTCTGCTGCCACTTCAACAACAAGAGTGGATGCCACAACCTCGGGTGGTCAAAGACCCCTTTCGTTGGGGCGGTGGTGCGAGATATATACTGGCATTCAGGGGATAGCTCTCAGCAGGAGGGCGAGAAGTCAAAAGCCCAGCCCAGGAAGCTCTCTCTTTCAATTTCCACAAGGAAGTTTCCCCGTAGAAGGATCCGTTGTGCCATTTCTTCAATCAGAATGAAAAGAAAGAGGCGGACTCACAGAAGTTTCAATCATAAGTTGCCGAATAGGAGAGCGAGAACGAGAAATAGGCGATGCACCATTCTTTCTCCGATAGGCTCGACTGGGAAATAATATGACTTCTTCGATCGGGAATTCTTATCAGTCTTCTTTCATGAGTCACTCCTCCATGAGGAAGTGGTTGTTCTTGTTCCAGTAAAGACATTATTCTATATTCTATTGTAATAGATATGAATGCAGCTTTCTCTTCAGAATAAGGAGGATCGCGGATAGAACGAGACCGTAGAGTGAACGACTAAGAAGTTGAGACTGACGAGGAGAGAGAAGCATGCCTATAGGCAGCTAAGCCGATTTCCCTAGTTTGAGATTGAAGAACGGTTGAATATGAGATCAGGTAGCTGTCCCTCTTTCCTTATCCGTTGCAATGTCCGCTAGAGCGGTTTTCTTTCATTCTGTTCTCGTACCCCATCAATGGAGCCTTTCAGTTGAAACGAAAGCAAGGCGAAGATTAATTGAGGAGAGGGATCGAATGCTCTCATTCAGGGTATTTTGATTAACAACTTCTCCCGTCGGCCCTGTTTTCCGGGTTGTTGGCTTCTAAAAGCACTCTTTCTTCTATTTAGAAAATTAGTGCTAAAGGAAAGGATCAAACTCTCCAATCGAGTGGAAAATGGCTGATTTGACACGAAATCTTCCATCCCCCCTATCTATGGTGAAAAGTCATGAAATTTGATAAAAAAGTACGAAAAGAACCCATCGAACAAAGGAGCACAAAGGCCAGGCCATTACGTACTCTAAGGAAGCCCTAATTAAGCTAGGGAGGACATCAACTCTCTTTTCGGAGTGGGACCAAACCAAAGACTAGACTCCAAAAGGCTGTTCGCCCAGAGGCAGTTCGACCTGTGGATGTGGCTGCTTTTCTTGTTCTTTCTGTGGCAGAAGTCGTTGTTTTTTACAGAGTGCAGGCTCAATGCAATATGAGCTTCTTTCAAAGCAATTATTCTATTTGGGTATGATAAAGAAATGGATGAAATAGAGGGACGGAAGTAGCTCGACCATAAGAAGAGGGACGGAAGTAGCTCGACCATAGGAAGAGGGACGGCTTTCTTCTTTTCTTGTATTTTCAGAGTGATCGCGCGAAACTCATCTCTTTCATCAGGAGTGAATTCCTCTCTCTTGCTGGATTCAAAGGAGTCCGAGAGGCAAATGAGCTTCCAAAAGAATGAAAGTCAAGGCGGAGAATTGTTCATTGAGGCGGTTTTTCGGCTTCCTCTATCCTCATCCTCAGTCCCAGCCTATTGAAGAAGTCACTGACAACTGGATTGATTGACTCCCCTTCTCGAAGAAGATGATCGGGGCAAGAAGAGAAAGCCCTTGTTCATTGAGTTTCATTGATAGATCTCTGACCGACTGGGCAAAGGAAGACTACTGGAGACTCTGAAACCAAGGCATCCTTATTTTGTTCTGGGAGTCAAGAGGGGGAGGGAGGGGAAGGGGCAGTTTCCCTTTCACATTCAAGGTGCGCGCGGAGTCAATCAATTAACAAATAAGACAGGCCGACGGAAATAGGATCCGATCGATCCACGGATGAAGCATCCTCCGCTACTACTGAAAGAAGAACTGAAAGAGATAGACTATTATCGAATGACCTTTCGTCCGTAACACCGACTTAGCTTCCCCGATCCTAGGCTTTCCTGGTCTTGAGCTCTTTTCCGAAGCTAGGGAGGAAGCGATACCGGATAGTAGTCTCGATCGGAGCTATGTTCTTCCATTGAGGAGCTGCTATCTTGTGCCATTTCTTCCGAGTCATCAGTCTCTTTCCAGTGTCGGAAAGCTATTAGAATAGAGTATATTCACAAATATTCCCAAAAGACTATCACACGTAGCGGTCTTCAGCAGCGAGACCCACTACAAAAAGCTGCAGAATGAGAATAGGCAGAAGTCTCAGTTTCATTCTCCTTTTTATTGGACGTTTCCACACGTGTGAATCAAGCATGAACAAAGAAAGAATCTCAGATTTTCTTCTGTTACGATACGGGGAAGATCGGAAAGGAGCGAGACCTCTCAATATTCTTTGTCAATATTCTTTGAACCTTGTTTATTCTACATCGGCTGCTAGGGAAGAAGCCTCTCTTGCGTAAGAAGTTGCGAGAGACTGCTGGTTTTGAGGGAAGACGAACCTTCTTGATTTCATTTCAAAGATTCCCCAGTTCAAATCTTTCCCAAAACGAAGAACTACGACCATGAAAACCCACTATTTAGATTCCCACGAAGCGGGGAAGAGATTCGACAGTCCTCACTGCTTTAATTTAAAAGAAGAATGAAAGGACATAATATCTAAGACTCGGAGGCCTCACTGATTTTATGGAGCGG
This sequence comes from Cucumis melo, assembly GCF_025177605.1. Taxonomy (NCBI): domain Eukaryota; kingdom Viridiplantae; phylum Streptophyta; class Magnoliopsida; order Cucurbitales; family Cucurbitaceae; genus Cucumis; species Cucumis melo. The sequence goes on from NC_066866.1 coordinate 8,498,123, forward strand.
ACTGGTCCTACGTAGCTTAATAGACTCCGTCCTACTACGCCTTCTCTGTCTTCCTTTCACTTTTTGGAGGTAGGCTTTCCCCGCTACGTGGGTCATTTCTTTGTCTCGCCTTCTTTTTCTTCTTTTGAAGTTCAAAGACTATTTTCCCAGGTTTTCATCCTAGGCTTGATTTTTGGACGGAGGGGAGCCTTCTAAGATTCCCACGGAGCGGACATAATATCTAAAGACTCGACTACTCCGCGGAGTGGGCTTACTAGTAATGCTGAAGTTTCTTCCTTTTCTAGCTTTCTTTCTAATGCCCTTCTTTATGGTCAAGTCTATGGTCACTTCCCCGAGGCGCGGATCCCACGGAGCGGGAATATCTTCTTCTATAATGAACTATCTTCTTTCTAATAGCTGCTTTCAACAGCCACCGGGGAGGAGACAAGAACTCAATCAACTGAAACAAGGGTTTCAACCACAGCGAGAGCAGCGACTTCTCTAATAAGGAAGAAAAAAGACGATAAGGGCTCGTAGATAAATTCAGGTGCGAAGCAGCTCGACTAAGAAGGAGTCAATGAACAAGGTTTGCGAAGAAAATCAGATGAATATGGATATAAATCAGTCCTTCGGACGGGTCAAGACTCCTAACCTGTCCGGAGGACTCATGAAATTCAACTAACCCGTGCTACGTAGGACGAGTCAGAAATCCATATGAACCTGAATCAATGAACAAGGGTTGAGACAGGAGTGCAAGTCAGAACCATTAGATTTAGAGGAATAAAAAGAAGAGAAGTTTAAGGGTTTGAAGTTCAAGGAAGAAAAAGTGAAAGGAAGACGTAGGAGGAGCGGAGCCCTAGGAGGAGGATAGGCTTTCCTTTCCGTCCGGAGGACTCGTTCATGGAACTCAAACTTGTTGATTTATTCCACTAAATGTTGTTGGCATAAAAATAGAATATGATCCTTCCACTAGGCTTGAACTTTCTTATTCCATTAACTTGATAATAAGATAAAAGGTATGAAAAGTCATCAAGATCAATGAATAAAGGCTTTGTCTTGAACAATGAAGGGAGGAACTCTAGAACAGGTGTATTGGTCTTTTGGTCTCGCATGGGTAACTCGCATCCTCAACTCAAGGGGGGGTTAGAGAGGGCCCCGTGCTGCTTCAGTTAGTTACCCTAGTGACCTGAGAGGTTCGTGCGTGCGATTGATCTTTGAAATCAGGATGAATAAAGCGGTAAAGAGAAAAGAAAAGACAGCATTCTCCAAGCAAGAACCTAGGCCCCTGCCTATTATCGTGAGATTCCCACTGTTCTGGATTCAGCCGATGAAAGCCGCTTCTTTGCTCTTCCTAGGTCTCCTCTGTACGCGGCTTAGTTTGCTTGGAAGTCTCGCTATTACTTCAGCTAGAACTGACTACTGAACTTCCGACCGGAGGCGCAAAGAATTTGTGGAATGAAAGCGAAAGGACTTATCCTTTGAATTTGAAGGAGTGGAACTCAGTCAATGGAATATTCTGAGCTTTTCACAACTCGAGGAGGTTCAGCTTGCTTCTGCCTCGTACGTGGATCACTGACAGAATCTTCTCATGAACGTCAAATTACACCAAAGAAAACCAAAGAAAAGCAAGCATACTGTGAACCTAAATTACACCAGTACAGATGTGAACCTAATAGGGAATCCAGGTAACTGCAACGACAATCAGTCTCGACTTGGATCGGCAGCATAACTTCAAGCTGTATTCTCTCTTTCGGCTTCAAGTCTACGCAAGGACCGCGGAGTGGGGCCTTAGTGCGATTGATTCAGCATCTTTAGGAGCGGGCTCTGAAAAAGACACATGCTTGTAGGGAGGGGTCTACTAAAGCCTGCTACGACCGAGGACTCTGTCTTTTGTTCCGATAAAAGTGATTCTCATTCCGTGGAAAGGAGGTATTGGGTCGGTTACCTGCCTGTCCCCATTTCTCGCTAAATACTAAGGAGGAAGGGCCTCTTCCCGGACCCTCAAAATAGAGAGTTCTCGCTTCTCGGTAAAGCTTCTAGCCGATCCATTCCAATGCTACCCCTTCCGCGCCATATGGTTCCGCCTTAAAGGCCCAATTCCAAGTTCTTCAACATGGATGGCGTTGACTTTCTCGACCGCGTAGTGGGAATTAGTCTATTTTGACTCATATTCCAAAATAGAATAAGGTAGGACAAAGAGTCCGCTTCCGCTCGAGTGTGACGAGAGGCTCCGTAAGGAGTTGACGGAGCTTCCTTAATGAAATAGGTTTAGCATTCAGAGCTAAGCTACTGACGAAGCTGCTTAATTAAACTACCACGGACCGGTGCTGGAGAGACTGATTCTGCTCGGCGCACTTCTCCTACGGGTTGCAGGAATGTGCCTGGAACTCTAACCTCTGAGTCAAGGAGTTTTCTCTCTTTTCCTCTAACTTCAAGACTCAAGACCTTACCCGCACCGAGTCAGGGGGTTAGTCTTTGCCCTTTCCTCCCTACTGTAGCAAGCAGAAAAAGACCTTGAATTGCTCGCTTCGCACCTTTATCGTCTTCTTGACTAGCCTAGGGATTTTTTGTCTTTTTTTCAGCCATAGCTCATACTTTTTTCCATTTTTCACATGAAGCATAGGTCTTTGAGTCCATTTATTCATTCACATCTTCCTTTGCTTCCTTATTCTTTCATTCAGAACTTCTTTCATGAGTCCCGCTAAAGGCCGCTGTCTCTTCCACATTCGGCAAGGTCAGTCAAGTAGTTCATGAGGAATCATCATTAGCATTAGCAGTTGGTGAAGCTTTTTCTAATCTTGTTCTTGATCATGGCACAGATGTATTTGGTTGGGCGCAGCTGCTCAAGAAGGAAAAAGTGCTCAAGCTTTAGCTGCTTGTAGAACATTGTCTGAAGAGCTCACTGAAATGCGGTTCTTTCTAGCTCGGAGAAGAATCTTTCAATATGAACTACTTGACTTACCTTGCCAAATAGCTTGGCTTGATCTTTCCAAACTGACTTCAAAAAATAGGATTCCCTTTCCCTTTGACTCTCAATTCCTTCTTCAAAGGGATCCTCGTTCGAGTGCGGTTCTTTCCAGTGAACCTTCGCTAAGTTCAGATTCTGAGGAATGTATGGATTCGCGCTCTGAATCTGAATCGCGAAATGGAAATGCGTCAGGCTCTGAAAAAGAAAATCTATCTCGACTATCAAATTGAGAATCGCGTGAGAACTCGAGATGGAAGAAGGTGAGAGACCGCAGCTACAGCGAAAGGTGGCAATTCCCACTGCTGCCCTCCCAGTCTGGGCCCTGTCTCAGTCCCAGTGCCAGAAGAGGTATGATCCTAGGCTTGAATTCATGTTCCTGCTTTCACATCCACAAATTCTTTGCGCCTGACTGAACTTTCTTTTCTTAATGGCATCAATCATATTTCATTGATCCTCTGACTAATAATCCGCGGAGTTGGAGTTGAATTGCTAAAATATCCTCTTTCTTTTTAGTATCATAATCGGATATTTGAGAAGACTCAAATTCTTTGAGCCAATCCTTCTTCTTCAGTAAAGCCGACCTCTTTTTCGCCAGTGCTGACGCAGTGCGCACGTAGATAAGGAAAGCCAAATCCCAGTGGGGGGCCGGTGCCTTTCTTTGACGGCCTCAATTCCTATTTTTCAACCATGGGGAAGCTCGGTTGGCCCAGAAACCGAGTTAATAGTGAGTCATTAATATTCAATTTTTTTTTTTATAGGCACGTCCAACCAATTCTAACTATACAAATAATTTTTTTTTAACTATGTTTAATGGATACTTTTAGCTCATGATTCTATTTAGTTTTTTAAACTATGATTCCTTTTTTCTAAAAATTCGACTTTTACAGTTTTCGATTTTTCACCAACAACTGTTTATCCCATACATATATCTAGTCACAAGTTATGAATCATAGAATGATTATTCGATTCTTTTTGCTCTTTTTTGTATCATAATTCAATCAAAAAACTTCTAGAATTACCCTAGTCAGATAAATAAAATTCTTTTTTTCTTCAACTTCGCTGAAATCAGAATAGTTCTCTTCATTCTGATCCTACTACATTTGGATGAAATTTAACCGGATTGAAATATTTCTTCTCTTTTATTGATTCCTGTGAAATCAAAAAGAAACAATTTTAATCATAAAGACTTATCCTTATCCTTAAAAGGAGTGCAACGAAGTTCATAAAGGGTGAAAATCAGATTGAAGAACAAAGAGAAGCTCCTTAACATGAGTGCAATAAGGACTCCTAATTAAGCTACGGAGGACGACAGACAGATTCATATGACCTTGTTCATCTCAAATTCTTTGACCCTTATAATTTGATGAAATCCATATTCACCTCCGTCTCATTGATAAGGACACTAAAAAAAAAATAGGCTTTTCACAATGTGGATGTATCAAAGATGGAACTAAATGTAGATGTATCAAAGATGGAACTAATAGGCTCGATTAAATTAAAGACGTTCTACAGGCTCGACTGAAAGGAGAGGATTCCATATATATTAGCTTTCCTCATTGATAAGGTAAAAAGATGGAACTAGAAGAATTTGAGGAGCTAAGGCCAAAGACTTTCTACAAAGGCAGGCTGCCACGGTGGGAAGTTGAGTTGCTATCATTCGTCATGGAATGCCCATAGAACTCATTCGTAGATTCAATGACCTAGGGCGGCCGACCCCACTCTCTTTCCTATGAGACAGGGACGGAAGGATGAGAACCTCCTCTTAGCTTACCACTGCGCCCCATTACTAAGAAAGACTTGAGAGAATATGAGAATACGAACTCTCAGTCTGACTCTTTCTCGTAAACAGGGTTGAGCCTGACTCCTCTACCTCTCCTCAGAAGCAGAAAGATCGACTTCTACTGAAGAAAGAGAAAGAACAAGGCTCGACTGAAAGGAGTCCAAGATTCAAGCTGAAAGGTGCGAAGGTACTCGTAGTTTCAGATATAGGAGAGGCTCCGTTAGGAGTTTCAAGCTCATTCCTTATTCTGCCACTGTGAAGGAGCCCTTCAAATTAAGAAATCCATGTGCACCTCAAAGATTCTCTTCTTATCTTTTTCTTAGCTCAAATTCACAATAGGGGGTCAAAGTCAGAGAATCAGACGATCAGACGATATGGAATCGTCTTCCGAATCGTCTTCCTTCTTAAGAGAATCAGACGATCAGACGAGATTGAATGCTCTGAATCGTCTTCCTTTCGGCTGGCCTACCGGCTTAGTCTGAAGCTCCTCTTCCCCATTCTCCATTCCCCATTGGGGGCTACCGAGCCACAAAGAAATAAAGGTTAAAAAAGAGACCGAGGAATCCCTTTCGAAGGTGTGCGCTCCCGTAGTAGGAGTCCGGAGGAGTCCTTCGAACGGATTCAAACTGAGTATTTGCTGAAAAAGAATCAGACAAAAGCCAGGAAATTACCCAACCGTTGAGGAATGAAGTCGAGACCGTTTAGGTTGAGGAAAAGGCCAAAGGTTAAGGGAGAAATCACAAAGGAATCTGGACCGGTGTGCCTTGAATGAGAAAGATCAAGGGTTTGAGCCTGCTTATCCAGCCAGGTGCCGTGGTGAAAGGTTAACATATGGAATGAGTACGGCTATGAAACCGAAACCTCGAGGTTGACGCTTTCTTCCTTACTTATCAGAGTGTTTCCGGAACCAGCTTTGTCAACTGACTCCAAGGTATGGGTCTGCCTTCTTCCCCTACCGCTCTGTGGGTCAATTTCATCGAGCCTTTCAGCTGACCCGACTGAACAATTAAAGAATGAATGTCTTAAGCAAATGATCTTTTATCAACTCATCCTTGAAAACTTGGCAATTTCTTGGTTCTTGCATTTTCTTAGTTTTTAAACTGATCTTATCTAATGAGAAAAGATCTTTTTTGACTGATTTTGACATATTCAATTTCTTCTTTTTCTTAGCGAAAATGAACAATTTGCTAGGTTTTGGGCCTATACGGAACGCAACTTTTCAAGTCAAATGCCTGATTTTGAACTCTATTATCGTTAAATAGAAAGATGAGAAAAAGGACCATTTTGCAAGAAAAAAGACGGGAAAAGGCAATGAAAGAAGAAAGCCTAGGACAGGTAAAAGAAATTCACATAGTTTGATTATGGTTTGTGGTCCAGGCAAGAAAAGAAAGGCAGGGAGCCAGATTTAACTACGGAGGACGAGTTGGCAAAGAATATTGCCCTATTTTTCCTGCCTCCTACGCGTCCTCTTTCTTTTCCCTACCTTCTGATTGGGAGTCCGGAGAAGCAAAGAAGCTTCGCGGAGGAGTCTTGTCTTTTTCACCTTCCTCTTCTGAAACCTTCCAAACCTATACCGATAAAGCCTAGCTCCGGTCTCATTAAAGAATGTAGATGTAGAATCCACTAAAAGGTCCGCTCCGCTTCTTTGCTGAAGTTTCTTCCTCTTCCTTATTTTCTTCCTGAAATTCCACTTTCACTTCCGCCTGAAATGAGAAATTCATGGATAGGGCTGCTCCGTGGGAGACTAAATAGTGGGTTTTCTATTATCGGAATAAAGGGAATTAGATGTTGAGTAAAGCTATCACTCTCAATCAGAATGAGTGAGTGCGCCTGCTCACATTCTCTCTTTTTTTAGATCTTTCAGTTAGTAGTCTACGCAAGAAGTACTATTACTACACAGCTCGACCGGCCCAGTCTCATGAAGTAGGGTTATGAGCCGGTATTCTGAGAAGCCCACGGTTTTTCAGTGACTGTAGAAAGTCAAGGAATAAGGAAGAAGACTCCAAAAAGTCTGAAATCAGAGAGCTGGAGGCTAATATTGATAAGATATTCAGAAGATGCATTAAGTTCTTCTTCTCTCTCCTTAAGAGTCGAGCTGCTTCGCACCTCTGAGATATTGAAAGTCTTTATACATTCCTTATTCTAAAGAATCTCAATCTTTCAAGCAATAATTTATGTTAGATTCATTGAATTTTGATGGGTCCTCGGTCGGACTAAAGAATCATTATTCTTCATAGTCTTCTAAAAGATCAGGAGGAGCCCTCCTTTCTTAGTGGTCCTAAAATCAAGCTCCAGATGAGGGGTCTGATCATGGAATATCTTTCTTCTTGCTTCTTTTTCATAGTGAAATAAAGAAAAGAGGATCTGATTCTTGTCTTTGAAATCATAAAAAGCAGTCGAGCTTAGCTCTTCTCAACTATGAAAATACAACTACGTCTCGTTGCTAAGGCAGAGTTTTTGATCTTTTGAATTTCAGAGTCATGAAACTTAAACAAAGAAAGCACTACGCGGCGACTTCGTCTGCAATAAGAAAGAAGCCGGAGGCTGCTGTCCTTACAGGAGGCTTTGACGCTACTTTTCTTATCAAAGATGGAACTCCCCAAAAAAAGGTATTTACCCACCATTACTTTTGAACATTCGCACTCGTCAAGTAGGGATCTTCTTTCTTTCATCCACCCATACCATAGCTTCCACCCTAACAGGAGATGCTACAGGGTTAGAGTCAAAGCACCCAGTATTGATCTGTTCGGAGGTCAAAAAGGAGTTCTATCGCGGGTCGACTGAGTCAGATAAATCAGTTTAGCCTCAGCTTGAAGCTCCACCGGCTGTCGCGGTGAAAAGTCGATGTCGGTCAGTGGTTTCAAGAGTTTCGGATGCCTCATCCGCGGAAAGGCTGAGATCTTCTTGGCACCTTCTTTCTAAACCTACTTAAAGATGAAAGCCTATCCTTTTTAGTCTCCTTTAGTCGAGTGCATTCCTCTCAAGTTCGAGACCCCTTATGCCTCTTTTTCAACATCGGCTTCTTCTACCGAAAGGGATAAGTTCTTTCAAGAAGTTTGGCTAGCGAGCGAACCCCACGGAGCGGGCATTAGGATCTTCACTGCTCATTTCACGATAATCGAGAAAATCTCCGATCCGTATTGAGGGTTTCCTCCGCCTTTCTATAAGGGGTCGGGACTCGTAATCCGGGTAGCTCTCAAGGGAAGCCGGCCGGAAGGAAGACTCAGGGGTGGAAAGCGTACCCTCGCCTTCCCCGGGCAAAAGCTTGCTTCCCTTTCCCTAGGATTCGGTACTTTAAAAGGAAGCAAGCGATCTTGAGACCCCATAGTAGGAGTCTTCCTTGCCCTAGGTTCTGATGAGTCTGATTTTCTCTTTTTCTTCCTTCTAGCCTTTAAGTAGGTTCTTCATCCTATCCTTTCTCTCTTGCTTGAATATCACGATCCGAGTTCATCGGCCTCTTGCCTGGCTTCTTTCTCTTTTGACTGGGATTGTCATGATTGACACGTATTTCCCAGGTCATAGAATTGGAAGTGAGGCTATTAGCCGACGAGTGACCCACGTAGCGGTTGCGAAGGGAAGGAGGTCCATCTCTCCTAATTCAACTAGCCGAGTGAACTAGCCTCAAGCCTGAAAGTGGGATCGGGCTTCGTCTTCTTCTTACTTATGCAGTGGAATGCTCACTAAAGGCTGAAAAGGAAAGAAGATTGAGATCTAAATCAATGCATTTTTCTGATATTCAAGACCAAAAGAAAGCACCAAGAAGAATGGAAGAAAGAAGACCGGCTCTGGCGACCACTAAATCAGGTGGAGCTTACTCTTGGTCGAATGAATACCGCTCGGGAACCTATGGAATAAGACTGAACCGAAAAAGCATTTCAAGTTCTATTCCTAATAGTCTGACTGAATTTTGAATTTGCCCCGGGGAACCAGTAAAGACTTCTGCTACGAAAAAAGGTTGTGATAAGAAAGGAAAAATTTTTCGTGCTCGTGCTACGGTTAAGCGATCCTCTTTGGATAATTCGTCCAACCCAAGGATAGCTATAATGTCCTTCTTTCTAACCTTGTAAGCTTTCTTTCACTCTTTGCTTTCATAATCTTCTTCACCAAGGATTCTCGGTTCTAGCATAGTTGAGGTAAACTATTCTCTCTTCTTCCATTTCGGGGTCCTAACTTCGTGATCGTGGCGCCCTCAAGTAGTAAATGGGGCTTAGTCTATGTAATCTAGTCCAAGAACTAGTCTTCCTCTTTCGCTTATCTCGACTGATTCCTAACCTTATTATGAATCATCCTTTTCCTTAGTGGTCGATCCGCACCGGCATAGTGAGATGATAGCTTAGGGGTGAGGCATCCGTCCTTCTCCTACTTGCCCGAGGCGGAAAGATCTCCTTCAGACGGGTAGAACTGGGCACGTCTCGATCCGTCTCGCTTATTCATTCATACGGACCCAGCGCTGAGATTCTTATCTATTAAAATACCTCCCGCCGATTCTGACTGTGCCTATTCGAAGAGCTACTATTTGTGAATTACCGATTCCGGATGGGTGGCCGATTAAGGAGAGTTTATGACTCCGACCCTCTAGCCCTCGGAGAAATCCGAAATTTCCCATACCTCCACCCTACTCATGCCCAAAAGACTTCAGGCTTTGAAGGTGGAGAAGGTAAGGAGTGCAAGGGCTTTCCCCACTACGTGGTTGCGAAGGTGAGATGGAAGGAGACGGAGAGTTTACGCTTGAGAGGATCGATTCAAGCCTTTTTTTCTCTTTTATCAAGACTACCGGTCCGAAGGTTATGAAATAGCGAGACTGAAAACTTCATCAATGAACAAAGGCGCAAAGAATATTGCGAGACTGAAAGGTTCGAAGAAAGTCGACTGATAAGGAGTCAATGATGATAATAAGGGTTTCATCAGGCGAAAGGACTGAATTATAATAAAAGAAGGAGTACATTATGAAATAACTCGACTAATTAAGCTACCACGGACCGGTGAGAAGAATGATCTTTGAATGATCGGCGAAAGGACTGAATTATCATAAAAGAAGGAGCGAAGCAGAATAAAGCTACGAAGGCTCGAAGAAAGTCGACTAAAAGGAGTCAATGAGGCAGCTCGACTGATAAGGTTCAGAGCGAAGCCACTCGACTGAGGTTAGGAAGGAGAGGAGCGAAGGTACTCGTAGTTTCAGATATAGGAGAGGAGCGAAGCCACTCGACTGAGGTTAGGAAGGTTCAGAGCGAAGCAGCTCGACTGATAAGGTTCAGAGCGAAGCAGCTCGACTGATAAGGTTCAGAGCGAAGGTACTCTACATTTCATATATAGGTTCAGAGCGAAGGTACTCGTAGTTGAAAATATAGGTTCAGAGCGAAGGTACTCGTAGTTGAAAATATAGGTTCAGAGCGAAGCCACTCGACTGAGGTTAGGAAGGAGAGGAGCCCTTTCCCTTTATATTTGAAATAACTCGACTCAAAACCAAAATCAAAGGATCAAAGAATTTGAGAAATCCATATATATTCAAAGCGGGTTAGTGGAATTTCATGAGTCGTCCGGACTAGCTTATCACTTGTTTATATCCATATTCACCTTTTCTTTGAGCCTTTACTAGCTAATTGTGCATTTTAGCTAAGAAACTACTTCTTAATAATGAGATCAATGGCTGAGTTATATCAGAAATTGAAAGAACCGATTCCGATGAAGAAAGTTTCAGATAAGATATAAGGCTCAAAGAATATTGAGTCCTATGAAAATCAGTGGAATGAACAAGGACTGAGGACCTCCTCCGGAGTATATAGGTCCGACTATCCCCACGTAGCGGGAACTAGCCCAAGCAACTTCTTCTTAGCCTTCCCCTTGGGGATGGTTATTCGTGGCATTTCATTTGACTTCTATTCTATTGTCCCGTGAAAGGTTCAAGGCTAGACAAAGATATTGCATCTTTCTGCTTACCCTTCAAGAATCAAGGGCGGACAATTCTTCTTCAACCAGAACTGGGACTCATTTACCCGCTTTCATCTCATTTCCTACCCTTTTTCCTAGCAAGTGTGAACCGCTCCGTGGGATCCACAGGGATAATCTCTCTTTTCTTCATAGTTTAGCTGGAAGGATGATAAGGAGAAGAAAAGATATGCTTTTCACATGAAATTCGGAAATAGAAAGAAAGATAGGAAAGGTTTCGTCTTTCTATAAAGAAAGAAGGATATCCTATCCCGGTCCGTCCTAGCTTAATTAGAGCCGTGGTAGCTTAATTAGGCTACAAAAAGAGAAGAAAAGAAGTTGGGAAAAGTCAATCAATCCAGTAAGGTTAGGTAGAGATAGTCTCCGGCTCCGGCCTCTGTGCCTGAGTGGGAATCTTCCCGGTTAGTGATTAATTGGGCTACTAGCGATTCATATCCGCAAAAGAAAAGGACTAGGTTCCTGAAAAGAACTGCAAATCTCCCTCGCAAAACTAGGAGTTGGTTCAATCACAGTGTATTAGAGGAATATCAGTCAATTATTGAAAGAAGAAATTCCTCTCCGTCCTCAGGCATTGAATGAGTGGAAAATCTCTTTCGCAAATTCTTTGCTCCTAAGGTCTGCAACTCAAAGTAATAGCTCATAGTCACGCCAGTGCAAGGTCTCCTTTCATAAGTCGTGGAATACGATATGTACGTACGTAACTAAGGAGGACAAGGAACCGTACGTTTGGGGAAGCTTCTCTAGAGAGCAGATACTAGAGCAAGCAAGAGCCAAAGAGAGACAGAAGAAAGTGAAGAAGAAAGAAGGTTCATAATTGAAATGCTAATTGTTTTCTAAAGTAGGACATGTTTTCTTGACATAATGTATCTAAACCAACACCAGCAGCAATGTACTCAAAATACTTAATTGTGAATACGCCACAATCACTATTATTTCGTTGAAGTGGAATTGAGTCAACAATGACAACTGGCCAAGGTCCCTTGTATGTCGATGATCTACCTCTCCTATCAAAGAAGCCAGTACTATCTAACAACTTTGGCACCAACTGTCGAATGGGCAATAATATGTTTGTCATCTCTTCGGCAGTTGTAAGTGACGGAAGCGAATCCCATACCTTCACTTGACAACTTACCAAATCCAAGCATAATAGAACCCAATGGTTGCCATGGACATTGAATGGAGAGTAAACGTAATCAACACTTGACCAAGGATCTTGGAAGTCCTCTTTTGACCCGACAACATAGTCAACCAACCTATACTCTTCGTCCCAGTCAAACGGGCGATTCTCTTTAATACATTCTTTGTATAGGGGCCACTTCGAAACTAAAATGCGCTGCAAAGAAAAACATACAAACGCAAATATCAGACCGAAAGACAAATATCAAACGCAAATACATACATAAAGTAACGCGACGATTCCAAACCATAAAGATTGTGTCTGCAGTTGTGAAGTTCTGAGAAGAAGGTATCCCGGCTGCCTTAATCTTCAAGCGAATGAAAAGAAAAAGTGCATCCAAATGCTAATAGAAACAAAAGTAAGCAGTAAATGTATAGAACCATAACAATGAAAAAAATTATAATTACATAAATGATAAGATAATCCCATACCTCATCCGCCAACCACTGGCGACACATAAACAAGTCTCTAAAAAAAGCCTTCGATTTTTTCCCATGAAAGGTTTCACGCAGCTCATCGTCTGTACACTTGTTTGTAATCCAAGCTCGAAGTCTATCTAAATGGACGTCAAGTATTTTGTGCATAGGATCATAAACAATTGGTTCATACTGAAAGGTGCTGGTGGTTGATGTCACATACCGTTTAGGTAGAGTTGTGAATGGGGTTGATAGGTAAACACTTGCACGCTTCCTACGGGCGGGCCGAACGTGTGGTCGTTGAGTGAGAAATGGTTCTATCTCTATGACGTCCTCATCGTCAACGACATCTATTGGCTCCTCCAAACCAATATCAACCTTCTTCTCCAACACATCTTCGTCGCCCTATGGAAGCTCATAATGCATTAGTGTGGATAATGATAGAAATTAAATATCAATATTAGCAAGAACATGGAACCAAACCTTCTTTTTAACTTCAATGTGTTCGTCCTCCTTTGGCATCCTCAACCAATTAGGGGTACCGCCTGTGTCAACATCTTCGGTCTTAGCATTATCCACTTCTTTACTTTCTAATGTATGATCTACTAAGCCTTTGGACACCTTGTGCTCCCCTTCGTCACCCTATGGAACCTCAAAATGAATTAGCGAGAACATGCAACTTAACGTATGAGTAATTACCAAATATGAAACAACTAACGTCAATACACTTAACAGTTTCATTCCTAACCTTTCTTTGAAGTCCAATGTGCTTCAATATGGTTGACATCATGCCCTTCAATTCGTCAATATCTGATTTTATACTATTAAGTTGCCCTTCAACAACCGCTACTCAATCTTGGAGATTCCGAATAGCCTTTTTCATCTTAATCTTGGACTTCTGTTTCTTACTCTTTTTGAAGTCATCTTCATCATTAACAACTTCTCTTACTCTTTCTGAACCACCATTCTTCGACTGAATAATGGTAGATGAGCGAAAGTTTTCAAAAAGTTCACCTGAAGCAATTTTCAACTGCTCCTCTTCAGGTGTCATCTCAATGACCGCCTTAATTATAAACTGCAAATAGAAAAAGGCAAATGTATTTAGGACAAAGAAATAAGCACAAAATCATGCGATCCTTAAGTAAGTTACTATTGCTTGCTACTTACCATTGGCGAGTCAAACACCTGGCTTATAGTTTGGGACTTTGGTGATTGTTGGCACACCCACCTCAGCATTCGTGGTATGGCATGATCGTTTACTTTATCTACACCACATCCAATGATGGTTGGTATAGACTCATATGCCCAAACCTATTCGACATTTGACAAACAAGTTTAGGAAGTGCCACAAGATATATATAGATATATAAACAAGTGGTTTCACAATCGTTTGAAAACAACTATACGATCGTTTAACATAACTAAACGATCGTTAAAAAAATACTATACAATCGTTTAACATAACTAAACGATCGTTAAAACAACAACTAAACGATCGTTTAAAACAACTAAACGATCGTTTAAAACAACTAAACGATTGTTTAAATAACTAAACTATCGTTTAAAATAACTAAACGATCGTTTAAAAGTTTTGAAGTAAGAAGTCACATATCTGTAATGCATGCGGAAATCCATTGATAGTATATTTTTTTGTCTGTGTTGATTTCTTCTTTCCCTTGGCATATTGCTTGTCCAAGGCTCTTTTCAAGGCACTTAGCGTGCGTACAAAAACAATCCGACCCCAATCATAATTATTAAATGTATTCCAATCATCAGCAATCTTTAAAAAACCAATGTCCACTTTGGTTCGCCTATCTTTTCTCAACAAAGATATCTCTATAAAGTAGACTAAAGCTAATTTCACAATATCATCGTCATCACCCTCGTATTCCAAAAATATATCCTCTAAGTCGCTAACATAAACACACTCTTTGTCTTTGAAAAACTTCTCCAATAGTCGACTATTCCCAACCAACTGAATATAGTCCTCTTTAGGACCCCATAGTCCAGTTATGATGTTAAACTCTCTCCTACCGAAAGTACAAACAACGCCCCCTAGTAAGAAACTTATAGAATCCTTTCTTTCATCTTCCACCTCCCTTAACAGTAAGTAGTGGATGAGTGGCCCATTAAAGACAATATTTAGGTCCAAAAAGTGCCCAAACTTTGTTTTCCTAAATAAGGCTAATTGATCGGGTTTGAGTTTGGCCTTAATATTATGTGTTGTCTTTTCCAAATGAGACAAAAAACTTACTAGGGAATAAAAATGATGGGAAGGATTAATCTTGTACAAGGGTCCGTCGGTCGATGTCGAAGTCGATGTCATGATTGAAGCCTGAAGAAAAAGGAACAAATTCCAGCAAATAAGTCGATTCCAAAACCAAACATTTACAGCAAATATATTGAAAATGGGTTACAGATAAAACTCACTGAAATAAGAGAACACGCTCAAAGTTGATTCTTAGGTTCGAAAAGGAGAAGCGACGAAATGCACTGGAGGACCAACGACAGACGAACAGTCGGAGTATCTTCGAAGAGCAGAGCGGAAAATTTCAAAAGCCAACGAAAGGAGATGTTTTTTTTTTTACTTCAGGTGTTCTATGCGAAAGAGAAGGAAAAGCAAACGTGGGTAGGCGAAAAATCAATAGAGAGCGATAGAAATTTAATGAAGGGCATTTTTGTCCATTCACACCCAAATTGTCCTAAAAGTATTTCTTTTGAAAACTTGTCCCAAAATTCATTTAAAGCTCTTTTTTTTAACCTATTTTTGGCAATTTCCCAAGATACATCAATACAACATATAAACTCTATTCAATTATATGACTTTGTAGCATGTGTCTCGACTTTAGTAGGAATACCTACAATAGCTTGATATCTATAGTAGGAATACCTACAATAGCTTCATTTCTTATAACTTTATCTAAACTCCTCAAGCTAATGTGCCCTAACTTTCTATGCCACAACCAAGCTTGATCTGCTTTAGTTAGGTGGCATATGTTTGAGTTATTAGAGCTCTAATGATAACAGTTATCTGCCTGTTGTCTGCCAGTCATAAAAACTTGATTGTTTTTTCCTGTAACAATACAACCAGTACTGTTAAAATTTACACTGCAGCCTTGATCGCATAGCTGACTTACACTAATCAAGTTTGCTTTTAAACCATCTACATATCTAACATCACTTAGACAAGGTAGATTATTTTTATCAGTATTTCCTTTGGCAATAATTCTTCCTTTGGCACCATCACCAAAAGTAACATGTCCCGATGCACATTCCATTAATTCAGAAAAGAATTACCTATTACCAGTCATATGTCTTGAACATCCACTATCAAAGTACCAAGCATCATTCGTGGTTTGAACAGTTGTAAATGCAATCTTGCAATTCTCAGATGTTTTAACTCTCCAAACCATGTGAGTTTTCCTTATACTTCTGTTATGTTTAGCAAAACTAGACTTATTCTTATGACTTTCAAATTCTCTCTTCTGCTGATACCTCTTGTCCCTTTGTAACTTGTAGCAAAATGGTCTAATATGACCTTTCCGACCACGATAATAACAGGTCCATCGGAAAGATCTAGCGGATGGGTTTGTAATAGCCGTTGTACAAGTTATTTCAGTTTTTGCTTTTACTGCAGCAAAAACAAATTTCACTTCAGATGTAGACTTAACATTCCTTAAGGAAGCATCAAACCCAAGACCATATTTACTTGAACTATTTTGTCCTGAGTTTAGTATTGAATCTAAGTTCTCTGTTCCTGAGTTTAGCATCTTTATAGACTTAATTGTCTGATCATACTTACTCTGAACCTTTTTCAATTTTATTTTTAGAGATGATATGACACCCATCAATCGTTCATTTTCTTCCATCAAATCTTGAATTCTTTCTTTTTGTATAGCTCTGGCTTCCGAGTCTTCTTTTCTTAACATCTTGAGTTCCTCAAACGTTAGATCTTCATTCTCATCTTTATCAGAACACTCACTATCATCAAGATTGATTTTTGTAATGCATGTTGTGAAGACATTTAAGCCATGGTCAACTTCATTATCATCAGAGTCTTCATCTGACAAGGTAGCATAATAGTTTTTCTTTTGTCTTCTGAGAAACGTGGGACATTCAGCCTTATAATGGTTGAAACCCTCACATTCTCTACATCTAAAAGACCTCTCTACTTCCTCCGTTTTCTTCTCATGGTCGCCATTTCTCCTGTTTGAGAGCTCATCTATCTTTCTTGTAAAGTTCTCACCATCTTTTCTTCCAAGTTTAGCAGTTGGTCCAGCAATATTCATACTTTGGAACTCCTGACCATTTTAGAGAATTTTTTAGTCAAGAGAGCTATTGACTCATCCGGATTGACTTCATTATTAGATTGATTCACTGGAGTCTCCTGTTCATATGCAGATTTAAAGGCGACCCACTTGCCTTTCTTGCTTTCTCTATTAGATATAGCCATTTCAAATGTAAGTAGTGACCCAAATAACTAATCAAGTTTTAAAGTAGTTATATCCTGAGCTTCTTCTATGGTAGTGACTTTCATGTCAAATTTCTTTGGTAGAGAACGTAACACCTTGCAAACAATTTTAGATTCGGGTATCTTTTCACCAAGTAGTAGTGAATCACTAGCAATCTCCAGAACCCTTTCATTATACTCTGAAATTGATTCATCTTCAGTCATTTTTAAAGCTTCGAATTTCGAAGTTATCAACTGCAGGCTGGATATCTTAACTTTAGAAGTACCTTCATAGGCAACTTCCAGTATTTTTCATGCTTCTTTAGTTGTAGTGCAGGAGTTTATAAGTTTGAACACGTTTAGATCAACACCATTGAATAGAGCAGTTATAGCTCTAGCATTTCCAACCGATGCCTGTTCTTCAGCATCTGTCCAGTAAACCTTAGGTTTCGGTACTGACACTCCATCCACAGTAACCATTGGGGGTTCATAACCAGCAACCAGGGCTCTTCACGCTTTTCCATCTAATGTTTTAATAAAGAATATTATACGAAGCTTCCAATATGAGTAATTTTTTCCATCCAATATAGGAGGACTTGAAGCTTATGGTCCCTCTCTAATTATCTCCATGATCTTGCAACCAAAGCTCTGATACCATTTGAAAAAACAACGTGAGAGATAATCAATTAAACCTTCACTTAATACTAAAGCTAATAACTTTTGTAACAGCTTGAGGGACAACAGAAAAGGATAACACATGAAACTTTGGTAACCCACTTCGGCCAATGTTGCCTACATCTGGGGGCTGCACACAGTGCTGATGAGTAATTTTTATTAATATTCACTTAAGTCAAGATACATCAATACAGCATATAAACTCTGTTCAATTATATGACTTAGTAGCATGTGTTTCAACTTCAAACTTCAGGCTCCCCCTGAACACATGAATCACTTTTCTTCATGATGTCTGACTTTAGGCTCCCCCTAAACGCATGAGTGAATATCTCCGTCGATATCTTTATATTCTACTAAAGATCGCAGTAACCACACATACCACTGTCTCCTCTTTTACGTTACTCATCAACAAACACAACTTAGATCAACATGTTGATCTTATAGTCATAAGATTATAATACCTTTTTAGTTTCAACAGCTTCTGCGAATCGTTCTTCAAAAGCCTTCAGTCGTAGATGATTCTCTTCAGATCTTTTTCAGTGTTGAATAATGTGTTACGACGTCCTATTTATACATATAATATTTATATGTATAAGTCCCCTTTATTTTTTAAAGATAATTAGCAAGATTCCTAAAATAATGGAGAATCATTTATTCTTTAAATATCTTATCTTTTTAAAAATAATTAATCCATTAATTTAAAAGATATTCTCATAAATCTTTTAGACAAAATCTCCAACACTTTCATAAAAGATGTTGAATTTATTTGGGTTTTTTTATGCATGTGTAGATATCCTTCCTTATTAGAGACTTATTTGAGAGTTGGTTGACAATTGTAATAATTGTATTGTGTTAATTTGTTTCCCTCTTCAAAATATATATACAAAATGTCAACTTTTGTTATCTAACGACTTATACTTTATGAAACATATTGACTATGATTAACCTATCAACCCATAATTCCACATGTGTAAAAAAAAGTTAAGTCTTAATAGGGACTAAATTCTTTAATGTTTATTTATTTATTTATTTTTGGGAAAGATCACATTTTTTTATTTTATTTTTTAAAAAATGTGCATAAAATCTCAAAGTTTGTACTTTTTAAATATAAATTTGAGAGATAAGTTAAAGATATCCACAAATGAATGTAAATTTATGTCGTTGAACTTTAATCCTATCAGAAAAATTTACAAAATAAACAAAAAAAGGGTCGACTGGGAATATAGCATTGAGCTCTAAATTAATTAAGGATATAGAAAAAGTTTAAAAAATTTGCAAATATGACCAATTTTAACAACAAAGACGAAAATGCCCCTACATATACACTTTAAGCTTTTGCCGCTTCGTATTCTGATTTCAAGCAAACTTCTTCACGTTTTCCTTTCATGTTCTACTTTCTTCTCCTTTCTTCGTATTCCGATTTGGTTTTCTGGTGCCAGTACTAGTACCTTCTGCTTCGCTACGTTCTCCACTTCATCTTACAGAGTTCTTTGCTTTTCGTTATTCACTTTGCTATGTTCTCCACTTCACTACATTCTTCGCTTCGCTATGTTCTCCACTCCACCTGTACAATCGTAAGTTATTTGCTCTTCGTTTGAAATAGTAAGTTATTTTTGTAAGGTATCTTTATTTTCGTTTGGTCGTAACCTGTTTGAAGTAGATTTTCTTCTTTTTCTATTTGTTTGAAATTGATTCCTTCATTTTCCAGTTTGGCTATGCTCTGTTTTTCAGTTTGTGTGTTGTTACTTAGGGTTAAGGTCTATCAATGATATGTTTATATATCATTGATATCATCGATAGATTTGAAGGATGTTTAACTTGTTTATGTTGGGATGTTTAACTTGTTTCTTTGGCATGCTGATTTATTTTAGGTTTGTGTTATTGCTTAGTGTTAGGATCACCGGCGGATTTAGCATAGGCCCAAAGGGGGCTAGAGCCCCCCCTCAACTTTATTGTCTTTATATAATATATATAAAGAAAATTACTTAATTTTAAATATTTATAGTTGGCTTAGTGGTTACTCTAATTGTTAGTCCTCCTTCCAACCTAGGTTCAAAACTTATCTCAGTGAAATGTTTGTATCACTAATAGGCTTGAGAGATGTTTAGTTTGTTTGCATTAGGATGTAAGTAGATAATTTAGTTTAATATCAGTGATATGTTTCTATTAACTTGAAGGATGTTTTACTTGTTTGTGTTGGATTATTATTAGTTGTTTTAGTTTAATGTGCACTTTTTATAAACTCTAATTCAATATTATCATTTCAGGTTGTTCAAGAAAAGAAAAAGTAAAAACTATGGAAATAGCGAAGAATGTTAAAAATGTTAGGTCGAAGAGACAACTTAACCGATCAAAGAAAATGTTAGAGAATGCAAAAGACTAGAATATTTCAAGAGACCGATTGAACTGTCCCTAGTTTTGATTTGCAACTCTCTCATTGAGTAAATTTATATTGTACTATATTAGTTTTGTGAATATTTCATAATAGAAAAGATCAATGATAGACTTCACATTTTATTTGATTTTGTTCTATTGATACAGAAAAGTGTTGGACCACAGGTTGAATATTACAAATTATGCCCCTTTATATTCTTTAATAGTCGTGACTCTTCAATGTATGTTGAAGTTTATTAATGATAACAGTGAAAAACTTCACAGTAACATTACCTCTTCACATTTAGTTATGTGCCTTTGTGTTTCCATTGAGAAATTAGTATTATACATGTTGAATCACAGGTTGAATAATTGCAAGTTAGTATTAATTTGTGCATTTTATTGAGAAAAAAGTTTTGTTAATATACATGTTAAAGTCTATTATTGATAGAAGTTATCAATAATGGTTGACTAATATCAGTGATAGAAGCTATCAACAATAAACTTCATAGTAAAGTCTATAATCGATAGAAACTATTGGCTAAAAATCAAACTCCATTATGACATTACTTCATATTACTACTTAATAAAGTTACCTGAGTCAAACAAATAGAAAGTATTTATTGTTACACTCATAAAATCGATTAATCATAATTCTGAATTACTGCAAAAAGAAAAATATACAGTTATCATCCTAGTGTTACAGTCATAGCATTGATAGAAGATAGAGTCTATCACTAATTGACTAATATCAGTAATGGACTAAGATAAGAGTCTATCATTGATATACTACTATCAGTGATAAACTATGATTTATCACTGATAGACTAATATCACTATGCTCATATTAACTATAGTCTATCAGTGATAGATTTGTATGGAAAAAAAACTCAATTTCTTTTAACCTAAAAACGTAAAATTGATAGAAAAGTTCATAATATGCTTAATTTTGACGAGTCCAATACAAGTAAAATAAACACATTTTTTTTATAAAATTCTAGTAAAATTATCAAACTGAATTCAACAAAACCAACCTACATAGATGAAAATCAAATTGTAAAAATGGGATGAAGTCAAATGAAAAATTTAGGGACAAATCACATCTGAAAACAAATATCAAACTAAGATGATAAGCATAAATTGGATGAAAAAACTGAAAAACAAATCTAGGTTTTTTTAAAGAAAATTTGATTACATACCAATAAAATTGATATCAAAACCCTAACATTGACCTAAAGTAGAAGCAAATGAAAAATTGTTGAAGGCCGAAAATTGCTGAACGCCGAAAATTGTTGAACACAAGATGAATGGTTGGAGGAAAGAATTGAATGGAAAATCAACCAGTTGGAGGCGGAGACAAAATCACACAAAAAGAAAAGAGAGAGGACGAATCATGAAAAAAGAGAAAAATTGTTTAGCTTTGAGAGAATAAAGATGATCTCAGAGGATGAGGAGAAGATCGTATAGAAAACAACTGTGGTAGAGAATGAAGAACCGTCAAAAGGGAGAAAATCGTGTGATGTATTTTTCATTTAAAATAAGGGCATTTTAGGAATATACAAAAATAAATTTAAAAAAATTGCTATATTTACAAGCCAAAAAAAAGTCATCCACCCTAAAAACTCACAAAAAAAAACTCAAAAGAAAGGGTGGACCGAGCTAGAGGCCCAAAGCCCAATATAAAGCCCACATATAGACGTTTATAAGTCTGGAGAATTAGGTTTTAGACCTCATCGGCCGTCAAACACTCCATAGCTGAAGCAGAAACCCGCCGAAGATGGTGAAGGGAAGGCAAGGAGAGAGAGTCAGGTCTGTTATCTAAACCTTCCAAAAATCGATTCTTCTACTTCATTTTCAATGATTCTAACCCTAAAATTGTTTCATTGTTCTTCCGCTTTTGTTTCTTGTTGGAATCAGACTCTACACCAGAGGAACAATTCTCGGCTACAAGAGGTACTTAAGCATTACAATATATTAACTCTATTATTTCATTCCACTTTCAACAATACTGCAATATGAATCTTTATAGAGTATTAGCATTTTAGTTTGTCATTTGTTTGAAAGCGGAAGATGATTGGTGTGGTGCTTAGGTCGAAGTCGAACCAGTACCCAAACACTTCTTTACTCCAGATCGAGGGTGTTAATTCTAAGGATGAGGTTTCTTGGTACCAAGGGAAACGATTGGCATATATTTACAAGGCTAAAGTGAAGAAGAATGGTTCCCATTATCGTTGCATTTGGGGCAAAGTAGCAAGACCTCATGGTAACAGTGGTATCGTTAGAGCGAAGTTCAAGTCTAATCTCCCACCAAAATCCATGGTATATAAAATAGAACCCTACCTCATTTGTTAGCGGCAGGCCTCCCTCTATCTTGGGTTTAACAAGTTCTTTTTTTTACTTGTCTGTAGGGTGACAGGGTCAGAGTATTCATGTACCCCAGCAACATTTGAGGTAACTAGTTTCTTTATAGGCTGGAAACCTCAAAATTTTTATATTTTCTCATTCTCTTCCCCCTCATGTTTGTATTAATGCTGTTCATTATGAGTTCTGTCTTTTGTGTTAAAGTGCGCTAGTCTAGTTTTCTAACTTCGATGGTACGAAATTGGTAGTTGAATTGCAATGTTCACCAATGTGGGTTTGATGTATGCCTTCACCAAATGCCTCATCAAGTAGGAGGTCTGCTTGCTTTCAATTAATCTAGGGATTTTGATTAAGTGGTTTTTTTGTTTTAAACAAGATGGGGAATGCAGATTTTGTTCAGAAATCAATAATTCATTGAAATTCGACAGATTATGTGAATTGTGACTGCCTGCACCTGTGCTTTCTATAATATTTAATAGTTATGTTTGGCCAATTAATGAACCTTAAAATATATGTGAACATGGGCCATTGTGGTGTTTTCTTTCATAGGCAGTTGCCAACTTGTTGTGGATGATGCAATCTTCCTGTGATTATGTTGAAAGGAACTTGTTATCTATCAGTCCCACCTTGAATTAGGATCTAAATCTTGTTTTGATTCCTCGTTTGTTTGTGTTTTGATAATGTTAAATTTACCTAATTGCAATAGCTTCAAGTTTTAATTTGTGGGTGAAGTGCAAACAGTGTAAGTAAAGACTGAACTGCATAACATCCGTTGTACCCGTCTACGAGTCTGTCTCAGAAAGGATAAATTTTTCCAATTAGATAAATCAAACATCATGTTTGAACCTTCACCTTGACCTTTTCTTTTCAATATAATTCTCCTATTTTTCTTAAGTATCTTTTATACATACATGTTGTCTGTGAAGCAGTTGATTGGGCGTTGAAATGTTTTGAAATGGTCTCTATTATATATCTTATGAGTAATTTCGGTGCAAAATAACTTTGGTGGATTCTTTCTTATCTTAGGATAGTGGTAAATCAACAACGTGAGTTTGATGAGAGCTTTGATGGAATGATTGAGTTTAACTAATTGTAGCCGCGTACCTCGTATTTAATATCCTACTAGTTTTGGGTGGTATGTGCTAAAATAAGTGAGTGGCTTGCCCTAACACTCATCAAATATTTGAGAAAAAGACAAACCGTTTTTCTTAGTATATTTTTCGAGGGCATGTTTTTCTAGTTTGTGGACGAGTAATGAATTTGTTGACTACATTGCACGATCTATGTTTCTATTTCAATATTGAATATTTAATTACAGGTTCTTTTTTATTCACCGTTGCTTATTTTGTCTTTGCAGCCTGGAGAACGGGATTGAAACAAGTGTTCGCTACATGATGGGATTTATATTTTTATTATATTTCGTGAGCTAAGATAGAAGCATTTTATGTTTTCTGAACTGAATCAATTTTTGCTGTTTAGGTAATGTTTAACACCCGAGTAGTTAAAGCAGAATTATAGAACCATTTGTCTCGAGGATTGTCATGTGTTTTAGCGAATTGCACTTCTATCAAGTGGTTTTTCCGTATTAAAGTCTCTATGCACTTGCATTCTTTTAGCTATTATGAAGTTAAGACTATAATTCTTACCGTAATTATTTGGTTATCCTTTCTATACCACTTATGTGTAAGTTTCGTTTTATTAAATTTACCTTTGATGTGTCTCAACAAATGGCATCCCCAAACAAAAATCCCTTATTTTAGGGTATGGTATATGCCTTAGCTGTCATGACATGCCTCGTTTTAGGGAATCAATTAGGGTGATATTCTTTTTTAGATGTAAGCAACTTGATGAATTTCTGTTTAAGTAAAGGTTGACATGTAAAGTAATGCGTTTTTAAGTAGAATTTTAAAAATAGAAGTAAAGAAATTTATGTCATTTCTATCAAATCTAATTGCGAGTTGGCAATTTGAATGTGTTTCCTCTCAACGTTGAAATTAGCTTAGCAATATATGATAGGCCTTTATTCTTGTTTAATGTGGCAATTTGAGATGTACTCTTAATTGTGAAAGTTTTAACGGAAAAAGAAATTTTCATCTCCGACTGTTAATCGAAGACAGTTCAACAATAAACGATGGCAATATTGGTTGGATTTTTTCTGCGGGGACGGTTATCCTCACAGACAATTCCATTACAATGTTATATTGCAAGATGAGGGATTGAACCTCTCGTATTTGATTAGTTATTCGAGAAATTTTACAAACTTTTTTTTAATAATCAATTTCTGTCAACTTATTTATGAGTGACATTTTGGCCATGTGAAATATTATATTTATCTTTCTTTTCAAATCCTTAACAAACGACTAAGTTACTTTTCTTCCTCCTCTAAACTTGTCTTCGTTACCAAGCAAGATCTAAAAAACAAAGAGAACTTAAGTTTTTACTTGGTATTTTTCTTCCGATTAAATCATATTCATGATAATAGGATATTAGAGATTGTTTAATAAAATTTAGTAATAGTTTAATAAAAGTTGGTAAACCATTTAATAAAAATTAGAAGATTGCTCAATAAAAATTAGAAGATTGGTTAATAAAAATTGGGAGATCGTTTAATAAAAATGGAGAGATCACTTGATAAAAGTTAGAAGATCACTTAATAAATAAATCTATTTCCTATTATTATGAATGCGATCTTGGAAGAAAAAAAGTTTGTAAAAACGTACATTCTCTCAATTTTTCTTGAAATATTAGTTTACGTTGAAGACAAAATGTAACGAACAAAGATGAAAGAATTGACTGAAAGTGAATAAAGTGACCTTTCATTCAATACTAAGAGTAAAAGTGACATTTCACGTAACAAAAATGTCGGTGATGGATAAGTTTATAGAAAATGGTAATGTGCTTTTTGAGATAGTTTGTGAAATTTTCCAAACTAATTCTCTAATTTAAGTATCCAATATTAATAAGAAAAGTAAGTGTCTAACCCAAAACGCCAAAGAAAGTTATGTGTAAAGAATGGATCCGTTTGAATTGGTGTAATTAGCAGAATTTGACCAAATGGTGTCTAAAATAATAGAGTGGTTACAATTGCATATCTTCAAACTTCAAAGCCTAAATTCAAATTTAATAATAATAATATATATAAATAAATAAATAAAAAAAAAAAAAAAAAACACTACGTGAATGCCATCATACTTTCACTTGCATACATTTGTTTTATTTATATCTCCAATTCCATTTCTTTGCCAAACTACACCACTTTGGCTTCGATTCTCTTTTTTGTAATTATAGAAACTACAATTTTACTATTATTTTTTTTAAAACATCTATTTTAACAATTTGGTTACTTAAAACAATTTTGAATTTTGAAAACATTCAAACTACCCGATCACTCTTTAAAAAGTCAATAGTTCGATGTTTTATAACAATTACAAAATCAATTCACGTCATTTTTATATATATTTAGGTCTATGATTTAAATCTCTTGCTCCTATTTTATTATAACCTAACAAAAAAAAAAATCAATTTAAGAAATAATCGTAAATGTGTTAACGATCAAGGAGACAAAAGAGTGTTTTTATTAAAATAATTCTACTTTTTTACCTCAAACTTGAGATGATGTTGTACCAATTTTAGCATTCACCCTTTCAATTTCATCAAATTTTAAGAATATTTGCAACTTAACCCTTCAAATTGATACAATTATTTAAGTTTGAGATTTAAAGGAAAGAGATTAATATATAATTTAAGATTAAAGTTGATTAAACTAAAAAGTTAATATTAAGATCTTTGAGATTTAAATGACGAATGGAACTTCAAGTTGACAACGCCATATAAGTTTTCAACTTCCATTTTAAAGGTAAGAAACGTAATGTGTTATGTTATGTTTATAAAATGTAAAGCTCACAGTGAGATTTATAATGAAGAAAATAATTTAATTGTGGAGGTTAGAGTGATGAATGTAATTGCATTAAGTTTGTGGTAATAAAATTGTGATTAAGTATGATTGTTGTTACGTATAGTATAGTATAATATAATATAATATTAGAAATGAGATTAGCGGGTAGGGTATTATGGTTAGTAAAAATATGTTTTGGAATTGGAAGTGTTTGGGAATGGAATGGAATGGAATGGGACTACTTAAGTCCGTCTATGATGCCTTCTCTTCATCCTCCCTTTTCATTTTATTATTTTATTTGAAAAAACAACCCTCATTCTTTTCAATATTTCAACTTCTCCTCTTCCTCTTCTCTTTAAATTTTGAAAGTTCCCATTTCTTTCTTCTTTTTCATTTCTTCAACTTATATTATTATTAAAATAAATGGGGGGTTTGGACTTTGTAATTTTGGTGACTGCGTTGAATTCCCCTTTCCTTCCCCTCCTAATGCCTCAGCTCCCAATTCCACACGTTTTCTTTTTTCTTTGTAAAACATTGTCATGTATTTGAAAAAGAAAGGGAAGTAGAGGGATTTTTTTTTTTTTTTTTTTTTTTATTAAACATTGGAGGGTAATTGTTTATTGAAACTTATAAAATTTGTTTCATTTAAGTTTCAAACTCATGATTTTTACTCTACTTTTTTTGTTTATATTTTTCTAGAAGCAAAACTAAACTCACAACTTTTAAATGCATTGGAATTTCTTTCATCTTTAATAATATTAAACAGAAAAAACTAATAATGTTTCTATTATATTTCATGAGTTTTAAAATAATTAATTTTATAAAGTTCTCTCCAACTTTATAATATTCCTTTACCAATTTCAGCTTTCTATTTTATCAAAAATATATTTAAGTAAACAAAAGTTTGCTCCCTAATTAACATCAATTTCAAACTTACTTTTGTTACGAAAAGTTGACTAATTGAAGTGTTTCTGTTAACGAATGTGAAAACCATAACATCTTCTTAATTACCTTTTCTAATATAACCCTAAACTCTCTATTTATATATTTACATCACAAGAAAATAACATAATTAACATCATTTGTAATTAACAGCTAAACTTATTGTTTTTCAGAACATATCAATTATTCTATAATTCTCCTCATCATTCATCTCAAAAAAAAGAAAAAAAAAAAAAACTTGTAACGCTGGGAATAGTGAAAGGTTGTAATTAGAAACATTTTGATTATGTTTGGAATAGAACAAAGGTTGTTGTTGTTGTTGTTATTGTTTCGAAAGAAGTTTCGTTTTTTGAGAGACCAAATACTCCAACCCTTTGGTAAATATAAATATAGAACATAAAATTTTAAAATGGTGGAAGTTAGACCGTAGAACCCTAAATAAATGTAGAGTGGAATGTCGCCGGCGCCGGTAGGAAAATGTGTCCGTTCCTCCTAGTAATCGCCGCCTTATGAATTGATGGAAATTGGAGGAGTTGATGAAGGGGAAATTAAAAAAAAAAAAAAAAAAAAAAAAGTCTATATTTTTAATTAAATAATTATATATATATATATATATATATATTTGGAAATATAATAATTATAACAATAAATAATAATGATAATAATCCCTAATATATTTAAATATATGAAATAGGAATAAATGGGTTCTCCTCCTTAAGCGTTTACCTCCTCCTCTGCTTCAAATCTCTATCTCTCTCTCTCTCTCTCTCTCTCTCTCTCATATCTTTCATCTCTCTCCTCCTTTTATCAAGAACCAAATTGTCGTCGGTCATCCTCAAAACTCGACCCTCTTCCCATTTGACGAAGACCCATTTCTCCAATTTCTCCAATTTTCCCCCTTTTCCTTTCTCTTTCAACTCTCTCCCCATTTCCCCTGTTTCAATTTTCTTGCCCTCCATGGAGTTCTGTTCTCAGATCCATGGAAACCTCACCTTCATTCCTTTGTAATGTGTCTCTTTCTCGTTTCATTTTTTGTAGATTTGACTTTCAGATCCATGTTCTAGTGTACCAAATCGGAGCTTCAACCTAAGCCTTTCAGAAATCGCCGCCCCACGATCCAGACCGACAGCCGAAATGAAGGGTTCGAGTCGTTTCTTCACGATCGGGCTTGTAACTTCGTGGTACTCCTCCAACATTGGTGTTCTTTTGTTGAACAAGTATTTGCTGAGCAACTATGGGTTCAAGTACCCGATCTTCTTGACCATGTGCCATATGACGGCTTGCTCTTTGCTTAGCTATGTTGCGATTGCTTGGTTGAAGATGGTTCCGATGCAGACGATTCGATCTCGGATCCAATTTTTGAAGATTGCTGCTCTTAGCTTTGTCTTCTGTATTTCTGTTGTCTTTGGTAACATTTCTCTTAGGTATTTGCCGGTTTCCTTCAACCAAGCTGTTGGGGCCACCACGCCTTTCTTTACGGCGGTTTTTGCTTACCTTATGACGATGAAGAGGGAAGCTTGGCTCACTTACGTTACTCTCATCCCTGTTGTTACTGGGGTCATTATTGCTAGTGGGGTAAGAAGAACAAACACCTACTTTTTTTCCCAATCCAAATTGCTGTGATCTTTGAGATGGATATTTGCTTGATTATTGGCTCTTGTTGTTGATTGCTGTTTCGGATTATAATGCCTCCTGTTTTTCTATTTTCTAATTGTTTGAGCAACTTTTACAGCTAATTTTTTATTTTTTCCATGATTGAAAATAATTAGCTTGGGTTAGGGCCTGATCTGGGGTTAGGAATTTTTTTTTTACATATATTCGTGAGAGTATATGGCCAATATGGTTTGAGGCATTGTGGTTCTTGTAAGGGTTGATTGGGAGTATTTCGAGTTGGAATGAATAGTACCTTGATGGTTTTTAGAATAAAAATACTTGAGAAAAGCATTTTCTTTTTGCTTATTTTCACTCATGCTCTGTTTTAGAATGTAAGATGTTATTTTTCCTTTTATAACCACTAATTTATGCATAGCCATTTTAAGTATACGTCAACTTTACCACATCCAAGTTAAAGCTGTGTGTTATTTTCTTAAAGCAAGTTTAAACAAATATAGAAAGCTAGTTTCGAGGATATGCATCCCAAAAAGCCCACTTAAGTTTTTTTCTTCACATTCTTTACTCCAATGTGGTATTTGTAGATGTTTCAAAACATATATATGAGTGAGGAAGGCATGCTCGTAAGCCGTTAGTCTTGACCGTGGATGATTCTCAAATATTCCACGAAAACTTGGAGAATATTACCACCAACCTAATTCTTCTTGTAAACTACTAAGATCTTCTCTTAACTTTTTTCGTTCTTTTGGTATTGGGAGGAGGGTGGGTAGAAAATGGAGGTAGATAAGTTACCTGTGGTTCTAGTCTTGCTTGACTGATTGTTGCCTTTAGAAAATTGCTTGTCATAATAAATGTTGTTTCTCTACTTTTCATCTTTGTGTTACTGATTCTTTGTTTTGTCAATTGACATCAGGGTGAACCGAGTTTCCATCTGTTTGGATTTATAATATGTGTTGCAGCTACAGCCGCAAGGGCACTCAAATCAGTACTGCAAGGAATTTTGCTCTCTTCTGAAGGGTAAGGAGCTTCTTGTTGTCTCTATTAGTAATTTAATCTTCATTGGGAGAATAATTAATTTTTTTAATTGATTTAAAAACTGCGAATGAGAGTTTAGACATTTATCTTTTTCAGAGAGAAGCTGAATTCCATGAATCTTCTTCTGTACATGGCTCCTATAGCCGTTGTCTTTCTGCTGCCTGCCGCACTATTTATGGAAGAAAACGTGGTTGGTATCACTCTGGCTCTTGCTCGAGATGATAAAAAGATCATCTGGTATCTGCTATTCAACTCTTCACTTGCCTATTTTGTAAACTTGACCAACTTTTTGGTTACCAAGCACACCAGTGCATTGACACTTCAGGTATGCCTCCTTTCTTCATCGATGCTTATTTTCGTCATATCCATCCTTTTCCATGTGCTCTTTTTATGACTCATCCTATATTCTGCAATCATTCGAATGATGATGCCCCTAGCAAAGTCTTCTTTTTCATCTTCGTTTGAAAGTTGTCCTCTTTGTATAACTACATATTGTTTTTCTGTTTCTGTTTGGAAGTTCTCAACAATTATCATTAAATAATCACTACCCTTAGATGAGTTGCCATCTGTTTACTTACTACAACCCAAGTTTGGTTTTTATCTTTTCTTTTTAAGCTCCCCCAACAAATATTTGTTTTCAGAGGGTTGAGACAGTAGCATATGAACAGCATGGTGTTCTTTTTCTTTTTTTTTTTTTTTTCTCGAGAATTTGTTGGACATCATTACTGCATATGTCAAGGCATCCCTTAACTGTTCCTGTTTCTGAGTGTTGATGGCCTTATCGCACTTAGCTTCCCTTCCTTCTATACATCTCATTGTTATTACAAGAACTTTCTTTCTTGCATCTATGCTTCTTATCCATGCTCCATCTTCTCCTAAAACTCTAAGCCTGAGATAATTCGTGAGCTATGCCTTCTTTCAGGTGCTCGGAAACGCAAAGGGTGCTGTTGCGGTGGTGATTTCAATTTTGATTTTCAGAAATCCAGTCTCTGTCACTGGAATGCTTGGTTATGCCCTCACAGTTATGGGAGTCATCCTCTATAGTGAATCAAAGAAAAGAAGCAAATGAGAACAATGCAACTGAGGTGCACTTTCCTTCTATAGTTTTTTTTTTTTGCACGGTGGCAGCAGTCGTCGAGTACCAGAGGCAGCAGCATGTGTAGATCGACCATTGACTATAGCCTCCAAATTCTTTCTCCCTCCCCACTGAAAAGCTTATTAGCTTAGGCATTGGTTTATATTTGTATCATCCTCCCAAGATCTGTCACAAAATAGAAATTTTAATAAGGAAGAATTATGGGGTAAAGTTTTACTTCTTTAGAAAAGGATTAATAGAATTGTTTATTTCATAAAAGTCGACTGTTATTGTCACTCCTTGATCAATTAAGGGGGAAAAACAACCTTATCTTTTACCATTTTGGTACATTATTTTTGTTAATTCCAAGTTATACTGAACTTTATTTGAGAGTCATTTTGTTTGTTGTACACTGGAAAAAAAGAAACAAATCTACTTGTCATTTCTCCTTCCATGGTCAGAGGATTTGAGAATCCCGACTCCAAAATATTATCTGAATGAAGATTCTTACAAAATATTCCAATTACATTAGAGTGTATCTAAACAAACATATAGCCATCACTTCTTGCTTGTAATCCACAAAATCACTCCTAACCAACAGGAGTTAAAAAAGTGGCTAATGTTTCCTACTTACTAATTGATTTTTCATGATAACTCATCACTCAAGGTCCATTGTTTCAATCTTCGGTTCTTTGGGAGTATTGGTTTCCTCTTGTGCCTTGCTTTTGACTGATGAATTCTTTTCTTCATCATTGATTACAAATACAGACTTGTTGTCTTTATCCTTGATCTCAATTACAGACCCTTTGTCTTCTTCAGACTTCATCTCAGATTCAGATTCAGGGTGAGCCTCAAATTTTGGCTTCAAATCTGCTTTGGGTTTTGCCTTTGCTGTATGTTTGGGCTCTGTCTCTGGTTTGCTAATTGCTGCAGCTTCATCTTCTTCTTCGATCTTAGGAGCCAAGTAGTATCTTATATAACCCATGTCTTCAATTCTGTATTCAACCACTACAGGCAGATCTGAAGACATGCTAATAGTCACCTGGTTTGCTAGAGGGGTTGCCTTTGTAAAAGAGTTGAGGTACCTCAGGGCAAACGTTAAGCTAACTGGTTCTTCCATCTCTATCATAACAGCTTCTTCAGGCTGTACGATTTCAATCCACAAAGAAAGAAGCCATCAAAACAAAATAATTGCACGACATTTTTTCTATGAATAGATTAGAACATAGCCTATAACAATAGATCAAAATGTTTAAATTCACTTTTGTGGTTCAAAAACAGTTCGAAAGCTTTAAGGTTGTTTTTAGGGTGTTTTGAAGGAAAAACCTTGAGCGCGGCAATTGTTCCCATGGACATGACCAACAAATGGGCGACATTAGCTTATAGAACATAACATAGCTCATATCACCTTTTTTCTTAGGCTTAAAATCATTCGAAATCAAACATTAAATTGAATTTAAAATTGGGGTTGTTTCATAAGTGATTTTGAGGAAAATACCTTGTCAACTGTGGTATTTCGTCTACAAACTATGTTTGCAGTACCGATGTCACCTCTAGTAGAGAATTGAACTCCTTCCTTGGACACGGAGATCAGAACTGGAACAAAGCGATAATTCATTAGGCTTTGCAAATTAGAATATTACTAAAAAATGAAACCAAAAACGATTCAGACGTTTACCAGTATCGCCAATGGAGCTAAGATCCTTACAAATCCTGGCAAACTCAACCGCTGGCATTTTAACAATAGACTGGTATTCAGCATCAGGAATTCCAAGATGCTCACTATCAATATCCATCAGCTTCATCTCAAAATCAGCTATCTTATCTTGCGCTAAACGTGGAAAAGAACAACAAGAAGAAGTCAGAATAACATTATTGCTTATCATTGACAGAATCTAAAACCCTACTTAAGTAACCAGTAGAAAATCATTTGAACATAAAACAATCCGTAAACATTAGTTAGTTACATAAGAGTAAATTAAAAAAAAAAAAAAAGAAAAAAAAGGGAAAGAGAGAAGAAAATGAAAATAGTTAAGTAGTAGCTCACAAGGATTTTCAAACATGAAGGTGAGGGAATCGCTACCATCATCAGCCTTAAGAGTAACAATATCGTCGTTACCAGCGCAACGGAGCATCTTAGCCATATTGTTGAGGTTCATTCCCATGGAGATGGTACGATCGCAGCGATAATGCTCGAAACACTCAGAACGGAGAAGAAGAGAAACTAAAGCGACGTGACTGGAATCCATAGCTTGGAGGGAGAAACCAGTGGGGGAACAATCGAAGTTGGCGTCGTTGACGAGATCCTTCATGGCCTCGAGAACCTTCTTGAGAAGAGACCCCTGAAGTAGACGGAGCTCCAACATTGTGATATAATGAACTACGAAGAAATGGAAAGAAATGAAATTTGTGATATAACCGAAGGATACAAAGAGGGAGAGACCCCAACCTGAGCTTGGGCGGGACTGTGGGACTACAATTCCCGCCAGATCAGCTACGACGTCGTTTCCTATTTCTTCTATTTCTTCTTTATGTTATTTTAGTTTGGGTTGATTGTGTACTCACATTAATATACATAATCAAAGACAAATAACGTTATTTATTTGTCAAAGAGAAAATTTAAGACAAGCAAAGGAATGCAACCCTCCGTCTTCCTTGTACTTTTTTTTTTATATATATATATATATAAATAAAGAGGGAGAGTTTTAAACCTTATCTTTTTTAATTTCAGTCATTAAATGCCCTTTTCTTTTATTTACATATTCACTTCCTGCCCCTTAAAAAAAAAAACTCACTTCTTAGTACCACTTTTGAAGCAGCCCCCAAAGTGTTTATTCTGGGGAAAGAAGATTCTTTCAAAGTGTTCTTCTTTTTTAGTTTTTGAATTTTAGTTAGAATTTCAAAAACACATTTGAGAGTACAGAAGGTTTAAAATAAGTTTAAGATTAAATTACAAACTTATTTAATAAATCTTGATATTTATTGCACATACTAGTTTATTGAACTTTTAAAATTACAAAAAGCTTTTAGTCTTTCAAATTGTTTGATCTTTATGGATATACTAGGCAAAAAATAGAAGTTTACAAAAAAAAAAAAAAAAATCAATTTTATATTTGGGAGATTAATTATTTTTTAAAGAATTTGAATTTATAGAAATCTATTGAATACAAAATAGAAAGTCTAAAGCTTTTTGACCAACACAATTCAAGGACTAAATAGATTCGTAAACTAAATTAGTAATTTAATAAAAGTAAAAACATATAAAATAGTTCTTGAACACTTTTATTTAGAAGACATTTGGCCTAGAATGCATAAAAAAATTCACTCACCATTTAATTCATCAATAATTAGAAAGATTTATTGTTCGCTATTTGCAAAACGGTTTGATTCCCAACTACTCCATGGTGTGTAGATTGATCGTCGAAGAAAAAGTAGTGGATTTAACCATTCTTCAGGAGCAGCTAGACATGCAAGGTCCTCCAATATTGCATTTGACAACCAAAGAAAACTTCTAAAAGATAGCAATGATTTAGGTCAGTTCCAAACTGATATCAAGATGAGAGAGTGATGTTTTCCAAACCACTCGAAAAACTTGTCAACGTGAAAACAGAGAAGATTTCAGCAAGGAACATAATAACTCCATATCTATCTTCTAGTAACACAAAACTAAATGTTGCAAAATGTTTTCATAAAGTTTAGGCAAATCATTGCCCACTGTCAAACGGTTTGTTTGAAGTTCCATGCAACAAACAAACAAACAATTAGGCTCAACATGACGAGCTGGAGACTCGTGCAAGTTTCTTTTTTTGTTTCCAATCAAAACAGCGTGAGGATCAAAGTAGAACACACTGGGGTAGGAGGAAAGCAGAGGGAAAATGGACTCAACAAAACCACAAATTGGAAGTTTATGACTCAACTTTTGAAGGGTCCGAATCGGAGGTTGCTGCTTGACGCTTCATTGATGCAGATTTTATCAGATGGTTGTAGCTTCCCTTTTCCTTGAAAAGCTGTGAAAAGTGGTGTTTGCAGTACAAAATTCCTTCAAGTGCAGCATAGTTTGATGGAGATAAAGAACAGCCACCATGTGAGCATTTAAAACACGACTTGTGATAGGCTTGACTCTCAACTGTAACCTGGATAAAAGCAATTCACACGATCCATTACTGATAAAATAACAACCGGACAGATCATACAAATTACCAATGCCAGAAAAACTACTTAAAACTAAAAGTTGAGATGCAACCATTTCTACCTCAGCAGGACATACTATAGATCAAGTAAATTAAGAACATGACATATAAGTTCCGCAGTTCCTCAAAGCCTACAAATGAAGTTCACTAGTTGGCTTAAACAAGAGCAGCATTCAAGCCGTTCAGAAAAACCAACTACTCATTTAGATGTAGTAGCTTTAATGAATACCCCTTTCTTATAGAGGTTGATATGTAGATGTCAAAACAATAGTATGCTAAACAAGTTCAAACAACCACAGAAGATTATTCAGTCCATCATAGATATGCAGATGGTTCGAAAAGGGTGAGAAAATTGACCATTGATATGATTAAGCAGGTTCTAAATTTTTGGATATCTTTCCAACGCCTTCTAAACTAACCTTCTCCAGTGGATAAGCAGTTTTCCCACATGTAGCACACTTTTCTTGTGTCCCAGAAAACATGCTGGCAGCTCTGCTTGGCGACCTAGTCTAGAATCAAGAAGAGGCTACTGAATGAGCATACGGTTCATAAATTCAATAACAACTAACTGTAGCATTGATTTTAAATTTACCAGCTCCGGAGTTGGCTTCTCAGAGGACTTTGCAGCTGTAGAAAAAGAGAAGTATAGAAGGTGTTAGTAACAAGCAATACTTACAAGATCAATAATGTATAGTGTCTCCTATATTGGACGAATGTTTGGAACATACGAGATAGAAAGTTCTTGCTGAAGTTGCCAGTTTCCTTGAAGAGCTGCTCAAAATGAGGCTTACAGTACAAAACACCATCCATTGAAGAATAATTACTCAGCTGAAAGAATTTAACAAGTTATTTTAGAACAACTTCTCACATTCTTACCCCCCAAAAAATGCTCGGCTTATATATATATAAGCTCAAATTATATTTTATCTGTTTACCTTTTAAACCTCACACAGTACTCACTCTAATTGTCCATGAAAACCCTCAAAAGAAGGGAGCCAGAGAGAGGTAGAGAGAGAACAGTTTTATAAACATGGCTCTGAGAGGAGAGATAATTAATGAAACCAAGGGTTTGTTTGGGAGGCTGTTTGGGAGGCTGTTTTGCTCTTTTGATTTTCTGTAACTGAACGGATGGCTTTTAAGGTAAGGATTTATGTGGGAGAAAAACCAGTTTTAATTGTTCAGAAGAATACATCATCTGTAGGATAATAACTAAAAAATGATGATAAATAAAAATAGTTACCCAAACACCGTCTTTTCTTACTTATTGTTGTTTTGAAAACAGTTCCTCATACACTCCCTATAACTTTTCAATTTAAAGATCCTTCAACTTTCTCCATTCTTTTTGAAGTTCAAGTGAGGCAAAACAGTTGAATATTAAGGATAACATAAAAGAAAAGCTATCACTGAGTCCTGAAAATATAGTGATGTACCTTAAGAGTTCCTTTGCAATGGCTACATTTGAAACATGACTTGTGGAAAGAAACTCCATCAGCAGATAACTGATCTACAGGGTACACAGTTTTGTCACAAGCTTTGCACTTCTGTTGGGTGCCAATAAACGACATCGCTAAAAATCCTTAGAGTAGATCTAACTATTCCCAATCAACCAGAATCTCCTCCAATTCAAAGCCCACCAAGCTATCCCGATCAAACAAACTCCCTTCTCCTATTATCATTTCATCAAACACAATCAAAACACAAAAACCCAGAATAAAAAATTTCAGAAGACGAAGAAAGAAACTGCAACCAATGAGTTGGGAATCACAGAAAATAAAGCCGATGAGCTAAGAGGATCAAACCCAGATCAAAATGCTGAAGGAACAAGATCTTGATTAGAGCTGAAATGCAATCGAAATGGAAGAAGGGTACCTCTCAAATCATGAAAGTAACATAATGCAGGGAATGTATTTGGTTATAGCAAGTGGAGCAGGGAAGAAAAAGATAAAGAAATGAAAGATAAAGCGAAAGGCAGAAACAAATAATTTATGATAGATTATTCACAGCGTCGATTTTCTTTATAGAGGAAAAAAGAGATAAAGTGAAAAGGGATCTGAGGAAATATCTTTGCCGGAAAAACACACATTGCTTGCTTAAACTTTACTCCCTCCGGGTGTGACTTTCTACTTCAACTTTTTTCAGTACTGGAGCTCCACCATCGGCATTCTGCAGAGTAACGACGTGTCGTTGTGTCTCGTTCGCCTTCTATTTTATAATTTAGACTTCAGTCGTCTGTCGTCTAGCCATGGTTATGCTTTGACGATTTTGATAGTGGATTAAGTCTCTTAATTGTAGATTTTAACTCTCAATTAGTTCATAAGAGTTTAGCTTGATTGATGGTGACTGAGGACCATGTTGTATGGATAAAAATAAAATCCCCAAACTGTTCATAGTTAATCTATATTAATAGTTTGTTGTCAAAATTTTATGGACTAAATATCAATTAATTCAAAACTATTTTGAAGGTTTAGTAATAGAAGTTTTTATAAGTATGACCCATTTTCAAAGTTATTTATGATTATTATCCACTCGTTACATACAAATTACACTATCCTTATAATCGTGTCATGTTCGGTCAATCATTTAGGGATGATTAGATATATTGTAACCCTAATGCATTGACAGTCTCTATTGCAATAAAAATTTCCACGACAAACTTACACATTATCTGTTGGTGTTATCAATGGATAACCATCTCCACTGATGTTGTTGACGAGTAGTGATTTTTGTTAGGCTACTTCAAATTTGTGCATCTTTCCTATTATGTATTTGAAAGTTGAAGGATTAATTGTTGTCTAATAAAAAGTATGGATTGATTGAAAGTTTTGTTTGATTTGAAAGCATTGACCGGTTGAAAACTTCCTATTTGAAAGTATTGAGAGAGGGATTGGTGTGCAGGTTTGGAATCAAATTCGTAGAAATTGAATGTCTGTAGACTTATTTGATCGGAGTTTTGATTCTGGGAATTATAAATGCTTGTGTGTTAGGTGTAGGATTTGGGAATTTGTATTTTTTATGCCTATATTTGGGTGTTGGTTTTGAATTACTGAATTTAGCTAATATATTTGGTTTAGTTTTTTTTTATGAGTTGTATATCTTAAATTTATCATGTATCAAGATTTTAATTGATTTTTTTTCATATTTTGTACTTCTAATTCAATTTTTTTAACTCTATTGATTTTTCACGACAATAATGTAAATATGAAAAATTTTAATATTCAATAACAATAAATTTGATTACACTTACATTAACATGAATGGTATAATTATGAATATTACAAACCATTCATAAAATATAATAAGTTGAATAATGTTCACGAAAGTTTCAGTTAAGCGACATTAAAAGGGTTTAATAGTTTTAAAATAAGTATAACCAAAAGAATCATGCAAAGCAAAAGTCACTTACCTTTTAGCCATAGTTATGGCTATGTTGCCCTCCTGTGATGTGCATGTAATGTATCTTAAATCACTTCTATCTAATGAGTTTAAATCAATCCAATAAGTTCTAAGCCTTTAGTTAAATTGACCAATGAAAAAATAAAAAAATGTTATTAAGCTAAAAATAAATGCTGATACATGTGATATATATTTAAATTTTATATCATATTACCAATATATTAATATTTGATTTATATATACTTGATAGTTCATCTATTTTCACCCAAGAAAAATATAACAAAATAAACAAAATCTCATATTAGTTTTAAACAAGGAAGAGAAAATAGATGATTAAAAAAGATGATCTAATAATTATTATTATTATAAAAAAACTAAAGAAGAAAAGAAAATAGGAATAAAAAATATTTTAAAAAAAGTTACTGTAATTAAATAAAAGGCCTATTTGGAAAATGAATCAAAGAAAAAAAATTTAAAAATTCATTTTTATTAATTCTTTAAGGTTTATGGCGGTTGCCAAAGTTGTGGTCCGGAAGTTTGGCGACGGACTTGTCAAAAGTGACACCCAATAGTCGGTCAACAATAGTCGACGAGGGTGGTGTTTGGGATTGGCAGACAAATATTTTCTATGATTGAATTAGAAAAAAAAAAGTAATCAATGGACTTGAATATTGTTTACTATTCAAACTCATGATAAATAGTGTAAGAAGCCTTGGTGAAGATCATTGCCAACGTCTAATTAAAACGGTTGAATAAGAAATTTTGGAACGAATCACAAATTGCTACATCATTTACTAAAATAATTGTATTTAGAATTAACTAAAAATTGGCATGTGTCTCAAATTAAATTTAAAGACAAATTGGACAATTCTGTCACAGGTTTATTATGACAATTGGATCAAATTAATTATTTTGATTCAATTAAATATTATTTAGTTAGGCTAAAATTCAATTGACCCAAAAAAATAAGTTTAGTAAAACAAATATCACCTAAATACATGTGATTGAGCGCATGAGTATGGTCCCACCAAGCTCAAGTCCATAAAAGAGTCCATAAAAGTAGAGCAAGGAACTCTATAAATGAAAAAGTTCTCTTCATTTGTAAAGAAGACAAATTTTTGACGATCTAGAGAATTTTGCTAAACACCCAAGCTTTCTTGATTCTTGATTGAAGCTCTAAGTCTCCAACTTCACAACTTCAAGAACACCCTCGAAGATGGACTTCAACTTCACTCCAATAACTAATGATAACGATTGGTTGTCGAAACTTCTATAGTTGTAGGTCAGTGACAATCAAAATGATTGATCATCGACGGTCAATAGATTCGGAGTCAACAGTTAAGATGATCGGTCGTCATGAAAGTCGATCGGTTATTATGGTTGATCGTCAAGTTGGCTAATATTTGTTGTCTCGATGATTAATGGTAAGATATTTAAGTGAAAATTTTTCTAAAACATATGGCATTCAATAAAAAAAAAAGTATTTTCTAAACCTATAGGTTTGACTTCTTAATCCATAAATTTTATTATGGTCCAACATGGGTTGACTTTAAATACCAAACGCCCCTTATAAAGGTTTGTATTTTGGAGAAGTATGAAGGTGATGTTTATTAAAATTTGTGAAAGCT
This sequence comes from Cucumis melo, assembly GCF_025177605.1. Classification (NCBI taxonomy): domain Eukaryota; kingdom Viridiplantae; phylum Streptophyta; class Magnoliopsida; order Cucurbitales; family Cucurbitaceae; genus Cucumis; species Cucumis melo. The sequence goes on from NC_066866.1 coordinate 8,538,017, forward strand.
TATTTAAATGTTTTTTTGAGATATTATTTGCTTGAAAGTTTTTGGTTTCAAAAGTTTGAGTAAAAATCTTGAAATGATTTGTATTTAGATTTTCAAAAGTTTTGTTAGTTTGAATTAGAAGATTGGTTGTAATAACTAATAACTTGAACAAAAAATAGTTTGGGCCTTTATGAAGAACACCTCCCTTGGAAATGCGATGAAGAAAATCAGAAATTAATACATATTTGGCGCCTATTGAATTCAATTCCCCAATCATCTTCACTGAATTTGGGTTTCAACCATTTTTCCCGATCACCTCTCGCCAACACTTCAATTTCAATTCTCATATAAACCCTAATCAATCCGTTGAAACAGAAGCCGTTTCCTACTGAGTCATTACAATGTCGAACTCCCTTCAACTTCTTCATGACCTCTGTATTCAGTAAGTTCCTATTGTTCACACGTTCTCTCCTTCTCTTCCTCTCCAATTCCTTGATGTAATTTGTCCTTTTTGTAATTTTAGGTTTTCAGAACCAATCATCAAATCCCTTTCGAATATCTGCGATAAGCCTTCAGAGGGGTCGAATGTCTCTGTTAAACCCATTCTTGAATCCCTTCTACCTCGAAAAACATCACTTCGAATCAGTCCTTCTGAGGACGATATTTACTCCTCCATCAAAGACTTCACACTGGCATGTGCTTTAATATTGTCTTCCCGTTCCTCGACCTTTGACCTTCTTTCATGGATTACGGAAGACCTCGCACTCACTGCCGAGTCAGCTTTTCGAATGCTCTCAAAGGCCTATGCCTCTGCTTCCTGCCACGGGTTTTCAAAGAACATTGAGGAGCTGGGTTTAGATTTTAGTTTGATACCGGAGGAGAAAAGATTGGTGGTGGAAATCATTCCTAAGGTTCTTCCGTTGTTGAAGGATAGTATTAAGGAGAGCTCGATAGATAAATCTGACGAGGTCGACGAGGTCTCTGCTGCATCAGCGAGGGTGCCTGTGGGGTTTGCTATTGTTGCGGCCCATCAACTTGGATGGTTCATTACTCAGGTCGGAGGTTTTTTTTATTGTTAGATATACTGTAGTTCAATGGACGTTTATGTTTCCGGTATTTTGGGTTGATTGAGGTTTGTTTCTGGATAAATTGTTGCAGATTGATTATCCACATTTGGGGAAGTTGTGTAATTTGGTGATTCCTTGTGGACTGACTGCTCTTGATCACTGGTCACCGGAAGTCAAAGTACGCATTCTGATTTCCCTGTTTGCTATCTCTGATACTTGCCAATTCTGTTGGATTTTAGACTCATGCTGGAAATGGAGCTTAGTATCTTGATTCAGATTTCTGCTGTGTGAACGAGGAGCTTCTCTCTCAATTTCGTAGTTTGCAGTTGCTTATGTTACTGAATGAAAGGGTTTAATTTCTTTTCCTATTTTCAGGGGCAGGGCATGCTTAGTTTTATACATCTTGCAAAAAATGTCAATGCTGCAGAGCTTGGTTGGTATGAAGATGTGATTCTTGATGCATGCTGCTCAAATGTCCCATCAAGTGATGAAATATGGCCTTATGTGGTTGAAATGTCGGTTCTTCTTGCAACTAGCGTTCACAATATGAATCCTCGTAGCTCATGGTAGACTCTTTTTTCTCATCATTTGGTAATAAGTGACAACCTTGCTAGAAGCCTAGAACTCATGCTTATCTGACCTCTAGTTATTTTAACTGTGTGGGTTTTGAATCCTCGTCAAACACACATACACGCATACACATATATATTTTCATTTGCATACTTGCATAGGATTGAAAGGATGGTTAATGAGATGTTGGGTCACTTGGAGCGGCAGCCAAGAAACAAGGAACGTCGCATTGCATGGCTTCGACACATTGAGCCTCTTTTCCATTGTATGGGATTGGTGCTATTGGCTCATACAAGGCGCATATTTCCACTTTTCTTCCAGTGGATGAATGCTGAAGATGATGAGACCACTTTACTAGTAAGTGATATAGATTTGTCATTTGAAATATACAGGATGATATTGTATGGTGAATAATACTTCCTGATAGCACCTACCAATGGGCATTATATATTTGACAACTAGAAGAGAATAATGGAAAATAGGAGGAATGAGAGATGGGAGATTCTCTTCTTTTTTCTCGAAGCAATAAATTACTGTTAAATTGTAATGGTGTTTAGTAGGTAGATTAAATATTATTCATACTATATCTATTCTCTGAATTCTTAAGATATTAACTTAAGACGCTTCTACTTCTGGTTAGTAAGAAAACGTTCTTCTTTGAGAATATATCAGAGGCTTTTAAAAGTTAACTTTCTTGCGTCAAATTCTATTGAAAAATTTCTTGCTTCAGTTTCCTGATTTGCAGTCTATCTGTTAAAGCATCGAAGAATTTTCTCCCCTTTTTTCTTAAAAGATAAAATTCTTACTTTATCCTGCACTGGAAGAGCAAGGGCAGGGACCTTAAATTTCCTACCAATGTTTTCTTCTGCGAAGGAAAGAGCAATCCAATTTGTCCTTCTACCTTTTACAGGTATTTAGTAAATATTGAAAGAAACATACATGTTTACAATGAATTTTGTGAACTCGCATTTTCTCAGTCGAGAAGAAATCACGTCATAGATCTCTAAACAATCAACTCTTAATTGCAAAACTAATACTCTGATCAAACAGGTTTTCGACTCTTGAAGATGCTCTACATTTTGAGTACTATAAAACATGGCCACTTGTTTTGCTGTGATTATAACTTTGTCTCGGTGTTGGTTTTTGAAAGAGAAAGGTTATAGGTGTAATTGTTTATATTTGTGATTCAAGTCCCTTGGGAGTTGGACTGGTGAACATCAGGGTTTCTTGGCTAGTGCTCACTCCTAGAGAGTGAAGACTGCTCTCAAATGTCAACATGTTGCTTTTATCTGCCCGACACGATTGTATAAGTTCAGTTCATTTTGTGTGTACTACCTGGATTTATTGGTTAAATTATCATGTTATAAATGGACAGGTTCTACAGAGAATACAAACAGTTGTGAGGTTAACATGGATAAGGAATACACCATATGTTGAAAGGTAATGAAGTTTATGTTTCACGTTTCTTGGATCTGATATCCTAAACTTTTTCTTTTATGATTTATGGTTTGCTATGTAGTTTGTGCTGGCTACTTTTTTTCCCAGTTTCATCCGTTGAAATTCTGCTGTGCTTTCTTCACCTACTTTTACCTGTTTTCAACTGCTTAATCAAGCTATTCTCAGTTCAAATCAATCAATTTTTCTGCTTGATCCTAAAGTGCCAAATGTAATAGGATCAAGCGGTGATTCTATAGGATTAGTCACGTACCCATGGTTATTTAAGAAAATAATTATAGGAGAGAATCTGTGTGGGAATATAGGGTATATGTTAGGCAATCCTATCCAGCCATATGGGACCGAAGAAATCCATTAATTGAGTATTGGAGAGGACTGGAGGCCTCCATAATTCTGTACTTAGTGTTGGATGAAGTTCAACCAGAGTTTTCAGGATCATGATACAGTTATTCCTTTGCATTACTATTTTGGCATGACATTTAGACGGATTAATTCTGTGTGCATGAAGATCTTTAGAAACAACGTAATATAGCCATCAAGAATAATAACAGGACAACACTTTTTCTCACACTATTTCAATGGCCATCTTCATATTTCTGCCACACGCTGCTGCATTTATCTATTGGTTTAGAACTTTCTCCTCATATAACTATATACTGGTGGCAGATTGGTGGATGAACTTGCAATGTTATACGAAAAGGCCGCAACAAGAAGTTCTGGTGATGCAATCAGAAAGCATATTGTTGATGCACTTATGCTGCTCCAGGAGTAAGAATAGGGCCCTTCTCATATCATGTTTACTTGTCCTGATTGAAACTTGAGGTTCTGATTTTTGGTTATTCTCAGGAGCAAAGGCCAGCAGTTTAAAGCAGCTTGGAACAAGCTCAAGGATCATCAAAACTTGGTTTCGCTTTCTACATCTTTAACAAGATTGGACATCACAGATTGCGTTGACTGTTGAGCATCATCGTATTATAAATAGTGGGAACTCGATAATCTGAAGACTGAATGCAAATTCAACATGAACTCAGAGCTTTGGTTAGCGGTGCCAAAGCATTTTGGGTATAGTTTTCTTTCTTGTACAGTGATTATTGGTATTTTGAAATTCTTGCGTAAGTTTAAGTTTTATTTTCTATGGAAAAACTCAGGAGAGAATATATTAGCTACATGTATAAAATTAGTGCGTTCTTTTAATTTTTTAGCTTCTCTCAATTGGCTCCATCCATAAAATCAAGGAGAAGAGTTAAGTTCAAAGTGTCGTGAAATTTGAACAGCACATAGAGTAACGAGTTCGTCCATTTGATACCAATGTTAGAATGTTAATTTTCATCACTATCAATAGATGTTTCTGTAAATAAAAAATTATAAAACTAATTTTAATTAATAATTTAGTTGTTTTTATTTTTAAATAAAGTTACAAATTTTGTTATTAATATATCTGGTGTGAGATCCAAGCCTAAAAAAGAAAGGGAATCTCGGGGCAATCTTGAGTAATCTCAGGCAAGATGGAAAGCAGAAAGCAAATCTCGATGCTATGACCGGGGCATCTTAGTCCAGGACTACCGAGATAAAGATTAGAAGGGTCTTAAGGATAGGACTTGGTCCATCTTGAGGTATTACTCAACTGAGATTGGAAGTAGAAAGGAAGTTATTAAGAAATCTCGAGTTGTCATGTGGAAACGCAAGCAAGATTTGAAGGTAGAAGGTTCATCTTGAGGCAATCTCAGTGTTTGTTGGGCTGAGATTGAATGTAAAGAAGCAAGCCTAAGGAGATTTTGGGCAATCTCGGCCAGGAGTCCGATCGAGATTGAAGGTAAAAGAGAAAATTGGAAGGATCTCAAGGCTATCTCGGTATTGTGTTGGTTGAGACTAGAGACAGAAAAGAGTTTAATTGGTGATCTCAAGCCAATTCCTGTCGAGATCACTAAAAGTTAAGTGTTTGGTGGAGTTGGAATCCAAGTGTTCAACATATTTCACGCATTTTGCGACTAAGCATAAGCAGACGAGTTTTGGAAACTAAAGGATGACTAATCTATTTTGAAGATTAGTTAAATAAGGAGAAAAGGTCAAGAAAGAATAAGGTTATTTTGAGATTTTTGTTAAGAAATTACTTAAGTTTTGTGCTACTAAAGGATCATCAGGCGAGAAGAAGTTTTAGGGTTTGTACCAAGCATTCTAAGCAAAAGGGAAACTTAGTCCTGTGAGTGACCAAAATATTTTATAGTTATTTCCAAGCATGTTTTCAAACTAGGTTTACGTTGAATGGGTTTGAGTTGTTTAAGCATAAGTTTATAAGTAAAATGATTTAAGCATGTTTAGAGAATTCTGAATGATGTTCTTACTCTTTAGTGAATGATGTACAAACTGTACTCTTGATTTAATCAAAGCATGAATTTAAGCTAGTTTTCCAAAAATGTATGTTATGTAAAAGCATATTTATGACCATATGATTTGAAGGAAAGGATATATTTAAGTCAAGTTTTCAATTAAGTTTTACACGAGTCTATGCCCGTATGTTCTATGCTACCCTTTATAGCAGTTATGTTCACATGGTGGTACTCCATTACTGATGTAGTGGTTGACGAGCCTACATTCATTGAACATCAGGGAATGTGCAATCTTTTGTGCCTACGAGGAGAAGGATACAGTTAGAACTATACCTATGTTAAAAGAAGGACGTCTTTTGACGTGTGGTGTATCTACACCTATGTTTCATGTTAAAGATGGGTCATGGATGAATGTTAAAGTTAAATTTATGCTATGATTTTCCTATATGTTTGAAAATAACATGTTTCATAGGTAAGAAATGTTTTGAAATGGCTAAATGTTTACAAAAGTTAAAGTTTAAGGTTTATGCATAATTATGTTTTAAACTGTCATTTACTACGTTCTTTTGATTTAGCCTTTCAAATTTTTTTCTCACTTTTGAGGTAGTGATCATCGAGCCAAACCTACCCTACATATGCTAAAGTTTATTGTAAGCTAAGGTTACTTTAATTTGTTTGTTAGCATGTTGTTCTTGTGTCATTTATGTAGTTCAATTAAGTTTAGAAGGGTCAACAGGTGGCAGAGAAAGGAGAACGAAATCTGTTGACTTCATTGTCTCTCGGGTCATAAGTAGGTGATCTTTGAGAGGGTGTGACATCTAGATATTGAGATTAACATATGATTGCCCTTTTTTTACTAATATTTTATGAGTATACATCTTAAAACTATCGAAGTGGCCAAACAAATTAATGTTTACGATTTATCAACCCCAATCCCTACTTGGTTAAGTTCAGTTGCATACATCATTGCACTTCCACTTGGCACGTATTGTGGTGATAAACGGCTCATCTCACTATGACCTTCTCTTCTAGTCTATACTACCGAAGGTTATGAGAAAGTCGAAATAGGAGAGCATTCATCTTGTGGTGGACACCAAACATATCTTTATCCTAAAATCGGAGATTGAACAATATATTAATATATTGATGTTATATTTAGTGAATTGTATTTTGGTTAGACAATTATGTAAGTGTGATGTAATAGTGTCGATATTGGTTGTAGTCAAGTTGATGCATTTTGATTTTAAACTTAAATTTTGTCTCAAACCACTATTCATAAATCTATAAAAATTCAAGAGATTAAAAAAGTAAAATTATAAGAGAACCAAATAAATGTCAAATTGTTGTATGATAGTTTTAAATTTTCTAACAATAATTCTCCATTATAAAATGATTTACCCTTTAAAATAAAAATAGTAACGAGTAGTACTAAGTTGCAATAGCAACGGAAATTCCCGCCAAATCTAACTCACTCTCACAGCAACGGAGAAGCACACCCTCAACCTATAACTGCCAATTCAATCGCCGCCCATCACTTCTCTCTCCGGCCCATCTTCCGCCATGTTGCTCCCCTCAACCTTCCTCACCATTTCTCTCTTTCTCTTCTTCTTTCTCTCACTTTCCCATCCAACCAACTCCCTCACCACAATCGGTGTCACCTTCTCTCCCTCCACCGCCACCACCACCGCCAACTCCACCCACCGCCTCCACCCACCCGACTCAGTGGCCAAAGCCATAGATTCCCTCAAACTCACCGCCGTCAGGCTCGAAGATTCCGACCCCAACGTTGTCCGAGCCTTCGCCTACACCAACATCACCCTCCTCCTCACTATCCCTAATTCCATGGTCGCCCCCATCGCCGCCAATCGCTCCGCCGCTCTCCAATGGCTTTACATTCATGTCGTCCCTTTCTACCCTCGAACCATCATCACCACTATCTCCGTTGGTAACAACTTTCTCGAAGCATCCCCCGACTTAACGACGCTTCTTTTACCCGCAATCAGAAATGTTTACACGGCTCTCCGAAATTTGGGGATTCGTCAAATTTCGGTTTCCACTACGTTTTCGTTCGTTAGTATTATGGCAAATCCGTTCCCTCCTTCGGCGGCTAGGTTTCAAGATCCTGTTTCCGATGATGTGATTAGGCCTTTGCTTCAGTTTCTTCGAGACACTAATTCGTCGTTCTTGATCAATATTTACCCTTACAATTTGTACCGATTGAACTCCGAAATCCCAATTGCGTATGCTCTGTTTCAGAATCACCCTTTCAATTTCAGAGATGATGTGGTCACTGGTGTCCGGTACCGGAATCTTTTTGACTCCATGATAGATGCAGTGATTAGTGCAATGGCTGTGGCCGGACACGAGAATGTTCCATTGATCGTGACGGAGACTGGGTGGCCAAGCTTTGGGACCGACCCCAGCGAGGTCGAAGCGAATCCTGCTTACGCGGAAATGTACCTGAAGGGGTTGGTTGCACACCTGAAATCGGGTTTTGGAACGCCGTTGAGGAGGGAAGGAGTGATGCAAACTTACATATATCAGCTGTTTGATGGGGAAGAAGAACAGGGAGCTCGACCTGTGCGAAAATGGGGGCTTCTGTATCCCAATATGACAAAGAAGTATGATGTTGTCTTCTCCAAGTCTGCCAGAATTGGAGAGCAAAGAGCTATTCTAACGATTGCAGCCTGGTGTTTTGGGGTTTTCGCTCTAACGAAGTTGTGGTAAAATCTTACACATTTCATTTTCATAAATTTTTCTTTGGGGTGCTGAAAGTAGGTTAAGCTCTAATTCCTGATGAGTTTAACCTGCGTTTTGTGAATTCTGTGATTCTTGAGCTTTCTGTTGCTGTTTCTTGTTATGGCAACTTCCCTTGATATTAAAGATAGCTTTCATCGTTTGCTTAGATGTCAATGGCTGTAAATTTTCTTTTCTGAATTTTTGTTCAGATGAGTTACAATCTTCAATAGAAAAGTATTCAATGAAGTTTGGTTCTTAGTTTCCATATAGTGATTGCCTCTTTTTGTTTATTGTTTTTGATGAATCATTTGGATATGGTGTATGGTAATTGATAGCGAAGTATTTAATCTTTGACATTGTTATGAAGTATTTCATCTTTGACCTTGTTATGAAGTATTTCATTTACACTGGGAATGGAAAGGTACATGCAAATTGTTATTTTCCATTCTAAACTTTAAAAACACCATTAAAGGATTATCAGATTTCAATGTTATAGTGAAAAGGTGTTCCCTATGGAAAAGATGGTGGGTGGGGGTTCCTAAACATTAGGAGAGTGATTGAATGAATACTTGGAAAAAAAAAAGAGTAAAGTGAAAAACTGGTCTTGAGAGAGGGAACTAGGATAGTAAAAACCAAAAGGTTTCAAACAGGCCTTCAATTTGAATAACATAAAAGGTCAATCAAAGAAATTGTTGCAAATTTCCAGGTCCACAAACAAAATGGTATGAACATGGAGAAGAGGAAAAAAATATAACAAATAATGTGTACAGCTGCTTAGGGTCTGGCTGTTGGTGTCGATGCCGTTGAAGACGAGGAATGTAGGATCAAGTGAAATATACTTGCAATGCCCCTCTCATTACAAGACCATCAAACTATATACAATAATCAGAAAATGACTGCTTAAATTCGCAACTGCCTCCATTGAATGGCATGAACATGATAATACATAGCAACTTCTCCAACAATATGTGCTTCTTTTTTACTAGTTTAGATGAGAGAACTTGTGTGAATCTCAACCAGCTTTAGAGAAGCCTAAATTGACTCGTATTGTGCAACATCTTGGAATGGCTCACATGGCAACAAATTTCCAGAGGAAATCACTATCTAACTTTGCGTGTTTCCTCCATTTTTGATGATTGATATTGAGTACATGGGGTTCGGAAGCTTATAAATACGAGTTCCTACAGATGGTGCTGACAAGGCATCCATGTGGCTGCTCATCACACCTACAACGTGAAATCCCTCGCTCTGCAATGCTGCTCGTTGCCGACTGAAGTATACCGGATGATTGATCTGCATTTCATCATCCGTTCTGCAAGATTTTTTTTTTAAAACAATATATACTTAAATATGTATAATTGCTACAGGACAGATAATCTGTTTATAGAACATAAAAATTATGTCCACATAGGCAGGAAAAAGCTAGGGTCCTAGTATTTCCAGGCATGTTAAGTACTAGTTGAGTATATCCAGGATTTGCCTACCAGTTGAACAAATTTTGTTTGAGAAATAGTTTTGATCTGATATGAAACAGAGCACCTTGATCCAAATTAAAAGGGGAAAAGGAAGAAGGATTTCAAAACATCCTAAAATAATGTAAATTCTTTTGTAAAGCCTGCCCAAATGGAAATATCGAAGATACCTCATAATCAGCTGTAGCCAACCTTTATACCCTTCAGAAGTAAGATGTTCAATAGTGGCGTTCCTATTAACTTCTGACTTTCTTGATATTAAGGTCGTAGGCCATCTGCAAGATCTGAGTTTCTTATACAATTTTAGAAGAAAGTTTTGCTTCAGTCTCTTCGCCTGATCAACACAATCACTGCACTCATAAATAAATGGATTGAGAGAATTTATTTTTATGTTACTCAACCAGGACCCGAAGCAGAAGACTGCAATACAACAAACACTAAATATTGATATTCACACACATAATGTTTTTGCATTTCTCATGGTTAAAGGTAAACTCCATTGAAAATCTAATTTCAAGGTGGAAAGGGATTATGAAGATGAAATATGATGCTAGGGGAAACAAAACTAGCAAAAGACTGAAACGAAATTTGGCGTTATCATGACCAATAATGATAATTATCAATGACAGAAGAGAAAGAAAGAACACCATACAGATATCAGGAACATACCTGGAGATTAGCACGTCGTTGTAATCACCATTTGTGAAAAAAAGGTCATCTATGTCCATCAGCACGATATCTTGACCGTTGTCTACTTTGGCAGCACTACAGAAATAATTTTCGACCACCAGCAGTGAAGAATCCAAATCTCTTTCATACTGACCAGTTCTAATGTACTGAATGGCAAAATCTTTGCAAAATGAAGGTATGCCATCTGTTTCCAAGCTATTTAGCTCCAAATGCACAGATAGAGCCTTGCAATAGTCATAATCAACACTTGATCTCTGAATCTCAACAACTCCTTCACTTCTGTTTTGACAATATTGCAACATTACAGTCAATGAGACCAGTAGAGTGATAAGTAACACTCCAACAGTAGCTAGAGCACCAACGAAAATCGTTGCTGTTAAAGGTGTCATGTAGAATCCTGACTCTATGATATAGCGGCTTCCCATATCTGCCTCATTAAAAGGATAACAATAACTACTCAGGGTTCAAATGAGCCTCAAATGCCAGTAAAAGTTCTTCCATGACATTGCTATATGTCAATAACCTATAACTGCTACGTTGACTATCACAAGAATGATAAACACGTGTATCAGATTAGTCTCACTCGTTTTCAAATTACGGCCTATTAATGATAATAGGTAAATGGTTGTTTCTATGAGTATTCAAAAAGTGGTTTGGGGAGATATTTTTCTTTAGTGCTTCTATTCATTTTTTGTTCTCCTTCAATTAAAGACATCATAGATTCATAAATCTAGTCATATACTGCAAAATTTGACTGCTCATTATATTGACTACATAATAGAGACTGCAGGATAGAATTAAAAAAAAGGTTATGAAAAGAGAAATATTAGTTACCAGATATTTTGAGTATCAATTCTTTTCCATTAATGCTAATTCAAATACTTTTTGCAAATCTCCACTGTTATTTCCTAAGAGGATAACTTATCCTCCTTTTGTGCACATCTTTACATTAGTTCATATCCTTTTCTATGTTTCTCACTTGGAAATAATATATTTATATTTCTTTCTGCTTTTCTTTTTTTGTAATGTATTTTCTGACAATAAGTAGCTACGAAAGAATCCTCAACATCAGAAAATTGTATCCTGTATCTATCTTATTAGTTATTACTAACAAAGAGTAATTCTTAACATAAAAAGGATCTTAAATCACCAATTGACCTACAAGTTTAAGTTGATGGGTGAAGGTAATTTAATATAATATCAAACAAAAGGAAATTATATTTGACAAAGTGATAAAGGCAATAACAAAATCCTCATGAAATCAAACATTCCATATCTGGAAGGTTTTTGGATTCTGTTGTTACTTCTGTGAAACAAACCAAACATGCTTCTCTTTCAGTAAACTGATTCATCTTCGAGAAAAGAGACCGTAAGGGAAAGAAAAGGATGTACTAAACTCCATACCTGAATTCCCAGAACTTCCCCCAGTAGAATGGCTCTGAGTAGAGAACTGGCGCTCCATTTCATTCCCATAAGCAGACATTGTTCAAAGAAATTCCAATATAGGTCATCTGCAATTATCTCAAATAATATTCAGGTTTCAAATCTTAGAAAACAAAGAGATATCAGCATTAAGAAGCAATTTCAATCAAAAGTTTGAACATCCCTATACAGAACCAAAAAAAAAAAAAAAAAAAAAAAAAAAAAAAAAAAATTGCAAGCAAGCTTGAGATTGTTGACTTACCCAACGGCAGAAAGCTCTTCGATCAACCTGTGAAATGAAACCCAATTTCAAAACCCATTTAGTATTAAGATCAGAAGTAAACAGATATGGAGGGTATTAAGGGATTCAGGATTGGGTACGAACACCATACCAATAATTTTCGAAGAGTTACCAAGTTGAACACAGAAATTCATGGTGGGTCATAAGCTATCAATTTCTGGGCAAAGAGACGAGAGTTTCTTTTTTATGGGTTTTGTCCGAGAGGTGGGAAAAACTCGAAAAACGTAAGAAAATTAATGCCCAAATGGAAGTGAAAGCGAAATATGTAGGAAGGAATGGGTCTGTAAAAGATTCGAAGAAACGATCAAGGAACCATAATTAAAAGGTAGGACTCTTCACTGCTGCATACATCATCCTGCCAAATAAGCTTATAAAATGAGTTTTATAGTTCCACTTATTACCTTTCATAAAAATGACACTAAATAAATAATTCAACACCTAAAATGTAAAAAATATATATATACACACACACACATGATCCACTCCATAAGCTAAAATGTGTTATATCTAGAAAATAGAAAAAAGAGTACGTGATACACTTTAAATATCTTATTCTTAATTTGTCGCTGTAATTTTCCTTCTTTTATTTTCTATCATCTTTACTTAGTTTTATTATTTGAATTTTCACACTAACTTTAGTGATGATGAAGTAGAATGACATACCTTAATTTCTCCTTTGAAACTTGTTGCTTTCATTTATGATAAATTTTGTTTGAGAAACTTTTCTTATTTATATAGGTTTTAAAAAGAAACCCTTTTGGAAAATTCATGTGAAAAAGTGAATGGTAGAAAGGAGGTTGAAAAATAAATAGGATTAAACTTTCGTGTAATTATTGGACCTATTTATTTAGGATACATTAGAAAAAAATTTTAAAAGTCGTTTGGTTGAACCATGACATGGAAATGGTATTAGAATTTTATGAAAAAAAATATTTTGTATTTAATTTATGTAATTAAGTTTGAAAGGGAAAAATATCATTCAATGCATTGATAAAAAAATAATCAAGAATATGTTAAAAATTTTATCATAAATATTTGAAAGTTTGGCTAATTTATAATTAAAACTAACGAGAATATCATTCTAATTTTAATTATAATTAAATAATGTAAGAAAATATATTTGGTTTAAATTATATAAAAAAAATAAAATAAGAAAATGATAAGTGAAAGAAAAGGTTTAAACAATAACAATAAAAGAAAAAGAAGGTTGGTGGAGATAATTGAAAAAACTTCACCCTTTGCAAGGTAAAGGGTGGAAGGTAATAAAAATGTTAGGAAATTGATATTTCCAAGAAAATGTACAAAACTCATCAAATAAATATGGACTTCAAATGCCCAAACACATTCTCACCCCAATATGTATGTATACATCAATGTTACAACAAACATGCATACTTACATATTGAATGGAACATTTTAACAAAATAAAAAAGGATTTCAAAATCTAGTTTTGTTTTATTTTATTTTGAACAAAATTAAACCTTAAATTTTTCACACATAGATTGTTATTTGTTTTATAAGTGGCATGAATTTAGACTTCAAATCATAATTTTGTTTTATAAAACCAAAAAGTCCACTTTCATACTTTATTCTCTTGGGGAGGTAGTCATTCATTCCATGTTTTTTTCTATTAAAATTCTCTTCTTTGGTGAAATGAAAATTTAGGCAGATGTGATTGGCTCCAGAAGCTGAGCTTAAATTATACGCAGGTATTACTGTAAAGATTCAAGAAACTGAAGTAGAAATATCTATAAATTATAAATAAAATAGACTTATTCTTTGATTGGTCTAATGAAAACCTTGAAAATTGATTCTTGGATGATATTTAAGTTCATGAAATTTGAAACTTAGACATATAGATGACATACCAAACCAAAATTTAATACTATGCATTTGTAACGTTTTCTTACATTTCATTTCATGTTAGAATGAATTTTGTTTTTTTAAGTTCAATATGTGGTATGAGGCGAAAGATTCTTATTTGCCTTAACCAAGCTATACTTGGGTTGACAGCGTCTTTCAAATTAACCATAGACAAAATATACAAACACTTCATCTCACGAACTTCATGCATTTATTAAGTTACATAAATTTTGTAAGAAGGTCAGAAATAGGAATAGGAATGCGAAGGTAGAACCAAAGTTGTACGCTCATCAAATGTTGTACATCACTTGCAAAAATGTGACCTTGTCAAATCAATGCCCCGGAATTTAAAAGAGCTCACCTCTGTTCACAAGATTCAAGGCCATGTCTACATCCCTAGCCAATTCAACCGCTGCTCCAACATAGCTATGAGGTGTTAGTTCCAACAGATTTGTCTTGGCTTCTTTAGGTAATTCCAACCCTTCAATAAATCTCCTTATACTTTCCTTGGTAACTGTTTTTCCTCTGGTTAGTTCCTTTAGCTTCTCATAAGGCTCTGGAACACCGTATCGTCGCATGACCTTCAAGAAATAGATAATCAGATAATCGATGATTAAGCAAATACAACCCCGTTGTTAACCCCAATAAGAAACTTCATGAACTCTATAGTGACCAATCTGATTGCTACAAGGCTACTATAATCAGCTCCAAGCAAACGACCAGCAGTCTCAGGAGAGTTTACACAACACTAGCACCGAGGGAACAATTAAAAAAAAAATGCTTAGCAAGATACGTACTGTCTGTATTGGTTCGGCAAGGACCTCCCAGGATTGGTCCAAATCTTCATTGATACGGCTTTCATTGACCTATAACACAATGAGAGTTGAGTTTAAGATATGCCCAACATAATATGGACAAAACCAGGAGGAAGACTGTTAAAAGCCTTAAAACATATGAGGTTTAAAAAGCAAAGAATGTAATAGTTGCATTACATCAGTCTGTGAACGTGCTTCTTCTAAATCACCCAGATGATGCTAAATGTTACCCGTGCTTCATAGCAGCCAGTATTTTAAAAGCTACTTCAGCACGTCCGCAGATGAATTCTTTCATTTGGATAAGTTATTATAGACTTCAACTTCCACTAGAACCAGGGGTTCTCAGTTATCTTAACCACAAATCAGGTCCAATTCTATTGAATCTCCAACTCTCTTTCTCATTAATGTTATACGCTCACTCACTCTTTTTTTCTCTTTAACTTTCTCCCAATACCCATCAGCAAAACTTGAGTGGTCATGAATCATAACCCACCCAAGAAGAAGAAAAAGTCAATTTTCATGCCATCAGACAGAACTCCCATCATTCAGAAAAACTAATGATCATTAAAGTTTATTGTGTTCATTATGTTATGAGTACCTGAAGCTTTGATATACCCTGAAGTGTACTTTTGTAGGCAAGAAGAGAGTGTCCAAGTCCAACTCCCATATTTCTTAAAACAGTAGAATCAGTCAAGTCACGCTACAAAAGAGAAAGAAGTTTTCCAAGTTAAATACAATCACAGTAGACCTCCATGAAATGAAAATTTTGATGAGTACGATGTTCCTTTGAAATTACATTATTAAATATACTTTTAAGTTACCATTTACCAAGTTTAAGAATTGACGAGAAGATCAAATGTCAAAACGAAGGTATCTTATATAAAAAAAAAAAAGTCAAAACAAAGGTATACCTGCCACCGAGATATGGGTAACTTCTCGCTTAATTGGGCCAATGCTCCATTAGCTACACCAAGATTACCTTCACTATTTTCAAAATCAATGGGATTTACTTTGTGAGGCATTGTTGAAGAACCAATCTCACCTACCTTTGTTATCTGCACAAAATAGTGATCATATAATCAATCTTTTCTTCCATAATAAATAGGAATGATTAGATACTCTAAAATACTGACCTGTTTAAAATAGCCCAAAGATATATAACCCCAAATATCTCTGTCAAAATCAATCAAGATATTATTGTATCTCACAATGGTAAAAAAGAGTTTAGCCATGTAGTCATGAGTTTCAATCTGAAAAAAAAAATGTACAATTATATAGTTAGCAATTTTGCATAATAACCAAATCTATACATGTCAATTATATAATTTCGGAAGAAAAGCATTGCATCTTTGTTTACTGAAGCAAATTTACACACTTATTCTTCAAAGTCAAGGAAAACCCACAAACAAGATCCTCTATTGACTAGTATATATTTAGCCACTTACGCCCAGCAAAGAATGAAACATCAAAGGAAAAGCCTAAACAAATGTTTTCATCAAAAGGCAAGTCAAATTTCAATATAAAGACAAACCTGAGTTACGTAGGGATTGAAGCTCAATCCCAAAGAGTTCACAAACTCTTCAGCCACTTTAGGCCAGTTAACATTTGGATATGCAACAAGATGTGCATTATAGTTTCCAACTGCACCAGCAAACTTTCCCATTATCTTGACCTTGGAAACTTCCGACCTTTCTCTACCTAGTCTAACTGCAAAAATTGCCATTTCCTTTCCCAGGGTTGAAGGTGATGCTGGCTATAAAATAAGAGAAACAAACACAAAAGGGTTTTGCTCATAAGAATGGAACACATTTTTAAGTCACTAAAATTCAACATGCTAAGAATGACATAAGCACCAAACCATGAAATAGTTTTGGATCTAAACAGTCAAAAAGATGAATAGAACATATATTTTGTCAGCCTAAAACCTGTCCATGGGTGCGGCAAAGAATTGGAATGCAAGCATTATCTTTGGCCATGGTGCTTATTGCATTTGTCAGCTTGTCCATGAAAGGAAGCATAACATTTTCCAATGACTCTTTCAGCATGAGTCCATGTGCAAGATTGTTAATGTCCTCAGAAGTGCAAGAGAAATGAAAAAACTCAAGCACCTGAAATGCAAAGAAGAATAGTTAAGAGATCTTACAAAGTTCTACTAACATATACAATTTTACATTATCAATGCTCTACTAACATATACAAGAAAAACAGTTTCTTTACAAACGGGAAATAGCAAGGTAAATCCCACCTTAGAAATCTCAGGATGTGATTGACACCTCTGTTTTAAGAAATATTCAACAGCTTTCACATCATGGTTTGTCACTCTTTCGATTTTTTTAATCTCCAAAGCATCATCCTCACAGAAATTGTCAATAATCCCTAGTAAAAATGAAGAAGCATCTTTACTGAATCTTGGGACCTCAATGATTTCAGGTATTTCCGACAGCTTCACTAGCCATTTGATCTAAAGCATAGTAGAAAACAAAAAATCCCTTCAATCGATCATATTATAAAAACAAAGACCTTCCTCCCATCACACTAAAATCAAAATGAAACTTAATAAACCTGCAAGGAGAACATCAAATAAACTCATATAACTACATTATACGAAACCAATCAATCAAATTCAAAAAGTACCTCAACAAGAACCCTGAAGAAGATTAACCCATATTCGCTTAAATAAGGGGCCAAGTCCTTGACCTTACCCCAATAACGACCATCTAATGGGGATAAAGCAACCAAACTCGAAAGCTCATGTATAACATTGACCTTCTTCTGAGTAAAAGGAAAATAAAACAAAATCACAATTCGACATAAAAAGAAACAGAAATAACTCCTATATCATCGTCGTTCAAATATCTAAAGAAACAGAATTGAAACACAAGCAATAAAAAAAATCTAATTCAGCTAAACAAGCATAAAAGAAGAACCTTTTCCATTGGTACTTGGAAGTCATTGAGAATGGCTTTGCAATAGAAATTTGTTGGGGGTTTATAAAAGGAACCATTTCGAAAAATAGTAGAGGGTTCTTTAGAAAGTTGAAAACCCTTTGCCGCGCATAAGAATGGAGGCTGGTCCAAAACCCTACAGTTCGCTCCAATCTCCATGGAAGTTTTTAAGAGTATTGTGAGCTAAAACCCTTCTCTCTCGGCTTTTTTTCTCAACCGGCGCTTCAATCTTTCAGGAGAACAAAAACAAAAAATTTCAACTGGATTTACACACTGTGCAACCACGTTACACTTTTCGTTTTTAATTTTCAAAAAATTTAAGGGCTTTTCTTTGTTTTACTTTTTTTTTTTTTTTTTTTCTCTGTTTAATTTATTAAGATTAATTTCAAAAATATTTACGACCCACTCAAATATTTTATAATTTTCTGGTTTGCCCTTTTTAACTACGAATCATCCTTTCTATTTAAATATCTTCTATTTCAAATTTGAAAAAGTGCCATTTATGATTGATCTTAAAATCTTTTATTCACAAATGTCTTTTATGAGATTTATGCACATATAAGATGGATGAATCTTAAAAAAAAAAAAAAAAGATAAAGTTGTAGTCAAAATACTTTGTGATTTTTTTTTTCTAAATTAATCAAACTACTTGATTTAAATTTGAAATAAAGGTTGGATGAACCTTAATTTAAGAAAAGTAGAAGGTTTTACTAATTTGATTTGAGGACAAAGATTTAAATTTTATTTTATGAAATAAAGTTCGAAATAATTAATTTTGATTTTGAGATAAAATGATCGATTTTAATTTTGAGATAAATAGGATGTATAATTGCAGTATTGTGGGTGGGAGGATGATTCTTGCAAATGGGAGCATTTAGGTGCTTCTTAATTAATGAAAAAACCATATTTTACTCCATTTATCATGTAACTTTCATATTTGGAGGGAGGGTATTTGTGTATTGATCTCTGCTCTTAAAATGTTTTATATGCCCAATTTATTTGCTTCACATCCCTAACATCCCCCGTTGAAAATGATGTACCACATTTAAAACCGGTCCACAATTTTCATCAACTACCTCATCTATTATACACAATTGGAACATCGATCTTAATTATATTATATTTATAATTAATACTTTTTTAAATATTGAAAAATAAATTAAAATATCTATCAAATAAACTTTTATCATGGTTTATAAGTGCCACTAATAGAAACATATTACTGCCTATTGATAATTGTCTATCAATGTCTATTATTGATATAATCTGAAATTTTGCTATATATTAGTAAATATTTTGTGAAATTTGCTATTTTTTTTAATTCCCCTTTACAAAATGGTTGAGTAAATGAGCCAAACACGATCTAATCAACTTTATGATTGAGATATTAACAAAAGTTAATCACATTTACACCATTTTTCATTAGAGACATTGAGGCGTTAGTTCAATTCGGTATTTGATTAAAATTTAGCCATGTTTATATATTCGTAATGAAAATTGGTGTAAATGTAATGAAATTTCAATGATGGTTTTGATCGCGTTAACTTAAACCTATGAATTTGGTCAAGTCTATTGTTAACATTAGAATTAATCTTAAATCTAATGGCCAAACCTCAACACTAAAGGTAATGGTTTAGTAAATATGTCAACAACTCTTCTTTAAATGACCAACAATAATGGTAACCATAGCTGATATGATAATTATAAAGTGATGTAATTTTCGAACGTAATCCGATTGATCACCTTCCACTCGTTAACCAATTTGTAACTTTTGTTTATGGATTTAGAAACGTCCCATGTATAATACAAATGGAAAACAAAAATAAAACACATGAGAGCTACTTTTTAAATTACCATTTATTCGTTTCATTTGGATTTTGGACAGGGATCAGCATCCTTTGCGAGTTTAATTTGAAAAGTGATGGGCACATCGTATGCCACCACTATACCAAATTGTGTACATATCATCTTCCGAGTTCCAATCAATGTCTTCCAAATTTCTGAAAACCCCGTCTTCTCTAATCTCACCAAGCCGTAAGATTACATTTTGTCGTAGCAGTAAAGAAACGGGGAGTGTAGTGCTACACGAGCTAGTCGCAATCCAAACGGTAACAATGATCTCCCAAAATTCAAAGCCAGTAGAGCTGAGGAGTGACGGACCATATCTGTTTTCAGGACAATTCCAGAGCCACATATGAACGAGTGATCCAAATTATCCTCACCCCATGTCCACCCACTTGAACATCCTTTCAAGTAACCATAACCCACGCGGCAGAAACTCAATCACTGCCTTATCCACTCCCTTTCCTGCAACTTTGCAGCTCCACTCCCCCCTTCCATGTCCAATCAACACTAGCAGCAGCAGGTTGAGAGAATCAGCGTCCTCTTCATACTTGGGTTGGCTATGGAGACTGGAATTGCTTGCTGTGCTCGCGGGGCTTTTCTCCCCAATCTTTCTTCTCAGCATTCAACTGCTCTTATGTCTCCTTCTTTCGCCACCAGGGTATGTAAAAACCAAACCCATCTCTCTTTTTTTCAATATTTTGGAAATGTGTAGCTGAAGTTTGATGATGGTGGGTGGTATGTGATCAAATTGAATTATAGAGTCTAAAAGCGAGTTCGCTATTTGGGGAGTCATTAAGGCAATTTCCCAAGTCATCGGTGAAGGTGGCATCAAGGCCAAAGAGCGTTCCCCTCAAAACTAGATGTGAGATTGGTGATAGTCTGGTGAGTGTGTTTATGTAATAATATCTGCAGGTTGTTTGTGATAATGCTTGTTTGAAAATGAAAAATTGTTTGTGATTTTAGGAAGAGTTTCTCACCAAAGCAACCCCTGATAAGGGATTGATCAGATTGCTGACGTGCATGGGAGAAGCTTTGAGGACCATTTCCTTCAAAGTCAGGACGGCTTCTTGTGGAGGAACTGCATGTGTCAACTCCTTTGGAGATGAACAACTTGCTGTCGATATGCTTGCTGACAAGCTTCTATTCGAGGTCAGCTTTCGATTAGTCTTGAATGAGAATTGCTTGAAGTAGATTTTTCTTTTTGCTTTTTCTCTTGGGAACTTGGTTATCTTTCTTTAGCATCCATGGATGATATTTTGTAATGAACTATGGAAGAAAAAGTGTAGCTGATTTATGTTCAATCAGCATACGTTTGCATATTAGAGTTTTGATTAAGATATTAGTTTCTTAGGAGATCATTCTAAATCGTGTAGTTTATCTCAATCCATTGCCCAGATTCTGCTATTAAGATACTGTACTAATTTCGGTTTTTGATGAATAGGCCTTGAGATACTCACACTTCTGCAAATATGCTTGCTCTGAAGAAGTGCCAGAACTTCAAGACATGGGAGGCCCTGTTGAAGGTTACATTTCTCAAATCATTAGTGAACAACTCAAGGGTGATTCGTTGATTACTGAAACATTTTATCAAAATATGCGCAGGAGGTTTTAGTGTTGCATTTGACCCACTCGATGGTTCAAGTATTGTCGACACAAACTTCAGTGTTGGCACCATCTTTGGAGTGTGGCCAGGTGATAAGTTGACTGGAGTGAAGGGAAGTGACCAAGTTGCTGCTGCCATGGGAGTTTACGGGCCTCGCACGACATACGTTCTTGCTCTGAAAGACTTTCCTGGCACTCACGAGTTCCTTCTTCTTGACGAAGGTTACTATTTACAACTAAACTGAATTAAAAGCTGTTCCTTAATTGAGAGAATTGCTGGAAGTTATCAATTCAAATCCTTGACTTTTTTGCTTTACTGGGGGTGCTTGGTTAGGCAAATGGCAACATGTTAAAGAGACAACAGAGATTGGGGAAGGAAAACTGTTCTCTCCTGGAAATTTGAGGGCCACATTTGATAACCCTGACTATGACAAGGTTTCTTTTACTTTACCACTTCTAAAAGGCTTGACAAGAGTATTGGCATTTCCCTTTTATATATCTCATCGCAGTAAAACTGTCTCTTACTACCTTCTTGTATCTTTCGATTCAACAGCTGATCAACTACTATGTGAAGGAAAAATACACATTGAGATACACAGGAGGAATGGTTCCTGACGTCAACCAGGTTTTTGACCTTTCTGATCAATCTGCTTCGGAATTTTTTTATTAATGATCGAAAGTAAGAATACTATTTAAGTGACCGTTCTCAAGATAGTTTTGTTTAATTCCATAGATTATTGTGAAAGAGAAGGGGATTTTTACAAACGTGACATCTCCCTCAACTAAAGCTAAGCTGAGGCTGTTATTTGAGGTAGCTCCTTTGGGATTCTTAGTGGAGAAAGCAGGAGGTTACAGCAGTGATGGGCGTCGGTCTGTTCTCGACAAGGTGATCGAGAATCTTGACGAAAGAACCCAAGTTGCATATGGGTCTAAAGAAGAGATCATTCGTTTTGAAGAAACTCTCTATGGATCATCCAGGTTTAAGTCAGGGGTGCCTGTTGGTGCTGCAGTTTAAGCTTAAGCAGTGAAAGAACATTTTCCCCAATTTTTTTCCTACCTTTGCTTGTTGAAAACAGAATTTAATCTTTCAGTAGAAGCTTGTATGAATTGTATGATAGAAATGAAAATGTTCAAGCTATTTTGAAGTTTGGCATCACAGCTTCGAAGGTTAAAATTTTCTTGTAAAAGTAATTTTTTAGAAGCCAAACGAACTAGCTTCTCTGAGCTCGGTTTGCCATGCAAACACCTACCAATAAACTGTAATTTTCCTAAATCGTTAAAATTAATCACGTCTAGAATAAGATGAATCATCACAGCCAGCAATAATGGAGCATGATGAGATTTCTAGCTGTCGTACCCCTTGAGGAAAGTAAATTTGATGACTAACATAAACTTTTGGCACTTTCTGCATATACAATAGTATTGTAAATATCAAAGATGTTGACCTTGGATTTATCTCCTGTAAAGCTCCAGCCTCTCTTGTTACCTTACGTGCTAAACTTAGCTTTACGTGTTCTAAGATTTATACCAAGAAATTAAATGTCTTCTGATAAAGCTTCTTTGTAACATACTTCTCCATGTTTGGCTTGCTATCTGAGATAATTTGGAGTAGAGGCACTGGCATGAGCATGGTGAGTTGAAAGCTTCACTGCCTATATTTTCTCTATGAAACTTCCTTGAGTTTTCTGTTTCTTCCAGTCTTTATGAAATCAATACTTGCTAAAAATCCACAAGAAAAAGAGTGAAATTTGATGTATTTTGCAAGTGCACTGATGCAGGCATATCAAGGAAAGAATGGGAAATGGCAAGGATCAGTAGGGGGCTTAGTTGATGCACCGATGGACAAAGTATGGCCAGTGGTCACTCAATCCAAAAGGCTACAGGAGTGGATGCCAATGGTTGAGAGATGCACCGATGTAGCCGGAGAGGAAGGCGTTCCAGGCTACGAAAGGGTCGTTTCAGGCTTCATGTTCCCGCTGAAAGATGGAGAAAGGTCATGGATCAGAGAGAAGCTGCTTTCCATGGACCCATCAGCTCACTGTTACAGTTACAAACTGGAAGCAAGCAACGTGGGCTTAGATGGATCCGTCAACACATTAAAGCTTGTGGACTATGGAGAAGATTCAACATTAATTGAATGGAAGTTTGAGATAAATCCTTTGGAAGGTGTTTGTGAAGAGAGCATCATTGATTATCTGGGATTTCTTTACAAATCTTGCATCAACAAAATTGAAGGTGCCATTCAAGCAGCCGCAGCAGAATCTAAATATGTTTGAGTAGAAACCGTTTCTTTTCTAAACTTTGATAGGTAACAATTTAACTCTCACGTAATAGGAAACAGCAGAATCTAAACTTTGGTAAGTAACAATTTAGTTGAATTTAGTCCTCAACGTAGATGGAATTTACCAAAGTTTAATGTCAACTTTTACCTAATGTAGATTTGTATTTCAAAAATTGTTGAGTATTCAATTAATTTATCAATTTACTTATGCAAAAAAATTCATTAATTTTTAAGACAACGAAATTGTTGCATAATAAAGTGACAAAAAGACAATCGCGCCAGGTAGGGGTCGAACCTACGACTTTCTGCTTAGGAAACAGACGCTCTATCCACTGAGCTACAGGCGCTGTTTGTCAAGAGGAATAATATCAAATATTTCTAAATTAAATTTCTCTTCAAACTACCGTTTGCTTTGATTTGTAACTGTTTTCTTTATGCTTTCGCTTCGTTTCATTTCATTGTTGAGATTTAGAAAATCTCAGATCAAATAATTAATTAAAAACAATATGTTTATGACTGACAAAGTTTAAATAGTTAAAAAATAATAATCGAAAATTTAGTTTTAATGAGTTTTTTTTCCTATGATATCAATTAAATTGTCACAACAACTTAATTGAACAAAATTTAAAATATTAAGAGATCGAAGTTTATATATTAAATTGTTGCCTCCCTAGAATTTCAGATCAAAAGTGATTTATACACTTTATTTAAATATTATGGGTGTGTTTGGGCCTCGGGTTTAGAGGGAAAAGGAAAAAGATTTTGGGCCAAACCTTGTTTGGCCCAAGTATTTTGTTGAAAGGGGATTAGGGTTATCCTAATCCCCCTTTTAACCTATCTTCTCTACTTCCTTAGCCGTCGTACGCGTCTCCTAACCCTACCATTTTCCGATCTGATGCCGTACATCTTCTCGCGATTTTCCTAACGTTTTCCCTTCATTATCTTCCATTTTTTTCTCTGATTACTTCCCTTTTACCGATCTCTTCTCTTTCCGTCTTGAAATTAATTTACATCTCCTTCGTTGAATTCGAAGGAGATGTTCGTGTTCTTCGTCCTCCATTTTTTGCCCTACTCTTCCCGAAACCCTTCTTAATCTCTCTGTTTCGTTGATCGGTTGCCACCAACGTGCGTGACCTCCGAAACATTTCTCATCCTCTCTCCATATTTCCATACCCTTCGTATGCCGAACAAACCCTTGCCGCTCCCCACTCTTGCCAGTCCTAGAACGAGTTTACTACACTTTTTTCATACCGAACAACCATTTATGGTAGATGCTACACTAAATCGTGAAAGGAATTCGAGTACGGGCATGGCGGAGCACGGCAGGGGTCTTCGGTGTGCACCAAAGGTATGGTCAGCCGATGATGAGCATTGTGGTGGTCAATCTGATTACATTATGAAATTTTTTTTCTTATTATCAGTCTAATATTTATTCCTCTTCGCGGTGCTGAGTTTAATTTAGGCCTTATGTTGAAATTTTGTTTACTGCCTCGTCTGTGAAGTTCATTAATCATCCGCGCTCTCTGTTTTTCATATGAATTCCGAATTTCTTCTATCATCCGCACTCTCTGTTATTCACATGTATTTCATATGTTGTAATTCATATGTTCTTCTGCCTCCTAATGAGCTAAATTTTGTGGTAATATCCATGCTGTTGAACATGTTTTTATTTGTTTTGCCTACTGTTCAAAAAAATGTCATAATGTCATGGATACTGTGTGCTTCTGTTGAAAAAGATTACCTACTTCCTTCAAGTTTGACTGAATTTGTGAAATCCCCTTTTTTATGGGATTCTTGTTGGGTTTCTTTACTGCTGGTTTATACTCCCTTTACTATATAATGGACCCTTCCTCCTTCCATTCCATATTCAACTAACTATCCTTTTTGGTATACTTGCATTTGTATTTGGTATGTTATTCAAATTCCATTGTTATACTTGCATTCCATTCTTTGTTATATGGTATGTTTATCATGTTTCCAACGACAATTGATATTTTTTCAACTATGCTAATTTTTTTTTTCAATTCAGCCCCTGTGTTTCACCTTCTTTGCCTTTGTCTGTATTTTACAAAAGAGTGCTTTTGTAAATTTGTTTCCTGCTGCACTGTGACAAGTAATGCTTTGTTTCCTTCTGCACTGTCACAAGTAATGGTTGCTGTATTTTATGTCTGTATTTGGTTGCTTCTGTTTTACATATGATGTTATGAACTCGACCGCAAAAAATGGTACCGTAACTGCGTTCTTCTTGAACGTCTTTGCGGTAATCAAATTAACTCTGTGTTTCGCCTTCTTTGCCTTTGTCTGTATTTTACAAAAGAGTGTTTTTGTAAATTTGTTTCCTGCTGCACTATGACAAGTAATGCTTTGTTTCCTTCTGCACTGTCACAAGTAATGGTTGCTGTATTTTATGTCTGTATTTGGTTGCTTCTGTTTTACATATGATGTTATGAACTCCACCGCAAAAAATGGTACCGTAACTGCGTTCTTCTTGAACGTCTTTGCGGTAATCAAATTAACTCTGAGGCTATGTTCTTTTACATACATTATGTACTCACACCTTGTTTGATTTTTTGACCCGTTCCATGGATTTGTGAAGTTTCGTTTCGGTTAAGGTATGTTTCATTTTCGTTTTGTCATTCATTTTTTTACAATACGTTATTCTTACCGGCACGCATATGTAATAACAAACTATTTTTTTGTCTATATCTTCAGGTTGTAAAGGTTGAAGCATTCGTAAACGAGGTACTACGGTTATAAAACTCCTTCTTTGACGAAGTCCATCTATATATTCCTGTACTTAGTTGTTTTATTACATTTTTGTTTCAATTATAAATCCTCAGACGTTTACATTTGTTTAACTCTCTCTCTATCTCTCTCTCGCTGTCTATATATATATCTCCAATAAACCATCATACGGAATGTGTCATTTCTAGATTTTCAAATAGTCCTCTATTTCCTTTTTTGTTGTGTTGGTGAGTGATCATGTATGTCTTCCAACCACTGCATGTTTGGAAGTTTAAAATCATTTCTCATGTCTTCAAAATCAATACTTTTGAAATTTGTACTACAAATAAAATACATTTTAAATACTATAAATAAAATTGTTTTTAACTAATTAAAAAGCATTGCTCGAGTCTTTTTAAAATTTTTTTAAATCACAATGAACGTGCCCCTTCTTCATAAATGATGAAGCAATAGGTAACAAATTCATTTTATTTAGGGTATGTTTCGACCATTAACAATTCTTCTAAAAAAAAATAAGAAACCAACCACCTAAGTAATTTCCATTTCTTTGTAATCTGTTTGTTTTTTTCCAACCATAACTTGAAATTTTATTATTTTCGAAATAAAATATTAGTTTACTTTTGCAAAGAAAAAAACTATTATTTGTACTAGTTGTAGTCACATCTAATTTTGAGGTAGATTAAAAGTTGCTTAATTTGACTAGTTTTCAATTTTGTGAATTTTTATAAAAAAAATGTTATTTAATTACTTTTGTAATTTTGAATTATTTAGAGTACATTAAAGAATATAAAAACGTTCCAACAATGAGACGCTATAAAATACAAATTGAGTGGTCAAATTGGAGACATATACAGGATGATGCATAATAACGAGAATAAGGGAAAGTATAAAAAGAAAAAAGAATTGATTTCTTGAATGCTACTATTTATATTAATTTTAGAAGTCTGTTTCCTACGAGCAATATAATTTATATTAGGTGGAAATTTTTTTATATAAATGTCACGTAAGAAAAATTATATGGATGATACTATTTAGCAATATGTTTTATTTCGTAAACTAATTATCACGATAGATTTCAATTGATAATTAGCAATATGTTTTATTTCGGAAATTTAAATACGTATACTTCCATATATACATAAATCAAAACATAAACATAAATGAAGTTTGCACAAAAACGTATTTTCAAAAAAGTAGTAGAAGTCAATTACTTAATTTGTAAACATATTAACTTAGTTTACCTTTGAAGATATTTCCAACATTTCAAAACCAACATTGGTATTATGTGATTAGGTTAACAACAGGGTGTCAATCTATAATTTAGAATGGACGAACACGAGTTGGCGTCTATTGTAAATGCGTTCATAGCATCCCAACGACAGTTATTACTAATGTTGGAGCTCTTGAAGAATGATACGAAGAGGATAACGCACATCCCGTATGAAACTAGGCATAGGATTAGACAGTTAGCTTACTTTCGCATGATTCATGGGTCAGACCTTGTCTGTCGCCAAAGTACGAGAATGGACCGAAGATGTTTCGCCATCTGTGTCACCTACTGAGGACCATTGCTGGACTAACGTCGACGGAAGTCGTCGATGTTGAGGAGATGGTAGCAATGTTCCTCCACATTCTTGCGCACGATGTGAAAAATCGTGTCATTCAACGAGAGTTCATGCGGTCGGGTGAGACAATTTCCCGCCATTTCAACATGGTCTTGTTGGCTGTCATTCGACTTCATGAGGAGCTGTTGAAAAAACCACAACCAGTGCCTAATGAATGCACAGATCAAAGATGGAGGTGGTTTGAGGTACACATTTGTCTCGAACTACGTACTTCCAACACAACGACGTTAGTTCTTCTCAATAATTTTTAGTTATGCGGTGCAGAATTGCCTAGGTGCATTAGATGGCACGTACATAAAAGTCAACGTTCCAGCAAGTGACCGGGCTAGGTATAGAACACGCAAGGGGGAGGTGGCCACAAATGTACTTGGCGTGTGTGACACGAAAGGAGATTTTGTTTACGTACTTGCCGGTTGGGAAGGATCAGCTGCGGACTCACGCATCCTCCGTGATGCCCTTTCAAGACCTAATAGGCTTAAGGTGCCCAAGGGTAAGTAACAAGGGCATTGTACCTATGAATGGAATTTTAGAAGTAACAACTGCGACATTTTAATCGTGCATTGTGCTTACAGACTATTACTACTTGGTTGATGCCGGGTACCCAAATGCGGAGGGTTTCCTGGCACCATACAGAGGCCAACGTTATCACTTACAAGAATGGCGTGGCCCTGAAAATGCACCTTCAACGTCGAAAGAGTTCTTCAATATGAAACATTCTTCTGCTCGTAATGTAATCGAAAGAGCATTCGGTGTCTTGAAGGGTCGATGGGCGATACTGCGGGGAAAGTCATACTATCCTGTAGAAGTTCAATGTCGCACAATACTCGCATGTTGTCTCCTCCACAACCTTATCAATAGGGAGATGACGAACTTTGATATAGAAGACAACATAGATGAGGTTGATTCCACCCACGCGACTACTGCCGCGGATGACATACATTACATAGAGACGTCGAATGAGTGGAGTCAATGGAGGGACAACCTTGCAGAAGAAATGTTTACTGAATGGGAGTTGCGTAACCAATAGAAAAATTAAATGTTCCCCGTTCATTTTCATACTTAAGTAGTTCTGCCAATAAGTCTTATTCTGTCATAGTTTTTGTAACATGATTATTTTGAATGTATTGGTTAACCAATTAACTTACTGCCAAACTGTTTTTCAGCAGGAGTTCATTGTACTATGAAATTAATCGTATGTATGTTATCTAATCATACGGAACTTAATGAAACTAATATGTTTTGCGTTTTACGTCTAGCATGACAAGTTCATCGAGACTACCTAAACATACTTGGACTAAAGAGGAAGAGGCAGGCCTCGTGGAGTGCCTCGTGGAGTTGGTCAATGCTGGTGGGTGGAGGTCCGACAATGGGACCTTTCGTCCCGGGTACTTAAATCAGCTGGCGAGATTGATGGCGTTCAAGATCCCAGGTTCTAATATCCATGCTTCAACCATCGATAGTCGAATCAAATTGATGAAGAGAATGTTTCACGCACTTGCGGAGATGCGTGGCCCAAACTGTAGTGGTTTTGGGTGGAATGATGAAAAAAAATGCATCGTCGCTGAGAAAGAAGTCTTTGACGATTGGGTAAAGGTGCGTTACTAGATATTTGAACACTTGTTTGATTATTTGAATACATGGACTAATAATTTATTATTGCACTTATACAGAGTCATCCGGCGGCGAAAGGCCTCCTTAATAAGTCGTTTGTCCACTATGACGAACTGTCGTACGTGTTTGGCAAAGATCGTGCAACAGGAGGTCGGGCTGAGAGTTTTGCGGACATTGGGTCAAACGATCCTCCTGGGTATGACGCAGGAGCTGCTGATGCTATGCCAGATACGGACTTTCCGCCAATGTACAGTCCGGGATTGAACATGTCGCCTGATGATTTGATGGAAACAAGAACCGCTAGGGTCAGTGAACGTAGAAATGTTTCAAGCGGGTCTAAGCGGAAACGTCCAGGACATGCCACAGATAGTGGGGACATAGTTCGTACTGCCATTGAGTATGGAAATGAACAACTTCATCGCATTGCTGAATGGCCTATCCTACAACGTCAAGATGCTACCCAAACACGTCAAGAGATTGTTCGACATTTGGAGGCCATCCCTGAGCTCACATTGATGGATAGGTGTCGCTTAATGCGTATACTTATGCGTAACGTCGATGACATGAAAGCTTTCCTTGAAGTTCCCGACCATATGAAGTACCCCTACTGCAGCCTCATTCTTCAAGAAAACCAATGACTAGTTAGTTTGTTTTATTTGTATTAATGAAACTTTTCTTACTTGGACTATATGTTATTCTTCTAACTTGTTATGTCTTATTATATAACGAACTTTAAATTCTGTTGAAGTTAATTAGTTTGTATTTTCGTTTCGCTTTAAAATGTAATGGTATGAATTGTTGTATTATCCTATTAATGTAGTGTTTTCGTTCAAGTTTTTTTTTTACAATATTTATAAGTTGCTAATACGTGGAAATAATTTGGTTTAAATGCGCTAATGAATTTACGGATTTACGATTTAATTTTGGACGACATAACGTAAGAGAATTATATTTTCAAAACCTAGTTACAGAATTATGTTTAGATTATTCTAATTACATAATTGAATATTGATCATGAAAAAAAAATTATATATTTTTTATTCTTATATTAACATTCCTTATTTAAAAAAAAAATAACATAAATCTAATTAACGTAATCTTTGCCCCAAACAAGTTTTATAATAATACTACAATCACAACTCTTCCTCCAAACACATTTTATAATAATACTATAATAATAATCTTTCCCCCAAACACATATTATAATAATACTACTATAATAATTCTTTCCCCAAACACATATTATTATAACACTACTATAATAATCTCTTTCCCAAACACATACTATTATAACACTACCAATAATAATTCTTCCCCCAAACACATATTATAATAACACTACCAATAATAATTCTTCCCCTAAACACATATTATCATAACACTATCAATAATAAATCTTCCCCCAAACACATATTATCATAACACTATCAATAATAAATCTTCCCCCAAACACATATTATCATAACACTATCAATAATAAATCTTCCCCCAAACACATATTATCATAATACTAGGATTATCATAATCCTAGGATTATCATAATCCTTTTCCCCCATAACTCTTTCCCTCCCCCAAACACACCCTATATATTTTTTAAGATACTGCGATGCTTTTTATAATTTAGAAATATGTATGTATGTGTATATGACGAGAATTTGTACGCTCATGACGTGAAGAACCGCGTCATACAATGAGAATTTGTACGGTCCGGTGAGACAGTATCTCTACATTTCAACATCGTATTGTTGGCTGTTCTTCGACTGTACGAGGAGTTGATAAAGAGACCTGTTCCGGTAACAAGTAACTGCAATGATCAACGTTGGAAGTGTTTCGAGGTGGACATCATAGAAGTTGACTATAATTGACCTTTACGTACATCGCACTTAATTCAACGTGTTTCTTTCAACCTGCAGAACTGCCTTGGCGCGTTAGACGGGACGTACATAAAGGTTAACGTCCCCGAGGAGATCGGCCTACTTTCAGAACGCGTAAGGGAGAAATTGCCACGAACGTTCTGGGGGTCTGTGACACGAAAGGGGATTTCGTTTATGTCCTCGCCGGTTGGGAAGGATCCGCAGCAGACTCGCGGATCCTACGTGATGCGATTTCACGAGAAAATGGACTACAAGTGTCAAAGGGTATATCTTCTTTATAATAAAACACCGCCGCTTCCTACTTACCTATTTAAAGTTCATAAACAAACCATTTAATAACAGGATATTATTATCTGTGCGATGCAGGATATCCAAACACGGAGGGGTTTCTCGCCCCGTACAGAGGCCAGCGGTACCTTTTGCAAGAGTGACGTGGTGCTGCAAATGCACCAACAAATGCAAAGGAGTACTTCAACATGAAGCACTCCTCCGCAAGGAATGTTATTGAGCGCGCGTTCGGTGTTCTAAAGGGTCGTTGGGCCATTCTTCGTGGAAAGTCGTACTATCCCCTGCAAGTCCAGTGTCGCACCATTCTAGCATGTGCCTTGCTTCACAATTTGATCAACAGGGAAATGACATATTGCGACGACGTTGAGGACGAGGACGAGGGGGACTCCACGTATGCGACGACCACCGCTTCAGAAGACATTCAGTACATTGAGACAACAAACGAGTGGTCTCAGTGGCGTGACGACCTAGCCGAATCGATGTTCACCGAATGGCAGTTGCGTAACGCTTAGCTAAGACAAATTTAGATAACAAGTTTTTGATGACTTCGTCGCAATTCTATCGTGTCTAACATGTACTGTAAAAACTAATATGGGCTGTTGCATATGAATTGTACGCGTGCCATAATTTGTATCATGCCTATTTTATTTTGGAGTTTAATGGTGAAATTACTTACGTACTCCATGTATTTTTTGTAATTTCTCATTCTCAGTATGTCAACCTCAAATCGTGCCCTGAGACATGTTTGGACGAAGGAGGAGGAGGGAACTCTTGTGGAATGTTTAATGGAGCTAGTGTCAATGGGGGGATGGAAATCAGATAATGGTACGTTCTGCCCAAGATATCTTGCGCAGTTGGTACGCATGATGATGGAGAAACTACCTGGATGTCAGGTACGAGCAACAACTGTAATTGATTGTAGGATCAAGACACTGAAGCGAACGTTCCAGGCCATTGCCGAAATGCGGGGCCCAGCGTGCAGTGGCTTTGGGTGGAACGATGAACAGAAATGTATCGTTGCGGAGAAGAAATTATTTGATAATTGGGTTAGGGTATGGAATATAATTTAAACGTGACACAACGTTCACAATGTACATTTAGTTAACAATTTTTCAATTAGTACTCATACGTGATTTTTTTTTGTGCCCGCAGTCGCATCCTGCAGTGAAGGGACTCCTGAACAAACCATTCCCGTATTACGATGAACTTACATATGTATTTGGTCGCGATAGGGTGATCGGTCGGTTCGCTGAGACATTTGCGGACGTGGGGTCTAACGAGCCTGGTGGCGGATATGACAGATTTGATATGGGGGATGGAAACGAGGACTTCCCGCCCGTGTACAGCCAGGGAGTTGACATCTCGCAGGATGATGTACGTGCATCCCGACCTTCTCGCGCTTCAGAGGGTAGGACCAGATCAAGTGGATCGAAGAGGAAGAGGGGAAGTCAGCGAGACTTCGAGCTTGAAGCGATACATCTGGCGCTCGACCAAACAAACGAGCAACTCAGGCAGATTGCGGAGTGGCCAGCACGCAACCTTGCAAATGACAACCACGTGCGCACGGAATTTTTCCGCATATTGCGTGAGATGCCAGAACTTACGAGTTTGGATAGGGCGTTATTGCAAAGGCATCTTTTGTCTCGTATGGACGACCTTCGGGGTTTCGTACTCATGCCTGAAGATGAGAGGGAGGGATTCTGTAGAGTCCTCCTACGAGACATAGAGAGATAGTTTATGTTTCTATTGACCTTGGTTGCTTATTATTTTCTTACGTTTTTTTCTGTATGATGTTGACTATTTATGCATTTTCTATTGTCAAGAACTTCTTTTCCTCATTGGTAATGTTTATTTTAGATGAAGGAAAATAGTCACAATTTTCCAAAAGCGTTATAACGGCTATTTATATAGGTTTAAAATTGGATGACTTCGCTATCGCCGATTAGAAATATTGAATAATTTTTTTTTATCTTTATGAAAAATTAATTGTAATAAATTTATCACAATATGTTCACAAATTTATTTTAATTTGGGCAACTGTATGTATTAATTTAATAACATTACACATACAACAAATAAAATAGGAGAATAAGACGGATTCGAGGGTTTCGTAAAAAGTATGCAATAATTTTTTTATGATATTTACAATTTAATTTAAAAATATTATACGACATAAAAATTAATTAACCCAACCCATTTAACAATTTCCCCAAATAAAATTTATCACAAAATCCACATAAATCTATCCACCTAACCCTTCCCCCAAACACATTTTATCATAAAATCCCCATTAAACTACCCACCTAACCCTTCCCCCAAACACATCTTATCATAAAATCCCCATTAATCCCCCCCACCTAACCCTTCCCCCAAACACATTTTATCATAAAATCTCTATTAACTCTTCCCACCTAACCCTTCCCCCAAACACATATTATCATAAAACTACCTTTTTAAACCCTTCCCCCAAACAAGGGTTATGATAAAACGGTTTAACTTAACACTAGTTTTATCTTAACACTAGTTTTATCTTAACACTAACTCTTCTCTAAATCAACCCTTCCCCCAAACGCACCCTAATATTTTATACTTAAATTTTTACATATCAATAATTACACCAATTCGTTAAATGTAAGCGTAGCTTGCTATAATTGGTATAATCTTCTAGTTTAGATAAAAAAAAAACTACTTTTTAAAGCTATTTAAGAGTACTAATTTATATATATATTTTTAGTAAATTTTAAAAATCTTGATTAAAAGTGAATGTTTTCAAAATCTAAAAGTATCGTGAGTAAAATAAAGGGAAATTTTCATGAAGGTAACAAAACACCAAACTATTTACGGTCCGCGTAACAAAGTCCATAAAATTAATTATTTTTTAAAAAATATTTAAGGTTTGTCCTCCTATCTTTCTTCTTCTCCTCGCTGCGATTTCTTTTATCGTCTTCCTCTTCGTTGTGATCTTTTGTCGTCTTTCTTCTTTTCCTTTTCTTTTTTTTTTCCGCTGCGATTTTTTTCCGTCGTCTTTTTTCTTTTCTTCTTTTTTTCGTTGCGATTTCTTTCCATCGTCTTTTTTCTATTCATCTTCTTTTTATACGTTGTTTAATCTTTTCCTTTTTTTTTTTTGCTGCGATTTCTTTCCGTCGTCTTTCTTCTTTTCTTCTTTTTTTCGTTGCGATCTCTTTCCATTGTCTTTCTTCTATTCCTCTTCTTTTTATACGTTGTTTAATCTTCCCATCGTTTTTCTTCTTTTCCTCTTCTTTTTTTTTCCTCTGCGATTTCTTTCCATCGTCTTTCTTCTTTTTTTTCTTCTTTTTTACGTCATTTAGATTTGGTTCGTTTAAATTTGGGTAACCAAATCTAAACTATCGTGTACAAAAAATAGCAAAATCTAAAAAATCGTGTATAAAGAATCTTGAAAAAAATCATTTAGATTGGAGTAGCCAAATGTAAACGATCGTGTAAAAAAAGTAAACGATCAAGTAAAAAAATAAACCAACGTATAGATAAATCTAAACGATCGAGTACCAAAATAATTAAAAAAATGTTTATCCAAATCTAAACGATCGTGTACTAAATAATCTTGAAAAAATAAATGATCGTATAGACAAATCTAAATGATTGTGTAAAAAAATAAACTATATGTTCACACGAGATTTTCGAAAAAATTTGGTTTGTGGAGTTGAACTTGTGTTGGTGTTGTATTTACGTTGATTTGATGCGATGTGGTTCGATCTCTAGAATTTGATCCTCTGATTCTCTCTCGGTTGGATGCTTACGCTTGATTTGAAGAAGCGAAGCACGTGATGTTCTTGAAGTTGGAGTCTTGGAAGAAAGCTTGTATCTTCAAAGGAGCTTCAATCTTCGAAGGTGGTCGACTTCAAAACTTAAGGAGTCTTTTAGCTCTTGAGAGAATTCTCTCTAGACTTTCTAGAGTAACAAATATCCAACCCCCGAGAACTTCTCTATTTATAGAATTCTCTGGTAGGTTTTTATAGACCTGGGCTTGGTCTGGTCCATAAACCATACCCATGAACTCAATCATATGGATATAAGTCATATTTAATTTTGGACTAAATTAAGCTTATTTTTGGGTTCAATTGAATTTTAGCCCAAGTAAATAATTAAATTGAATCAAAATAAATAATTTGATCCAATTATCATAATAAAGACATGTGACATCATTAGAATTGTCCAATTTGTCTTTAAATTTAATTTGAGACACATGCCAACTTTTAGTTAATCTAAATGCAATTATTTTTGTAAATGAGGTGGAAATTTGTAATTGGTTCCAAAATTTCTTATTCAACAAATGCTCCTTTCAAGATTTATGCATGTGTATGGGTGAGTGAATCTCGAAAAGATAAATTTAGAGTCCAAATACAAGTTTTTTTTTTGCTCAATTTGAAATATTAAATTAATCAAACTATGAATTTAGTACATGAGCTTTTTAAATTTGAAATAAAGGTTGGAATATGATCAATCCTTAATTTGAGATAAGGATTAGGTTGGAATATGATCAATCCACACCCTAATTTGTCTTGAACATGCACGAAATTTTGGAATGACCAATTTTAATTTTGGGATAAAATGATCAAATTTAATTTTGAGATAAATACAAGACCTCAATTTTGCGATAAAGTTAGATTTATGGCTCAAATTTAAATTTGAGATAAAAATGGAGGTAAAATCTAAATTTTGATTTAAATATGCTTAATTATCTCAAAAAGTGGAATTCAAGATTTTATTTTATTTTATTTTAAAATATGTTTGAATATCTCAAAGGTCAAATCCAAAATTTTATTTCAAAATAAAATAATATAAGATAATCGAATTTTAATTTAATTTTATTATTTTAAAATTTTAAAATCATTCCAAATCATATTAGGAATTGGACACAAACCTTATAAATAGACTCATACCTTGATTATTCTTTCCTCATCAAGAAGAACAAATGTATGAGAGAAAAAAAACTTCTCTTCTCCCTTTTTTCTTCTTTTCTAATAATTTTTTTTAACTCTCTGTCCCTTTTCTATAGAAACTAAAGTTTTCGTGCCTCTTTTTGCTTCCAAACGCGTCTTCGAAATGTGATGATTTTTTCTTCTTTCCTTTTTTTTATTATTCTTTTTTATTTCGCAATCGTTCGAAGAGATGACTCCGCTGTTAGTGATCCAACTTCATTGGGGGACGATCGAACTTTTCCTGTCAGATTCACTGTCCTAGTAGGAACATCGGACACCTTCGTCGTTTGGAGAGGTGACTCTGTCGTCAGCGATTCAACTTCTATTGGGACATGATCGGGCTTTTGTCATTAGATTCACCGTCCAAATGCGTTGAATCTAAAGTTGTCGTTCCTCTTTTTGCTTCCAAACGCGTCTTCAAAAGCTAAGGATTATTTCTTCTTTCCTTTTTTATTATTCTTTTTTATTTTGCAATCGTTCGGAGAGATGACTCCTTTGTCAGCGATCCAACTTCTACTGGGGGACGATCGAGCTTTTCCCGTCAGATCCACTGTCTTAGTAGGAGCGATCGAACACCTTCTTCGTCTGGAGAGGTGACTCCCACTACAAGAGACGGGGGACTCCTGACGCACAACGACGTCGGAAGAAGCTACAAAAATGTCGAGATATCTGCGTCGGGACGCATGTCGGAAGAAGAATTCCCGATGCATGAACAATACGACGTTAAGAATACCTTTTCCGATGTCTCTATGCCGACGCTTGGCTCGGTGTTGGGAATCACTTCTTCCGACGTTCCTTATTCGATGTTAGACACGCATCAAGAGAACTATTCTGACGTGTCGTGTACATCCTATTCCTGACGTTATGTTGCGTCGGGAATTCCTTTTTATATGTATTTTTTTAAAATATGTAATTTTAATTTTTTTCTAAAAAAATTTTGCTTAAACAAGTTCTCTATTTTTGTGAAATAATGACATTCATTTTTGATTAAATTAAAGCAAATTTAATATAAATTAATAAATTACGAAATACAAATACAAATTAAGAAAAAAGATTTGATATTCGTAATATTCATAATTCAAAAAACATAATAGCGTTAATAATAAAAAAATCTAGTATTCATAATACAAAAAAGCGCAAATAAAGTCATACGTGCTTCAAAGACGAGGCTAGTACGCGTCATTTTACATTGCGGGTCTTACAATGATATAAAAGTAGCTAAGTTTAGTACATATATCTATAGCACCATTGTATACTATCATTGCAAAAACTTAAGAATAATGGGAACATATATACGTACCGCAAAGCTAAGGATCTTGTGGTGGTCCTTGCTGTGCCCGAGTTATGTCCTGTATCAGCTTTCGTATTTGTTCCATTTCTGAAGCTAACGCTTGGTAATTTCTATTTTGTAATTCAATCTGTTCCAAAGCTTGATCAAGTTTAGCTTGTATTTGAATCTCTCTTTATGTGGTCGATTGAGAACATGACGTCGTGGAACTGCTCGCACTTAGTCGTCTTGCGGGCCTTCGACTTGGGTCCCGAACCAAGGCATTTTGAGTAGCATGGTCGTCTACTCAACACCTGATCGCATATCTCATCCCTAGAGAGTGGCTAACTACCCTTTAGGGTAGGCTGGGACTAGAGTTCCAGTATTTGATTCTGCAACAAATTTAAAAACTAAGTTAGGTAACGCAAAAATATATAATAAAAGAGTATAATTAATAAGGGCATAAGAGTTGGTTCGATAACTTACATGCGCATCCTCTTACATGCGCATCCTCTGTGGCCTGCGACATGAACGTCTTGGCTCGAATGTGTGTTTCTCGAAACAACTCCACACGGAATCGTGCTGTCAAGACGTTGTAGAAACGACTTTGATCCGCTGCTATGATTGTAGGGCTATTTCTATCTAGCAGCCTTGTTCGTCCGTGATTGCTCCTGCATGAAAACAATTATATTGTTTATTCATCATACATATTAAAAGTTGAAATCATAATTAAGAATGAAAAATACCTAGAATGCACGACTCATGTAATGGTCGTAGAGGAAGTGTCAATCCTCATGATGTCCAACTAATACGTTTGGTGGGTTGACACGAGCCTCCTCGGGGTCGCTGTACTTTTTGAAGTATTTGTGACAGTCGGCCCAAAACTCTTTAAAGGTGGTGAGCATCTGATGCTTAACAAACCTATTCATTGCTTAATCATTGAAATCAAGCACAAAAAGTCGCTACACATTACAAAAATAACACATTAGATTGGTTAACTTAGATATATTTCAAATGAAATCATAAATATGTAGTGGACTTAATTACTTAGGGGTCGCCCTTGATGACCTCAATCTCTTCTCTGCCAACGTCCATCCATTGCTTTAAGTAGTGGATGAGAAATGTCTTTTGCACGCCCACGCCTATCGCCTGGTTGAAGCGATCAGCGTGTAGAAAAATAGTCTTCTTCGTTCCAAAGGCGATTGTCATTGGAATGCGCTCATTGACTTCAACGTGGTGCTCCAACTCTAAGAGTCGAGATTGCACACGTCTCCTAGGAGTCTGAGTCGCAGGTGGTTGAGAAGATGACCTTGCTCAACTCACCCGCATTATCGCCCACGGACGACGATCCTCCTGCAAGGTCGTTATCTAAATCGTCCTCAAACTTGAGGAACATAGCGTCCATCTCCAGAAAATTATTATGTGCGTATGACATAATGCCTGTGGAAATAGAAAACAAACATTCAATAAGCAAATAAGAACACATAGCTAGAATCAATATATAAAATACATAAATATGTGGGTACGTGGATTGTCACTATAATTTGTCGTCGCCACTTGCATGTGACAAGTGTTTATCCACATCGTCGATGAAGTCGTCAGTGACATGACGCATAACCGGTCTTTCAACGATTGTGGGATCAACGTCAGTTCTGCACAGAGTGTCATCGTCGATGTGGTCATCCACTCAGTGACTTATAACGATTTTTAGTACATTAATGTGGTCATTCTCAACATCATCCACTTCTGGCACGTCCCATATACACTTATTTTGGACGACTTGCACAACTTTTCAATTGTTACCATTTTTTGGTTCATCTATATAAAAGACTTAATGTGCTTGAGTCGTAAAAATTACGGCTTCCTCCGCGTACTAAAAATGGAACGTGTTGACAGATTTGTACCCTAGTTCAACGTGTGTTCTTTGACTTTTGTTTTGGTCGGTGTCATACCACCGACACTTAAATTGCCATACATTTCTTCCCAAAGGATATTTTACGTGCAACACTGTGTTCAGAACATCGTAGAAATTATTGTCGCCACTTCCAATTGCATCGCTTTCACCAATGACCATTACTCCACTGTTTTGAGTAGTACGTCGGAAATCAAGTTCAAACGTGTGAAATCTCAAACCACCCATAATGCATCCATTGTAACAATGAACGTCAAATGATGGTTCCATCGCAAGTGAGAAGAAATCGTCAGATAGATTTGTAGACTAACACAGTTCTAACATCTGAAATGAATGTAAGAACGATTATAGATATCTCACGTGCTTAAATATGTTAGTGCTTATATGTCACACTGAAACTTGCTATATACCTGTGGTCGAAACCATTCAGAAAATGTCCGTTCATGTCTTTTATACAAATCCATAGCATTTTAAGCATGTCGACGTATTAGCCTCAAATGTTTCCTAATGAGGATGAGGATGAGTTTCAGTTCTGTAAGAACAATGTATAACAAATATTTAAGAATTATGAAGATGAGGAATGCTTACTTGCGATACTCCAATATTTCGTCTACATTGTTCAGTATGTACCAATGGAAGAGTTGTTTCTCTTCCTGTGATATAGCACGAATACTTGATGCACCTAAGGGGTCATACTTTCTGCTTGAAAATTTCAAAGTCACCAATTATCTCGTCCTCTACAATGGTATCATCATTTTGCTCATCTTTTATGAATCAAGTTTCTATACCACTTAGGTAACGCGAACAAAAGGTGCTTGATTCATTCATTACATACGCTTTTGCAATTGACCCTCAAGACGTGCTTTGTTTCTAACATATTGTTTTAACGTGCATAGACTTCTTTCAATCAGATACATCCAACTGTAACAAACTGGACCAGTAAGCTTTGTTTCATGTGGTAAGTGAACGGTTAGGTGTACTATAACGCTAAAAAAGGCAGATGGAAATATTCTTTCCAACTTACAAAGTATGATTATGATATCTACTTCCAATCTGTCCAAATCACTTACTCTTTTCATTCTGGCGCACAAGTCACAAAAAAATTACATAATTTGGTAATAGTAGTCTACACGTTTTTCGATAATAATTACATAAACAAAATTCTAAAATATTTTTTTTAAAAAAAACCTTAAACTATCTACCCTAAACCTAAAAATTAACTTATTTAAACTTACCTGTATGGTGGTAGACGGCGACGGGTGGCGGCAACGAAGGGCAACGATAGGGCGACAACTCCTTCACCCTTTCTTTTCTCTTTTCCTTCCCTTTCTTTTCTTTCTTTGTTTCGATTCTGTTTAACACATAACTGAAATCAATTTATAGGGGATCTCCCGACGTCGTACGAAAACATCGGGGATCCTACTTATGACGTTGGGAAACTTCGGGGCTTTGTTGATGCATGAGGGATGTGTGAGGAATTATGGGTTATTCCCAACGCACTATGCATGGCATCGGGAATATATGTCTGCCATAATTAATGTGGCTTTATTTTCGACGATGTTTTCTCGATGCTTATAGTTCGCGTCGGGATAACCTACCTTTTCTGACACCGTTCCCGACGCTAAGCCTAATGCATCAGAAATAGATTTTTCTCCCAACGTCTTACCCTGTGCATCGGAAGAGCCTGTTATTCTCGACGTCGTTTCTACCGATGTCTTTAGCTGCATCAGGAGAACCTTAATTTCTTGTAGTGTCTTTCGTCAGCGATCCAACTTCTACTGGGGGACGATTGGGCTTTTTCCATGAGATTTATCGTCCCCGTAGGAGCGATCGTATACCTTCATCGTTTGGAAATGTGACTCTGTCATCAGTGATCCAACTTCTACTGGGGGACGGTCAGACTTTTTGTCGTCAGATCCATTGCTCTAATAGGAGCGATCGGACACCTTCGCGGTTTGGAGAGGTGACTCTACCGTCAGTGATTCAACTTCCACTTGGGGACGATTGGGCTTTTGTCGTCAGATCCACCACTCTAGTAGGAGCGATCAGACACCTTCGTTATTTAGAGAGGTGACTCCGCTGTCAGCGATCCAACTTCTACTGGGGGATGATCGGGCTTTTGACGTTAGATCCACTACCCTAGTAGGAGCGATCAGGCACCTTTGTCATTTTGAGAAGTGACTCCATCGTTAGCGATCCAACTTTTACTAAGGGACAATCGAGTTTTTACCGTCAGATCTACCGTCCTGGTAGGAGCAATCGAACACCTTCGTCGTTTGGAGAGGTGGCTTTGCCATCAGCGTTTCAACTTCTACTAGGGGGCGATCGAGCTTTTACCGTCAGATCCATCGCCTTGGTAGAAGTGATCAGACACCTTCACCGTTTGGAGAGGTGACTCCGCCGTCAGCGATCCAACTTCTACTAGGGGATGATCGGGCTTTTGCTGTCAAATCTACCGTCCTGGTAGGAGCGATCGGGCACCTTCATTGTTTGGAGAGGTAACTTCACCATCACTGATCCGACTTCTATTAGGGGACGATCGGACTTTTGGTATCAGATCCATCACCCTGGTAGGAGCGATCGGACACTAGAATTGAAACTTTTATTCTTTGATTGCTCGACTTTTCATTTTCCTCATATTGAATGCAATTTGTCATTATTTTTTTTCTCATTTAATTGGTATTCATATATATTCAGATTGTTTGGGAGCCTCCATGATAAATGATGCTCTAATTATGACCTTAGCTTAAGGGCCTTTTCTTTCTTCTTTTCTTTTATTTTTTTATACGACTACATTTAGATTTATTTAAGTTGCCTACTGCTGGGAAAAACAACACAGAGCATGCAACAACGGAAGATTAAAGATCATGCTTTACTCTATATGCATCTAAATTATTTAGAAATTAACATGCAACTACTAAACGAAGAGTATAGAAGGTAAACGATGAGCTTACCTTTGTAGTTCACAACTTCTTCGTTCCAAAACTTCTTTTCTGCCTGAAGATCATGAGCAAAGGACAACCAATAAGTTGACCTACTAATCTCAGGACCAAGAACCGAGTTGTGGGACTCGTTTTTGTGAAGGAAATCGTTTAGAGAGAATGGAGGAGGTAGGTGAATCGTTTATGTAATTTTTTTTGAGAAAACATCAATCAATTCTCATTTTGTAATGAGAAGTTTATATATAAAATTTACATGCAAATTGCATGCAAATTATTTCATATAATCTCGACACCTAATTAATCCATTAACTATTTAATGGAATTAGTGGCTTCTAATTCACAATAAGCTGCCACATTTCCCACTAACTTTTAGTTAATTAAGAAATTAGTCAAATGGGCAATTTGGTCATTTGACCAATTAAGTCAGTCAAACTTTGACTTTTCTTAGTCAAAAGTCAACATTTTAATTTTTTGCTATTTTTTCTATCTTGACTAATTCTAACCTCTTGAGTATGAATCCGCATTCATTTTTCTAAAATTCAAATCATATTTGAATATAAATCCGGTCAAAGTTTTGTTTTTCAAAGTCAAAAGTCAACATGTTGACTTTTATAACTTTGACCGTTTCAAAACTTTTCAAGCTTTTAAATATGAATCTACATTCATATTTATTTAAATCATATTTAAACACAAAGCTTAAAGTTTATATCTACTGACTTATATCTTATATACTTGTCGGTTTCTCTTTTCCTAATTCGAACAATTCGAATTATTCCAACATACTGTTCTTAGTTGAATCCATATAAGCTAGTAGGGGAACCTAATGGACCTATAGATCATGGGCTCCAATGGTTCGAGATTAACTGGCTGAACTCTTTTAGACAAAGCTTAATCAACATTCATTAACTAATGAGTCATTCCACTATAGACTCATAGTTGCTCTCCCTCCACTATAGATATATTTCAGTCCACCTGATATAACCATGATGGGTAAGTTGATCCTTCACAGGTTATTCGTAATCTTGGCTGGGTCAAAATACCG
Source organism: Cucumis melo (assembly GCF_025177605.1). Lineage (NCBI taxonomy): Eukaryota > Viridiplantae > Streptophyta > Magnoliopsida > Cucurbitales > Cucurbitaceae > Cucumis > Cucumis melo. The sequence continues at coordinate 8,581,657 of NC_066866.1, forward strand.
TTTTACCTCCGAGATTATATCTTGCTCCTTAAGACCCTCTGATCCACTATTGAACAATTGGTTTAAGGTCCAACCTTTTAAACCTGAATCATTCTCGGGCCAATGAGAAGGTGGGGCTCCTTGTTCAAGACATAGATTCAGTCCTTAAGGGAACAACCTGTCTACTATCCCAGAAGTGGGTAGGAGTAAATTCCATCTTGTACCCTATGTCCCTAGCTATCCACTCAGTCTTACCCCTGAAATTAGAGGCTCATTGGACCAGCGATGATGAGCTGCCTCACCTATGCAGATCTAAGGATACTACCGAATGAACAGAAGTTCATAGTTAGCTTAGGATTAAGATCAAGTTACCTAGGTCATCATAATTGAAATAATCAGTTTATAGTTTACGGTGTTATAACTAAAAGTGACTATTTCGTGGTTCCAGTCTTATGCAAATCATTTACATAGGATGCCCCCACTTCCATGTCTCTACATGAACGATTCAGGATTACATTGTTTGTACTAACTACGGAGCGGGCCGCATCCATAGTGTTTTTCCAGAATAAGGCGCCCAACCTTATTCATACACTATAGACTATTTGAGCTATTAACTCGAACTTAATCCATGTTTATGTCTCTACATAAAGTTCAAGTATATTGACAAACTTAGTAAAATAGCCTCGGGACCTTAATATTTATTGGTTTTAAGATTATAGTATTCAATAATAAACTTTATTGAATCAAATAACAAAGTACAAGTTTTAGGAAATAAATTCCAACACCTACATACCCTTTATAATATAGGATTCAAGTCATAACGTAGTTCTATTGATTTTTTTACTGGACTTAATTTAAAGTTTCCCTAAAGCTGTCTACGTATTCTTTATAATATAAGGATCAAGTCATAACGTAGTTCAATTGATTTTTTTTTACTGGACTGAACTTAAAATTTTCCTTAAGTTACCTAAATACCCTTTATAATATAGGGATTAAGTTATAACATAATTCAACTAATTTTTTTTAACTGGACTGAACTTAAAGTTTCCTTTAAGCTGCCTACGTATCCTATATAATATACGGATCAAGTTGTAACGTAGTTTAATTATTATTTTTTTTTGTCGTTCACCTTTTAAGCTCTTGTAGGCTAGGAGCATCATGATATTTAGGCTCTTGCGATAAGGAGTTTTGCATGTTTAGTAGCTCATATTTTCATCAAGGATTTGTTCACCTTCTTCGTTTGTAGAACTGGTGAATATAAAAGTCCTTGCTTCACTGTCAAGAAGCCTTCTGTACTTATGTCAACAGATAGCTTCCTCTTCATACGTGATGGGACACGATTGTGAATCATACCGTCATCATTGTTCTCTTCATGAAATAGCTTTGTCTGCAAAATTTTCATCTCTCTTTGTTGTTGATCGTTTTTCATCTTTAGACGATCAAAAGCAGATGTTGAAGGTCAATCTTTCTTCGATGTGGAGATACTTAGCCTTTTGAGAGCTGAAGTTCGAGTGGAAGTAGACGTTGGACATTGGTTTTCTTCTTCTTTTGTAGTCATATTCAATCTTTGAAAGATTGAAGATTAAGTAGTTGAAGGCTTGATACGATCAAAGACAAAAGTCCTTTACTTAATTTCATTTGAATTGTCGACTTCTTTAGAATACGCATAGTTGTTGTCGACTTCTACTATGCTGACAACATGACATGCACTGACTTCTAATATTTCTTTTGGATTATTCTCAAGGAAGCTTCTTGGAAATAATTCTGTCAAAGTTATATCGAGGTCGGAGGAAGTCCTCATCTTTTCCTTTGATAGGCGGCTTCGACATCTTCTTGTTTCTTTTTTCCTTATTTTTATGAGAGATGCTTCCTTTTGAATGCTTTTGATGGAAGTGTGACTTCGTTTGGATGAAATTTTTTTGTCTCCCTTTTCGACGAGCCACGACTCCCATTCTTTGCCATCATCCTCAATAAGATCTTCTTTGTTTTGAGTTCGTCATCATGATCTTTTGTTGGAATCGAACAAGTATAGGTTCGAAAGTCCCAAATTGAATTAAACTTTTTCTTTGATCATAAAGCAACATTGATGGCAGAACACTTGAAGTCATCTTGACTGCAACATGATTCTTTTGAGCTAATTCATCATATCCAACTCAATTTTATTTTCATGAGCCAACTTTAGAATTAGCTCCTTCAACACGAAACACTTTTCGATAGGGTGACTAATGACCCGATGATACATGCAGTAGTTAGGATCATCTACTTTTCCTGCTTGCTCTGGTCGTTTATATTCTGGCATATGAATAAGTTGTTTCTCTATCAATTGCTTCAACATGTCTACAACATTAGAGTCAGGAAAGGGATAAACTTTTTTCTGTCTGTCTCTAAGAGTTGGGCGTTGCTTTTCATTGCCATCATGATTTCTTTCATATTGTGTTTCTTTTCTTTAAGAGAAAGATTTCAATGGAGTCTCTTGAACAACCATAGACTCGTTAAGGACACTATTTGTAATCTTTTTAGTATCATTGATTTCATTCTTGTCATTCCTCGTTCTTTGAACCAAGAAATCTTTTGCTTCTCTGTTGGCGATACTCAGCTCCATAACATGGGCGCGAGTTGCCAATTCTTCAAACGTGCGAGGTTTTATTCCTTGTAAAATATAGAGAAGTTTCCAGTGCATACCTTGGGTGCACATCTCCACTGCAGACGGTTCTGTGAGCTTGTCTTTGCAATCCCGGCTTAGAGCTCTCCATCGGTTTATGTAGTCAATGACTGGCTCTCATTTCCGCTGTTTTGTGTTCGTCAACTTCATCATGCTGACGACATGCTTAGTGCTATAGAAGCAGTTGAGAAACTCTGTTTCCAGCTGTTCCTAGCTATCAATTACTTCTGGCTCTAGATCAGTATACACTAGAAAACATTTCCTTTTAAGCTTCAAAGGAACTGCCTGACTAGTTGGTCTCCTCTTGTTCCTGCGTTTTTGCATGTTTCAACAAAGTGAACAATGCGTTGCTTTGGATTGCCTTTGGATCAATGTGTTTGTATCAAATACAAAGTGAGTCGTATCCATAATGTTACCAGGATAAGGTACCCAACCTTAACCCTATACTATAGATCCTTTATGCTGATCTTAAACATTGATCCCCGTATGTCTTTACATACTATTAAGACTTATCAAACAGCTTAGGATATTAGTTTATTAGATTTAGGTTATTAAGAAAAAACTAATAATATAATCAATAACACTTATTGAAATTATAATAATAAAACACTTTATTAATAACAGTCAATGAATTATATTTACTATCTACGAATTTTAGGACATAAAATCCAACAGGACATCGTTAGAATTGTCCAATTTGTTTTTAAGTTTAATTTGGGACACATGCCAACTTTTAGTTAATTCAAATACAATTTTAGTAAATGACGTGATAATTTGTAATTGGTTCCAAAATTTCTTATTCAACACTGTCGTGTACCAAAAGAATTAAAAAAAATCGTTTAGCCAATTCTAAATGATCGTGTACTAAAAGAATTTTGAAAAAATTTGTTTAGTCAAATTTAAACGATCGTGTACCAAAACAATTAAAAAAACCGTTCAGCCAAATTTAAATGATCGTTTACTAAAGAATCTTGAAAAAAAATAAACCATCAGTGTAAAAAAAGTAAACGATCGCGTACAATTTTTTTTAAAAAAATCGTTTAGCCAAATCTAAACGAGTACCAAAAGAAAAATGATTTGTCTTTCCTAAATCTAAACGATCGTGTAACCTTTTTAAACGTAACCAAATTAAATGATCGTGTAACCAAATTAAACGATAGAATTAAAAAAATAGTTGCCAAATTAAATGACCAAATTTAAACAATCGTGTATCAAACAATAGTCAAATCTAAACGATCGTGTACCAAATATATTACGCGAGGGTTGTACCAAATATATTACGTACGTGTTGACATTTTTGATATTTTATAGGGTGGGTCGGTGGGTTTTTCTTTTAAATTATTTTAGTGTAAATATTTTGCTGTTTTATTCTATTTGTAAAAAGACCCCTACAATAAACATCAAATTAAAATATACACTAAAATTATAAAATATTGATATAACCTTATTTAAAATTGAAATTTATAAATTAAAATATTTTTCCTAAAAAATTGAAGATTAAAATAGAATAAATTCCCCAAAAAAAAAGACCAAAATAAAATTTCAACGACAAAAATGATTATAATAATGAGAAAGAATTGGAATGAGAAAGATAAGCATTAGACTCCAAATCTTAATTAAAATTAAAAATTAAAAATAACTGATTCCCAAAGAACTGAACCCTCCCTTCTTCTCCCCTTCACCCACAAACCAACGCTCGTCTTCTTCAATCTTCATCACTGCACTCAAGATTTCCACCATGTGAGCACACACAAAGAACTTCGAACTTCTTCTTTTACCTTACCTTTCGGCTTCAACTTGCTCTTTCCCTTTCTCCCCTCTCTCTCTCTCCTCTCAAATCCAATTCTTTCCCGCCTTTACATCATCATTCACCCCCTTTTCTTTTTCTCTCTATTCTCGAATCCCTTCGTCATCTTCTTCCACTGCATTTTTCTATTCACTTTCTTACTTCAATTTGCTTGGTGGGTTTCAATCTGTGTGTTGAAATTCACCCGATTTTCCCATTAAACAAATGGGAGAAAAAGAAAAAGAAAAAAAAAACCTAACAATTAGTGAGCTCAGGGGGTGGTTTAGTTGTTTTTTTTGCATTTTTTTCATTTTCCCCCATGATTCTTTTCGATTCTGAAAAGTGGGTTTCTCTCCTTTTTTTTTAAAGATTCTTTAGCCATTTGTGAAAGGGAGATTCTTGATTCTCATGTAATGATTCCGAATTAAGCGCCCCCTTTTTGAAAAATCACTCAAAAAGCTTCAATGTCTCTTGGCCTTTAGCCTCTGTATCCGTCCCCTTCTCCTTCTTTTCCCCTTTCTTTTGACTTCAAAATCAAAACCCCTTTTCGAATGGACTTATAAATGAGCTGTTAAGGCACACCCTTCACAAAATTAGCTCCTCATAGACACTACCAATGGAAACCCTGTATCCATCTTCACATCTCTCGAGCTCTGCTTGGTTTGTGCTTGATAATCCAAGCACAAAGTGGACTAAAGAAGAGAACAAGATGTTTGAGAGTGCTCTTGCTATATACGATAAAGAAACACCTGATAGATGGTTCAAAGTAGCTGCTATGATCCCTGGAAAAACTGTGAGTGATGTGATTAAGCAATATAAGGAGCTTGAAGAAGATGTTTGTGAAATAGAAGCTGGGAGATTCCCAATCCCAGGTTATGATCTTGCCTCTTCTTTTTCATTTGAGTTTGTTGATGATCGAAATTTCGATGTGTATAGAAGGAAATCTTCTGTTGGTAGGGGCTCTGATCATGAAAGGAAGAAAGGGGTCCCATGGACAGAGGAAGAACACAAGTAAGCTTTCATTTTGGGAATTTTCTCGTATCACACTTTGCTGTTTTGTCTGAGTTTCTATATAGTGAAGCCTTAAGCAAAAAATATTTTAACTTGTTGATGTAGTTTCTTAAGTGGTTGTTTTGTTTCATTGCCTTGTTTGTGATTCTGGTGTGTTGTTCTTTTGTAATAGGACAAGAGTGTTCTTGCTATTAAATTTATTTATCTATATAGGCAATTTCTACGGGGACTTTTGAAGTATGGAAAAGGGGATTGGAGAAACATCTCAAGAAACTTTGTGAACTCCAAAACTCCTACACAAGTGGCAAGCCATGCTCAAAAGTACTTCATGAGGCAGCTTTCAGGAGGGAAAGACAAGAGAAGGCCAAGCATCCATGATATCACGACTGTTAATCTCACAGAGCCCACAGCATCAGAGAATGAGAAGTTATCTTCAATGGATCAATTTTCCAAGCTTCCTTCACTGCAGAAGTCACCCTGCTATCAAAAGCTTTTGTTTGACTGGAACCGATCCAATAACGTGGGGTTTCTTGGTTTAGGATCTAACTATGGTGATCGTCTCGTGTCATTCCCATCTGGGATTGCTGCAAATGGAATAAAGAATGAGCAAGATCATGAACTGAACAGTGCATATTATGGAACTTATTCCAAACCTCATAAATCCATATTCCAATTTGAACCCTCAAGATATCAAATTTACGGATGAGGCGGATGGGTGGATGCTCGCGTTCATCGCTCGGTTTTTAAAAACACACGCCAATTCCAATAAGGTTCAATAGACTCTTAAATGTCAATACCTTTCTTTTGTGATGTTGTGCTTATGAAGATCAAAAGATTCATATATCTGTCCTTTATCATCAAAGACATATGTGTGCCATATGAAATGAGAAAAAAAAAAAAAACTTGCATTTTGTTCTTGGATTGCCTGTTTGAAACTTGATGCTTATTATTTGAAGATGTAGACTGCATTACAAACTGCTGGTTTGAGAGCAGCAGAAAGAAAATGGTTTTATTTACTTTTTTTCTTTGGAAGAAGATCTAGAGAAAAAGACTGATGATGAGTTAGAAGAATGTTGAGTTAGATATTTTTTGAAGGTGATTTGATTTAATTGCACTTTACTTTATGGTGGTGGTGGTTTTTGTTTTGTTAAATAGATGGTGATATGATAGTTGCATACTAGAGGCCATGTCAGGAAGTGATGTGGCCAAACTTGCTGACTCATGGAAGCACTTTGAAGAGCAGCCATTTTTGTTTGCTTCTTAATTGTTTATACATGTTATGTATGTTTGTGAAGGCAATATTGGCAAGTTGACTGAGTCTGATCAAATCACTTGGTTGGAGCTGAGTTTGAATCCCACTTCATCTTAAAGCATAATAAGCTGCATACTGTTGCATGCATTTTTTTTTTTTTTTTTTGGCCACCAATCAATTTTTTGGTTGAATTAAGTTTAGATCTAAATGTGTCTATTTTGAATTTAAAATTTTCTTTTCAATCGGAATATAACTCAATGACAAGACTAAATTATTCTAAAGGAGCTCATAAAGTAAATCACCATTAAGTTTTTTATCTTGTGTTACTATAATTCTTTTACCTATTTTTATATTCTTAATTAAATATAAAATTAATTTTTTCTCATATATTCATGAAATTTAAAAAATGTTGGAGTAGATTAATGAATTATTTGAATTAAACAATTTATACTTATTATTATAATTTCATTCAATCTTTATTTGAAAATTTGTTTTTAAAAGTCCCAAAATTTTTATGCATCTTCAGGTTTTAGGCTTGTCTCAGGCAAGATTTAAAATCGATAATTAGACAGATCCAAGTCTAATTAGAGAAATTGAGGAGCAACATGAAAAAATATGTCCAAAAGAGAAAGTTAGAATCTCGAGTCTAGGTTGACCAACAGAGCCAAAGAAAATATATTTACCGAGTAATAATTAAATTGAGCTTGGTTTGAAGTTGTCCAACCTTAAGGACCGTAATTACACGTAACCACATGCGAGCATCAAAAGAACGACGTTACAAATAGCTAATTTGATAATCTTTTGAGTTTCACCTCATACAAGTCTATAACTATGAGATAAAATTTCTATTAGTACGTCACATTTTTATTGATATTTAATTTTGTGATTCCACTTCGACATCTTCATTAATGTTTAATTTTCTAATTCCAAATAGTCACAGGAGTGAATACATATTTCCATTATACAGTAAAAAAAATTCAAAAACATAAAAGAAATGAAAATAACAAAATGTCAGTAATGTTTAAGTTAAACAACTTTAGGAAGTTTCAATTAAGAAAAAGATTTAATTGATATTCTAGAAGAGATTTTGAAAATTGAGATTTCAATATTTTTTGTCTCAAATATTTAACTACAATGAATGTCCATACAGACATACATATCCCAACATGTAATACACCAATAAGTAACTATTAATTCAAATTCAAATTCAAAGGTATCTAGATGACACAATTATTCAGCCAACCATTAAAATTAAAATACTAAAACAACATGTTTAAAAAGTTTATACATATAGATTAAAACGAATCAATTATTAAAGTAATGAACAAAAATAGGGGTTTGTTATTTGTTTTTGTATTTGTAGATCCACCAACCCAAAATGCCAATTGTGGGTGGCACAGTAGGTAGCATCACCAAGGTTGCTTCCTTTACCTATTTATAAAGCATCTTTCTTTCTCTTTTCTTATTTTTACACCTCTTTTTAAACCCCAAAAGCTGCCTTCTGATTTCCTCCACATTTCTTTGTCTCTTATAATTTCCCTTTAAAAGATTTTAAAAAAAGAAATTAAACTTAATTGAGCTGTATTGCCTAAATTGACAATCTAATTATTATTATTATTATTATTATTATTATTTTTTTTTTTTTTTTTTTTTTTAATTATAGTTATTGAAAATTTAGTCAAAATGTATATATAAATGAATAATAGAAGTTTGGAGAGAGATTTTGCATTCCAAAGTGTTTGTGCTAAATTTTAAGATGATGTTAGAGTTGTCCAAATGTGCTTTTAAAAGAAATGGAGAAAGGGAATAGTGAAAGGCAGCCCAAGGGGGATAAAGATGAAACACTATATTATTATAATAATAATATTAATAAAAGAAAAAGAAGAGCAAATCCACAAGAATGTCAAATGAAATAAAGAAACCATATAATTAATTATAATATATGGTTTTAATTAATTACTGTTTATTTTGATGCTTACCATTGTGAAAAAAGCTTATGGACCCATTTTGTGTTCTTTTTTTTCAACCACATATAAAGCATTTTTCTTTTCTTTTTGCCCCTCCAAAGTTAAATGAGGAAGCATGAATATTCTTATTATTACTTTTTAGTGGTAAATGAAATAATTATCATTTTTCAAAAATTCCTTTTCCTTCTCATTATTTTTGTGCCAACAATAACACTCACTTCTTTTATCCTTCTTTTTTTTTTCTTTTTTTTTTTCTTTTGGCATTGGGTGTGGCTAAGGATTTTTCTTTGTTTTTGTACATGTATTTCACACCATATGGAGGAATTTACTTTTAATTTAAATTATTATTTTAAATGTATAAACCACTCATTTTTACATTATTATCAATTAATCTACCAACACATTTATTTATATTATTATTATTATTATTATTATTATTATTATTATTATATTATGCATTTTAAAATTTAAAATTCAAAATAGGGATAGATTGAAACAAATAAAAGTCTTATTTTCATTATTTGTACTATATTTTATCAAAAAAATGATATAATTTAGTAGGTGGATTCGCCGTAACATCTCCATCAAGTGGACATTTAATTTGTACTATTTAAACCACAAAAATCTAAAACCTTTTTCAAAAACAAAATATAGAAAATATAAAACAAAATTTAGATAGGAATTTCATTCTATATATGACATATCTTCTATTGATTTTAGTAAGAAAAAAATTGGCTCTTGTTATGAAAACGAGGCACAACCGAAATATAAAAATTAAGAAAATATAATATTAAAATAATAAAATATAATAAATAAATAATGATACTAGCAAAATTAAGAAATTAGGAAAATCTCAAATTTCTCTACTTTTTTTCACTTTCTCTACTTTTTTGGATTTGTCTCTGATAAACAACTTGACATATAAGATGTGACATTACATAAACACTAAAAGACCATGTTTGCTTGACATGTAACATGAGTGTTGGATGATAAATAGGTTGACATGGGGATATGACCACTAAACATACCGGTTTATAATAGATATCTATATATTATATTATTATATATAACAGCTATTTAATTTTGTTAATTAGCTAATAGTAACCATTATAATCCTCTTTTTGATCTTTTGAGATTTGGTTAATTAATGTTGATCAGATTGTGGACTGTGTGCCTTTAATTTGGACTTTTGCTTTGAGTTAATAATATATTTATTTATTTATTTTTCTGCCTCCTCTTTCAAATCATCTTCTCTATTTGGATTGGTTAATATATTAATAGTGAATTAGATAAGCTGATGAAGGGATAAATATGTCTCAAATATGAAGCTGGAAGATGTCATGCTTTGTAGCACTAGAAAAAAGAAACTAAAAACCAATTATACTTTATATCATTAACTTTTTAGTCTCTTCCCAATATTATAAACGATTAGACATTAAAGAGATAGATAAATCTAGAAAAAGCAATAGATATAGAACAGTTGGAAAATTAAGGAAGTTTGTTCTTTTTAATGTATACTATTGTTTTCTTTCTAACAATTTATTTCTGTATATTAATAAACTTTTAATTTCATCCAATTTAGATCAATTTTTCATTTTATATCTAATTGATTCCATTTCTAACTCATTCACTCAATAGTTTTGGCGGAAAAGCCATTTGAATTTTCCTTTCAAATTTAATAGTTTTAATATTATAAGTTTGATTAAGTTGAAAAAGAAATAGTTTAAAGATTAGATAATTCACTGTTTTTCTTTTCTTCCAAAAAATAGATTAATGACTCAAATTATACTTTACTCATTTTAATTTTAGAAACCCACTTTTATTAGTTTCAAATTAAAAACTAGACTTAGGTTACAGAATATTAAAAGTTTTGGTGGAAAATAGTTGTTAGTAGGCACCATTATCAAAAATAAAAATTTAAAGATGTAATTTACCTAACAAAAGTCAAAAATATTTTCGGTCCGTAAAACAAAAAAAACAAAAGTCAATAAAGAGTGTAAAATAGTTTCATAACTTTCATATTTATCATTGAATATTGCAGATGACAGTTCCTCACTTCTCTTTCTTCTTCTTCCTTGCGATTTATTCATCTTCTCTTCTAGATTTTCTTTTTTCTATTTTTAAATGATTTATTTTTTGGTTTAAATCTCTTATTTTATCTTCACCATTTTTAGCAAGATTCTATGGAGTTGTTTCATCTTTCTCATATTCAAGAATATCAAGATTGTTTAAAAATCATTTTGACATGATCTAAACAATCATTTCCCATTATCAACATGATCGTTTACCATAACCAACACGATCATTTAAATATGAAGGCTTTTTTCATTGTTTAAAACGAACTACATGATCCTCTTGGCATGATCTAAACGATCGCTTACCATAGTTAACATGATCGTTTAACATGATTAATACGATTGATTGTTTGATTTGAAGTTTTTAACGATAATTTACATTGAACTATACAATCGCTTACCATAATCAACACGATCGTTTTCAAGATCTACACGATCGTTTGCATGGTCAACATGGCCATTTAAATTTGAAGTCTTTTTCTCCATCGTTAAAAAGAACTATATGATCTAAACAACGTCAGTAGATCTTTCATTTAGATTGTAGTATATGATAGAAGATTATTCACTAGCGTGTGGCCGATTAATCACGTGTTGATTGAGATATTTTTGGTATTTTCTATTGTGGACCATGTACTTTTTGTTTAGAATTGTTTTATATAGTGTAAATATTTGACCGATTTGTTAAATTTTTTTTTAAAAAAAATGCAAACAAATTAAGCATATTGATGAAGATTTGTTTTCTTAAAAAAAGAAATAATGCAGAATAGAACTTTTGAAAACAAAGGAAATAAGTATCAATGTTATATATATGTTCAATAACATCATGAGAGAAGATAAAATATACATACTATTATTGTTTTTGAGAAACTATAATTGGTTAATCTAAAGAGAGGAGATAAAATAAATATTCCACGACACAATAATAATATATATTACAATGCAAATGTCTAATAACATATGGAATTGGTTTTGTTTATTATATAAAAATAGGATTTATTTCAAAAGCAAATACAATAAATGGCATATGAAAATGTCTTTATGCACTTTTATCTTTAAACTTTATTACATCATAAAATTTTCTTTTGGTTCATTTACCTTTTTTTTCATGCCCTTTTATCTTTTGTTTGGACACAAAAGGTTCCTCCTTTTAAGTAAAGGGGATATTATTCTAATAGCATTTTGAAATCTTAAAACAAAATTTTTAATTTAAATTAACCACAAATCTTATGCTAAACGATAAACTCGGATTTATACTTTATATCTAAATATAGTTTTTAAGAAATTTTTAATTAATAATAATAATATAGATAAAATATTTACCCTTTATAAAAACTCCTTTTAATAGTTTTTTTAATTAATTGTAAATAATTTGTTTTCTGTTATTTTAAAAACTCTTAAATTTTAAATATAAATTATTGTAAACTAAAATTCTAATTTTTCCGGTATTATAGGGACAATTTATATTTTAATAAAAGAAAAGAAAAGAAAAGGTAGGTTTTTGAGCAACTTCTATTTTGGAATGCATCAACGTAGGAAAAAAGAATTAACATTATAGACCGGTAAAGAATGAAAAATATCGTAAAATATTTACAAAATATAATAAAATTTCAGATTCTATTAACGAAAGATATTGCCACCGATATACTTCTATAAGTCATATTTATTATTGTCTATCAATATCTATCGTTGATAAAATCCAAAATGTTGCTATGTGTTGTAAATATTTTAGTTTATTTACTATATTTAAAAATTTTCCTTAAACATTCTTGTAATTTTTTGATCTTATCACAACAAAAAGAAAATATGAAATTTATACTTATTAAAAAGAAAATATAAATTATAAAATTGTGAACGTGATATTTAGAAATAACTAAATATGAAGTGTATAAGACGAAAAATCATGATAGTGAAATACCTATTGTTCATATGAGATTTCTGTAGAAATGTAATTCATGAAATTTGAACTTTGTATATAGTTTATAGTGTAGTGGATATAATCTCTAATATTTACTAATGTGATGTTTTCTCTTTAGTACAAATTAAAACTTAAAACTTCTTATTCCTCGATCTTTAGGAAGTTATGGTTGTAAATCAATTTGAGCTTCAATTTTCTGGAATTCAAGGAAGGTTTAATCTTCAAAGTTCTTTAGCTTTCAGAAGATGGTAATCTTAAGGTTGATAAGAACTTTCACGTTTTGAGATTTTTAGAAGTTTGAATATCTAATACTTCAGAGCCTTAACTCATCCTCCAACCAAATATCCCTTAAATGAATGGCAAGGTATCTATTTATTGAGAATTTTCATGAATTTTAGGTGGGCATAGCCCACTTGTTTGTAGGGGGTTCATTTCTTTATTGGGTTTGGCCCTGTTATCTTCTTTGGCCCAATTTTTCTATTTGAGGCTTGAATTGGGTTACATATGCGAAAATTTAGGGGGAATCCGTGGAAATGGCAAATATAAAAATGGAAATTAAAAAAATAGCAAACTGTTATTTTTTTATTTATTTATGGCAAAATTAACTGCCTGAAATAGTTTCCCACTTTTTTTGTCCAAAATTATCCCTCAACGGATGAAAACTGTCCAGATTCAAATACAGTATATTTAAGAAGATCGGAAAATCAAATAAAATATCACATATCCGATTTCAGTGTATTTGTGAACACACCTACTTATGATAATTATTAACTAAATCAAAAAATTATTATATTCTTTCAAAGATCCCTAAACATATTCAATTGGTTTCAATATCTCCTAATTATTCCGATTTTTACCTTCAATAATTATATATTCAAACTTTAGCTATTAATGCAATGAATACTCCTAAAATTTTAATACAATGAATAATTCCTAAAATAATGATAAAGATGATGCAATAATTAACTATTAACAAAAACATTAAAAAAGTAACGGAAAATTATTTAAAAGATTCAAATTTCAAATCTAAGTAAAATTCAAATTCAAATTCCAACCATTCCCTAAAATTATGGCAAATATAATGAATGTGGATGTGAAAGTGAGGGCTGCCTTTTATGGAATTTTACCCAAATTCTCTAGAGCATCCACTAAACTAGGATATATGTGTGAGACATTAAATCATGACCATTTAAAACTTCACTTGAATAACACTGTGTGTGCAATGTTGTTAAAGGTAAAGTTCAAAACCAATAGTTACTCTACATAAAGTACAATATTCTAAATCATTGTAACTAGTTAAAGGTTCAGGTCATAAGACCCTTTTGCTTAAGCACAACATTAAACAAATTGACATTGCTCGCGATGAAAATGTTTCTTTTAAAGTAATGGGGTGGTGTGGTGTGGAATAAAAATAATGATAAATTTATATTTTTGCTAAAATTAATTTTGAAACATTTTTTAATTAATTTTTTACCGTTATCAACCGTTTCGACTGTTACAGTCGTTACGATCACTTTAAATGTTTCTTAATTATTTTTACATCATTTATTACGTTGAACCTCCAATATATACATAGCACACTTCTCTTTCATTTCAACATATCAAAACGAAAAACAAATTTCTCTCCTCTTAGTTTCTACCTCGTGTTCTCTCCCCTTTTTCTGTTTCAGTTCTAATTTTGTTTTCCAAGCAAGTATTCTTTAGAGTGCTGGTATTTTGTTCGGTTCCTGTGTAGTTCCGAATGAAGAACAAAGGTTGTTTTATCCTAGAGACGATGGAGCAATTCTAAAACTGTTTGCATACTGAGCAAAGCCACAAAACGTCTTAAAGAAAGCAAGATCTGTGACAAGGTTCACGTGAAACATATGACATAAATAAGATTCTATATTAAAAAAAAAACAAGTATTAAAAAACATATGACAAACTATTGTAAAAAATTGAATGATTTTTTCAAAGAAGGAAGTCGTGTATCGGTACACAACTTTGTTTAGCCCAGTCCAAGCCTACGTAGCTGAAGCTAGTGACTGAACTAAAGGAATTTATGTACTCGGTACACGAGTTCCTTCATTTATTATTATTATTACTATTATTATTATTATTTAAAAAATAGAAATTATATGCACTAATCTAACCATTATTAAAAATGTCAAAACTTTGTTATTTATTTTAAAAATGTATAACTTATTTCAAAAGTTACAACTTTAATCTTCTTTTATAGATAGTTCAAAATGCACTAATTAAATAGAAACTCTATAATTCTTTTAAAAATGAATTCAAGTTTTTGTGACCTAAAACAATTCTAGATTTCTTAAAAATATATTATCGCAAAAGAAAAAAGAATGAAGTTTATAAATTAGAAATAAAATAAAATAAAAAATAAAAATCGTAAGTTTGTAACCCAATCATTATCCTATAATTTAATTTTCAATTTAAATTTTAAATTAGATGGAAATATTTTCTTTCGAGAGAATGCAAATCTAAATTAGTTGAGTGTATATTTAAAAATATATTAAAAATAAAAAAGATTGAAATAATTGATTTTGCTTCTCATTTGATATGATTAGTATCCAAAAATTAAGTTTGGTTGAAGAAAAAGTTCCAAAAAATAAGTAAATTAGGAAAAACTCACATTTTACATTATTATTTACGAAACAAATATAACAAATATATGGCAAATTTTTTTAGGCAATGAGAAAGTAAATATGGTAAATATATATATATAATTATATAGATTATTTTAGATAATGACAAGGCGCTGAAGTCGTGGACTGAGTACACGAAAAGACATTGGAGTTGTAGACTCGATCCACGACTCCATGCATGCTAGAAACATGGCAACGTTGACTGCTAGTGAGGACAAACAACTCACAAGAGTCGTGGACTAGGTCCACAACTTCAATTCCTTGTCGTGTATCCGGTCCACGACTTCAACGCGTTGTCGTGTACCAGGTCTACCACTTCAACGCCTTGTCGTGGATCGGGTCTACGACTTCAATATCCTATTTTGAAAATAGTTTTTGTCCTACCATATTTTTTACATTATTTTTTAAAATTTTATTTTTTAAAAAATCCCATTATAATTTTCAAATAAACTTTAAATTTAGATTTGCAAATCTATAAAATATATATTTTTTAAGGGTTCAATTGACGAGTTAAAAAAATATTTGGGCTTAATTAGTCTAAGGTTTAAAAGAAATAGGGTAATCAACTTTTCTAACAATTTTCTTAAATAAGAAGACAAACCAAATAGATTAGTTAAAGGACAATTATCTCCAAGAAGAATTTTTTTTTTTTAGTAGAGAAGGTTGTCATTTTTTTTTGGTCAAAGGTTCACAATTTGTTTTCTCTTCTTCTTTATTTTAGATAAAAAGTTTGAAATTATGGTACATAAAATCATTCAAATAAAATAAAAATTAATTATTTTATCACATCATTCAAACACCGTAAAAGGATAAATATTTTTAATTTGAGAGACTATGATTTGAATTAAAAGTTACTAGTTTTTTTTAGTATAAATAGGTGATGAGTTATGTTCATATTGTTTAAATTCTAAGGATAAATCATCCTCAATTATCTCATAATTGAAAAATTAATCTATCAATAAATTAAAGGGTTTCAATTCGAATAACATAAATTGGTATATGATATTACACCATGGGTAGGTCTTTCTAATATATTTCATAAAAATCCTAAATAGGCTAACATTTTTTACAAAAGAATTGGCGAATTTACCTTATTACTCAAATTTCATTAATCTTAAATAATATTTTCCTCAATTATCAACAATCATATTTATTATATCAATTGTAACTTCCTTAATTATTCACATATATATATATATATATATATATATATATATATATATATATATATATATATATATATATATATATATGAGGTCTTTTCAAAAATATAAAAAAATGACAAATTATTTACAATTTATAAAACAATATCGAAAACGAAAAAAACTCATAGGCTCACCGTGTAAAATACAAAAATTGTCCCATCAACAACACGCGCGTAATATATTTATGATCGTTTAGATTTGATTATTGTTTGGTACACGATTATGGCTACAATTTATCTTTTCAATTCCATTATTTAATGTTGTTACACGATCGTTTAATTTGGTTATCATTTAGATTTGGGTGGCTACAATTTATCTTTCCAATTCCATCGCTGATTTAGTCGTTTAGATTTGAGGACCCAAATCCAAATGATTTTTTTAAAAAAAAATTGGTACACGATTTTTTTTAATTCTTTTGGTACACGAACATTTAGATTTCTCTAAACAATATGATTTATTTTTTTTACACGATCGTTTACATTTAGCTACTCCAATCCAAATGATTTTTTTTCAAGATTCTTTATACAGGACCTTTTATTTTTTTTACACGATCGTTTACTTTTTTTTAAACGATCATTTACTTTTTTTAAACGACCGTTTACATTTGGCTACTCCAATCTAAATGATTTTTTGTAAGATTCTTTATACACAATCTTTTATTTTTTTACACGATCGTTTACTTTTTTACACGATCATTTACATTTGGCTACTCCAATCTAAATGATTTTTTTTCAAGATTCTTTATACATGATCTTTTAGATTTTGCTATTTTTTTTTTGTATACATTCATGTAAATGACGTAAAAAAAGGAAAAGAAGAAAGACGATAGAAAGAAATCATAGCGAAAAAAAGAAAAGAAAAAGTAGAAAGACGATGTAAAGAAATCGAAAAAAGAGAAAAATAAGGAAGACAGATTAAATGATATAAATAAAGAATTGAAAAATAAGAAAAAAGTAGAGGAAAGAAGAAAGACGATTTCATGGCGAGGAAGAGAAGAAAGATGGAAAGGCAACTTGGAATATTTAAAAAATTGCTAACTTTATAGGTTTTGTTACACGGTCCGTAAATAGTTTGGTATTTTGTTACATTTATGAAAGTTTATCTATATATATTTATATTTATTAATGTAATATTTATTACCTTTAAAATGATTTAAACACGGTATAAATTATTACCTTATGTGGTAATAAGATTTTTAATTATCCTACAAAATAAATATTTTCAAATTCATGCCCAACCAAAAGTTATTTTCTCATGATCATGAATTCCGACGCTGACATTCTTCTCCAATTTCTATTACAAAAAAAAAAAATTGTCCTTTCTTCTTCCCTTCCGATTTGCTTCTTGTGATACAATTAGTCTTTTTTTATATATTATTTATTCTTCCGTTTCATAGCATATATAATTTTTCCTTAAAAAATTTGTTCTTTCTTCTTCCATTTCGTAGCATATATTCCGTTAATGTTCTTTTTATTTTGATTTTTCACATATGCTTCTGAATAATACATATGCTTCTGAATAATATATATGTTTTATGATTTGTTACATATATACTACTGCATATATTCAATAATACATGCACAGATTTTTCCTTACTCAATTTATATACTGCTGCATATAATCAATAATTGCGGAATGTTCCGATCATCTTATTCATATTTTTGTTTAGTATAGTTTTCGTGAACAATATACACATTTATATACCACTGTTTAATCTACTTCTATTATGTGATTTATCGTGTATATACATCTTATTCATATTTATATCATGTGATTTGTTGCATATACACTACTGCATATATTCAAGAATACATAAATTGTAATTAAATTTCATTATATATCATTGCATACACAGATAATGTTATCAATGTATATATCTGTATATATACAATAACAGGTTTTTAGTGTCACATATAGTTCAGTTTTTTTCTTCATGTTTTGTATCGTTTTCTTTATTTTTTTCCCGATTCGATTAGTATTTTCTTTGATTTCTTACATATATACTATATACTATTGCATAATATGTTTATGTTATATGCTTTGTTACAAATATACTATTGCATATATTCAATAATACAGTAATTAAAGTTGTCATCCTTCTACCGAATGTAAAACGTTCAATTGGTCGACCAAAGAAGATTATAATTTCTTTTAAAATGGAGTTCAAGAGACGCATTAAATGTAGGCAATATGGACGTATTGGCCATAACCGAAAGAGATTGCAAGTTTTCCTTATTGAATTAGTTTTTCCTTCTTATTATTAGACTTTTAGTATGTTGTTTCAGAATTTTATTTGAAATATTCATATTCAAATTTTTAGTTCAATTATTTTATTTTCATAAAAAGAATGTAGAAAATCTTAATCAAGATAAAAAAAAAAAAGTTTAATTTAAAACATTTGTTAAATATCAAGTCTTTTCTCTCAATCATTCTAAATTCAACAAGCTTAACCCATTCCTTCTTCTTTTCCTTGAACTCATCTTGGGCCTTTATCTTTTGTATTAGGCTCCAATTGTCCTTCTTGTTTAATGTCCACTAAGTTTCTTGTTTTCCTAGACCTCATCTTGGGTCAAAAATTACCCACAACTATATAAGGAAAAAGATTGAATTTAAAATAACATGTGAAAAAGTCAACAATATCTCAAAAATAAATTTAATTCGAATAAACAACAAATCATTATCATATTACATTCATCAGATATATTTAAGTTTACAAATCTCCAACATCCGAAGTTTTAAATTATTCATACAAAATATAATATTAGATTGATTTTGGTATACAATATTTATATATTATTTATGTGTGATGTCCCATCTACATTGAATTATTATTAACATAAAACTATTTAGATTTTAGATGCCTTTTCTGTTATACAACAATCATTCCATGTAAAATTATTAATTTTATAGAGATTACTAATTTCTTTGTGCTTTTATAATAGCTATCAACTACTTTTTAAACCTTATTGAAACTACTTCAACTAAGTTCATTTGAAATTACATCGAGTGAAATGAGATCTATTTTAACAAAACAATAGTATTAAAATTTTCAATTACACAAATTTTTTAATAAATTAAGGTGGTGTTTGGACGTTGAGTTGATTTATTATAGCATGCATACTATTTTAGTATGTTTTATAATTGTTTGTGTTCGAAGGTGCAAACTATCTGAGATGATCGAACAAAAATAGTAAACATTGAAACTAATAATAAACCAGATAACATAAAGTAATTTGAAATATTAATATTATAGTTAATTATAGATTATAATAAGAGATAGTTACCAATATAATAATTAAATTCAAAATATTACATAAATAACAACATTTTTAAAAAGTTGCAAATATAACAAATTCTGTCAAAGTCTATCAATAATAGAAGTATATCACCGATAAACAATGTTATAAATATTGGTCTATCACTAATAAACCTGAAAAATATATCTCTGATACAAGTCTTTCACCGATATATTTTGTCGTATCTGCAATTTCTTAAAAATGTTACTATAAATTTAATTATTATTCCTAGTATTGCTGTCCATTATAATTTCCCTTATACATCAAGGAGACCCAAACAAACCTTAAATCTTAGGATTTCATTATATATAAATTTAAACTTACATCTAATAGATCAATTAGCTTTAAAGAATTTCAAATGTGTGTCGTAGACACAAAATTGAAAGCTCATCATTAGGTACAAAACTTACAAGTGTAAATATATTAAATGCTAGTCCAAGACTAAATAAACACAAACTCAAATTTGAAACTAAATACAATTATTGCAATAGTTGAGATTCTTAAGATTAATAATTAAACGTATAACAAACACTTAAAAAAATTTGAAAATATAACAAAATAGATTAGAGAAGTTGATCTAAATTTTGTTATATTTATAAATTTCTTTTTATATTTGTATTACGTTTGGGTTTATTAATGTATTGGACTTGATTACTATATTTGCTTGTATTTAAAAACATAGTCTAAATTGAAAAGGTTTATAAGGATATTGTAGTTTAACCTAATAATAAAAAGCATAGTATAGTTTAGTTTCTGAATGATAAAAATATTTTGTTTAAAAGTAAAGATTAAAGTTAGAAATTTAAAAGAAGAAAATTTACATGAGAAGGGACCAAAAGTTTTGTGAAGTTGCTAAAAAAAGAGAACCTGAAAGAAGGATGGTGGGTTTCCATTAATGATCTATCTCTCAATCCTTCTTATATATTTCAACTACAATCATAGCCCAACCCCCAAAAGACCCTTTATGACAACCCAAAATTAAAAGCTTCTGAACCAAATATATATATATCAATTAATAGCCCTCCATTGAGACTTTTATTGAAAATGAAAATAAGAAAGTTATAGAAATGGTAATATGAAGTTCTGAAACTGTTTGTAGAAGGCTCTTTCATTTATTCACAACTGATACAAACCATTGATCTCCAATAACCCCACCAACTAACTATAAAAAAAGGAAGAACAAAAGAAAAAAACAAAAAAGAAAAAAAACCATAATTCTCTGAGTGGGATTTTTTAACTCAGAAAGGAAGAAAGTAATATTACACTATTACCATCACACCCAAAAAGCTAAGGTTTCTTCTTCTTCTTCTTCTTCTTCGAAATGGGCAAAAGTTAAGGAAAAAAAGAAAAAAAAAAAAGAAAAAAAAAAAAGAAAAGGAAAGTCTTTGCAATAAACAGTGTTCAAACTGCCATTTCCATCATCATGATGGCACTGTTTCAAGAACAAAAACAACACAGCCTTATTACAACATTAAAACCGTCTTTCTCTGTCTTGTCCTCGTCCTCGTCCTCGTCCTTCGTTCTTTCTTTCTGTCTTTGTTTATATTTTGATGATACCACCACAACAAAATGACTTTTCCAAACACAAATTTTCATCCTAACCGCAAATTTTGTAACACCTTCAATTCTATTAACAGGTACGTGGCAAAATGGAAAAGAAGAAAGAACAAATGAGAGAGAGATTGTTGTTGTCCTTGTTTTGTTGTTGTTGTTGACTTTTTGTATGTACATCCCCATAAGCTCTATGAAGCGATCAAGGACTACGAATCCAACGGTACAACGCTCTCTGGAAAATCAGTTCTTGGTCCTGCTAGGGAGTAGTATGCAAGTATATGAGCAGGGTGTTCAGCCACCACCATCTCCCCAACTTGATCAGGCACAACAACTCGTCTCGACGGAATCAATTCGATGTTCCAGTACCGGCGAGCCATTGCAAGAAGATCGCGGCCTGAAGAGGATCCTCTGTAGCCTTGAACCCATAGGTACCTGAGGGAAGTTAGGTTCAATACGGACTCTGCTAATGCTTGTTCACTAAAGCAACATCCTCTAACTTCAAGCTTCTGTAGGCTAGGGCAGCCGCGAGAGAATTCCACTAGCCCAGCATCAGATTCCCCCACATAACCAAGAAGCATCCATCTGACATTTGGGCTATACCTTCCTATATAACCAAGACCAACGTCTGTCAATCCACCAGGCCGAAGATATAAAGCAAATCTCTTCAGCTTCTCTGAACACCCTCTCAATAGAGCTTGAACACCATTGTCAAGTGGCAAATCCGTTATCCGTACTTCTCGATCCAGCAGGACAAGGCGAAAATCGCTGAGATTTTTTGAGTATGTGCCGATGCACTCGAGAGATGCATTAGTAATATCTGACACATATACAGCTAAGTATTCCAATTCCAGACATCCCTGAGCCAAAGCAATCAATCCTCTTTGTGAAACAAGACCTTCTTCATCTTCTAATCCCTGCTCGTCCGCACCTCGCTCAATTCTAAGCCTTTTCAGTTTCTTGCAATGACGAGCAAGAACTTCTAATCCTCTATCTCCAATCACATTTCTAGTCTGCTCAGTTAATGATATCAAGCCTTCAATTAGCTGAATTACTATGAAAGTTTTATAATGCATAATTATACCCAAGAAAGACAGAAAAAAAAAAGTTTTCTCCCATGAATCAATAGCAATGCGAATGAAAGTACGAGAATAGAAGCTAATAGCAGGGCAATCAGAAATGAACTCTGTAATATAAAAACAGGGGTAAATGGATATGGGATCTCCCATCAGAGATTCAGAATCAAACCTAGAATTGAATGAAGCACTTCTAAGAAAAGAGATTAAAGAATTTCATTAGATAAGCATACCTCAAGAATTTCTAAGTTGGGGCATCTCTGAATCAAAGTACAATGATCTTCAGTATGAAGCAGAGCATACAAAAGATCCAACTTCTTGAGAAGACTTGCAAAAGGGAAAACTATTGGCATTTCACTTCTTCCCATGTATGTAAGACCCAAATTACGCAGGTTCTGAGGCAATGCTATACCTGCATACCTCTCTGGTTGGTCATTGAAGCCGAAGGAACCTCCACAAAATTCCTCCAAAGCACCAGCAGCACGAAAGAAGCCCACGAGATCAAGGATTTCACAGTCACTAATTTTCACAGAAATTAAGGAACGACAGTTCCTGGCTATAAGTTCAAGATCTTCAAATCTAACTTGGGTAAGATCTGTCATGTAAAAGTTTAACGTCTCAAGCGCTGTGTTGTTCCTAGCAAGTTCACGTAACCATTGTCCATCTTTCTCCAGAATTGAGCTCTCTTCCAAAAACAATGTTTTCAAATTCCTAAAACGACAACCATTATTAAAGATGATAAATCATCATGAGCAACACCATTCAGATATCAGAACTCTTTTTTTTTTTTTTTTTTTTTTTCCAAAAAATTATTAATTTAATTTAATTTCTACATGGGAAACATGCTATTATTATTATTATTATTATTATTATTATTAGTTCACAGAATTACTAAATTTGCAATCTGACATAATTGCTGAAATTGCACTATCAATCCAAATTAAACTTCATTTAAGATAACTTAGAACAGTTTCCTTCTTTACCCACCAGTTCCCAAAATGTTAAACCTTCTTTAAGAATATTGTATGTTAGCGTATAGTTTCACTCTGTTTCAGCTTCTTATCTCTCACGTTTAAAAAGTTCAGAAGCATCAGAAAATCATATCAATGAACCAGAAAAGGTATAAAAAAAAGCCGCACAATGACAAGAATGAAATAATAATAACAATGAACCAGAAAATGGAAAACCAGAAATCAAATCCAAAATACTAATTCGTTCTCTGCATCTCAAAACTTTTCAATGCCCAGAAATTTCATCTTAAACAAAACATCAAAAGTTACGAAATCAGATACCTGCAAGAGCGTCCAATATGGAATAGTCCATCGGTGGAGAATCCAGAGCATTTATCGAGTTTAAGCGACACAAGAACACGGCCTCGTGCACTAGCAAGAAGCTCCAGATCCGAATCTACGACAATCATACGCCGGAAGTGAAGAGACTTCAAGCGGTTGAAAGAAATAGCAATCTCCTTTACCCATGGAGTAACATATCCACCCCAATCCTCAGGTATTAAATTAAACATTGCAGCTCTTGGTTTACCCTTCAATTTCAAGGACTCGAGATGAACAAACCGTTGCCGTAGCCGTTCGGGTGTGGTGGTGTAGCAAAGAGCTATGGTAACATGGTTACGAGTAAGCGCATCAAGCTCGTACCATCTATGGCAAACTTGAGAAATAGCGTTACGATCTTTGGGGTCCTGAATATAGGGCATTACACAGCCAAGAATCACATCCGGCATCCCCATATTTACTCTACTACTATCCCGTTCTTCCATAACTTCAATTAAACTCAAACAAAACACTCTCCAGTTCCTTCAACTCCAAATCAAATCACAAATCCAAAAGAAAAACTCAGAGTTCTCAGTTAATTATTAAAGATCCGTCTCAAACTTCAATTCTTACAGAAGTCAGTCCGGATAATTAACTTTCCTCAACACACAGAACATAATCCCCTCTCCCTCTTCCTCTCCATCTCTCTCGCTCTCTCTCTCTCTTTTTATATATATATCCCAAAAAAAGAAAAGAAGAAGAATAAGCTACGTGTAAAATAAATCTAGAAAACAGTTGAAAATCCGTTATGAAACTAAATAAATCAAGAAAACTCCCCAGGAGAACGAAGGTGGAGAAGAAACAGGATCCAGAAGGAATAATTGAAGAAATCGGAGAATTCCAGTGAGGAAGAAGAAGAAGAGTAATAATCGGATCGAGAAGGAATCAGCGGATCATGGAGGTGGCGGAAGGCGGCGAAGTGAGAGGCGGGGGGGGGGGGGGGGGTGAAGAAGGCAGGAGGAAGAACAGACGGCGGAGATCGACGACGAGAATTGGAGAATTTTTGCGGAGTGGGGGATTGGATCAGACCTAGAAGCTAAAACTCGAAGACTTAACTAATATGCGCCTCAGAAAAAAAAAAAAAAAAAGAAAGAAAGAAAGAAAGAAGAAGAAGAAAGAAAGAAAGAAAGAAAGAAAGGGAAAAAAAAAAGAAAAAGAAAAGAAAGAAAAGAAGAAGAAATAGAGGGGTTTTTGGGAAAAGAAAATGTAAGACCCCCTATCATAAATACGTATAGACGTAGAGGAAGGAAATCCAATATCCATATCGACAGCCCGGCCCAAGACAAGAATGAATAACGAATAGGCTGAGAGAAGGGGTGGGACCCACTAACAACAAAGAGGGGAATATTTAAGGAATGTTTAGGGATTGCTGAAGGCAGGTTTTATTTTGAGAGACGGCTGCTGTGGAGGCTGAAGGGAGACACCAGCATCTCTAATTGCTGGAATTCTGCTACTGTTTATTTTGTTGTTATTTTCTTTCCGTTAGCTCGCTCTTTGTTTGAGTTGTCTAAGCTTTCTTGTGAACTCATTCTCCCTTTATATAAATAAAGAATCCACAGAGTGCTGCCTCTGTTTCTTGTAGTTTGTTGGGTTTTTCTGAGTGCAGGTGAAGGTTCCTAACAAAGTGGTATCAGAGCCACAAACATCCTGGGAAAGACACGAGCAATGGCTCAAAAGGAGTGGGAAGATAGATTGAACATGAACGAAAAGGAAATAAGAGAGATGAAGGAAATGATGCTGAATCTACTTAAAAGCATGGAGAGTCTGACGGAGGAAGTTAAGGAAGGCAGTCGGGCGAAACTCAGGGAGGAATCAGGTGCCTCCGAGGGGTCCGTACTGAAAGGTAAAGAAAAAATAGGAGAGACAGAAACGACACCGGGCTTCGCCGTGGGGTCATCGGACCGAAGTAAGTATAAGAAACTAGAAATACCAATGTTCAATGGAGAAAACCCAGAAACGTGGATTTATCGAGCCGAACACTATTTCGATATCAATGAGTTGATGGATGAGGAGAAAGTGAAGGTAGCTGTAGTAAGTTTTGGGCCGGACGAGGTAAACTGGTTTCGTTGGAGTAACAATCGGAAAAAGGTGAAGACGTGGGAGGACCTCAAAAGAAGAATGTTTGAACATTTTAAGTCACCGGGAGAAGGAAGTCTAGGAGCGCGTCTCATACGAATTAAACAGGACGGCAGTTACAGCGATTATCTGAAGAAGTTTCTGGAGTACTCAGCCCCATTGCCGGAGATGGCAGAGAGCGTCCTCATCGACGCATTCGTCACCGGTCTGGAAACCAACCTGCAGGCGGAAGTGAAAAGCCGTCACCCAGTGACGTTAGAAGAGTGTATGCGGGAAGCCCAAATGGTAAGTGATCGGGATCTAGCCATTAATATAGCCCTAAATGATTGGAGAGGTAATGGGCCAAAGGTGGTGGGGGCCCAAGCCCACAAAGGAAAACAGATCCTAACAAACCTAGAAAATAAAGAAGGAAAAAAGGCCGATTTCGCGATGAAGCAGCTGACCTTGCCGATTAAGGGGAATTTTGTAAAAAAAGAACCACAGGCGCCGGTGAAGAGATTATCCGATAGCGAGTTCCGAGCAAGGCTAGACAAGGGGTTGTGCTTCCGTTGTAACGACAAATATTCGCCGGGTCATCGGTGTAAGGCTAAAACGAACCGGGAGTTGATGTTTTTTATCACGAATGAAGATGAAGAGCTTGGAACTGAAGAAGAGATGGAAGATGAGGTGACTGAAGAAGCAGAGCTGGGATCCTTGGTAATCAAAGGTGGGTCCGAAATATCACTTCGAACCATTCTGGGGTTCACGTCGAAGGGAACGATGAAAATACGAGGGACGATCTGTGATCGAGAGGTAATCATTCTTATCGACAGTGGGGCAACCCACAATTTCATCCATAGAGGGGTAGTGGAGGAATTAGCCTTACCGCTGGAAAGAAGAAATAAATTTGGAGTGACCATTGGCGATGGAACAGCCTTGGAAGGAAATGGGATTTGCAAAACCGTGGAGATCAAACTACCGGAATTAATAATAGTGGCAGACTTTTTGGTGATTGAATTAGGAGGAGTTGACGTGGTATTGGGAATGCAATGGCTGAGTACTACAGGATTTATGGAAATCCATTGGCCGTCAATGACAATGGTATTCATGGTAGGATCGTCGCAAGTAATATTAAAAGGTGATCCTTCACTAACCAAAGCAGAGTGTTCTTTGAAAACGATTTCCAAAACATGGGAAGAAGAGGATCAGGGATTTTTGATAGAGTTTCAGAAGATCGAGATTGAAGCCGGCTCGGAAGTGGAGAGTGAAAAAGAAGAGGAAGGAGAGGAATCCAATCTGCCTATGATCAGAAACCTGTTGGCAAAAAACAGAATTATATTTGAGCTGCCCAAGGGATTACCACCGAAGAGAGCAGTGGACCATCGAATACTAATTCAGGAAGGACAAAACCCAATCAATGTTCGGCCCTACAAATATGGATACATACAAAAAGGGGAGATAGAAAGATTGGTATCAGAAATGCTTCAAGCGGAAATTATCAGACCCAGCCGAAGCCCATACTCCAGCCCAGTTTTATTGGTTAAAAAAAAAGACGGAGGGTGGCGATTCTGTGTTGATTATCGCAAGCTGAATCAGGTTACTATCGCCGATAAATTTCCCATCCCCGTCATAGAAGAACTGTTAGATGAGCTCCACGGAGCGGAAGTCTTTTCAAAATTGGATCTACGCTCCGGTTATCATCAAATTCGGATGAAGGAGGAAGACATCGAAAAAACGGCTTTTCGCACCCATGAGGGACATTACGAGTTTTTGGTAATGCCATTCGGGTTGACCAATGCGCCAGCCACTTTTCAATCATTAATGAATCAGATTTTTCGGCCATTCTTGCGGAGATTCGTTCTGGTATTTTTTGACGACATACTAATTTACAGTAAGAATATTACAGATCATGAGAAACACCTGGGAGTAGTTTTTAATGTGATGAAGGACAATCAGTTATTTGCAAATGAGAAGAAGTGTGTGATCGGGCATTCAAGAATTAACTATCTGGGTCACTGGATATCAAAAAAAGGGGTAGAAGCCGATGGCGAGAAGGTGAAATCCATGGTTAATTGGCCTCAGCCCACTAGTGTATCGGAACTAAGAGGGTTCCTTGGGTTGACGGGATACTACCGGAGGTTCGTCAAAAATTATGGAAACATTGCTGCGCCGCTGACCAAATTACTACAGAAGAATGGGTTCCATTGGGGTGAAGACGCTACAGCAGCCTTTGATTCGTTAAAACAAGCGATGATATCAGTACCGGTTCTGGCCCTTCCAGATTTCTCGTTACCATTCATCATTGAAACTGATGCTTCAGGGACAGGTTTGGGGGCTGTTCTTTCTCAAAACCACAGACCGATAGCCTATTTTAGTCAGAAATTATCTCCTCGAGCCCAAGCAAAATCCATTTATGAAAGGGAGTTAATGGCGGTAGTGATGGCTGTACAGAAATGGCGCCATTACGTGCTTGGCAGAAAATTCACGATTATTTCAGATCAGAAGGCATTGAAATTTTTATTGGAGCAGAGGGAGGTGCAACCACAATTCCAAAAATGGTTAACAAAATTGTTGGGATATGATTTTGAAATTCTGTATCAACCCGGTTTACAAAATAAAGCGGCTGATGCCCTATCCCGAGTGAAGCTACCGGCCGAATTCCACTCTTTAATGGCTCACGGGCTGTTAGACATTGACATCGTAACAAGGGAAGTGGAAAAAGATGAGGAGTTGCAAGGTATCATTGAAATCTTGAAGGAAGACCCGGATGGCAAAGCCAACTACCAGTGGAAAGCGGGAAATTTATTTTACAAAGGAAGGTTAGTTTTATCCAGAAAATCCACCCTTATTCCATCACTACTACACACCTTCCATGACTCGGTATTAGGAGGTCATTCGGGATTTCTCCGAACATACAAGAGGATGAATGGAGAGATACACTGGATGGGCATGAAAAACGACGTTAAGAAGTACGTAGAGCAATGTGAAATCTGTCAAAGGAATAAAACCGAAGCGCTAACTCCAGCGGGATTGTTGCAGCCACTGCCGATACCCAATCTGATTCTTGAAGACTGGACGATGGATTTCATCGAGGGTTTACCTAAGGCTGGAGGTTATGACAGTATCATGGTTGTAGTGGACCGGTTGAGTAAGATGGCCCATTTCATTATCTTGAAACACCCTTTTTCAGCTAAACAAGTGGCAGAAAAATTTGTTGAGGAGATCATTAGTAAACACGGTATACCGAATTCAATAGTAACTGATCGGGATAAGGTTTTTTTAAGTCATTTTTGGAAAGAACTGTTTACTGCCATGGGGACATCTTTGAAAAGAAGTACGGCTTTCCACCCGCAGACCGACGGACAAACGGAAAGGGTAAACCGCTGTTTGGAGACCTACTTACGGTGCTTTTGTAACGAGCAACCCACGAAATGGCATAGATGTATCCCGTGGGCAGAGTTGTGGTATAATACCACTTTTCACGCATCGGCCAAAACAACACCATTCCAGATAGTATATGGCCGACCACCACCACCGCTGGTACGTTATGGAGACATAAAATCTAACAACAACAGTGTGGAACAGCTGCTGAAGGAGAGGGATCTGGTTATCAGCGCTTTGAAGGAAAATCTGAGGATGGCACAAAATAGAATGAAAAAACAAGCGGATTTACACCGTAGAGAACTGAAATTCAAGGTAGGAGATGAGGTTTATCTGAAGTTGCGACCTTATAGGCAGCGATCATTGGCAAGAAAACGTTGTGAAAAATTAGCCCCAAAGTTCTATGGACCTTACCGGATTGTTGAGGAGATTGGGGAAGTAGCTTATCGTCTAAACCTCCCACCCGAGGCCATCATACACAATGTATTTCACGTATCGCAACTTAAATTGAAAATGGGAAATTCACACCAAGTGCAGCATATGCCACCCGCGTTGACCGAAGAATTTGAGTTACAAGTTGAACCTGAAGCAGTTTTGGGAATCCGTTGGAATACAGATATTGGAGCCAACGAATGGTTAATTAAGTGGAAGGGGTTATCGGACAGTGAAGCGACTTGGGAACCCGTTGGGGCAATGAACCAACAATACCCTTCTTTTCACCTTGAGGACAAGGTGAACTTTGAACCCACCGGTATTGTAAGACCCCCTATCATAAATACGTATAGACGTAGAGGAAGGAAATCCAATATCCATATCGACAGCCCGGCCCAAGACAAGAATGAATAACGAATAGGCTGAGAGAAGGGGTGGGACCCACTAACAACAAAGAGGGGAATATTTAAGGAATGTTTAGGGATTGCTGAAGGCAGGTTTTATTTTGAGAGACGGCTGCTGTGGAGGCTGAAGGGAGACACCAGCATCTCTAATTGCTGGAATTCTGCTACTGTTTATTTTGTTGTTATTTTCTTTCCGTTAGCTCGCTCTTTGTTTGAGTTGTCTAAGCTTTCTTGTGAACTCATTCTCCCTTTATATAAATAAAGAATCCACAGAGTGCTGCCTCTGTTTCTTGTAGTTTGTTGGGTTTTTCTGAGTGCAGGTGAAGGTTCCTAACAGAAAAATGAAGAGAGGGGGGGGGGGGTGAGAATAGATAAAAGAAGAAACGACAAGAATATTAAGGACCAATAGGATTGAAGCGTTGGAAAAGCTGAGATGCGTAAGATGCTGATTAGTGGCTATTTTAATATGACGTGGCTTATTTCTATTGTTGGGTTATTGTATCCTCTCTGTACCTAATTATTGCTCTCTCTCTTTGGTCCTTTTTACTTGGGAAATTGCCAAAAATAGGTTAAAAAAAGAGATTTAAATGAATTTTGGGACAAGTTTTCAAAAGAAAGACTTTTAGGACAATTTGGGTGTGAATAGACAAAAATGCCCTTCATTAAATTTCTATCGCTCTCTATTGATTGTTTCGCCTACCCACGTTCGCTTTCCCTTCTCTTTCGCATAGAACACCTGAAGTAAAAAAAAAAAAAACATCTCCTTTCTTTGGCTTTTCAAATTTCCCGCTCTGCTCTTCGAAGATACTCCGACTGTTCGTCTGTCGTCGGTCCTCCAGTGCATTTCGTCGCTTCTCCTTTTCGAACCTAAGAATCAACTTTGAGCGTGTTCTCTTATTTCAGTGAGTTTTATCTGTAACCCATTTTCAATATATTTGCTTTTTCTTGGCTTGAATCATGACATCGACTTCAACATCGACCGACGGACCCTTCTACAAGATTAATCCTTCCCATCATTTTTATTCCCTAGTAAGCTGTTTGTCTCATTTGGAAAAGACAACACATAATATTAAGGCCAAACTCAAACCCGATCAATTAGCCTTATTTAGGAAAACAAAGTTTGGGCACTTTTTGGACCTAAATATTGTCTTCAATGGGCCACTCATCCACTACTTACTGTTAAGGGAGGTGGAAGATGAAGGAAAGGATTCTATAAGTTTCCTACTAGGGGGCGTTGTTTGTACTTTCGGTAGGAGAGAGTTTAACATCGTAACTGGACTATGGGGTCCTAAAGAGGACTATATTCAGTTGGGTGGGAACAGTCGACTGTTGGAGAAGTTTTTCAAAGACAAGGACTGTGTTTACGTTAGCGACTTAGAAGATATATTTTTGGAATACGAGGGTGATGACGATGATATCGTCAAATTAGCTTTAGTCTACTTTATAGAGATATCTTTGTTGGGAAAAGATAGGCGAACCAAAGTGGACATTGGTTTTTTGAAGATTGCTGATGATTGGAATTCATTTAATAATTATGATTGGGGTCGGATTGTTTTTGTACGCACGCTAAGTGCATTGAAAAGAGCCTTGGACAAGCAATATGCCAAGGGAAAGAAGAAATCAACACAGACAAAAAAATATACTATCAATGGATTTCCGCATGCATTACAGGTATTTGACTTCTTACTTCTTACTTCAAAACTTTAAAAAGATCGTTTAGTTATTTGAAACGATCGTTTAGTTATTTTAAACGATCGTTTAGTTATTTAAACGATCGTTTAGTTCTTTTTAACGATCGTTTAGTTATGTTAAATGATCGTATAGTTGTTTTCAAACGATTGTATAACCACTTGTTTATATATCTATATATATCTTGTGGCACTTTCTAAACTTGTTTGTCAAATGTGGAATAGGTTTGGGCATATGAGTCTATACCAACCATCATTGGATGTGGTGTAGATAAAGTAAACGATCATGCCATACCACGAATGCTGAGGTGGGTGTGCCAACAATCACCAAAGTCCCAAACTATAAGCCAGGTGTTTGACTCGCCAATGGTAAGTAGCAAGCAATAGTAACTTACTTAAGGATCGCGTGATTTTGTGCTTATTTCTTTGTCCTAAATACATTTGCCTTTTTCTATTTGCAGTTTATAATTAAGGCGGTCATTGAGATGACACCTGAAGAGGAGCAATTGAAAATTGCTTCAGGTGAACTTTTTGAAAACTTCCGCTCATCTACCATTATTCAGTCGAAGAATGGTGGTTCAAAAAGAGTACGAGAAGTTGTTAACGATGAAGATGAGTTGAAAAAGAGTAAGAAACAGAAGTCCAAGATTAAGATGAAAAAGGCTATTCGAAATCTCCAAGATCGAGTAGCGGTTGTTGAAGGCCAACTTAATACTATAAAATCCGATATTGACGAATTGAAGGGCCTGATGTCAACCATATTGAAGCACATTGGACTTCAAAGAAAGGTTAGGAATGAAACTGTTAAGTGTATTCACGTTAGTTGTTTCATATTTGGTAACCATGTTCTCGCTAATTCATTTTGAGGTTCCATAGGGTGACGAAGGGGACCACAAGGTGTCCGAAGGCTTGGAGGATGAACACATTGAAGTTAAAAAGAAGGTTTGGTTCCATGTTCATGCTAATATTGATGTTTAATTTCTATCATTATATACACTAATGCATTATGAGCTTCCATAGGGTGACGAAGATGTGTTGGAGAAGAAGGTTGATATTGGTTTAGAGGAGCCAATAGATGTCGTTGACGATGAGGACGTCATAGAGATAGAACCATTTCTCACTCAACGACCACACGTTCGGCCCGCCCGTAGGAAGCGTGCAAGTGTTTACCTATCAACCCCATTCACAACTCTACCTAAACGGTCTCTGACATCAACCACCAGCACCTCTGAGTCTGAAGCAATTGTTTATGATCCTATGCACAAAATACTTGACGTCCATTTAGATAGACTTCGAGCGTGGATTACAGACAAGCGTACAGACGATGAGCTGCGTGAAACCTTTCATGGGAAAAAATCGAAGGCTTTTTTCAGAGACTTGTTTATGTGTCGCCGGTGGTTGTCGGATGAGGTATGGGATTATCTTATCATTTATGCAATTATAATTTTATCATTGTTATGGTTCTATACATTTACTGCTTACTTTTGTTTGTATTAGCATTTGGATGCACTTTTTCTTTTCATTCGCTTGAAGATTAAGGCAGCCGGGATACCTTCTTCTCAGAACTTCACAACTGCGGACACAATCTTTATGGTTTGTAATCGTCTCGTTACTTTATGTATGTATTTGCGTTTGATATTTGTCTTTCGGTCTGATATTTGCGTTTGTATGTTTTTCTTTGCAGCGCATTTTAGTTTCGAAGTGGCCCCTATACAAAGAATGTATTAAAGAGAATCGCCCGTTTGACTGGGACGAAGAGTATAGGTTGGTTGACTATGTTGTCGGGTCAAAAGTGGACTTCCAAGATCCTTGGGCAAGTGTTGATTACGTTTACTCTCCATTCAATGTCCATGGCAACCATTGGGTTCTATTATGCTTGGATTTGGTAAGTTGTCAAGTGAAGGTATGGGATTCGCTTCCGTCACTTACAACTGCCGAAGAGATGACAAACATATTACTGCCCATTCGACAGTTGGTGCCAAAGTTGTTAGATAGTACTGGCTTCTTTGATAGGAGAGGTAGATCATCGACATACAAGGAACCTTGGCCAGTTGTCATTGTTGACCCAATTCCACTTCAACGAAATAATTGTGATTGTGGCGTATTCGCAATTAAGTATTTTGAGTACATAGCTGCTGGTGTTGGTTTAGATACATTATGTCAAGAAAACATGTCATACTTTAGAAAACAATTAGCATTTCAAGTATGGACCAACACTCCTATGTATTGAAATATTAACATAAATCACAAGTATCAATTGGCTGTTCTATTATTGTGTATGTTGCATTTCAATTAGTAGTATCGATTATTCTCTATGTTGCAAAACTACTTGTAGCTAAACGATCGCTGAATTTTTTTATGATTTTAAGAATATCGTTTAGACTTTACCAAACGATCGTTTAGACTGTACCAAACGATCGTTTAGACTTTACCAAACGATCGTTTAGACTTTACTAAACGATCGCTTAATATTTTGACGTTTATTAAGAAGATCGTTTAGACATCGTTTATTAAGAAGATCGTTTACACTTACCGAACGATCGTTTAGACTTTACCAAACGATCGTTTAGACTTTACTAAACGATCGCTTAATATTTTGACATTTATTAAGAAGATCGTTTAGACATCGTTTATTAAGAAGATCGTTTATACATATGTGCGCGATGAGTATTTCTCTACACGA
Source organism: Cucumis melo (assembly GCF_025177605.1). NCBI lineage: Eukaryota > Viridiplantae > Streptophyta > Magnoliopsida > Cucurbitales > Cucurbitaceae > Cucumis > Cucumis melo. Next base: position 8,616,045 of record NC_066866.1, read on the forward strand.
ATATTTTGTGATATGTATCTAAACGAATACAAATATTAACTCAAATATTCTTTCTCAATTTTGGTCGCGTTTAATTGAAAATATCACAAAGTATTTATTTTATAACAAAGTTTAAAATTATAATATGTTATTCTCTCTATAAAAATTACATAAAAAAATTATATAAACGAATACAAATATTAACAAAAGTATTTATTGGCCCAAAGTTCCAGCACATATTGTTGTCTAAACAGTTTCATGTTTGGCACAGTTAGACAACCAAGGTCACTAGCAGTTACAAGGCATTCAACAAATTTGGTACAGAAAATTCCACAATCCAATGAACGCCCTTTCTGTAATGTGGCCTTCGATCTGCGTATTGGCCAAGGGCCATATGTGAAACGATCTGAATGGAGGTTGACTCCAATTGCAATCGCGAGTGAGGCAATGCATCGTGCAGGCATTTGAAGAGCTTCATCAACAAGTTTCTGCTCAACATAATTTGGCATTGAGTCGAACACGTAGATCCTGCATTTTCTCATATCAGCTGCAATAGCCAACCAGTGTTCTTTTATGTTGATGCAGGTAATCACGTAGTTGACATCTCCCCACCCTGGTATGTCGTTGTAATCACCAACAGCAGTGTTGAAATAGTATTCGACATCTTTTTCTGTCCATATACTTAGGTGTGCTGTTGGGTCTGTCCATTCAGCTTTCTTATTATCTGGTGTCACCAGATGAGTATCAAAAATGTGGTTCCAAACAATGCAGTCTGGTTTATTGATTCCAGTCTTCAAGAACAAGTCAAAATTTAATCAGAATATAATGATGCAGTTTAACTTGTATACAAAAAAAAAATTAAAGAATAACAACTTACCAGAAAAGAGGAATGTAATATTCTAAAAGAACGCTTGCAATGGTGCTTGAGATGCAACATTTTATTCTGCAAGTGGGCGAATAGCAGATCCAATGTCTACAAAGAAAAAATAAACGATCGTTTAATGAATGAAAGGAGAGGATAAGCGATCGCATAAGAAATGTACATGTGATCGTTTACGTAGTAAGCGATCGTGTAATATTAACTTAACGATCGTTTAGTTAATAGAAGCGATCGTTTAGTTAATAGAAGCGATCGTATATCAAATATAAGCGATCGTTTGGGAAGAGTACTTACGTCTCCATGTACCCATGTGTTTTCTTCAAGCTGTCTGAAAAAGTCTTTCTTTCTGGTTGTGGAGACTACTTTCCTTTCTTCATGGGTTGTTTTTCTTGATTTTTTCCATTGCAAGTATTCCTTCCATAATTTTGGATCCACTTTCCACATCGGATTATATGGATCTACTTCTCTGATTTCCACATCTGGGACAGGTGTTGTAGATACTGATATGATCTGAGCAGATGTTGTGGGTGGATTACCTTGTTCATCTTCATGTTGCACCTCTTTATTTGCTATTTTACATAGCTTTCTTCTCTTTATTGGTTTTTCTTCCACATCTTTATCAGGCACAGTTACTGGTTCTTTTTCAACCAAAGTAACTGCTTCATCATTTTTTTTCATCTCAACCTGTTTTTTTGTTGTTTCCTGCAATGTAATCGTATTAAACAAGTAACAAACTATTCATTCAAACGACTACAAATTTGTTGTGTATACATACCAGTTGAGATTCTTCATTTACAATTTGTACAGTTTGATCCATTGGAGCCAATTCACAAAGTGCAAGAGGTTGGCTCACATATGGAAGGGTAGTAATCATCTGTGGCAGGTCTGATTCTTTCTGAATTTGATGACTTAGACTATCCGATATATCTCTTATAGTCATTAGCAAGTCTGCATCCCTACCGTCTATGCTTATATCACTACCACGTTCCTCTTCATGTTCCCTAAACAAAATGAGAAGAAACATGAGAATAAGAAAAAAAAATACAATTGTTAGGTATTTATAAACTAGTAAACAATGAATGAAATGTTAACCTTTGGGTTTCCTCTTGACGTTCAGTATGTTGTTCTTCAGTAGGTTGTTGTTGAGTATGTTGTTCTTGAACAACATACTCATTGTCATTCTGATCAGTATGATCATTCCCTTGATTTTCAGTTTGATTCTAACAAACAAATAAAAACGAACATAAAATTAAAAAAATAATGTATTGTTAAACCATCGTGTATATAAAAGTAAACGATCGCGTAACTTTGATAAACGATCGTCTATCGAAGTTAAACGATCGAGTAACTTTGATAAACGATCGTCTATCAAAGTTATACGATCGTTTATCTAATGTATGATGAAAACAAATTTTACCTGGACCAATCTCTCCAGCATCTGCTTCATTTCATACAGCTCCAATGACTGCTTTGTGATTGTGTCATCCATCCTACAGACTATAGAAGTCAGTGTGGATAAATCCTTACGAACTTCTTTTATTTCCTTCTTCAGTTTCTTGTAGGATTTTGAATGACTTCGTTCTTCTTTGTCATTGGACTTCTTTGATCTGAAATGTTTCTTCTTGGTGATTGGATGCATTTCAGACTCCTCAGCCACTGTTTGACTTTGTTCCCTTTGGGGTGAGAGTTGTTCTCTTTGTGGAGATGAGTCTGATTGCTCCAATGATTTGTTGTTCATTGCTCCCTAAAACCGAGAAACAGATTCCATCTGCGTTACCGTCTTCAGGTATCTGCCTCAGCAAGAAATGATGGATCAACTGGCCGTTGAATACCATGTTCACATTCAGCAATGGACCAAAAATTGTTTTTTCGAACATTTGCAGCTGGTCCTTGGTCAGTTTATCCTTAATAAGACTGCCAATCTTGTGCACTTGGCATGACACAGTGGCAGGGAAATACTTTTCGCTAGGTACAGCCATCCTGAAATGAATATAATATATTGAAGACAGAAGTCGAACCCGAAACCCTAAACGCTTCACAATAATAATATAAGAACACAGTGATAGTTTTTGAAGACAGAAGTTGAAACGTTTGAAATATAAACAAAGGAAAAGTGTAACGTTATAGTAGGAAAAGTTCGGGAAAATACCTTTTAACGTTGACGAAAACTATGGACTGAGACAAAAATGGTCTGAGAGAACAATGGACTGAGAGAAAACGAAGGTGTGATCAGTGCGGTTGTGTATTGCGTAGTGACGAAAAACGAAAAGTGAGAAGGCGGAACGTATATATATATCGGTCGTTTTTACCAAAGGGGCAATATTGTAAATTCGCATACTTTTTTTGAAATGTTGAATCGCGGTTGTAAACAATTCGCGGGTGTCTTTCGTTGTTTCAAAAGATCGTTTAGTTTATGTAAACGATCGTTTAGTTTTTTATAGTCGATCGTTTAGTTAATTTCAAACGATCGATTGGTTGTTTTAAACGATCGTTTAGTTTTGTTCGACCAATCGTTTAGTTTTGTTTAACTGATCGTTTAGTTAATTTCAAGGTATCGATTGGTTGTTTTAAACGATCGTTTAGTTTTGTTTGACCAATCGTTTAGTTTTGTTTCACCGATCGTTTAGTTTTGTTTTAAACTATCGTTTAGTTGTTTTCAAACGATCGTTTGGTTGTTCTTAACCGATCGTTTAGTTATTTTTAAACGATCGTTTACATATTTTTAAACGAACATTTAGTTATTTTTAAACGATCATAAAACCAGTGTTTGTGTTCTTAAATGAATAAGTCAATCGTTATTTTCGTCTTCTTCATCCATTTGGACGCACAGAAAGTAAGAATGTTGGGACAAATCATTAAGAAAACACATCATTAACAAACATTCATTAATTAGTGTAATACTTGGTACATTGGTAGGGAAATTTCTAATCTTGTATGCTCGACTTGTCGGTATATGAAATTGGATTGGTACACGTTAATCTGTTGTGACCTATTTGTTTACACCGACCACACTTATGCAATTTCGGAGCTTCACCAACACTTGGAATCCTCTTTTTCTTCGGTCGACCAACTCTTTTGACTACTTTTGGAGGTAAAACAGTCATATGTACGTAGTCTTCGCTTGTCTTCCAATCTGACTGATTCCCAACTGGGTAGACGGCCTCCGCATATGCAGCCAACAAACATTCATTAGTGTAATAATTAGCACATAAACTATAAACATTTATATTACGAACCCGTGCTGCAGCAATGGCATGTGAGCATGGTAGTTGCTCAGCTTGAAACTCCTTGCAAGTGCATTCTTTAGTCTGAAGGTTTACGACCTCCTCCTTATCTAAATCTTTGACATGAAATTGGTAACAGTCAATTGGGTTGACCTTCATTGTCAAAGCTCCTTCTTGTTTCTTTTGAATAACTAACTCTGCCCATTTGGTCAATGTAGACGTCACTTTAATGCCTTCTTCTCGACGCTCCCAAAACCAACGTTGTAGCAAAGCTCGAACATTTTCAAGGAATGAAGCAATAGGCAAATCTCTAGGTTCTTTCAGTATAGAATTCATGGACTCCGCTATATTTGTTGTCATCATGTTATACCGTCTTCCTGGGCAGTGAACACGAGACCATCGTGCTATTCCAACATCATTTAAATATTTCCCTGAACCATTAGGAAATGAAAGAAGATGTCTCCACGCTTCAACAAACGTTGATTCACGATATGTTCTCGATGCATTATAAAACAAAGTAGCAACCGTGTCATTCTTATATTTATCATGCAAATTTTGACTCAAATGTTGGACACAAAGGCCGTGGAATGCAGATGGGAAAACTGATGAAATACCCTTGGCGAAGCATGTTTTCCGATCTGTCACAAAGCCTAGATTAGGCACCTCCCCTATTGCACCTTTCAATTTTTCTAAGAACCACTGTATTGAGTCATCTGTTTCTCTATCAACTACTCCAAAGGCTAGAGGATAGATCTGATTGTTACCATCTAAACAAACGGCCACTATCAACTGACCCCGATATTTGTTCTTAAGAAATGTTCCGTCCATGACTATGACCGGTCTAATGCAATTTAAGAATCCTCTAACACATGCACCAACAGCCATAAAAAGATATTTAAAGAAACGATCATCTTCGAGTTCCATGTGAAATATTGTACCTGAATTTGTAAATTTGAGTGCTTCACCATATCTACGCAAAAGATTATATGACTCTTCAGGAGACCCTCGCACTCGTTCATATGCATTTTCTCTGGCACGCCATGCTTTCTCATAACTCATATTTATGCCATAGTCTTGCCTCATGTCTTCTATGATATCACGTGGTTTGTATATGCGACCGGGCCCCTTGAATTTGGACTTGATTAATTCTCCAACAACCCAAGATTTTGCTTGCCTATGGTCACGATTCAAAAACTCAAGAGAACATGAATGAACTTTCACATACTTTTTAATCTTGAATATATTTGAATCCTTCAGTCTAACCGCTCGCAATCTCCAACCACACTTGTTGTCGATGCATCTAACGAAAAGAACCTCTTTTGTAGACTTTTTTACTACAAACTGAAAATTTTTTTTCATTGCCAACACACTTAATCTCATTGACAAATCTCTCTTGCAAAAAAATATTTGTCCTACATCCAACTCTTCACTTGTAGAGCTTTCTTCCGACCAGCCACTTCCTTTTGTCTTCAACTTCCGACTAGAGGACCTGTAGTCAACTTTACCTTTTCCTTTGCAATCTTTTGTAGGAGCATCTCTTTGTTCTGGGATGTCAAACAATTCATTGTACATCTCAACTGACTCCAATGTAAAAGTATCATCTATTGAATGATATGACTCATATGATTCCCATATAGCCGAATTGGTCCCTATCATGTTATGACACAAGCCACCCTCGACTTCACCAATATCAACTTCATTCTCATCTAATCTATCCATTCCAATTGGAGGAGGATGAGGGTTTAAATTTTGAACTTGGTTGCTCCCAGATACTGAATTGTAATCTTTGTTTAACACTTTCATGCTTCGATTGCTTGTAGGCTCAAACGATAGGTATAGGGGGACCTCCAATGGATTTTCACTAAGAATATAAAACTTCAAATCACGGTCATTGCTTAACTCAAATGGAGGAGCTTCCTTTTCCCCTTTGATCTCATATATACATCTTATCTTTATGTCAAACTTTGTAGGGTCAACTTCTGCAAGGTCATATAGTTCAGACTGTAAATCTTTGTGTGTTATTTCTTTAGGGACAACAATGCCTTTTAACACTCCTCCTTCATATTTTCTTCGTCCCTCATCCCATTCACCACCGTGACGCACTAAAATCCGAACATGTGCCATCCTTAAACTACCTTAAGTACTTTTGTATCTTAAAAAATTGATTTGAACTTAAGAACCTACAAAATGCGTGCAAGATGTAAAGAAATGAATTAGGAGGTGTACCAATTTGATTTTGAAATAAATAGTGGAAGTTTGGAACGTGCGAGATGTGTGCGAGATACGTGCGAGATGTGTGCGAGATACGTGCGAGATAAAGCATGAGGGCCTAAGAGAGTTACTAAACATGCAAAGAATAGCTCTAAATGGATTAGGAGGTGTACCAAGTTGATTTTGAAATAAATAGTGAAAGTTCGGAACGTGCGAGATGTGTGCGAGATACGTGCGAGATACGTGCGAGATAAAGCATGAGGGCCTAAGAGAGTTACTAAACATGCAAAGAATAGCTCTAAATGGATTAGGAGGTGTACCAAGTTGATTTTGAAATAAATAGTGAAAGTTTGGAACGTGCGAGATACGTGCGAGATAAGTGCGAGATAAAAAAAAAATGCGAGATAAAAAAAAAAAACCTTAATTCCTTCTATTCCTATTGCTTACTCCTCCTCTATTTGATCCAACTAAATCCTCATCCTCTAGTTCAATTCATTTTTCACTAGCCATTGAACATTGAACTTTCTAAGAACCTAAAACCAAAATTTGACTAAACTAATTTACGGCAAATAAGTCCAATTCCAAAAACCAGACAATTACGGATGAAAATAGCACCAAATACCCTAACAAACATTTACTTACAGCAGATAAATTGAAAATCGGTTATACATGAAACTCACCTAAATAAGACGCTCGAAGTTGATTGAATGGTCCGAATAGGAGCGACGAAATGCACTGGACAACGACCGACGAAGGGCAAGCGACGAAGGGCAAGCGACGAAGGGCAAACGACGATGGGCAAGCGACGATGGGCAAGTGACGATGAACAACTGACGATGGCCGGAGTAGGTTCAAGTGTTCTACACGAAAGAAAAGAGAAGGGAAACGGAACTATACGCGAAAGAGAACGAATCAGAGAAGGGAAAGCAACGTGGAAGAGGGAAAGGAAAGGAAGGGCATTTTTGTCTATTCACACCCAAATTGTCCTAAAAGTCTTTCTTTTGAAAACTTGTCCCAAAATTCATTTAAATCTCTTTTTTTAACCTATTTTTGGCAATTTCCCTTTTTACTTCTCCCCCCTCAACTTCAAATAACCAATATATGTTTTACACTTTTTATATAATATAATATTATATCATTTCTTTTTCTTTTTCTTTTAACTCACCATAATATTTGGATTTATTTTACTCCCTTTATCAATTTATGATTTAATGTTTAGTATTTTCTTTTCTTTTCTTTTCTTTTTTTTTTTTTTTTTTTAATTTTAGGTATAACCATATACTTTCGTTATGTTTTAGTAGTTTTTTTCTTATTATATGGATTAAATCTCTCTAAGTATAATATTATATTGATAATTGTTAAAGTTTGGTGACTGATTCTTTTTTTTAATAATATAGAAGGTGAGAGAATCAAATTTAAGATATCGAGTTAAAAAACATATAAATTATTTAGGTTTATTTTACCAAAGTGAATTTTAGGATAAATTTATCATACATGATTTTTAGTTAATTTATTGTGTTTTAAGGAAATTAAGATAAAGAAATGTTTGTTACAATAATACTATCAAACTTAATGTTAGATACGATGACATGAGCTTAATTTAGTTTCGATTGAAAAAAAAAAGTTCTTCAAGTCCAGAGTTTATATTTCTCACATTATCAAATTTTCAATTTAATTTTCCATCTGAATATAAGAAAAAACAATGTAATATTGACTTTTAAGTTATTTAAATAAAATCTTGTTGACTTTGGATGTATTGATTACTAAATTATAATATTTAACTTATTTGCAATATTTTCGAACATATTTGTTAGAATGATTAGGTATTTGTAACTTAAAATATTAAATTGTTATTTATTTATTTAAGAGATCATATATAGAATTGCTATAATCAAATATGATGCAATATTTTAGGAGAAAAAAAAAATGTTCTTATATGAAACAAGCTAAGGCTTAATTATTTAAAAATGTGAAACACTATCTTCTATCAATAAAAATAGAATTTTGACTTATATCATTTCTCAATATTTTGGTTCGAGCGTGAAATTACATGCGACAAACACCACATCAGTATTGTGCTCTCTTTGAACATATCAATCAAGACATATTTAAATAAAAATATTCTCTAAAAAGATTTAAAAATGGTTAATCTGAATGTATTAATACATATTGTACCAACCTAATTTTGTTTGACCTTATTTATAATTAATTCAATTGCTATATTAATTTTTGCTTTAGTTTGACTAATTTTTTAATTAACTCACTTGTAAAAAAAAACTAGCCATTTTAAACTTTGAGCTTTTTTTATTTGCTATAAATAATCTCTTCCTCATCCAAAAAAAAAAAAAAAAAAAAACTTATAGATTTTTACAACCTCTATATCCCCTATTATTTATCCAAACCTCTAACCTCCATAGTCATTATTTCTCTTAGTCTTCATCTCTTCTTAAAAACAAAAAATCTACGACATCTATTTTGTTTTCTTTCTTATAAACTCTTAAATTTTCATCTTTCTCCTAAAAGCTCGATACAATATGAAAAATTCTTCACTCAAGAAAAACTTTAACTTAGGTCTCAATGATCCATACTTTAGATAACAAGAGAGAGTTTTAGTGTTTTGGATTTCGACTTTTTTTTTTTTTTTTTTAGTTTTTTCTCTTGTTTTTAGTTATTGTTCTTCTTATTTCTTAATTTTTCTCTCTCTTGTATTTATTTCTTTATTACTTTGTGAATTTCTTTCAAAGGTCTTTTAAAAGAAATAACAAAGTGGCAAAATATTTACACTAAAAATATCCTTTAGTTTTGGCTATTCTTTGGCACATGATCCTTTAAATTTCATTTGCAAGATACACAGTCAGATTTGATTGTTTAAACTAAATCTAAACAAATTTTTTTCAACTTTTTGGTACACGTTAAATGAGTAACCAAATTTAAAATTTTTCTTAAGACTCTTTGATAGACAATTCTTTAGATTTTACTACCCATTATTCCAACTATTCTTTTTCCCAATCTTTTATATGTTAATCAACCAAATAACAGTTTGAAAAAAAAAAATAGATCTTTCTTATATTTGGTATAAGATCTTGAACTAAATAAAAAAAATGACAGAATAAAAAAAAGATAGAAAGAAGGGCAAACCTGAAATATTTGAGAAATTAGCCGACATCATGACTTTCTTGATTTTGTTACACATGTCGTAAATATTTTGATATTTTGTTAGATTTATGAAAAATTCCTTTTCTTTCCTATACAAAATATATATATATATATATATATATATATATATATATATATATATATATATATATAAATATGTCCTTTTTTTTCATTTATTTTTAAACTTTATTATTTTTACATGTTTATCTTTTTTTTTTTTTATAATTAGCAGTTTTATTTATTTAATTTTTTTCTTTTCATTGTATTGGTTATTGTTTTTTTAGTATTTTCTCATTTTTAATATGTTATTTAATATTATACTTTTTTCCATTCTTTTCTGGTTAATTTAATATTTTATTGCTATGAGTTGTTTGAATTTTTTAGCATTTTCAATTATTTTTCTTAAAAAAAAAAACCAATGAAGGAATTTAGAAGATTTGAAAGTGCAATTTTTTAGAATTCTTGAGGTGAGGAAATTGATTAATTTCTAATATATTTTTGTTAAAATGTCAATATGTTATTTTATATTTACTTTGATTTTGATTTGTGATGATGTTTTTCTACTCTTGTTTTTACTCATCTAATTTTTTTTTATTAAGAATTATTTTGATTTTTATTTAAAATTTATAAATCTTTTTAATTAAAAATTTGAATGTTTTAAAATTCTTCTAATTTAAACTTTTCTGAGTTTGAAAATCGTTCACAAAACTCTTTATTTAAAATATTTAGAAATTTTTTCTAAGTTATAATTTTTTATGTTTTTTTAAAGGTTTAAAATTTAAATTACGATGGAATTTAAAAATTTGAGTATATGAATTTCTAACGTTCAAATTAATTATTGTTTAAAAAAACATCTCTTTACTAGAAGGTTATTCTTTTGACGGATTTTGAGAAATGCATACCAATTTCTCACTTTCTTTGATGTGAGAAAATTTCTTTAATCTAGTGTAATTTATAGTCTAAATTTCGGTATTGGTTTATTTTTAAGAAATTAAATAATATTTTTAATATAAGATTTGAAATTTGGCCATCATTTTCTAAACAGGTGTTGTGGCTTGGTATCGACACCTTTCTATTACACAAATGACTCATGAACTCAACTCTAGTTTTCTCAGACTATTTTTTATGATTTTATTTAAAAATATTTATGTGTCCAGTCACATCGTAAAAAATATTGGTGACAACTTCTTTTTTGTTTTGAAAATAATCATTTTAAAAATGTCAAATTGTTCTGCATCGTCTCAAGCACTTGGTGATACATGTGGCAGAGTATGTTATTAAATAATGTGAGTATATGGTTGAACAATGTATATTAGAGTGAAAATACCTCGCATCTTTAGGTGACCGTTCATTATGTCATGGTTGTAATATATTTCATTTAATAGACTACAATGTATTAAAATAGGCTATAATATAATATATCTATCATATTTTACTATATTTTATAAATATTTTATTTATTTGATCTTATTCGAAAACATTCCAACATTTTATAATTTCACACGTTGTGTTTTTCTTTTATAATTTCAGACAAATATTCATTTCAAGGAACTTAGTTTTTATTTTATTTTTTCTAAGGTTCCCTTTCTTGAATTTATTTATTTATATTTGAAAATTATCTATAAAGTAAAGAAAAAGTTTATTTGAACAATTTGTCATTAATTGAATTTTGGCACTTGGTATTTAGCAAGAAACTTATTTGCTTTATCTATTTATTTAATGAGTAGATGTGTATTAAACTGATATTGAAGTAAATGCCATTTTGCAACAATCATGTTAAATTTTGTGAATTATTACTACTGAAAGGGAGAATCAAATTTTTTCATGATCAGTTCTTTTAAATTTAGAACAAATTAAGAATTAGTCTTGAAATTAAAATGGTCAAAAAAAAAAAAAAAAAAAAAAGAAGAAGAAGAAGAAGAAAAAAAAGCCACATATCTCATTCCTATTCATATGATTGCAAGGGTCAAATTCGACGATAAAGCATGAACAACGATCAACTAATTTGGCTAGAAGTTTGATTGGACCTCAAATCGTAAATTAGATATGCCCAAGCAATTAAAGTTGTTTGAAATCCAAAGTCCAACCCCATTCAAACCTATGGTAAAAATTTGGGCAAGAAAAAAAAAAAAAGAAAAAGAGAAACTTGTAGGAAGGACAAATTTGGAAGTGGCGTTTGGAAATATAGCAAAAACCGGTGGAAATAAGATTTTTAGTAAATTGGGGATGCACGTGTTTTTTATTTCTCAAATATCTCATTTTTGCCCCTCGTTTTGGAGTAATCCATCTTTCTTGCATATAGTGAATTTCAAATGTATCTCGATCTTATAATTGTGAAAATGGACATTGATAAGATAGCCAATTGTGTAAAACATAGTCTATTTTACTTATTTGGTTATGAGATTATATCGTAATTGAATCGAAATTAAAGATAGAATCTCGACAAATTTTTAATATATTTTCGGGACCTTGGGATTGATAGTAAATATATTTTTTTGTGTTTGATTTGGTTAGATTCCAAAAAATATCTCAAATGGACTAAATCTTTATATATTTATTTAGTTAGATTTTGAAAATATATATTTATGAAATATATTGTTTTTAGTTGGATATGTATTTTTAATTAATGTTTAAAGATATTTATTAGGTGTATTAGATATCTTAAATAAATTTTGGATAAATGTGTGTTTAATATATATTTTTATTTTTAAATTTGGATTTTGAAAATATGTACATCTATTTTATTTGTTTTTATTATTTTATTTTATTTGTTTTTATTATTTTATTTTATTTGTTTTTATTATTTTAAAGTTGTATCTAACTAATGTTTAGAGTATATCTTAGTTGTTTGGAATGGTTTGTACGTTAATTATTTTCTTTGTACTACATCTTTTAACAATATATTTTAAAAAGTTGTGTCTATTATACAATTGGAAGTTTTGCAATGTCTTTACGACATGTGAAGACTACTTTTTATGGTAGATAGATCGAAAATTTCAAGTATCACGATTATTGTGTTTTTGAGGTATATGTTTCATTTGATCTTCGTTTCAACAATTTGTTGAATGTATTCAAGCTAAACTTTTTCCCTCTTCCAATCTTTATATGTCTCGTTTGGCGGCTTATTGGGATGGCTGCAACCATTCCAACCTCATTTGGATGGCTGCAACCATTCCAACCTCATTTGGATGGTCGAAGATAAGAATGTTTCTTGGCACATGTTAGCTTTATCGAAATTCCCTGATAATGATTTATTCGTTGTTGTTGACTCTGTATTGGTTGGTGCTGTTGAAAGTACACTGTATTTGAATAGTGAAGTACTCAGATCTCAATATTCACATAATGACACCGAAATTGAGTTTTATGCGTTTTGGTTGTCTCATGTTGAAATTTCTATTAAAGTAGGATCGATGTTTAAAAGCAAATCAGTATTGACTAAAGCTATTTATTTGCTTGCTGTTAAGAATAGTTTTGAACTTAGTATGATTAGGTTGGATCATACCTCGTTAGATATTTGGTGTAAGGATTCGTCGTGTCCTTGGTATTTACGTGCTCCCGTATTTAAGAAAAGTGGTATTTGGATAATTCCTAAATTCACAAATATCCACCAGTGTGTTATTGACATTATGAAAGATGATCACAAACTAGCAACATCTTGAATTGTTTCTAAGTGTACGAAGTCATTTTTTAAGATGATTAGCAAGGCTTCATGTCGTCCACCTGACGTTATTAATTATATGAAGATGCATCATGAAGTGGATGTAAGCTTTGACAAAGCTTGAAGAGGGTGTGAGATTGCTTTGAACTCTATTAGGATACTCTGGAGACCTCATATGTCATACTTCCAGCATTCTTGAATGCATAGATTTGAAACAACCCAGAACATAATGACCTAGTTATTGTGTCTGATGCTCATAAAAGTATAGGGAATGAGTTCAATGTTGTGTACCAAACAGTTGAACATGGGTTATGTGCATTTCATTCGTATAAGAATCTTAAAAAGAACCATAAGTCTCTCCCGATTGAAGATTCTCTCCATAGTTGTGCTATAGCATATACACACCGTTGGAGTTCGAGTACTACATAAGCAACTTGATTGTCTTTCTCCGTCAATTAGGCATGAGTTAAAGAAGGTTGGAAGATCCAGGTGCGTAGGGCATTTTTTAGGAGGAAGAGATACCCAATTGAGACAACCAATATTTCTAAAAGTATGAATTCAACTCTAAAAGAAGCACGAGAATTACTAGTAATTAGACTTCTTGAATCAATTCGTAGTTTGGTTAAAAAATGATTTTATGAACGATATACAAAATGGAGTTTTCAACGCATGAAAATTTCAATATATGCACAAGATATTATTCAAGTAGCATTAAGGAAAATACACAATAAATGTAAGAAGTTGTTTCTTTGAATAATCAATGTTATCATTATTAAGGAACTTATTTGTACATGACATTTATTTTAAACTTTTGGCAGATATATTTCATAAATCAACATGAATTTGAAGTTCACCACCGTAAGGAACAATTTGTTGTCAATAATTGGATTGTACATGCTCATATCGTCAATGGGACTTGGATATGATCCCTTGTTTCCATGCATGTGTTGCATTGTCCAGTGGGAATCTTCATCTATATATTTACAATGATAAATTCTACCATATTTAAAATTTGGTAAACTTGTATAAGAAGGAAACATGTTCTATTGGTATTGTAGACCAAATTAGGAATATGTACCAAGTTGGTGATGGTGGACTTCTTCCACCGCAGGTTAAATGTCCAACTAGGAAGCTTAAAAAAAAGGATTACTTGTCTTTTAGAGAAAAAAGCTATTATTCGTTGTAGCAGGTGTTGTCAGAGAAGTCACACTTATATGTCTTGTAAAGAACCTTACGATGTTAAGTTTCCATTTTAACATTTGCCATTAGTTGTTAGTATTGTCATATTTTAGTAGTGGATTTTGTTTTGGCATTTTAAGTTTAAACTTTTTTATTATTTACTTTTTAAATGAATGAGAGTGTTCTATATTATTCTTGGATTTATTTGGTTATGTATGAGAACATGTTTTCATGTGCAGTCTTGAACTTCATCAGATACTATATCTAATTACATAGAATTTGTAAATATTTCCAAAGGGTGCATACAATAGATATTCTATCTTTTATGTGCTATTGTATTTTTTTATAACATAACAATTCAATCTAAATCTAATTATACTTGTTCAATTTTAAGTACGATAAATCTATATATTTGTTATTAAGTTGCATTCATCGTGAGTTAGATATGTATCATCCTATTTACTTAAATACAATGTATTTCAAATGTTTGACAGCCACTTAAGTATATTGAGTTTGCGATGATACTCTATGATAGTTTATTTGTATTAAATTAAAGTCTCTTATTGTTTTGCAATTAGAAACTTTTAATGTTTTTATAATCGGGAATTACTGTCTTATATTATCATTCAGGGGCAAGATACATTATGTGTGTGAGTAACCATAGTTACCTTACAATGTATTTCCTTATATGAAATTGTTGTCTTGAAGTATGGTACATTTAACTTTACAATGTATTTCAACGTGTAGATGGGTACCTCAACAATGCCTTTGAATTTAACTCTATTAAATACATCCTGATTATTTGAAATACTTTGGTACATGCTGTTTAGTGAATTTCTATGGGTAATATGTATGCACACACATAATTCACATACCGAAGATATGTTAGCTATTATTTTGTAACGCTCATTGTTACAAGAAACTTATATTCTTATATGAGAAATTAATAGAGAGAAACAAATTCTATAATTAAAAAAAGTCAATTTCATTTATGTTTCTCCAATGATTCATAAAAAGATGAACAATTCAAATAATTGTTACAAACGAAAAGATTGAACTTGATTCATAAAATTCATTTAACTAAACTAATCTCCCAAAATAGAAGTTCATAAAGTTATATAATAAGAGAAGCTCAAATTCAAAGTAACTAGTATGTTGTGGCACTTTCAAACTTGGTTGAGATGCATGTTAAACGACAGTAGGTCCAAAGGTGAATTTTCATTGGTTTTGATCGGTGGACGTATTTTTTCTCTTGTTGCGTCTATCCATATATATATTGGATGTCATTGGCTATTCTATATTAGGCTTCTCCACTCTACACTTTTTAGCCTTTGGTCAGACTATTCGATTTTCCCTATGTTTGGCTATCTTTACCAACTGTGTTTTGATCGTGTTCAACTAATTATAATAGATAAAGATTTATTACTTTAGCATTTAGATAGAATAATTAATCATTTTAAAGATGATAGATCTTTACGTATTTTAGTACAACTCTTGTTGTGAGATTGTTCTAATCAATATTTGATAGTATATCCTTAGTTTCCAACCTTCTTTTTAAATATAAGTTTTGAGTAGAAAAAGGGTAATTATAATCTTGAGTAAAGCACAACCACTAAAAGTTTAAAAATATTCGATATGCATCTAAAATGGTTTTAAAGTTTATTGAAAATAATTTTCATAATAGAAAATAAAACTAAAAATGGGTTTTTTGAAAAACAAATATTCTCCAAAACTAGGGATGATTGTGGAGAGTAATAATTGGAATTTGTTGGGGGTAAGAAAAGGAAATCAATAAATAACAATGATGACGTGTGTAGATCCTCAATCAGTGGAACTAAAATACAGATAGAACAAAAATAAATCATATATATTGTGCAGGAAATTATGTTTTTTTCCCTCATTTTATGATTCCATTTATACTTTCCTAATTTTTTTCCATCACCAATCCAAAGAGAGGGTGATGATCCCAAGGGACATCATACATGCATTCAAGATACACTAGCCTAATAGCTAAAGCTACAACTATCATCAGTCCAAATAAGCCTATTGCAATCAAACTTAGTCAAATAATAGCCATAAACATGACTGCAAACATCATCCAACAATCTCCACAATTACATATTTCGTCAAATAAGTAAATCAACACAATTTCAGTCAAAACTTTCACATAAGCCTATCAATGCATCTATTAGTCAATCCATATGGTGCAACTTTAATCTTAAATCGAAGGTGTAATAGTAATAGTCCCTTACCTTAATTAAAATAGAATTAAACGCTTTTGCAAAATTATCAATTACACCCAAATAGTAATCTATGATAGGCATATAAACAATCATCATACTTTTCACAGTGAGCATATATTTTCAAATAAACACAGTTACGCAAATCATTATCTTTTACACATTCCACAGTAGCCTTAAACCAAACCACCCATAGACTACGTAAATAATTCATCAATAATGGACTTGCAGTAATCCATAATAGGCATGTAAACAATCATCATATTTCATTGTAAGCATAGGCAATTCTCACAATAAGCATACATAATCTAACACCTATAATAAATTTATCATAAATTATTCAAGATAGATAATTAAATAACAAAATTACCCAAGAAATTTAAGATTAAAATTTTCATTGGATTAGTTAAAGATGATGGGTAGGATGACGTTTTTTCATTCATTGGATTAGTTAGGCAGATGTTTTTTTTTTTTTAAAATTATATTTTGACTTAATTTGAATTAATTAAAATTTATGTGAAAACTATAACACAGGGAGGAAGAAGAAGAAGATAAAAAAGAAGAATAAGAGGAGAGCATGCGGAGCTGGAAGGAAAAATGGGTATGAATGCTGTCTCTGGAAGAATGTGTGATCTCTTAAAGAGACACATTCCAATAATGTCATATTTTTTTACCATTTTTACCTAAAATGTTTCAAACCAACCCCTTTTGCTTTAATTTATTTTCAAAACTACCCTACTTTTCCAAATAACCTCTTATATTAGGCAACTTAAATTTAAGCATACCTTACAATTTTACTTATTAAAGTAGTGCAATATATCATGCACATCCAAATAATAAAAAAAAGAAAACATATATATAGTACGAGGTTGATAGACTTCCAAAAAAGAAAGAAATGAAAAAGTAAAGCTATGATATTATATAGCCATAAATTTTGTGGTCAATAACTTGCAATTATTGAAAACAGTCCTTATATAAGAATTTCTTTTATTGCTCTCTCAAAATTATTTGGCAGATTAGCAAAAGTAAAACAGATAGTTGAAGGCAAGTTTATGGTTAAATTAGATGAATATAAAAAATTAACAAGTTCAAGTTTTCTTCTTTCCTTTCCTTTTTTTTTTTCTTTTTTGTTAAAATTCGATTATGATCCATGTATTTTCATGCGTGTGGTGGATTTTTATTCATATGGATCAACCATAAGTATCACAACTATAACTTGAATAGATATCTAGTACTACACGAGTACTAGATATTACCTATACAAAATATTCTCCTATAACTCTAGCATTTAATTATACTTTAAAGTACGAGTCCAACAAATAACCAAAAAAACTAAAAAAAACTAAACGAACCAAATTGATTCACTAGATTGATTTGGTTTTTCGATATAAAATTGGACATCTTCATTTGCATTTAGTGAAAACAAAAGACTATTAGTTTAGATCGATTTTTTTTATTGAAAATTAAATCGAACCAAATATGTATATATATCCTTAAATAATTTATTAACCCTAAGCCTCTTTTAGTATTTTAATTACTACAATAAAATGACCCATTAATATGTTGAAAAAATTGGCAATCATTGAATAGACATTCACTTGGAAGAAAGAAAGTTTTATTAAGACAATTTACAAATGATAGACACCTTTAGAGAGAACACTCACTCACTTTCACTTAAAGTTTCTTACTAACTTTCTTTCTCTCTTTCTCTCTTCCTCACTTTGCTTACGTGTTTTAATTTTTGCTTGGTCCACAAATGAGGATCACACCTCTATTTATAGGCACCAAGCCAAAAGAGTTCTCTAGAGTTCTACCTTTCTAGATATTTATTTACATAATTCTAGATATTTCTCTCTTATCCTTATCTAAAAGAATGCTCTAGAATTCTTTATCCTAAAAAATCTAAAATATTTCTAGGTTTCTTCTTTAGTTTACATAATTCTAGAATTTTAATCTACTCATTTAATATCTCTAGAAGATTGTAGTTAGTGTTGCTATATACTTTAACACTCCCCCTCAACACTAACTATCCTTGGTCTTTCAATCATCCTGAGTTGTTGCAGAAATTCCGTATGCTTGGTTGCAGGTAGATCTTTCGTGAAAATATCTGCAATTTGATCTTCAGTCTTTATTGGCTTCATTTCAATTTCCTCTTGAAGTACCTTTTCTCTAATGAAGTGATAATGTACCTCCACATGCTTGGTCCTTGCATGGAAGACTGGATTCTCAGCTAAGTAAACTCCAGATAGGTTGTCATAGTATAAAATTGCTGCATGATTAATCTCTTGGCGCAAATCCTTCATTAGTTGTTTTATCCACATATTCTCTTGTGCTGCCATGGTTGCTGCTCCATACTCTGCCTCTGTGGTAGATAAGGCAACTGTTAGTTGTTTCTTGCTACACCAAGAAACTGCTCCACAACCAAGTTTAAACAAGTACCTAGTAGTTGATCGTCGTGTATCATGATCTTCTGCATAATCAGCATCATAGAAGCCTTCTAACTTGCAATCTTGCCCTTTCTTATATAAAAGGCCATATTCAGTTGTTCTTCTGAGATATCTTAAAATTCTCCGAACTGTTTCAAGCTGAGGCTTCTTCGGTTTCGGCATGTAACGACTTACAACTGCGACAGAGTATGAGATATCAGGTCTTGTTAAGGTAAGGTAGATCAAACTACCTACCAACTGACGATACATTATTGGATCTACAAGATCTTTGCCTTCATGCATGTAGAACTTTTTGTTAACCTCCATTGGTGTTGATATTGGCTTACAGTCACTCATACCATACTTCTGTAGAAGATCCTTCACATATTTTTATTGTCCAAGAAACAATCCTTTTTCTGAGTACTCCATCTCTAGTCCAAGAAAGTGCTTTAGTTCTCCAAGTTCCTTCATTTCAAAGTGGACTAGTAGGTTCTGCTTTATTTGTCGAACTTCTTCTATGTGGTTTCTTATTATGATTAAATCATCCACATAGACTAATATAATTGCGACCTTCGAGTCTTGAGCTTTGACAAATAAAAACTAGAATTTGTTGAAGCTACTGTAAAGCCACTTTCAACAAGAAATTCTGCAATCTTTCCGGACCAGGCTCTTGGCGCTTGTTTCAAGCCATATAAAGCCTTTATTAGCTTGCAAACATAGTCACGATGAATTTTATTCTAAAAGCTTTTTGGTTGCTTCATATATATATATATATATACATATACATATATATATATATATATCTCGATCCAACTTTCCATTTAAGAAGGCAATCTTGACATCCATTTGCCATAACTTCCAGTCCTTACTAGCAGCCAGTGCCAATAAGACTCGAACAGTGGTGAGCTTTGCTACTGGGCTGAACGTCTTATCATAGTCTCGACTATACTGTTGAGAAAACCCTTGAATGACCAATCGAGCTTTGTATCTCTCAATTATTCCATCTGCTCGTGTTTTAACTTTGTAAACCTATTTACATGATATGAGTTTAACATCCTTAGGCTTCGGCACTAAGTCCCACGTATAATTCTTTTTTAATGCGTTAGCTTCTTCTTCCATGACTTTTCTCCATTGGATGCTTTGTGACACTTCTTCATAAGTTGTTGGCTCTTCAAATGTTGCTAATGCTGCATCTACATATCTGGAATTTGGTTTTCTTATTCTGGTTGACCTTCGTAATTGTGGTTCTTGATTATGTATTCCACTTTGCCAAGGACTTTGTGTTCTTACTTGTTCTTCTTCATCTTCGTCGTTTTCTTCTTCAGCTTTTATTGGAGCCTGTTGTACCTGACTTATCTTCTTTTGATCATTTTTTGAAAGACTTCTCATCCTTGGTTGACTTTTCTGATTCGGGTGTCCACCACGATGATGCTTCATCAAATATAACATTTCTTGATGCGTAACATCACCCACTAATAGGGTCAACGCACTTCCACCCTTTTCTTTGGTTGTCATATCCAACAAAGATGCATTTGATTGCTTTCTTGTCAAACTTGCTTCTCAAATGATTTGGAACAAATACATAGCATACACAACCAAAGACTCAGAAGTGTCCAACTGTTGGCTTGATATTCAACAACTTTTCATAAGGTGATTTGAATTCAAGCCTTTGTTGAGGAAGTCTGTTAACCACAAGGGCCACTGTTCTCATACACTCAGCCCAAAATCTTCCTGGAACATTACTTGCATGTAGCATGCTACGACATACTTCTGCAAGATTATTTTTTCTTTCTGCCACTCCATTTTGTTGTGGAGTGTTTGGACACGTTAAATGATGATATATCTTATACTTATACAAGTATTGAGAGAATTCATTAGAGATATATTCTCTCCCATTATCTGAACGTAAACATTGAATTCTCTTTCCTAACTCATTTTCAACTTGTTCTTTGAATTCTTTGAATTCTGTAATTGTTTTGGACTTTTCTTTTATAAAGAACACCCAAACATACCTGGAGAAGTCATCAATAAAGGTCACCATGTAGCGCATTCCACTGATTGAAGATTGCTTGACAGGACCAAATACATTTGAATGCATTAACTCCAATGGTTGCTTTGAATTTGGACTCCTTGAATGGTAGTTAATGTGCTTTCCCATACTGGCAACCATCACATACCATGTCTTCTCTGATATCAAGTTGTGGCAACCCCTTCAACATGGACTTGTTTATTATTGTCTTTTATTTGCTGTAGCTAACATGACCAAGTCTTGCATGCCACAAATTTGCTGTTTCATTCTTCCGCATCTTGTTCACATAGGTGGTCTCTGCTGACATAACGTAGATGGACTCCATCCTTCGTCCTTCCATCAATGGTGTACCACTTACTTTAAGATTATGATACACCTTGACATCGTCAGGTCCAAATACGACAAAGTTTTCTGCTGAAGTCAATTGAGATACTGACACCAAAATTTCTTCATTCCAGGCACATAAAATACATTATCTAATTCTACTTGATTGGAATTAGAACGAGGCACTATCATAGTTTTGCCAACGTGAGCTATTGGCAACATCAAGTTGTTTGCAGTTACAACAACTCGGCTTCCTTTGTACTCTATTGTGTTTTGTAGCTTCCTCTTATCTCCTGTCATATGGTTAGAACATCCCGAATCAGCAATCCAATCATTTTCATAATTTACCTCTTCTGCATGGAGAGCTAACACTTCATTTTCCACCACATTGGATGTCGACTGGGGGTTAGGATTTGTGGTTGCACAACATGTTTCTGCATCCCATTCTTCTTCACTAATGCTCTTGGCCTGAGAGGTGACTGCATTGCTTTCTACTATCTTCTTCTTACGGCGATATTCTCTCACATAGTGGTCTATCTTTCCACAGTTGTAACATTCACCCTTCTTTCTATGACCGTGTAGACGATCATTTTTACTAGCTCCCTCTACTTGAGATCCCTTTGGAGTCTCTTCAACTCCTTTTAACCCTACTTTCTTTTGAAACTTTGAATGACCTCTCCTTTGGCCACTAAAGAGCGTTTCTCCATTATTGCTCTTTATTGTGACCTCCGACATTTGCTTAGCCAATGCTTCTTGACTGGCAAGCATACTTTCTAGGTCAATCAAAGAAGGTTGGACCGCTCAACCTTGAATAACAGCAATAAAAATTCTATATTCTGATTTAAGACCATGAATAATAATTCTTCTCATTCTTGATTCTGATATGGCTGAAGTAGGATCTAATTCAGAGATTTCACGGCATAGAAATTTTACCTTGGTGAAATATTGATTGATAGTCATCTCCCTTTGAGTAATTGACAGAAGCTCGTTCTCTAAAAACTGCAACCTTGCATCATTCTTCTTTGAGAAGAGTGAGGCGAACGTGTCCCATGCTTTGTTTGGTGTCTCCATAATACTAATATGCTCCAACATTTCTTCATCAATTGTAGTCTTAATTGCAAACGTGGCCTTACCTGCCTTGATATTCCATTTCTTCAAAGCAGCAGCATCCTCCGGTGGATTAACTTCAGTGCCACCTACAACATCCTACAAGTCTTGGCCTTGGAGATATGAATGTGGACCATGTTTTGTAATTCTGAGTGTTAAGCTTCTTGATTCTTCTAACTTGAAGGTCTCCCATCATCATGTAATGGTGAATGCTCCACGATCAGCTGTGTCCCAGACAACAAGCTTCATAGTCCTAGACTCTACTTGATTTGCAAGAGCTTCAACACTGCAGACTAAGCTACCCTTGCTCTGATACCACTGTTGAAAAAATTGGCACTCAATGAAGAGACACTCACTTGGAAGAAAGAAAGTTTTATTAAGACAACTTACAAATGATGGACATCTTTAGAGAGAACACTCACTTTCACTCAAAGTTTCTTACTAACTCTCTTTCTCTCTTTCTCTCTTCCTCACTTTGCTTACTTGCTTTAATTTTTGTTTGGTCCACAAATGAGGATCACACCTCTATTTATAGACATGAATTCCTTGGAGCCCAAGCCAAAGGAGTTCTATAGAGTTCTACCTTTCTAGATATTTATTTACATAATTCTACATATATTTCTCTCTTATTCTTATCTAAAAGAATTCTAGAGAATTATTTCTCCTAAAAATTCTAAAATATTTCTAGGTTTCTTTTTTAGTTTGCATAATTCTAGAATTTTAATCTACTCATTTAATATTTCTAGAAGATTCTAGTTAGTGTTGCTATATACTTAACATATTATGGTGCATGTATGTTTATTTAAGAAAAGTACGAAAAAAAATCCAATTTCAATCTATAAAAAAATATGTCCAATTCAAAACAAAATTGAAATTATAAAAATGAAAAAATAAAAGAGAAAAAACGATTAACCAACTCGATAATAAACCAAACTTAATAAAAGCCAATTAATTGACTTTATTTATTTTTTTTCTTTATTGAACATTGATTTGGTTAATTTCTTTATAGGAGTTATAGGTTTAGTTGTTGGTCGGTCTGGAAATCAACAAAATTCAACTCTAACTTTCACCCAAATCTAAAAGTAATCTAAAAGTTAGATGATGTGGAGGGTGGTACATCTCAACCATAAGAATTTTTAATACCGTAATAAGTAAGAAAAACTTAGATACTTATAAAATGTGGATTCTTGTATTCTCTCCACGTACCATATAATTGAGTTGAAAGAAAGGACTAGTGATGAAAGAGTTTTAGTACAACAATACTAAATATAACCTCCATTAATTATTTACCACTTCTTTCCATGATTTACTAAATAATTATTACAATATGGATCCACATAATCCTTTACAAACTTTGTAGATGACTATAAAAAAATTTCCATACATATTACAATGGATCCACATAATCCTTTACAATATAGAATGCTAAATGGTGGAGAATATCTTATTAATGGTGGAAGTTCGAAGTTGGAAAATAGAACGTAGTTTTTAAAGGTTTGTGAATTAAGTTTCACTGGATAAGTGTAAAGGAAAGAAAAGTATTTGAGAAAAGTATTATTTTGTCAAGAAAAGTATTATTTTGTCAAGTGAAGTAAAGCGTTGCGCAACATGAGAGTTGCACTTAGGAAAAGTTTATGGCAGAGTTACCAAGTTGAGAAGGCTACTTAGGAACAAAAGGATGACAAGAGAGCTCGATACTCGAAATGGTTCAAGACTAAAATTTTCGAGAACGAAAGTTTCTTAGCGAGGGAAGATTGTAACAACCCATAAATTGAAGGAACTTATTATGGGTATTACATTAAGTGGACTTCGAAGTTAAGGAATGTATTTGGTGTTTTGTGTTGGACAAATTAAATATACATACATGGGTGTGTATATTTAATTAAAGATTTTGGAATTTGGTAGAATTTGTTTTTAATTAAGACATGAGAACCCAGTATCCCAAGTTGTTCAAAGATTAGAACTTTCGAGGACGAAAGTTTCAAAAAGGAGGGAAGATTGTAACGCCCAAAAAAATTAAGATAATTTTGGAGTTAATTATCTTAATTTTGTTTAATTAAATTTAATTTATTGGGCGTTATTTTGAATTCATTTAATGAGAATTATTTGGTTTATGTGGGATTTGAAGTTAATTAAATATTTCTTGGATGAATATTTAATTAATTAAAGGTTTTGGCTTGTGGTGTTTGTTGAGTTTTTGATTAAATGGTAAGTTAAGAGAATTAAGTAAAGTTGTAGGTTTTCAGTGTTGTTGAAGTTGAATTTAATTAAATAATTATAGATGTTATTTAATTAAATTGTGGGGTGAAAAGTTTGTTGGAGATTTAATAATTATAAGTATGTGTGGAAATATATATATATATATATATATATATATATATATATAATTATGTTAAAAGAACAGATAATTATATTTGTTGAAATATAATTATTTAAGGAAAATATAATTGTATTTTGGAGAAAGAATATTTAGTAAGGGAGAAAAAGTAAAATAATTATATTTTGGAAAAATATAATTATTTGTAAAAGGATAATTATTTTGGAGAAAGATAAATAATAATTAATTATTGTGGAAGATAATTAATTGTTTTAGATAAAGATAAATAATAATTAATTATTGTGGAAAATAATTAATTATTTTGGAAAAAAGATGAATAATAATTAATTATTGTAGAAGATAATTAATTATTCTGCAGAAAGATAGATATTGTTTATGGAATAGAGTTGTTATGGTTGGGTTAAGATAATTCATGTTGGAAGTTATAAATGATTTATTGGAAAAGATTTAATTGATTAAATTAATTGAGGATTTAAGTTAATTTGAGATTTTGGAGGGAAAAGTTGGTTTTGTTGGAATTGGATTTAATTGAGTATATACATGGATATATATATATATATATATATATATATAAAATTAATAATTTGGAAAAGTGTAGTTATATGATGGAATATAATTATATTTGTTTGGAAAAGAAGATAATCCATGAGGAGAGAGATGATTGATTTGATTGAACAAGAAAAGATATATATTTATGATGGTTTAAATAAATATATATGTTTATTGTAGATTTTGGTGAGAGAAAATAATAATAATAAATAAGTATTATTATTATTATTAATGGTTTTAATTGCCTAAGATTTTGTGCATTTAAGGCATTTATTTAGAAGAAATAATGAGAATAAAGATATATGTATATTTTTTGGTATTATATATATATATCCTAAAAGGAAAAGGAAATAATAATAATAAATATTATTGTTATTATTTGGGTCTATAAATAGCATTAGAATGCTTAAGTTAGAAAGTAAAGGAAAAAGAAAAAGGTTCTTCATCTTCTTCTCTAAAGATAACCCTCTGCTGTCGCCGCCTCATCAGTTGAAGTTAAGATTGGTCTCTTTGGAAGCTTGAGGATTTAAAGTGATGAATTTTTTTCCATTAAGGATAAGATGATTTTTCAACCTTCATTTGAGTAACTTTGGTAAACTAATGAAATTAAATTAATATTTTATTAATTTAATTTTGGATCTATTTGGGGTTTCTTCAAAGGTTCAATTGGCTAAACTTTTTAAGATCTAAATCTTGGATTTTTCCCAATCAAGGTTGAATTGGTTTCAACCCCTTTTGTTTGAGAAGTTAATTAATTTGGGAGAATTTTTGGATGTTAGCCAATTGCTAATTTTATTAATTAAGATACTGAGATTTCCTTTTATGATTAGGATCAAGTTAATTGGAGAATTTTTACCGTCAACTAGGGAGTACCTTTGTTTGGCTAAAATCTCCAGGTAAGAGATTCTCCTACTAGACCTTCGAACTGAATTCAAGAGACCGCATGTAATTATGATTATGCATTGATGGTAGCTAAAATGCATAATTTGATGCTATTGATAATGACTGTCATTATACTAAGATGATGTTGATGACTGATGTCATGTTATGATTGGTAGTATGTTGATGATGATGACTGAGATTATTATGTTGATGATTGATGATGATGGTTGTTGATGCATGATATATTAATCACATGATTAAGGACGTTAAGATTAATATTCATGTCATGTTATGATGTTATGTTATGTTAATTGCTATGGATAGAGTGTTCTGTTAACTTTGTCTATTAGAGTCGTACCTGCATGGGTGTCCTTCGGGATCACCACCTTTTTAGGACTGCGTAGTCCGACGGGACCGCCAGTCTAGCATGGATATAGATATGATTCGAGTGATTCGACGGGATCCTCTGTAACGTCCCAACAAATTCGATTTTCCCATTTGTTATTAATGTTTAAGTGTGGTTATGGAAAATTCAAATTTATTGAAAGAACCTTATCATTTTGAATTTTGCGATTAATTAAGGTTTGAGATTTTTCATTTTGTTTAGATATTAAGTTTTTTTTATTATTTGGAAATTAATTGGTGAATTATTGTTAAATGAAAGGTTGGTTGGTCGAAATTTTGGTGAGATTTGGAGAGAGAGAAGATGGTTGGTTTTGATTTAATTAAAGGAAAAGAAAAGATATTTTTTTTTATATAAAGGAGCTTTGGGTCCCGTGCATAAGAAAGAAAAAATCAAAAAAAGAAAGAGGGGAAAAGAAAAGAGAAAAGGAAAAGAAAAAAAAAACCCTAGCAGCCGCTCGCCGCCGCGTACCCGAGCCGCCCAAACCCTCTTCTTTCTTTTCGTCAGCTCAGCCGAATCGTTCGCAGCCGCCAGCCATCGCGTGAAGCCTCGTCCTGCCGTGTCGCCGAGCAGCAGCAGTCGACGATCGTCAGCCGCGCGCCTCCAGCCGTCGAAGCCGAACACACGTTTCGGCCGTCGCCCGAACCCGAAGCTGAACCCACGTTTCGGTCGTCGCCCGAACCCAAAGTCGAACCCACGTTTCGGCCGACGCCCGAACCCGAAGCCGACCCGCGCCCGCTCGCTCGCTTGCACACCGCTCGACGCCCGCGCACGCCCGCTTCGAGTCGCAAGCCGAGCCCGCGCGCGCCCATCCCATGCCGTGAGCCGCGCCTGTCTGCGCCACGAGCCGAGTCGATCCCCAACCTTCAAGCCGAGCCGGTTCCTGCTCCTCCAGCCGAGCCCCCAAGCCTAGTTGGCTCTTTTCCACCCAATTTTTGGTAAATTGATTATTTGTTTTGGCTTACCCAGCAAGACTCAATTTTTGGACACAAAATAATTTAATTTGGATTAAATTAAATTAACTCTTTTAAGGCCACCTTGGACGATTTGACTTGGAGCGTTGGATTTCTTCGGTAGGGGCTCAAGCATTGCAACCTCGACCTAGGGTAAGTCATTTCAACTGAGTTTTTGAGCCTTTAGTCGTTGGTGACTTAATTATGAATTTTGGCGTTATTAAACAGTTAGGACCTCGTTGCTTGGAAAGCACACTTGTCTTGCGGTTAGGACTCGTCGAGTAAATCTCCAGGTAAGAGATTTCTACTACTAGCTCCATGTTTAGAATTATGAGATCACATACACCTTCAGTTGTGCATGTTGAGGGCTAGACTGTATGATGCATGTAATTAGTGAGAGCATGATGCGATTGTTGATATGGTTACATTACGGCATGATATTGTGATGACGAGGATTGTTATGACTGTACGACGGTTGTTGAGGTGGAAAGTGAGATGATGATTAATCTGTTATGATTACATGATGATGCTACGTGCATGTATGTTATGGTTAGGGTTCTTGTTAGCTTAGCCTATTAGAGTCGTACTTGCATGGGTGTCCTTCGGGATCACCACCTATTTAGGACTGTGTGGTCCGACGGGACGCCAGTCTAGCATGGATATAGATATGACTCGAGTGACTCGACGGAGTCCTCACATCCCGATTGTCCTAGGCGTCCCCCGGGACACCGAAGACTAGATTTTCGTTCCTACGGGAGCGCATGTTGCACGTGTTCGGGAACGTGCCAGAGATTGGGTACAGTTACAAGACTCTAATAGGAAGCTAACAGGCACCTAGTGGAACTAGTAGTGGGTCCCTTACTGAGTATTTTATACTCACTCTCTTCATGTCATGTTTTTCAGGTAGAGGCTGAGGTAAGGGCAAAGGCAAGCTGGCGAGCGACCAGAAGTGACCGTGGCGAGCCATAGGGATTTCTGCTTCCGCCTACATTTGTTTTTGACGTTTAGTACTTGAGTTTTATTTTTCTTCACTATTTACTATTTCTTTTCTTTAAAAGTAGATAGGGCCCAAGTAGGACTTTAGTATTTAATTTTATTTTCGCATATTACCTTGATTGATTTTCATAAATAAATTTCTTAAATTTTATTCGTTTTTACTAAATTTTATGACTTAAACCACGTGTTTTACATTCAGTAATGACTGCGACTCAGTATAAGGAGTTGGGTCTTTACATCCTCGCAGCCCGATTGTCTTAGTGTTTCATCCGGGTTCGCTACAGACCAGTATGTCCTAGGTTCTCCCCCAGGACACTGAAGACCAGATTCCGTTCCTACGGGAGCGCATGTTGCCGTGTTCGGGAACGTGCCAGTTCTTGGGTACCACTTTTTAGGACTCTAATGGGGAGTTAACAGACACCTAGCGGGACTAGTAGTAGGTCCCTTATTGAGTATATGTTTATACTCACTCTTTCTATGTTTAATATTTCAGGCGAAGGTAAAGGTAGAGGAAAGCTGGCGAGCGACAGAGAAGGATCCGTGACATGCCATATGGGGACTCAGTTTTGCTTCCGCGTTTATGTTTCAGTGTTTTAATATTCCGTTTTTAATGAAAATTTAGTCTTCCCTCGTTCTAAAAAAGGTGTCTCTTGTCATTGTTTCTTTTTAGTAATGACCTTAGCTTAGTATAAAAAGTTGGGTCCTTACAGATCATATTGTCTATTATGCCACATAATTCATATCTAAAAAATAATTTAGTACATACAAATATATGGGATAGCAAGGAGATGAGAGATAAAATAATATATACATATATATATATATATACTTTTACTAAAATTTCTTTTAATTTTCTAAAACATTTATCGTCATTAATCCTATGATTTTCTCCTTACTAAATTTCTTTATCGTTTTGTGGCCGTTGAGTCATCCCCTTCTATATCTATATAAATATCTCGTTCCTCTTTCATTCGATCATATAACAAGAAGTTCATTCTTCTCTGCCTTCTGTTTCTCTTCTTCTATTTCGAGTAATTCTGTTTCTGCCAATTTTGAGTATTTTATTGATTACCAGTTGGTTTCTATGCAAAATCAATTAAGGGGTAAGACTGTTTTATCTTGGGGCGACCGGACAACAATCTGTTTGCACAATCTAGAGTAGAGCTGCGAAACATCTTAAAGAGAGCATGTTCTGCGACTCCGTCGTCTACTAATCTCATTTTGTTTTACGGTTTTTTTTTAGTTCCTATACCGACACATCCTACCATTGTTGTTCTGTCTTTTATGTACCAGTTTGCTAAATCTGAACGTGTCGTGTGTTTAAAGATCGAAGTGCCACAATAAAACAAAATATATAAAACATCAATCTAAAGATAGAGAAATAATTTAATTTCATACGTGTACTTAACTAAAACTAAATATCCCGAAATAGGTGAGAGGAAAAAAACACAGATTGCTTTTGACATTAAAAGATAATGTCTTGTAGGTGGAGAAGTATGATAATACTTTATAAAAAAGGGAAGAAAAGAAAAGAAAAGAAAAGAAAAGAAAAAAAGAGTGAAGGGTACGTATAAATTTGAACTCTTAGCTTTCTACAAGGTTGTAGAGAATAAAGGTTTAAATAGATTTGAGATGTTGCCCAAGTTCTAGTCAGCTACGAAAATGACATTATATGATTTTACTTTTGGATTCTACTTTTAAGATTTCCAACTTGTAGAAATGTTAGTAACTTTTATTTATAGAATATTTTCCGGATCTTACATAATCCATCTATAATCCTAGTTTCTAAGTATATAATATGGAACCTCTAGTAGTTAATTACTTTCATCATTCCGGTACAAAAGTAATCACCAAATGGTTAAATATCTTAGACATATAGTTAAGAGTTTAACATTTTTTGGTTTATTTATACTCTTTTATCATAGTTAATACACTTCTACAATTAAATAAACTATATAAATAGTTATGCAAAAAAGGAAAAAAAAAAAAAAAAAAACAATAATTAAAAGTTACGGACTTGTTAAACAAAATGGTTTGGCCAGTTTTTAGCATTGAGCATTGCAAGTTAATATAGTCTTTTTCGGACACAAAATTCTTTAAAGAGTTGTCATATCTTTGAAGTGACGTACCAAATAATTTAGTGTGATACAAGCATATCTTCTCTTTTAAATAATCTTTACTAGTATGCTTGAATCTATAAATAATCAAATATTCATATAACTTATTATTCTTGTTGTTTCAATCGAGCTTTTATATATATTATTTTAGAAATTTCTATTTTCCAACCATTTTCTTTTAATAGAATATATATATATATATATATATATGTGTGACTATAAATGAGATAGTGAAGATTAATTTGACTAATATATTGTTTCAATTGTCAAATATTTGGTAGATATATAATTAAAGCAGAGATATGTTAGCTAAATACCATATTCCATATTGATTAGATATAAGTGATTAACACAATAAAAGATAAAAAGGATGGAATTATTTGTAAAGATTGGTCCAAAAGAGAATATTGACAAATCTCCATTGTCTCAAACATACTTTATTTTTAATAAATCTATGGGTTAAGATATCTGTTTAAACTTCCAGCAGCTGCATTTCTTGAAAGAAAAAGATAATAATTATGTATTTTTCAAACCGCTACTTTCCAAACAAATCTAAATAGATAGATGTTAGATTTTGCTAACTATATAGTTAGTTTCATTTTGACTTACAAAAAAGAAAAAGAAAAAGAAAAAGAAAAAGAAAAAGAAAAAGAAAAAAGAGAACAATAATAGTTAATTATAAAAACGTTGAAATATTTAATATAAAATAGGAATTTAAAAAAAGAAAACAATTACGAAGTACAGAAATGAATTGAGAATGGAAAAGGAGTTATATTGAATGAAGCTGTAATGATGATATGCAATTGTAAAACAGCTTGCATTTTATTATTTGTTTTGAGTTTGACTATTAAACCAAGTCGTAAATAGCTGCATTATTAATTGTCCTTCAACCTATCAAAATAATACAAACTAATATATAATAAATGAAATAACTTGTAGTACTAAATTATAAATATAAGTATATGGATGAACTCATTAATGCATGGCCCCCTCAACTTGGTTATATTATGTGTATGTGGCATTTCCATTTTCTTTTTCCTCATTTGAGATTATAATCTCTTACTCCAAACAAAAATGGCAGATTTTCATGCCAAAACCTCCCCTTTACACAAATCAGAAGAAGTATTCATGTGGATTTTTTTTTTTTTTTTAAATTTAAAACAAACAAACAAGAGTTAGAAAAACAACCTCTTTACTTGATAATTTTATTACAATTCCATACAATAATTTTTTCTTACAATCAACTGTTATCAAAGTCATATACTTGTTTTAAGATGTTTGGAGTATATAATTTCCTTAAACTTTTTCAATATAAGACAACTACACTTCAAATATTTTGTAAAAACTAATTAGATGATCATTATTATTATTTTTCCCGTGAATTAGTTATCTAGCTTTATGTAATTTAAGTTAAATTATAAGTTTGGTTCTTAATAGTGCCAATGGCAAATCTAAAAAATATTGTTTTTTTCAAGGATCAAATTCCAAAAATATTTTCGACAATAAATAAAGTATTGATATCGATATCGATATCAAGATTTCAATTTTACGTATTTATGGACGAAATATATCGATATAACATTGATATCTACGCATATTTCTATAAATCATGATATTTATAGAACTTATTTAGATTGATAATTAAAATTCTTTACTTCTTAAATTTTTGGAGTTATTTTTGAACATAGTAGATTTTATGATGACAAGATAAAAATCTACCACGCTCTATCATATTATATTTAATTTCATAGATGGATGGTAATAGATTGTTCTATATTAGTAATAAATATTTTATACAATTTAATCATTTGAAATAATTTTCTAAATTTTTGTTTATATTAGACTAAATTTATGACTTTTTTTTTTTAATTTTTTATGTTTTGTTAGTACTTACAAAAGCTTTTGGAGATATTTGTATACATTTAATATTGATGTCAAATCCTCTTATTTATAGATATATCAAACTGTCATTCCTGATTTTAAAAACCATGGCTTGAATATATCTCTAAATTTTTAATTTTGTGTTTAATAAATTACTAACATACTTGATTTTCTTTAGAGATCTCTATTTCAAACTTTACGTTTCTCATAAAACAAGAAATTTCATATTCTTTTCTGACACATTTTCTTTTTTAATGTCGACCCTGGTATTTATTCTCGAATTTATTGCATTCTTTAATCATGCCAAAGTGCTCTATCACTTCAATTATTTTTTAAAATGTTTCATATTGATTTTTTTTTCTCTTTTTATGGAATAATCAATGTGTCCATCATCCCAATTTTGATATTTACTATGACATGTTATGCAACTTTTCTTCTTTCTTTTGTGTTATGGTATATAACCAGGAGTTCTCCCTTATTCTAAACTATATTATCGTAACAATCATCATATATTATGTTTACGAATTTGGCCATACATTCTTTTACAATACATAAAATGGAAATTACTATTTTTAACCTAAAAAATTAAACTTTTTTACCTTTGAAACGTTTATGCCAATCAAAACCTTTTAACTTTTTTTAATTATATAGTTAATTTTAGAAACATTTTCAAATATAGTAAAATGAATCAAAATTAAAATTTTATCAATGATAGATACTAATAGACATTGACAACTTCCTTCAATTTTATTTGAATATCATATTACTTTTTAATATATTAACTCGGCTGTTGTTAATGTAATTTGAACCATTGATAATAACGAATATATAAGTGAATGATATGTTTTCGAATATGTTAAGACATTTTTACGTACATACATGTATACATACACTTCCCTCTCGTTTGTTACTGATTTTCTTTTCTTTTAGGATAGGCATTATATATAATAACAATAAAGATCCTTATTTATAATGTAACACTCGAAAGTGCTTTAAATTCATACTCTTCGATCTAACCCAAAGTTGAATTAAATTTTTTTTCGCTAATCATTAATATATGAATTTAAAATTAAGTCTCTAAATGTAATGATCCAACTTTTTATACTAAGCTGAAGGTCATTATTATTAAAAGAAAATAAAAATCTTTTTAACCAAAATGGAAAATAATACTAATTTTAACTGAAAACCTCAAATGCTCATTTAAAATTATAAATAAATAAATGTATGTAAAAATAAATTTAAAATAAACTCCTAATTCATGCCCTATCTACTTTTAAAGAAAAATAGTCAAAGAAAGCAAAAATACTGAAATCATAACTGTAAGTAAAAGCGGAAGCAAAAAGTTTTTCTATGACACGTCATGGTCACTTCTTGCAATTCGTCGGCTTTCCTCTACCTATGCCTGAAAAATTAAACATAGAAAGAGAGAGTGTAAACATATACTCTGTAAGGGACCTACTACTAGTCCCGCTAGGTGTCTGTTAATTTCTCATTATAGTCCTGTAAAGAAGTACCCTTAAACTGGTGTGTTCCCAAACACACGTAATCTAATGATCCCGTAAGAACATCTCTGGTCTTCGATAAACCCAAAGGAACACCTAGACAAAACTGGTCTTCAGTGAACCCGAAGGAACACTTAAGACAATCAGGTTGTAAGTGATCCCGTCGGAACACTCATATACATAACATCTCATGGGACTGATGATCCCGTCGGACTACATAGTCATAAAAAGGTGGTGATCCCTAAGGACACCCATAAGGGGACTAGTAATGGCAAATACTCTTCCCTACTGGGAAGTGGAAGTCTGGTTTGAGGTAGTCTTAAACAGTTTCTGAGAACAAAAGTCAGCTATATGTCCTAGTTGCTTGCACTTATAACATACTCCACTTCATAAGCAACGTCCTCCATGAGACCTCCCACAGCTATGATAGGCAGGTAGTTCTTTCAAGGTCTTTCCTGTTGCAGCAATCTCCCGACGATGTCGTTGAAAAACACCACCTGACCCCAGATTTCGCTATGGCACTACAGTAGGCTTCAACTTAGCCTTCCTCTTCTAACCTAGGGTTAACCCTATCCCTGCAGCCTTGGACGGATCAACCCTCTCATGTAAACTCATATCCACTGTCAGACACAGTGCATTAGAATGGGTGGCTGGCCTAAAAGCTCGAACAAAACCCTAGAGGTCTAATCTGAGACCGCTAACAAACATGTCGATCCTGGCAGCCTCATTCGCTATTACTTCAGGAGCAAAGTGAGATAGCATATCAAACTCTGCATCATATTGATACACAGTCATATTGTCCTGCTCCAGGTTTAGAAACTCTTGCTGCTTAGCATATCTCAGGCTGGCAGAGAAGAATTTTGCATAGAAATTTTCCTTGAACTGCTCCTAGGTTATCTGGTTGACGTCACCACCCAGCATCCTCTCTGTAGTCTCCCACCAGGCAGTGCCTCTATCCATAAAAAGGAATACTGCGCACTGAACTTTCTGGTTATTAGGGCACTTTATATATCGGAAGATGGTCTCTACAGAAGCCAACCACATATGGGGCTTGGTGGGATCTTCCAAGGACCTGTCAGATGACTTAGGGTTGTACTTCTTGAAATCTCTCAGATGTTTAGCCTCTGCAGACAGCTAATTTGGCACGTTATGGGATTCTACTAGGGTCTGAA
Source organism: Cucumis melo (assembly GCF_025177605.1). NCBI lineage: Eukaryota > Viridiplantae > Streptophyta > Magnoliopsida > Cucurbitales > Cucurbitaceae > Cucumis > Cucumis melo. The sequence goes on from NC_066866.1 coordinate 8,651,251, forward strand.
CAAGGGTTGGCGGGGTCTGCTGGTAGCCTGAAATGGTGCCAATGCATCTCTTAGCATATCTTGGTATCGCTGCTCCATTGTAGCGAGGTTTGCCTGAGTGACAGGTGTAGTAGGGTTAGCAACTTGCACAACAGGTTGTTTTTCAAGCTAGGTACGTCCAGCTCCTCTACCTCCCTTACCACCTTTACGTGCACCTCTACATGGCGACATTTTTCCTAAATTCTACCAGCATAAGTCTTTCACAATACAATCATAACATTCATACTTTATCTAGTTTAATACAGGCAAGGTCATAAACGTATGCATAATCATAAATCATAAAACATATCTGGCGAGTGACGAAGGACCGTATTAGCCATAGGGATAAAAACAAAAACAAAGACTTACATCATAAGTCAATCTGCAGAACAGAAAAACTTAGACTCTGATACCAACTCGTATTTATTTATTTATTTTTGGCCTGAATCGATCGATACCAGACACATATCACTAAATTTCATAAATTTGGATGAGTTGTAGCCAAAATATAAAATATATATTGTGGCTAGTTGAAGAAGACTAATAGATGATTTAATTATTATTATTTCTTTACAAATGAGCATAAACCACACAACAACTTGCACTACTTATATTTAATGCAATGTTGTTATATCAAGGTTTTGTCAACATAGATTAATAATTAACCTTAAAGGTAAGCATATGATTCATAATCGTCATCTACAATATAGTAGTTGAAATCTAATAATTAATGATATACTGTATTTAAATTATATTCACAAAATTTGTAAGATTGATTTTTTAATTTGAATATAAAAAAGTAATTAATTTAAGAAATTACAAATGAAGATCAAGATGGAATATATGCTTTAACTAGAGTAAAAATGAACCCATTTTACCCAAGAACTTTTTTGTCCCAAAACAATCAAAAGGGTTGGCTAATGGGGTAGTGCTTTTCTTTTTCTTTTTTTCTTTTTTTCTGCTAGACTAGACCATATATATATATTTTAATTAGGGAATAATTAAATGTTCATTTAAGCATCTTAATGAATCACTTTAAACTTTTGACAATTGGTGCACTCCGCCACTTAGAGCATTCTTCTAGAATCCTCAAAGCAAATAGAAAAAGGAGAAGAAAGTTATTATTAACCAAAATGTGGATTAAGTGAGTTATTATAGAGTTTTTTTGAAAAATAGGATAGCACGTGTGGATTAATTTATTGTCTGATGCGTTTCACATTTTAAATAAATAAATAAAAACCAAAAGATTGAATATTTGGCTTCATTTTTTATGCAATTTTTTCTTTAATATTATTTTAATCCAATTCAGTACGAAGACTGTGAATGTTTTTTTTTTTTTTTTTTTTTTATTTCATTTTTCTGTTTTCCTTTTTTTTACGAATTAAGATTTTCTTTCTTATTTAATCTTCTAATCTTTTTTTACAATTCACTTCTTTCATATTTGGAAAACTTTCAAAATATACAAAATATTTCTTATTTCAAGGGTTTTTAAATTTTGTTTATAAAAGTATTTATACCATTTCTTTTTAACGTTTATTCTTTAATTTGGGAGTTTCTTTTTCTATATATATTACAATTTTTCAAATTTATTATTATTAATACAAATTTTAAATATTTGATAAAATTTGATATTTCAAATATTTTATTCAATCTAAAATTTGGTTATATATATATGAATGTTTATAATTTCTCTAAAATAAGTCTACTAAACAATTAGGAGCTTTTTAAAAAATACGACAAGACACAAAAATATTTATATTGTATTGAACAATTTTTAGAAAAATAAAAAAGTCCACAACGTGAAATAACAAAAATACCTCGCAATTAATCGGTCACACACATTTAAAGAATGATTTTGTATTCAGCCTAAACGATCTTGTACCACATCTAAATGGTCTATTAATGAGAATGATTTATCTCTATTTATCTGAGATAGACAACTATCGTTTAGGAATTGGTACACGATCATTTAGATCTTATACCAAGAAGAAAAAAGAAGATGAGAGATGAATAAGAAGTAAAAAATTGTTGAAGAGGAAACAAAGAAATCAAATAGAAGAAAAAGTGGAAAAATGAAAAAATGAGAAGTGATAATATGAATAATAAATGCATATCTTAATTTATCTTGATCCATGGTGATTACTAATAAATTATAATATTTTATATATTTTATTATTTTAAATAAATTTGGAAAAGTTGGGTGTATTTTGATTTAAGATTAGTGTTTTTTAAATTAATATTCTAAAAATATTAATTTGAATTATTTAAAAAAGAATTCTGAAATCCATGAGAAAGTAAAAAGGTGGTGTTAAATAAAATTATAATGGAATAGAAAGTAATAAAAACATAATTAGTTGTTAATTAAGAAAAAAATAAATAAATAAAGGAATTAAAGATAGGGAAATTGAAGAAGTAGGTGTCCAATTAGTTTGCAAAATTGTAACGACCCAACTCTTTATACTAAGCTGAGGTCGTTACTAAAACGGAACGATGACAAGAGACACTTTTTTTGAAACGAGGGAAGAATAAATTTTCATTAAAAATGGAATATTAAAACATTGAAACATAGACGCGGAAGCAAAACTGAGTCCCCATATGGCATGTCACGGATCCTTCTCTGTCGCTCGCCAGCTTTCCTCTACCTTTACCTTCGCCTGAAATGTTAAACATAGAAAGAGTGAGTATAAACATATACTCAGTAAGGGACCTACTACTAGTCCCGCTAGGTGTCTGTTAACTTCCCATTAGAGTCCTGAAAATGGTACCCAATCTCTGGCACGTTCCCGAACACGTGCAACATGCGCTCCCGTAGGAACGAAAATCTGGTCTTCGGTGTCCCGAGGGAGCACCTAGGACATGCTGGTCTGTAGTGAACCCGGGGGTAACACTAAGACAATCGGGATGCGAGGACCCCGTCGAATCACTCGAATTATATCTATATCCATGCTAGACTGGCGTCCCGTCGGACCACTCAGTCCTAAATAGGTGGTGATCCCGAAGGACACCCATGCAGGTACGACTCTAATAGACAAAGTTAACAGAACACCATATCCATAGCATGTAGCATAACATAACATCATAACATGGCATGAGTATTAATCTTAACGTCCTTAATCATGTGATTAATATATCATGCATTAACAATCATCAACAGTCATCAACAACATACTACCGGTCATTAACATAACATCAGTCATCATCATCAATCATCAACATAATAATCTCAGTCATCATCATCAACATCAACTATCATCATAATCTCGGTATAATCATTATCATCAAATTATGCATTTTAGCTACCATCAATGCATAATCATAATTACATGCGGTCTCTTGAATTCAGTTCGAAGGTCTAGTAGGAGAATCTCTTACCTGGAGATTTTAGCCAAACAAAGGTACTCCTTAGTTGACAGTAAAATTCTCCAATTAACTTGATCCTAATCATAAAAGGAACACTTAGTATCTTAATTAATGAAATTGGCAATTGACTAACACCCAAAAATTCTCCCAAATTAACTTTCTAAAAATTGGGTTGAAACCAATTCAACCTTGATTGGGAAAAATCCAAGATTTAGATCTTAAAAAGTTTAGCCAATTGAACCTTTAAAGAAACCTCAAATAGATCCAAAATTAAATTAATAAAATATTAATTTAATTTCATTAGCTTACCAAGGTTACTCAGATGGAGGTTGGAAAATCCTCTTATCCTTGATGAAAAATTCATCACTTTAAATCCTCAAGCTTCCAAAGAGACCAATCTTAACTTTAACTGAGGCGGCGACAACAGAGGGTTATCTTAGAGAAGAAGATAAAGAACCTTTTTCTTTTTCCTTTATTTCCATCTTAAGCATTCTAATGCTATTTATAGACTCACATAATAACAATAATAATAATAATTATTATTTCCTTTTCCTTTTCCTTTTAGGATATATATAATAACAATAATATTTATTATTATTATTTTCTTTTCCTTTTCCTTTTAGGATATATATATAATACCAAAAAATATACATATATCTTTATTCCCATTATCTTTCCTAAATCAATGCCTTAATCTTAGGCATTTACAACTATTAGTAATAATAATAATACTTCTTTATTATTATTATTTTTCTCTCACCAAAATCTACAATAAATATATATTTATTTAAACCATTATTCTCTCTTGCAAATAAATATATATCTTTTTTGTCCAATCAAATCAACCATCTCTCTCCTTATGGATTATCTTCTTTTCCAAACAAATATAATTATATTCCATCATATAATTAACTTCACTTTTCCATATTATTAATTAAATATATATATCCATATATATATACTCAATTAATTACAATTCCACAAAAACTAACTTTTCCCTCCAAAATCTCAAATTAACTTAAGTCCTCAATTAATTTAATCAATCAAATCTTTTCCACTAAATCACTTATAACTTCCAACATGAATTATCTTAAACCAACCATAACAACTTCACTCCATAATCAAGATTTATCTTTCTGCAGAATAATTAATTATCATCCACAATAATTAATTATTATTTACCTTTCTTCCAAAATAATTAATTATCTTCTACAATAATTAATTATTATTTATCTTTCTCAAAAATAATTAATTATCTTCCACAATAATTAATTATTGTTTACCTTTCTCCAAAGTAATTATCCTTTTACAAATAATTAATTATTGTTTATCTTTCTCCAAAGTAATTATCCTTTTACAAATAATTAATTATTGTTTATCTTTCTCCAAAGTAATTATCCTTTTACAAATAATTAATTATTGTTTATCTTTCTCCAAAGTAATTAATTATCCTTTTACAAATAATTATATTTTCCCAAAATATAATTATTTTACTTTTTCTCCTTTAATAAATATCCTTTCTCCAAAACACAACTATTTTTTCCTTAAATAATTATATTTCAACAAATATAATTATCGTTTCCTTTAACATAATAATTATATATATATTTCCACATATACATATAATTATTCAATCTCCAACAAACTTTCCACCCCACAATTTAATTAAATAACATCCATAATTATTTAATTAAATTCAACTTCAACAACACTAAAAATCCACAACTTTACTTAATTCTCTTAACCTACCATTTAAACAAAAACTTAACAAACACCACGTGCCAAAACCTCTAATTAATTAAATATTCATCCAAGAAATATTTAATTAATTTCAATTCCCACATAAATCAAATAATTCTCATTAAATGGATTCAAAATAACGCCCAATAAATTATCTTAATTTTTGGGGCGTTACAATCTTCCCTCCTTTAACAACTTTCGTCCTCGAAAGTTCTAATCTTTGAACAGCTTGGGATACTTGGCTCTCACAAATTCTACCAAATTCCAAAATCTTTAATTAAATATACACACCCATGTATATATATTTAATTAATCTAACACAAAACACCAAATACATTCCTTAACTTCTAATTCCACTTAATGTAATACCCATAATAAGTTCCTTAAATTTATGGGGTGTTACAATCTTCCCTCGCTAAGAAACTTTCGTCCTCGAAAGTTTTAGTTCTTGAACAATTTCGAGTATCGAGCTCTCTTGTCATACTCTTGTTCCTAAGTAGCATTGTCAACTTGGTAACTTTGCCATAATATTTTCCTAAGTGCAACTCTCATGTTGCGCAATGCTTTACTTCACTTGACAAAATATTACTTTTCTCAAACACTTTTCTTTCCTTTACACTTATCCAAGTAAAACTTAATTCATAAACCTTCAAAAACTACGTTCTATTTTCCAACTTCAAACTTCGACCAAAAAGGTATTCTCCACCATTTAGCAATCTTTAGAAGTCACTAATTTCTCTTTTCTTGTTTGATAAAGTTCAAACTCATGTCCAACTATTGCTTTCTTTAATGACATCAACTTAACTAGTTATTCTAAAGAAATTCGTTATTTCATCACTTGTACTTTAAACTAGATGTAACTTATCCTTCATGGTAAACTCAAAACAATTTCTTGAAATCTCACCAAAATAACTATGCACTAAAGTTTACTTTGTTCCTTCTCCAGCAACTCAATTCTAAATACCGTCAAATGTGTTTGATATACTTGAACTTAACCATGCCTTTAGTTTCCTTTAAAACCACCAACATAACTAATGTCTTAGATATCCAGCCACAAAGCAGTTCATCAGGCTGAACACGTTCTACTCTTTTGCCTACTTAATCACCCCTTTGAGCACCTCTACGTGGCAACATTTTTCTTAAAACTTTACCACCAAAGCCATCACCATTTAAATCATAACATCCATGCAGTTCTAGTTTAATACAGGCAAGGTCACGTGCATATTCATAATCATGTATCATAAAATACATACCTGGCGAGTGACGAAGGACCGTAATAGCCATAGGGACAAAAATCAAAGACTCACATCGTAAGTTAGTCTACAGAACCTAAAAGCTGACGCTCTGATACCAACTGTAACGACCCAACTCTTTATACTAAGCTGAGGTCGTTACTAAAACGGAACGATGACAAGAGACACTTTTTTTGAAACGAGGGAAGAATAAATTTTCATTAAAAATGGAATATTAAAACATTGAAACATAGACGCGGAAGCAAAACTGAGTCCCCATATGGCATGTCACGGATCCTTCTCTGTCGCTCGCCAGCTTTCCTCTACCTTTACCTTCGCCTGAAATGTTAAACATAGAAAGAGTGAGTATAAACATATACTCAGTAAGGGACCTACTACTAGTCCCGCTAGGTGTCTGTTAACTTCCCATTAGAGTCCTGAAAATGGTACCCAATCTCTGGCACGTTCCCGAACACGTGCAACATGCGCTCCCGTAGGAACGAAAATCTGGTCTTCGGTGTCCCGAGGGAGCACCTAGGACATGCTGGTCTGTAGTGAACCCGGGGGTAACACTAAGACAATCGGGATGCGAGGACCCCGTCGAATCACTCGAATTATATCTATATCCATGCTAGACTGGCGTCCCGTCGGACCACTCAGTCCTAAATAGGTGGTGATCCCGAAGGACACCCATGCAGGTACGACTCTAATAGACAAAGTTAACAGAACACCATATCCATAGCATGTAGCATAACATAACATCATAACATGGCATGAGTATTAATCTTAACGTCCTTAATCATGTGATTAATATATCATGCATTAACAATCATCAACAGTCATCAACAACATACTACCGGTCATTAACATAACATCAGTCATCATCATCAATCATCAACATAATAATCTCAGTCATCATCATCAACATCAACTATCATCATAATCTCGGTATAATCATTATCATCAAATTATGCATTTTAGCTACCATCAATGCATAATCATAATTACATGCGGTCTCTTGAATTCAGTTCGAAGGTCTAGTAGGAGAATCTCTTACCTGGAGATTTTAGCCAAACAAAGGTACTCCTTAGTTGACAGTAAAATTCTCCAATTAACTTGATCCTAATCATAAAAGGAACACTTAGTATCTTAATTAATGAAATTGGCAATTGACTAACACCCAAAAATTCTCCCAAATTAACTTTCTAAAAATTGGGTTGAAACCAATTCAACCTTGATTGGGAAAAATCCAAGATTTAGATCTTAAAAAGTTTAGCCAATTGAACCTTTAAAGAAACCTCAAATAGATCCAAAATTAAATTAATAAAATATTAATTTAATTTCATTAGCTTACCAAGGTTACTCAGATGGAGGTTGGAAAATCCTCTTATCCTTGATGAAAAATTCATCACTTTAAATCCTCAAGCTTCCAAAGAGACCAATCTTAACTTTAACTGAGGCGGCGACAACAGAGGGTTATCTTAGAGAAGAAGATAAAGAACCTTTTTCTTTTTCCTTTATTTCCATCTTAAGCATTCTAATGCTATTTATAGATTCACATAATAACAATAATAATAATAATTATTATTTCCTTTTCCTTTTCCTTTTAGGATATATATAATAACAATAATATTTATTATTATTATTTTCTTTTCCTTTTCCTTTTAGGATATATATATAATACCAAAAAATATACATATATCTTTATTCCCATTATCTTTCCTAAATCAATGCCTTAATCTTAGGCATTTACAACTATTAGTAATAATAATAATACTTCTTTATTATTATTATTTTTCTCTCACCAAAATCTACAATAAATATATATTTATTTAAACCATTATTCTCTCTTGCAAATAAATATATATCTTTTTTGTCCAATCAAATCAACCATCTCTCTCCTTATGGATTATCTTCTTTTCCAAACAAATATAATTATATTCCATCATATAATTAACTTCACTTTTCCATATTATTAATTAAATATATATATCCATATATATATACTCAATTAATTACAATTCCACAAAAACTAACTTTTCCCTCCAAAATCTCAAATTAACTTAAGTCCTCAATTAATTTAATCAATCAAATCTTTTCCACTAAATCACTTATAACTTCCAACATGAATTATCTTAAACCAACCATAACAACTTCACTCCATAATCAAGATTTATCTTTCTGCAGAATAATTAATTATCATCCACAATAATTAATTATTATTTACCTTTCTTCCAAAATAATTAATTATCTTCTACAATAATTAATTATTATTTATCTTTCTCAAAAATAATTAATTATCTTCCACAATAATTAATTATTGTTTACCTTTCTCCAAAGTAATTATCCTTTTACAAATAATTAATTATTGTTTATCTTTCTCCAAAGTAATTATCCTTTTACAAATAATTAATTATTGTTTATCTTTCTCCAAAGTAATTATCCTTTTACAAATAATTAATTATTGTTTATCTTTCTCCAAAGTAATTAATTATCCTTTTACAAATAATTATATTTTCCCAAAATATAATTATTTTACTTTTTCTCCTTTAATAAATATCCTTTCTCCAAAACACAACTATTTTTTCCTTAAATAATTATATTTCAACAAATATAATTATCGTTTCCTTTAACATAATAATTATATATATATTTCCACATATACATATAATTATTCAATCTCCAACAAACTTTCCACCCCACAATTTAATTAAATAACATCCATAATTATTTAATTAAATTCAACTTCAACAACACTAAAAATCCACAACTTTACTTAATTCTCTTAACCTACCATTTAAACAAAAACTTAACAAACACCACGTGCCAAAACCTCTAATTAATTAAATATTCATCCAAGAAATATTTAATTAATTTCAATTCCCACATAAATCAAATAATTCTCATTAAATGGATTCAAAATAACGCCCAATAAATTATCTTAATTTTTGGGGCGTTACAAAAATGGTCCCCAAAGGCAACTACAAAAAGTGTATAGACCACATAGGAATAGGATTATGCCAAATCAATTTAACTTTTCCCATTATAATTTTTTTTTTAGAAAAATAAAATCTTTCATTTTCTATATTATATTTTTTATTTTTATTTTTTCATGTTTCATAAATCTTTTACCATATAACAAAAATTTCTATTTTTATATTCACGGTTTAAAATCTCGGAATCCTAATTTTACACAAACTTCAACACGTAAATGTGGATTTTTTTTTTTTTTTTGAGAAATTATAAAAACAAAATAAAATTCTAATTTAGTGAATAAATATTTTTATATCTATAAATAAAAAATATGAAAGCGAGAATATGGAAAATTTAATATTAGACATATATTTAGGCGGAGATTACTTTTAAATGAAAATGTTTTTAAAAAGAAAATGAAATTAATTTTATGACGTCAGAGTTATCCCACTGTGACCCCATCATCACTCATAGGCTACAAAAACTTTGTTTTCTATGAAGAAGATGTAACCCTTTTTGCAATAATTTAAGCCTTTGAGGTTTACAAGTCAATATCAAACCAAAACGACAAACACAATTATTTTAAATTTCTTCTTCATTGCCTTCTAGTCTATTTTGCTTTCCCTCTTTAATTATACTTCATAAATTCCTTCAACTTTTACCCTAATCTATCTATCTTTTAATAATTTATCTTGATGTTTTTCATTGCCCAAAATTTTCTTCATTGTTTGAAGTTTCAACATGGCTTAGAATTAATTGTTTACGTGCTTATTTCTCAATATTTACTCCTATTTTCTTTGTTATTTCATAAATTTTTCCACACTTTTTTTCTTTCAATAGTACCATATGAAAATTTAAAGATGAGAACGTTGTGAATGGACAATACATGTTATCCAAAGTTTACAATGAAAATAAGTTCCATTAAAGTGCAATGATCAAGTAGAATTTAAGAAAGAATCAAACTCCATTCAATGAACAAAGACTTTAAGGTACTAAAATGGGATTTCATACCTTTGATTAATGTTATCCAAAGATTTATGATGTGTATTAATTGTTATTTTATAAGTCTTTTTATTAGCATATAACAGTGAACTGCAGTCACAATTTGAAACGTTACAACTTTTGAAATGTCTCGTAAAATATCTAAGGTTTAATTTATCTTAAAGGCTACAGAAAGCTATGGTAATTTGTATTGATCAGAGATGGAAATTTTGAAAATGTAGAAGTTTGGGTTTTGAACCTTGAAAACTTTTTAAGCTTTGTTTTTTCCGTGCGTTCTTATGATAAACATAAATAATTAATGGAGCTTTTGAGTGAGGTTTGATCTATGATCTTGTTCGTAAAGTGTGGGGTCGTGGAAGTTTTAATTTTCTTTTCTTTTTTGATTCTTGGTTCATTTCATCATCTAAGTAATCTGTGTAATTTAGCTCTATTTCCGAAGATGATGAATTGATTTAGAGGTTTTGTTGCACAGTTCATGAGTTCTTTGAGTTTCTTTTAGTTGTTCAACACGGTTCTTCGAGAGTTTCTTATCATATGTATATATAGATTTGTTCATGTAAACAACACATAACCAAACAAACTCCCTCATATGTGAAATTGAAGTAAAAGTCTTCCGTAAATATAATGTCAAAAATAAGATATTTTTTAGAGGTCTTTTTTAAAATATAAAAAAGCAGCAAAATATTTACACTCTATAAAACAATTCCAAAAACGGAAAAAACCCAGAGGCCCACCGTGTAAAATACAAAAAAATGTCCTATCAACTACACTGTCAATAACGCGCGCGTAATATATTTGCAATCGTTTAGATATGGTTCAATATATAGGCGAACGTTTAGATATGATTCAATATATACGTGATCGTTTAGATATGATTATAATTTATACGCGATCGTTTATATATGGCTACAACGCGATCGTTTAGATATAGCTACAATTTATACGCGATCGTTTAGATATGGCTACAATTTATACGCGATCTTTTAGATATGACTACAATTTATCTTTTCAATTTTATCGTTTAATTTTGTTACACATCGTTTAGATTTGGGGACCCAAATCTAAATGATTTTTTTAAAAAAATTTGGTACACTATTTTTTTAATTCTTTTGATACACGATAATTTAGATTTTTTTACACGATCGTTTAAATTTATTTATACTATTCTTTACTTTTTTTTTACACGATCGTTTACATTTGGCTACTTCAATCTAAATGATTTTTTTCCAAGATTTTTTATACACGATCGTTTACTTTTTTTTAAATGATCGTTTACATTTGGCTACTCCAATTTAAATGATTTTTTTCAAGGATCTTCATACACAATCTTTTATTTTTTTACACGATCATTTACATTTGGCTACTTCAATCTAAATGATTTTTTTTTCAAGATTCTTTATACACGATCTTTTAGATTTTGCTATTTTGTTGTACATAGTCTTATACACAGTTGTTTAGATTTGATTACCCACCAAATGTAAATGCGTAAAAAGAAGAAGAAGAAGAAGAAAGACGATGGAAAGAAATCGCAGCGAAAAAAAGAAGAGGAAAAGTAGAAAGATGATGGAAAGAAATCGAAGCGAAAAAAACGAAGAGGAAAAGAAGAAAAATGATGGAAGATTAAACGATATAAATAAAGAATTGAAAAATAAGAAAGATGATGGAAAGAAATCGTAGAAAAGAAGAAAGACGAAATCGTAGAGGAAGACGGGGAAGATGAAATAACAGGAGAAAAACGAATCGCGAGGAAGAAAAGAAATATGGAAGGGCAAACCTGAAATATTTAAAAAATGACTAACTTTATAGGCTTTGTTACATGGGCCGTAAATAGTTTACAGTTTTATTACATTTATGTAAGTTCCCCTATTTTTTAATTTTAATTATCTTAAGTTTAATTTTAACGTGTTGAAATTACTTTGGGTATTATTTGAGTTAAGGGTTGAAATTGTTTGTTTTGTGGGATGTAGGATTAATTAATATTTTGGGAAAATATTTAGTTAGTTTAGAGATTTGGAAATTGTTAGTGTTATGAAAGATTTATTTTAAGTGAATTGTGATTGGTTGATTTATATTTGAAGAAGTTGGGGAAATTATGATTAATTATATATATGATTATATAATTAATTAAGTTACAAAGTTAAAGATAATTATATTATGAACATAATATAATTATTTAAGGATATATGCATTATTTTGGAAAGATAAAAGTGGATATGATTGAGAAGAGAGAAATATTTTATTTTTATTTTATTTTGGAGAAAAAAATAAAAGAAGAAGGAAAGGAATGATGTGATTGGTTATTAAAGGAGGAGAGAGAAAATGTTTTGGTTATTTTAAAAAGGGAGAAGAAAGAGAAAAGAGGAATACTAAGTAGTAGTAGTAATAATAATAATATTATTATCATTATTGTTATTAAATAGGGTCCCTCGATCAACGTGCTAAAGAAACATCATCTTCTTCCTTACAAACCCTACCCCTAGTCGTCGCGCGTCACCTATCTCCAGTTGTTTCCATCGTCAGACGTTTTCGTCACTTTTGTCGCAAGCTTCACCGTCGTCCCCATCATTTTCCTTGCAATTAGCCATCACGACAAGTAACTCGTAAGCTTTCCGTCGCTTCCCGTCCAAACTTCCTCTATCAACACCGCTGTACGCCGTCGATCACATCTCTTCTCTACCATTTGAAGTGCCATCGTCAAGTTCAAGTCGTGTGCCTCAGCGAGCCACTCTTCGTGTCCTAGCCGAGTCCATCCAAGCCATCCTTTTTTCCATTGAAGTCGTCGTTCATCCGAGCCATGGGTGGGTTAGCAAGCCGCCTTCTTCGTGAGCCTAGCCGTGAGCACAATCAGTCGAGCCATACTAGCAATCGAGCGAGCCATCTCTCCACTTTTGTGTCCAAGTCGAGTCGTCCTCTACCAGTAACAACCCGAGCCGTCCCTGTGCTTCAAGCCGCATGCACAAGTCGTCCATCCATTCCAAGTCGAATCCCCCATTTTTCAAGCCACCGAGCCATTTTTTCCCTCCTTTCACCTATTTTGGAATATTTTTTGTAAGTTTTTAATGGGTTTTGGATATTATTCATGAGATATTAATTTTGGACCCTAAATAAAATAATTTTAGATTTAAGTTGAGTTTTAGAATAATTTTAGCTATCTGAGAATTTCTGCCTATTTGTTGGTAAGTTGGAAACCCTAATTAAATTTTGGTAGATATTGGTTAACAAAATTATTAAATTAATTTTGTCTGTAATTAGGACTTGATTGTTTGGGAAAACTTGGTTATTGCTGTTAGGACTATTTTTGGTTAAGCTAATCTCCAGTAAGAGATTCTTCTACTAGACCCTCGTAATGAAGTTAAGAGTTTGCATGTGATTTTTCCTATTATGCGTTAATGTAGCTAAAATGCATAATGTATTAATGATGGATGATGATGTCTGATAGTTATGATTGAGTTATGTTGATGAAGATGACGATGATGTCAATGTTAATGCATGAAATATTAATCTCATGATTTAGAATGTTATGATTAATACTCATACAATGTTTATGATGTTATGATGTGCTACATGCTATGAATAGGATCTTATGTTAACTTTGTCTATTAGAGTCGTATCTACATGGTTATCCTTAGGGATAACCACCTTTTTATGACTGTGTGGTCCCACGAGATCACCAGTCTCATGAGATGTTATGTATATGAGTGGTCCGACGGCATCACTTACAGCCCAATTGTCTTAAGTGTTCCTTCGGGTTCACTGAATACCAGTTTGTCCTAGGTGTTTTTTCGAGTTCACCAAAGACCAGTTTTGTCCTAGGTGTTCCTTTGGGCTCACTGAAGACCAAAGATGTTCCTACAGGATCATTAGATTGCGTGTGTTCAGGAATGTGCCAGTTTAGGGGTATTTCTTTATAGGACTCTAATGGGAAGTTAACAGACATCTAGCGGGACTACTAGTAGGTCCCTAAGTATATGTTTAAAGACCCAACCTCTTATACTAAGTTGAGGACTTTACTTTAAAAGAAAAAATTTAAATTTATTTAAAGTAAATAGAAAATAAAACAAAACTGCGAATTGTCGTTAAAATTGTAAATAGAATGTACGGAAATAAATTAAAACAAATCCTATCTCGAGCCCTACTAGTTTTAAAGGGAAAGAAAAATAAAAAAAATAAATAAAATAGAATAAAATGAAAGGAAATATCAACTCTGAAATTCGACACATGACGTAAGCGGAAGTAAACGTATCTCTATGGCTCGCCACAGTCACTTCTGGTCATTCGCCAGCTTGCCTTTGCTCTTACCTCTGCCTCTGCCTAAAAAATAAAAATGAAAAGAGTAAGTATAAAAATACTCAATAAGGGACCCACTACTAGTCCCGTTAGGTGCCTATTAACTTCCTATTAGAGTCCTGAAGAGTGGTACCCCTGAACTAGCACGTTCCCGAACACGTGCAATTTGTGATCCCGTAGGAACCAGTTGGTCTTTGGTGAACCCAAGGAAACACCCTAAGACGATCGGGCTGTGAGTGATCCCGTCGAATCACTCAAATCATGTCTATGTCAATGTCAATGTCAGACTGGTGGTCCCGTCGGACTACGCAATCATAAATGTGAGTGATCCCGTCGGATCTCTCAAATTATGCTTGTGTCAATGTCAATGTCAGATTGGTGATCTACACAATCGTCAAAAAGAGTGGTGATCTCGAAGGATACTCATATGGGTACGACTTTAATAGGTAAACCTAACATACACCTTATCCATAGCATGCACATAACACATCATTAAACCACATCATAACATGTCATACCATACATATCCTGTCATATCATGTCATATCATGTCATATCATCCTCAATCATAATACTGTATCAATAAAAGTAGATGATAACATCAATGCATTATCAGCTCTAACACCTAATCATCCCGCAGTCAAATTTACAATATCAGTTTCTATTTGTAACCTTAAGTTCTGTAGCTAGCCATCATCAGTACATAACCATTCATACATGCGGTCTCTTTAAATTAAACTCGAGGGTCTAGTAGTAAAATCTCTTACCTGGAGATTAGCTCACAGTAAAATTTTCCTAACAGTCACGATCAAGCTCCTCAACAGCTAAGCCCTAAGCACAAATGAAACCAATGACTAAAATTAATAAATTAATTATTAATTGCCTAGGGTCCAATTCCACTTATCTCAACTTACCCAAAGTTGAAGAATATTCCAAATTTATTCTTGGTTTGGAAAAAATCTTTTGTTCAATCTCCCAATTGACCTATCACGAAAATAATTCAATTAACTCCATAATTAAATTATTTAAGGTCTAAAATTTGTTATTTGTTGGGAGACAACCAAAATCCAAACAAAACTTACCAAAATAGGTTAGGTGGCTCAAACGGCTAGGAAAACAGGGGTGGCTCGCTAAGGCTTTGAAGCGGCTCGGGTAGTGGCGGCTGACGCAGGCGTGCGGCTTGGCTAAGGCACGTGTGGCTCACGTGGGCGGCTGGCGCAGGCTCGAGTGAAGGCACGGGTCGGGTTCGGTTCGCGGAGAAAGGCATTCGGTCTTTCGACGACACGTGGCGCGACTCGGGTTGCGGCGATCTCCGACGGTCGACGACAGAACGAGGCCGCAGATGACGACTGATGATAGATTGCGACGAGACGCTGACGGCTTAACGAATCGGTGCAGCTGAAGACGACGGCTAACGACTTGCCTTGCGATGGCGAGCGACAGAACGACGCAAACGATCGACTGTCGAACGGCTGGGACGAGCGATGGTCGATGAGGCTTGGCTGCGACGGAACGACACCTGGAGGAGAACGGCGACAGCGTGGCGGAGGAGCTAGGCGGCGGGGGCTAGGGTTTGGAAACAAATTTAGGGTTTCCTTTTCTTTTTTTTTTCTCAATGAAGAAGATGGTTGATGTTCCCAACGCCTATTAAATAATAAAAAAAGTATTATTATTTTCCCTTTTTCCTATTCCTTATTTTATTTCAAAACAAACAAATATTCTCTCTCCTCACTTAAAACCCACCAAATCTCCCTTTTTATCTTTTTCCAAAAAATCACATATTCTCTCTCCTCAACCAAATCTCCATTATTAAATGGAAGTTATTATGGAACCACAAAAGAGCCTTTCCAAAAAAAAAAAAATTCGGAATTAGTATTACTTTCAAATTCATTCAAAGTTAAAAATGCATAACACTATAAGAAATTGAGGTTCTCCCGACACATACAAAGGCATTTGAAGAACAAACGTCGGAAAATAAGCATTATCCTGACGCCACATTTCACACGTCGGACGAATGAGCTTTTCCCGACGCCATGAAAGCGACATTGGGAAAGAGGACAACATTTTCCAACGTTTGGGAGTAGGGTGTCAGGAATAATAACTTATCCTAACGCGACATGCACGCTTCGAGAACTATCAATCGAAAATTTTCTAACATTAATTATGTCAGACAGATATTTCCAACGCATCCTGCATGGCGTTAGGGACATCGTCGAGAGTAAGGGGAGCTCTCGACGCTATTTTTGGTGAGTCGGGAATGATGTCGGGAGTAATGCAAGATCCCGATGCCATTAGTTATTTGTCAAGAACGACGTCAGGAGTAAGGGGATCTCTCGATGTTTTCATGCTGCGTCGGGAGATCCCTTATAAATTAGATGTTTCAGTTCTATGAAACATAGAACCGAAACGAAAGAGAGAAAAAGGAGGAGATGTCGGCGATCAAAGAGATGACAAGCGTCCAGCCGCCGCACCATTGCCATCGTCACTGTGAGCCTACCGTCGTCCCTCTCTCGCCGTCTGCCACCGCACATTCCTAGTTGAGATAAGTTTAAAATCCTAAATCTTAAAAAATGTTAGTTTAGGTTAGGTTTATTTAAATAGTTTTTGTTTTTTAAAATTAGTTTTATGATTTTAATGATGAATTAGTTGTAGGATATTGTTTAGGAATAGATTTTGGTTTTTGAAATGAGAATTTTGAATGTGGGTTGAAGAGGGGTATTTGAGAAATTGATTTGGAGAATTTTAAATATTTGGGTTGAATTGAAATTTTTAATGTGTGGGTTGAATAGAAATTTTGAGGGGGGTTGAATCGAAAATGTGAAGGGGGTTGAATTGCAATTTTTAAGGGAGGGTTGAATTGAAATTTTTAAGGGGGTGGGTGGTTTGAATTGAAAATTTGAGGGATTAGGGTTGAAAAATTGAGGGAAAGGGGGGGGGGGGGATGACTATTATTGAGTAAAAAATTATGTACTGTGTGTTAAGATTCGTTTTGGCTATCTTACAGTTATGGTAGCCTTTAGTTCAATTCTAAGAGTTTATTTTTTAGTAGTTTTGAATAACTTTGTTGTTGATTTGGGATGATTATCTTGCAGTTATGGTAGTCCTTTTTGTTTTGAATTTGTTTGTATTTTTTAAAGTTTGAAGGGGTGGTAGTAGGATAGCTTGTAAGGTAGTGTTGTTGGAAGGGGTGGGTAGGATGCGAAGATTGAAGTTGTTTGTGGTTAATAATTAGGTTGTGATGGCTATCTTGCAGTTATAGTAGCCTATGTAGTTTGAAGTTAGTTTTAGTGAAAATTTTGAGAGATTTTATATTTAGAGGAGTAAGTTTAGGAAGTGAGAGGAGAAGAATGTGTTTTTAATCAAACCTATTTATGTTTTAGGGACTTAAACGATGGACATGGGTTCCATGAAACTTAGGAATAAGTTTTCTCTTGAGTATAGAGAGGGAGCGACCCAATTTCTAAAATTTGCCAAGTTTCACGTTGATGCCTATGAACAAATAAGGTGTCCACGCAAGAGATTTATTAACTTAAATTGGAACTCACTAGAGGGTGTGGAACGACATCTAGTGACAATTGGAATATCCCCTTACTACACAGAATAGGTGTATCATGGAGAGCATTAAGCTTGAGAGGTACATAAAATTTTAAGGAAGGAACTAATAGTAACCATTTTGATGAAAGAACTAGTAGTAGGCAGTTTAGTGAAGAAGATGATATGTTTAGTATGCTGAATGATTTACGAGTCTCAATTGAATAGGAAGAGGAAACGGAGGAACGTCGTTGGAAAGATGAAATGTCGAGGAATATTGGGGTACATATAGATGAAGATAAAACAAACATATTTCAGGACTTATTGAATGAATGAGTTGTACCCCGGTTGTTCTGAATTTTCATCCTTGAATTTTTTGGTTAAATTGATGCATGTGAAGGTTCTAAATGGTTGGAGTAACAAGTCATTTGATATGTTGTTAGAATACTTAATAGCAGCATTTCCAATGTGTAGTCGTATTATCCCTAGTTCATTTTATGAAGCCAAACGAAAACTTCATGACTTGGGCTTGGGATACGAGACTATTCACGCATACAAGTACGTTGTGAATAGTCTCATCATCATCCCCGTCAGAGAACATTTTAGACTAATATGTCGACATGCTCAAAATGCTATGGATTTGTATAAAAGACATCAACGAGGATTCCATGAATGATTTCGAGCACAGGTATATAGCAAGTTTCCGTGTGACATGTATGCACTAACGTATTTAAACACGTGAATGTGTGTAATGTTGTCACATTGATTTCAGGTTATAGAACTGCGTGAGTCTGAAAATCTATCTCATGATTTCTTCTTACTTGCGATGAGACCATCATTTAAAGTTCGTTGTTACAATGGATGCATCGTGGGTGGGCTAAGGTTTCACGTGTTAGAACTTGATTGCCGATGTACTACAAAAAATAGTGGAATGATGGTCATTGGTGAAAGTGATGCAAGTGTAAGTGGCAACAATAATTTCTATGATGTTCTGGACGAAGTGTTGCACGTTCAATATCCGTTGCGAAGAAATGTCTGGCTATTTAAGTGTAGGACAAAATTTATGACACAGACGTTAACAAAAGTTAAAGAACACACATTGAACTAGGGTACAAATCTCTCAACATGTCTCGTTTTTTGTTAACGAAGGAACCTGTAATTCTTGCGACACAAGCACATCAAGTTTTTTACCTAGATGACCTAAAAAATGGTAGCAATTGGAAAGTTGTGCAAGTCGTCCAGTATAAGGGTATATGGGACGTGCCAGAAGTGGACGATGTTGAGAATGAACACTTGAATGTACTAGAAATCATTGTCAGCCATCAAGTGGATGAGCACATCAAGAATGACACTCTGTGCAGGATTGACGTTGATCCCACAATCGTTGAAAGATCGATTGTGCGTCATGTCACTGACGACTTCATTGACGATGTGGATGAAAACTTGTCACATGCAAGCGAAACAAGCGACGACGACAAATTATAGTGATGAATCACGTATCCACATATTTATGTAGTTTATATATTTCGATTCTAGCTATCTGTTCGTATTTACTTATTGAATATTTGTTTTCTATTTCCACAAGCACTATGCCGTTATTACCACGCACTAATTTCCTCAAGATGGATACAATGTTCCTCGAGTTTGCAGATAATTTAGATAACCTTACGGGAGGATCGTCGTCGGTGGGCGACAATTTGAGTGAGTTTAATAATGGTATACATTTTAACTTAGGATTATTTCAAGTTTTTTTCTAATATTATATGTTCTAATAATTTATTGAGTAGGGTTATCTTCTCAACCATCTGCAACTTTGACTCTTAAAAGATGTGCGCAGTCTCGACTCTTAAAGTTGGAGCGCTACATTGCAGCCAATTGGTGGATTTTGATGACGATCACCCCTAGTGCGGAGAAGCCTATTTCACCACACGTTGTTCACTTAAGCCAGGCAATAGGCGTGTGTGCGCGAAAGAAATTTCTTGTCTGTTACCTTAAGTGGGCAGACGTAGGTAGAGAATACATCGAGGTCGTCAAGGGCGACCTCCAGGTAAGTCCACTACAAATTTAAAGAGTTAATCAAGCTAATGTATTGTTTATGTAATGTGTAGCGGTTTTTTATGCTTGATTTCAATGATCAAGCAATGAATAGGTTCATTAAGCATTAGACGCTCAACACCTTTAAAGAGTTTCGGGGCGACTGTCACAGACACTTCAAAAAGTAGAGCGACCCCGAGGAGGCTCGTGCCAACCGACCACACCTATTGATGGGACATGATGAGGATTGACACTTCCTCTGTGACCATTACATGAGCTATGCATTCCAAGTGAGTAACTAAACCCTTTGTCACGGTTAATTATGATTTCAACTTTTAATATGTATAAGAAATAAAAAAAATATATAATTGTTTTCATGCAGGAGCAATCATGGACGAACAAGGTTGCTAGACAGAAGCAACCTTACAATCATGCAATAGGTCAAAGTTGTTTCTACAACGACAGCACGAGCTTCCTGAGCAAAGAGTGGAGCCAGTCAACTGTGTGGAGTTGTTTTGGCAAACACACGTTCAAGACGGAACGTTCGTCTCCCAAGCTGCGGAGGATCCGCATGTAAGTTATCCAACCAAAACTTTTGCTTTTATTTGTCGTCTTTAATATATAATAGAATTTTTACTTACTAAGATAGTTTCTAAATTTGTTGCATCATCAAATGCTAGAGCTTCAGTCCCAGTCTATCCTAGAGGGTAGTCAGTCACTTTCTGAGATGAGATATGTGAGACGGTATTGGGTAGACGATCAGACTACTCAAGAGGTCTTGGTTAGGGACCCAAGCTGAAGGCCCGCAAGACGACGAGTGGGAGCAGTTCCACGACGTCATGTCCGCAGTCCATAGTGGAGCTTCAATTATAGGTTAAGCTTGATCAAGCTATGCAATGGATTGAAGAGCAGACAAGAAATCACGAAGCTTTAGTTTCAGAAATGGAACGAATGCGGAAGCTGATAGAAGAAATGACTTGGGCACAACAAGGACCACCACATGATCCTTAGCTTTGCGGTACGTATATATGTTTCCATTATTCTTAAGTTTTTGAAATGACGGTATACAGTGATGATATGCATATATATGTACTAAACTTAAACATTTTTGTATCATTGTAGGACTCGCGGTGTAGAATGACGTACGAGACTCGTTAGGAGATATACGGCTTTCTTTGCTTTTTTGTATTATAAACATTAATTGTTTTGTAATTATGAACGTTGTTACGTTTTTTGAACTTCTTTGTATTATAAACATTAATTTTTTTTTGTTGAATTTGTGTTTGTATTTTTTGATTTACTAATTTATTTTAAATTTTCTTTGATTTAATTGAAAACGAATGTGAATATACCAGAAAATAGAGACTCGATTGAAAAAAATTACATGAAAATATTTCAGAAAAAAATAAAAATTACATATTTAAAATATAAAAAATGTATTAAAAATATTTTTCGACACAATAAAGCGTCAGAAATATGCTACAAACGTCACATCAGGGATAGTTATTCCTGACGCATGGACGATGTCGGGTATAAATAAGTTGGGAGTAGTTAATTCTGATGCACATATGACGTCGGAACTGTGGACATCGAGGATTACCTATTGCCGACGCATCAAAGACGTCGGGAGAAGGTTATTCTCGATGTCTTGTTGGTAATGCGTTGGGAATTAGTATTCCGACGCGTTTCTTCTGACGATCTTCCCGACGTTCCTTTCTGCGTTGGGAATTCGTTTTCCAACGTCTTTACCACTTCCATCGACGTTTTTGTACGTCTAAAGTCTCCCTACTTTTTGTAGTGAAAACTGAACTCCATCCTTACAAATCATTTTACCTTGCAAGCTGAAGCATAACAGAACAAATCAAAGATGAACATTAATTAACATCCTGACTAACAGGAACCAAAATGCAGATTCATCATAAAATCATAAAATAAAGAACAAAGTCTACAAAGCTAAATGTAAAATAAAGAAACAAATAAATCTACCCACCTAGTTTAGCCGTCGCACGTGGTGAGCCACGATTGGTGACCACTACAACATCTTCTTCTTTATTTCTTTCTTTTTTCTCTATGTTGTACCATCATCCCTAACGTCAATCCCTAAACCCTAATGGTAGCACGCGTTGTAAATTTCCCTTTCTTCTTAGACCTGTTTCAGATCTATGAAGAAAGGTAACTCAAAAGAAGAAAGACAAGGGTAAAAAGGGAAATGAGAAGTTAGAAGAGAAGAGAGAAGAAGAAAAGAAAAGAAAAGAGAAGGAAGGAGAAGGAGAAGGAGAAGGAAGGAGGAAGGAAGGAGGAAGGAGGAAGAAGGAAGAAGGAAGAAGGAAGAAGGAAGAAGGTAAGGAAAGAAGAAAAGAGGAAAAGAAAAGAGAAATGGAGAGAGACGTTGGAACGAGGAGAAAAGAAAAGAAAAGAGAAATGGAGAGAGACGTTGGAACGAGGAGAAAAGAAAAGAAAAGAGAAATGGAGAGAGACGTTGGAACAGGGAGAAAAGAAAAGAAAAGAAAGAAGGGCTAAAATTGACGGTCTTGGGATTTTAAAGGATTACTCTCGACACCTGATCTTAAAATTGCATTGGAAGTTCTCCAACCATTATCGACGCAATTCCCCTCTATCTCCCCACTCATTACTTAATGTGTCAGGAGTTCTCTCACATCTCCCGACTCAATTATTAAGTTGTCGGAAGATAAGGAATCTACTGACGCATCAATTTGTCTGTCGATAGATACCTTAGTTGTTGATACAATCTCTCTCAACTTTGTAAATCGACGTCGGGAGATCGAGAATTTTTTGTAGTGTCAGCTCATTGAAGCTTGTCCACAACTTCCAAGCAAAATTGTGTAAGTACAAGACTTTGCTTAAACTGTCCTATTTTTATCAATATTTTTCCTTATATCTATTTTAGACGTAATTAAAAAAGAAATTAAAAAAGATTCCTAAAAAAGTTAATCTTTATTCTTAACAAAAAGAAACTAAATATATAGAGTTATCCACATAACTTCAACTTTTAAGAAGAGAAAAAAAAAGAGAAACAAATCTGAAGAGGTTGAATAATTAATCCTTTCTCACCTTTTTGATATTGTCTTTTTCTTCTTTTTCTTTTTCTTTTTCCTTTTTTTATTTTTATTTTATTTTTCTGACAAATAATAATAATAATTCATGTCTTTTTCCGAACCATTTCTTGGGAGGTGGGATGCAATAAAAATTATAATTTATTGAAATGCTAATTTTTATGGTTTTAATTTGTTGAAGGACACCAACAATATTAATTTTCTTCTGTTTTGTAACTTATATAACACACAAAGAATATTACCTTTGTGTAACAAAAGGTGGTAGAAAAATGGCGGTTGGAATTGGATCGGTCCAAATTATGCCAAATACTTAATATGAAGACTTTAAAATATTTACCAATATAGCGATTAATCGATTCATAATCTTCCTAATTTTAAATTTATGTTTTGATGTATATATTTCCATTTATTGAAAACAAAGTATAACAACTAACAACACATCATTTAAATTGAAAATTATGAGTGGTAGGTTAAAATAAATCGAAGATTTACTTAAATCATGCTTAACCAACAAGCATGAAGCTCATTGGTCATAAGAGATGTGTGGGTTATCATGACGCTCAAAAGTTGGGCAATGGAGAACATTATATATATACACACAAATTTGAAGAGAAAGATGAGCATGGCCGTCTACTTCCCTTTGGTGAAACAAAGAATTTTGTGAGTTATTTTCTTTTCATTTAATGGAAGCTTTGTACAATTTTCTTGCCTTGAGAGAAGATTTGGGAGAAATCATTTTTTAGCATTCCTAAACTCTTTATTATTCTCTTTGGTTATTTTAATGGATTTGCATCGGTAGTAGAGAATTAGATGTAACTCACACTAGGTGAACCAGTATAAACTGCATGTCATCTCCTTCCCTTAAATTGGATTTATCTTCGTTCTGGTTGCTTGAAAGGTCAGGTTTGTTTATCCATTCTAAAGAGTTACTAATTGTTTATTCCACATAATTTCAAACTCAAATTTGAACTTGAATTATTGGATAATATATATTATCTAAATTTTGTTGATAAATTTAGACTGATATGCTATTATCCACCTCACTAAAAATAGTTTGTATTGAAAATTATCACTAATAGTAGATAGTAGGAATAATAATTAATAACACATTTTTTAAATTGAAAGCTACAGTGCTATTAATAGCTATTAATAGCAATTAATAACAGTTATCAGGTGTTATTATTGATTGAGCACCGAAAATGGTGGCCGGCTTAGTATAGGATTTTTAATCTTTCAATAATTTTTTTTGTACTGTAAATACAATTATTTAATGTTTGTGTTATATATGCTACTCTTTTTTTTTTTGGAACTATTGTATCATTTATGCAATCTGCCTTCATAGATTTGGATATAAATTGAGAATGCTAATATGAATGTTGTTGGATTTACAAAAATAATAATAATTTATTTTAAAAAAAAGTAGGTTAATAATTTATGTTCTATTTTTTTAGATAATAGAGATATCAATTTATCATGTTGAAATAAAATCTATAAAAATATAGAAATATGGATGAAAATATGGATATTGAAAAGAAAAGAAAAAGAAAAGGAAAAAGAGTGGGATGAGAGCAAATATATGTTTAAACTAATTTTCCAATTTGCATATACAGACAAGGAGATTGGTTAACATGACATAATTAGTTTTTTTTAAAAAAATAGTGGATAATTCTAATAAGTAATAATTTTAGAGATAATAATTAAATATATACCAAAATTTAAAAATATTGTAAATATAGAAAAGTGATAAAGTTATAGACTGTTATTTTTAATTATTTTGAATCATCTATAATTGTTGGGTTTAAATTTAATTTAATAGATTGGTTGCTTAATTTAGTAAATTGGTTTTGTAAAAAATGAAAATGAAAAGAAAAATCCACATCAGCATAATAATAAAAATGAATGTTTTAATACCAAATCCACATCCACATCCACGTCATTAATATCATTAATATATATTATAATATTAATTAACTCTATTGTTAATAACAAATTGTTGTGTGTGAACTAATCATATTTCCTCATTTGTTTAGCCAATTAATAGTTGTTTGATCACAAGTTGTTCCTTAAAAACAATACTAGTTTGACCACCATCACCAATTCTTTCAAATTTTAAAACTATCTTCTATTCCATCATTATTTCATTTTTACTTTTATTTTTTAAAACCAAGGTAATCAACCAAAACATTTAGAGGAGTAGGAGCATTCCATAGATTACCCTAAAATAATTTCAATAATAATAGCTACATTCATAGATATTTTTTTATGTATTTAAAATGCCTTCATACTTTATTATATTTTAAAATTTGTATCAATTTAATATTTAAAATTTATTTGTCAAATATTTACCATCCTTGTCGTTTAAATTTACTGTGATTTACTTTCTACACATAAATCTTGTTAGAATATATAAAATATGTGTCAGGAGTAATTCGCCTAGAAGGAGTATTGCCCGAAAAGAAGTACTGCCTAGATTAAACATCTAGACAACCCGTCTGCTAACTCACTGTAACACCCCAAAATTTTCGAGGTAAATTTTATCATTTTATGTAAATTTTTGGGAATTTACAATTTTGGTGTTAATTCTTGGTTGGTTTTGAAGAGGGAAGAAAAAGAAATTGAGGGATATGATTTTTTTTAAATATAATATAGTGTAAATTAATATAATAATAATATAATTTTAATTATATTATTATTATTATTAATTATATTATTATTATTATTATTATTATTATTTAATATATATATAATAATATTTTTTTAAAAGAAACCTAATCGCGCGCGCCCCCCCCTCTCTCCTTCTTCTTCTTCGTCTTCAGCCCTTCACGAAGCCGACTCCGCTGCCATCTCTCCATCCATTTCTCTTCAGCACGCGTCCCGCCTCCGTCCCCCGTCTCCGACTTCATCTCCGTCTCCATCTCTAGGGTTGTCGCCCGTCGTCGTCTCCGTCTCTGCATCGAACAGTTGTCGCGGCCGCCCCCTTTCCGATCTACCTCCTTGTCTCACGCAACCACAGATCTGTCGGCCGTCTCTGTCTCTACCGCAAGTTACGTTCCTTCTTCTGTATGTCGTCCGGTGCAGCACAGAAGATTCGGGCTAAATCGCAGATAGTCGCCGTCGTCGCCGTGTGAGATTTCATCCGTCGTCGCGCGCAGCCAAGACTAGCCGTTCGCGTGTGCGCCGGGTACTTCGACCAAGCCGCGAGCCGCAAATCGAGCCGAACCGCGAGCCAAAAACCGAGCCGAGCCGCGAGTTGAGCCGAGCCGCGAGCCGCAAGCTAAGCCGAGTCGAGCCGCAAGCCGAGTCGAGTAGCAATCCAAGTCGGGCCGAGCTGCTATCCAAGCCGAGCCGAGCCGCGAACTGACCAACCCAAGCCGCGAGTCGAGCCGAGTCGATCACCTCCAAGCCAAGTCGAGCTCCCTGTTCACCGAACCACCTAAGCCTTCTTTCCTCCACTTCGGGTCACGGTGAGTCTTCGGTAAGGATTATTTTGGTGAGTTTCCTATTGTTGCTATAACCGATTCGAGTTTAGATTTTGGAGTAAGACATGGTCCTACCTTTCATTCCTTGAAGGTATTAGGGAGTTCACGCTCAAGTTCTCGGGTTCCGCGGCAGGCTTGATTGGAGATAGCTCTCTTTTACTCGGGTAAGTCAACGGATGTTGCTTAGGACCATTTAAAAATGACTTTTACTAGTGTCATCGTTTAAACCCTTGTGAGTTCGTTTAGGTGGATTCGTTGGGCGTGGACTCGATCAAGGGGCATAACTAAGTGTCAGGTAAGGGATTTCTTACTACTGGACCTCGGATCGAGGCTAGAAATGTAGTAAACCACAGGGGATTATACGTTAGTAACTATACTGAATGAATTGACGCATGTTTGACTAATACATATCACTTATATGCTCTTGTCTGATTAAAGGTAGCGCGACCGCTAGTTGTAGCTTGTGTGCCATCGTGTGTAATGAGTTGTTTACGGATAGACACCGATGCCCGGATGTTCTGTGTATTGTAGTTGTGTTGGTGGGCTACGTTGTGAACTGGAATTGTATGTCGGTGGACTTTAAAGTCTTAATGTTAGATATGTGGTAGTCTATTGTCCGGATATTGGTTATGGAGTTATGTCGTGGAAGGACTAAGAGTCCGATTATGATTTGACTAGTTGATTGGATCTAAAGAATGTTACAATGACGTGTGAATTGGATATGTATATAGCAACTGAGGATGTAGTTGTTTAGACCTATACTGTCTGACTGACGAAGCCTATGACGAAATTGTTAGTATGAACGTTGTCGGAGTGTGACTGTTGTAGACGGTTTAGTATGGACTGAGGGGTAACGGTTAGCTTCATCTATGGGGTAGTGTACCTTACTGATATGTGTATCCTTCGGGATCACTAGACTGATATGTGCGTCCTTCGGGATCACTAGACTGATACGTGCATCCTTCGGGATCACGAGACTGATGTGTGCGTTCTACGGAACCACTAGACTGTTTATGTAGGGTACCCCTAAATAGGAAGTTAAGTGTTATTCCCTAACGGGCCCAGTAGTGGGTCCCTTACTGGGTATATCTTATACTCACCCTTTTTCCTCTTTATCTTTTCAGGTAAGGGTACAGTGAGGGGCAGACCGACGAGGGGCAAGAAGGATGCGTGAAGGCCATATGGACGCGTCTGGTTTTCTTTATGCTTCCGCTAATGTATTTTGTTGCTCGTTATTTTCATTGTCGGATCGAGTCATGGTTAGAATATTTGGTTTGTGGTTTTGTTGTTTGATGAGTTGAGCATTGTATTTTGGAACTCTCGTGAATGTGATTTAAAATAGGGTCCGAAACTGCTTTTATGATATTTTGAAATGTTTTTAATGAATCGTAACCGGTCTTTTATAAGCTTGTGTGTTTTATGGTCGAGTCTTGGTACTGCGTAGTGACCTCAGCTTAGTCCGGAAAGTTGGGTCGTTACACTCGCTTTGTAACTCGCTTGGTAGAATTAGTATCTCGTCTGAATAGAATGCCTTCAAAACGTCTTCACTACGTAGCTTGCCTACTTGTCAAATCTCTGAATGATCAACTCACATATTGATCAAAGTCTCCTGATCAAAATGCCTACTGCAAAATAATAACAAGTTAGGGAAAGAAGTCTGAGTCGCAGATCTCGCTTTTCTTAAGACATGTCGCGACTCTGCTCCTTTATGTAAACAGATTTGTATCCCCTCGTTGTCCCCAAGATAAAACAGCTTGTTTTTCAATCAGAATTGCATAGAAACTGATGGGAATACCAACACTCAAATAGACACTTTGATTTGCTCGAAAATCTCATAGAAAGATATTATAACAAAAAATTTCTTGTTTTTCTCATTATGAAAATGAAGAAAAAAAGTGTTTATATAGTGGAGGAGAATGAAAGAGATGTTAGAGTTTTAATTATAGAAACATTTGTAATTAAGGGAGAATAACATTGGAAATAAATATAAAACGGAATTAAAATGTAATTATTGAATTAAAGATATAAATAATATCATTATTACATCTCATCTCGCCTATGACGGTGGCACATCCATGAAACTTATAGCAAATTGTTTAACCATATTACCTACGATGGTAGATTGCATGTGGCGATTAGCAAATCTAATCGCCTAGTCATCTCTCCTTGGATGGCAACTTGCAACTTATTTGCTTTTCTTCTCTCTTTTCCAAACTCATAGTGGGATGAATATTTTGTAAGAATGACATCCTTAAAAATTTTCATCAACAATATGTTTATAATGTCTCTAGTTTGATACTTGCTTTTGTAGGTTTTATTCAAGTTTTAAGTTAGAGATATTTACATATCAAAAGTTTGAAGTATAATTCAATGAAAATAAATGCTTAGAGGTCGTTCGGCCCAAGGATATTAACTATCGGGTTGGGTTATGGTAACCCAACCCTTGTTTGGGGAAGGGTCAACATAATCGTAGTTTTAGGGTTATCATAACCCCTCTTTCCTCTCTCATTTTTCCTAAACCCTTTTCAACTCCTCATAACCATGCCTCTTCAACTTCCCATGGTTTTATTATTTCATTTTTTTAAAGATAAGTGCTATTTTTTTTACTTAATTTTAACGATCTTAAAAAGAATATTGTTTTTTAATTTATTTTATATACGAAATTAATTTTATTTAAGTACTAATTATGATTGGTTCACCCATTTAGTCCTCATATTTAACTTTTTTTTATTCTTTTAAATTTTATTATTTCATGTTTTTTATTTGTTTTTCATCTTTTCAAATATTTTATTTTAAAACTAATTTATCTATATCTAAACAATTTTGATAAATTTAATATAATTGAATTTCTAAAAAATGAATTTTATTAAATTTATAAAAAAATAAAAACAAAATCAAATCAGACGATTTAATATGAAATTAGATTACTTTTGAATCCTTAAACAACCTAAAAAAATTGTATAATAAATATTTTAAAAGTATTTAAACTGTAACACCCTAATTTTAGAGGTGAGTTTTAATTTTTTTTATGTTAATTTTTTTGGAATCTAAAATTTTTGGGTGTTAAATTTATTTGGCTTAGAAGAGAAAAAAAAAGAAGAAGAAAAATGGAGGTATAAGTTTTTTTTTTTATAATATAATATGATATAAAATAATATAATAATAATATAACATAAATTATATTATTATTATTATTAATTATATTATTATTATTATTATTAATTATATTATTATTATTATTATTAATTTAAATATATATTTTTTTTTCAAAACCCTAAAACCCGCACGCCGCACCCCCCGTGTCTTCTTATTTTTTTTTCTCACCTTCATTCTTCTCCCGATAGTCGACGACACCGCCCCCTTCACCCATTTCTCTTCCGTTCACACGCACAACTGTTTCCGTCTCCATCTCCGTCTCTGTGGTAGTCTCTCCGTCTTCGTCGTCGTCGGCTTCACAACGTCGACGTGCAGTCACGCGGCAGCCCATCTCACATTTTCTCTCCTTCTCGCGCCGCCCGCAGGTCTGTCGCCCGCCTCTGCCTCAACCGTACGTTGCATTCCCTCCTCCATACGCTGCCCGTCGCAGCCTAGAGGTCGTCATGCGTCCCTCTTCGATCGTCGTCGCATGAAGCAGGAAACTAACCGTTCGCGTGTGCGCCGGTTACAAGCGAGCGAGCCGAGCCGCGAGCCGAGCTGCGATCCAAACCAAGCCGAGCGGCGGTCCAAGCCGAGCCGAGCTGCGAACCAAGTCGAGCCACGAATCCAAGCCGAGCCGTGAGCCGAACCAAGCCAAGTCGAGCCGCGAGCCGAAAGCTGAGCCGAGCCGAGTCGCGAGTCGAGAACTGAGTCGAGGCTTGAGCCGAGCTGCGAGCCGAGCTGTGAGTCGAGCCAAGCCGAGCTAAGCCATTTTTCCAAGCCAAACTCTCAGTTCACCGAGCCGCGTAGGCCGTTCTATCCGTGCTGAGTCCCTGTGAGTTTTGGTAAGGACAATGTGAGGAAGTTCTCACGTTTTCATCAGTCAATGTGAGTTTAAATGTCGGATTAAAATGTTGAACTGATTTGTTGGGTTAACTGTTGATCCCCTGAAGGTGTTAGCAAGGTGACGCTTAGGTTCTCGGGTGTTACGGCAAGTGTAGTTGGAACCAACTCTCCTCTATTTGGGTAAGCCGGTAGAAGTGCTTTGGAACGTTTTGTAATGTGGATTTTTCGGTGTTGTCATTGTTAAACCCTTATGTTTGTGTTTAGGCAGATTCGTTTGGGCGTCAAATTAAACAAGGATTTTAGCTATAGTTCAGGTAAGGGCTTTCTTACTACTGGACCTCAAACTGAGATTGGAAACGTAGTAACCCACATGGGAATTATACGATAGTAACTGTATTAAATTGATTTACGCATGTTTGACTAGTACATATCACTTATATGCTCTTGACTGATTAAAGGTAACGTGACCGTTAGTTGTAGCCTATGTACTATTATATATGTAATGAGTTGTTTTGTTGATGGGTACTGATGGCCTGATGTTCTGTGTATTGTGGTTATGTTGATGGATTGTGCTGTCAATTGGAATAGTAATGCCGATGGATTATGAAAATCTTAATGTTATATAAAGTTGAAGTCTGTTATCAAGATACTGGTTATGAATTATGTCGTGGAGGTACCAAGGGTTTGGAAATCTCTTGGGTAGATTGTGTATACGCGGTTGAGCGATGCTGTAAACTGAATACGACTGTTATGCCTAATATGGACGTTATGCATAAAATAGATTACCTGTAGATGTGCTAGGGTTTGAATTGAGACGAAGTACCTTCAGGGGGATTTACAAAGTGGTGATTTGACTATTAGACTGAATTTAGGGAATGTCACGATGAAGTGTGGGTTGGACATACATATAGTGACCGAGGAGACTGTTGATTAAACTTAAACTGTCGGACTGGTTAAGCTTATAAACTGAAACGTTATCTTGAATGTTATTGTGATGTGACTGTTGTAGACGGTGTAGTATGGACTGAGGGGTAATAGTTAGTTTTATCTATGGGGTACGTATCTTATAGGCACGGTATCCTTCGGGATCACGAGACTGATATATGCATCCTTTAGGATCACTAGACTGATATATGCATCCTTCAAGATCACGAGACTGCTATGTGTATCCTTCGGGATCATGAAACTGATATGTGCATCTTTCGAGATCACTAGACTGATATGTGCATCCTTCGGGATCACTAGACTGATATTTGCATCCGACGGGATCACTAGACTGATTGATGTGTGCGTTCTATGGAACCACTAGACTGTTTACGTAGGGTACCCCTTAATAGGAAGCTAACTGTTATCACCCTAACGGGCCCAGTAGTGGGTCCCTTACTGAGTATATTTAATACTCACCCTTTTTCTATTTAACTTTTCAGGTAAGGGTATGGCGAGAGGCAGACCGGCGAGGGGCAAGAAGGATGCGTGAAGGCCATATGGACGCGTCTGGTTTTCTTTATGCTTCCGCTGATGTATTTTGTTACTTGTTATTTTTTTTATTGTCAGATCGAGTCATGGTTAGAACATTTGATTGGTGGTTTTGTGTTTTGATGATTTGAGCACAATATTTTGGAACTCTTGGGAACGTGATTTAAAATAGGGCCCGAAATTGCTTTTGTGATATTTTAAACGTTTTAATGAATCGTAACCGGTCTTTTGTGAGCTTGTGTGTTTTACTGTCGAGTCTTAGTACTACGTAGTGACCTCAGCTTAGTCCGGAAAGTTGGGTCGTTACATAAACTTTAAATGTATAAGACATTTCTTAAAAAAATTCAATTTAATGATGAGATTTGATTTAAGATTTATTTCAATTAAATTTTGAATATAAAATTTTTACCAAATTATGCTTATACTTACAAAACGTAGTCTTTTCTCTTTCTTCTTCCTTATTTTTATATTTTCATCAATTCATTATAATTTTTATTTTAAAAGGAAAAACATTAATTTATTCAATAATAAAAAGTTAAAAATTTCATGTCGTTTTTAAAGAAATTAAGGCAAATTGTTTTATGAAAACTAGGACGATTTATTAAATTAAATATATAAAATTCGAGTACTGAATTTAGAATATGCGGATTTATCCGGAGGACTATCCATATTAACCTACGGACCACAAACTAGAAGTTTTCACATGTGGAACCCTTGTCTTGGAATAAATAGAAAAAAATGGATTGGCTTTCCCTTAGCCCTTGAGGTCTGAGGTCTAAGCCTTGGATCGGGGAAGTTATGCTCTTTCATGAGATGTTTCGTCGAGCGTCCTCTTTAGTTTCATTCTAGTGACTTTCTTTTTCTCAAATTAGGAAGGAAGGCCGCCCACACGGGTCATAGGGAGGGAAGCCGCCACCACTCTTTAGTAGGCTCTTTCCCTTGTTTAGTTTTGAGGAAGGAAGGCCGCGCCCCAATCCCACGGGCCATTCCCTTTTATGATACTCAGCCGGGCAAAACCAATAAAATAAAGAAACAAATTGATTCGCCGAACAAGAGGTCTGGAGGACCCGTGCGGAGGACTCATGAATTAATATGTTCGAGAGCTGTAAAGAGAGAAAGAAAAGAAGAAAGAAGAAGAATTCTTAGGAATATTCTTTTGATTTCAGAAAGCCCATGACTTCCGTGTACCACTAGAACAAGATAAGGATGCCTTGGATCGAAGGATTCCTGAATATATTCTTTAATTGGATCATACATAACAATTATGAAAACTAAGACGATTTCATAAATTAAATATAAAAAATTTGTGAATTGGAGTTAAAATATGAATTTAGAAAAAATTATTAATTTATTCGCACGTAATAATTACGTAAAAAAGGTTGAAAATGGACGTCGTATTTAAAGAAATCACTAGAAATTGTTTTACGAAAATAAGCCATTTTGGGAAATCAAATATCCGAAATTTGTATATTGGATTTAGAATAAATTTTAAAAAAAAATTAATAATTTATTCGCATGTAAAGATCACAAAAAATGTTGTAAATGGACGTCACATTTAAGGAAATTACTGAAAATTATTTTACGAAAATATGACAATTTGGTAAATTAAACATACGAAGGTTGTGTATTGGATTTAGAATATGAATCTTAAATAAATGTATAAAAAAAATAAATTTCATAACGATACCTACTTACCTTTCCCCTAAACATATTTTATTATAATCGTCATAACCTTTCTCCAAACATATCTTATCATAATGTAATCATAACATTACTTACATAATTCTGCCACCAAATACATACTATCATAACACATCTAACAATTAATGTTATAATAACATTTTTAAATAGTGCTAAATATATCAATTTTTGTCAAAAGAAAAAAGATTAAAATTTTTCTCATCATGAGTTTGAAACATGGTTTTGTTGGAAATTTTATTTTCACCTTTTCCTTTGAGTGTTTTTTTTAACGAAAACTACTTTTTGTTGTTTTTGTTTTTATTGTCTTTCATTCTTGTTTAATATTAAAAAAATTATCATTTTTGTCTTCTTTTCTTTTTCTTTCCTTTCATTTTCATTATATTTCCAATTTCAAAGTTATCGTTCTTTAGTCATAGTTGTTTTGACTTTCCTTCTTTTTAATGTTTTATAATTTTTTAATTGGAATTGTTTTATCATGATGCATATGTTATGAACAGTTTGTAGTCACCAAAGTGGCCAAATTGATAAATCTTTAGACATCAAATTAATGTTGATTCAATTACTCATGTTCATTTGATGCTGATGAATGAGATGATATTACGAAACATTAATAATTTGTCATGAGTGTATTGATTTTTATTATTATAAAATATTTAATTTGTCCAAAGGTAATTAATAGTTTTATAATTTTGAATCTTATTGTGGTTAATTGAAGTGTTTGGTTAGATAAGTTCAATGTATAAGTTAATGATTATTTAATATTATCTGAATCTATATTGTATCTTTATGTTTATTTCTCAAAGCAATAATATATAAGCATATCTATTTTGTAATTGCATCATCTGCTCCCATTTCTATTCATTTGCATGCTACATCTATAACCAAGTATAATGGACTCAATTTCTCTAATTGGTGCAAACAAATTTGATTCCAT
This sequence comes from Cucumis melo, assembly GCF_025177605.1. NCBI lineage: Eukaryota > Viridiplantae > Streptophyta > Magnoliopsida > Cucurbitales > Cucurbitaceae > Cucumis > Cucumis melo. Next base: position 8,686,073 of record NC_066866.1, read on the forward strand.
CCTAGAGTTTTGGATCTTGATTATCTGGCACTCTTAAGTGTGAAACCTGCTGCACTTACTTCAGTTGCTAGCAGTGATGAGAATATATCTTTTTATAATGCTTGGAAAAGATCAAATAGATTGAGCCTAATGTTTATGCGAATGATTGTAGTAAACAATATCAATTCACTACAAGAGAGGGGGCACTCTCGACGCACAACGACATCGGAAGAAGCTAAAAAAACGCCGAGATACCTTTTTCCGACGTCGTTTACTGCGTTGGGATGAACGTCGGAAGAAACGTGTCGAGACATGAATTCCCGATGCATGACCAATACGGCGTCGGGAATACCTCTCCTGAAGTCTCTTATGTCGACGCTTTATTGAGTCGGGAATACCCTCTTCCAACGTCTCTTATGCCAACGCTTGCAATTGCGTCGAAAATTCCTTCTCCCGAAGTTTTCTTATCCGACGTCGAACACGCATCGGGAGAACTATTCTGACGTGTCGTGCATCCTATTTCCGACATTACGTTGCGTCGGAAATTCATTTTTATATGTAATTTTAAAAAAATATATGTAATTTTAATTTTTTTTCTAAAATTTTTTTGCTTAAACAAGTTCTTTATTTTTATGAAATAATGACACTCGTTTTGGATTAAATTAAAGAAAATTCAATATAAATTAATAAATTACGAAATATTCATAATTTAGAAAACATAATAGCGTAATAATAAAAAAAATCGAGTATTCATAATACAAAAAAGCGCAAACAAAGTCATATGTCTCCTAACGAGGCTAGTACGCGCTATTTTACATCACGGGTCCTACAATGATACAAAAGTAATTAAGTTTAGTACATATATCCATAGCATCACTGTATACTATCATTGCAAAAACATAAGAATAATGGAAACATATAGACATACTGCAAAACTAAGGATCATGTGGTGGTCTTGCTGTGCTCGAGTCATGTCCTATATCAGCGCTTGGAAATTTCTATCTTGCAATATTTAATCCATTCCAGAGCTTGATCAAGTTTAGCTTCTATTTGAATCTCTCTTTCTGTGGCCGATTGAGAACATGACGTCGTGGAACTGCTCGAACTCGTTGTCTTGTGGGCCTTCGACTTGGGTCCCCAACCAAGACCTTTTGAGTAGCCTGATCGTCTACCCAATACCTGATCATATATCTCATCCCTAGAGAGTGGCTGATTACCCTCTGAGGTAGGCTGGGACTGGAGCTCCAGTATTTGATTTTGCAACAAATTTAAAAACTAAGTTAGGTAACGCAAAAATATATAATGAAAGAGGATAATGAATAAGGACATAAGAGTTGGTTCGATAACTTACATGCGCATCCTCTGTAGCCTGCAAGACGAACGTCCCGACTCGAACGTGTGTTTCCCGAAACAACTCCACACGGTTGACCGACTTCCTTTTTTTTTTTCAGCGAGCTCGTGCAACCTTGTTCGTCCATGATTGCTCCTATATGAAAACAATAATATTGTTTATTTCTTATACATATTAAAAGTTGAAATCATAATTAAGCATGACAAATACCTAGAATGCACGGCTCATGTAGTGGTCGCAGAGGAAGTGCCAATCCTCATGACGTCCAACCAATATGTTTGATGGGTTAGCATGAGCCTCCTCAGGGTCGCTGTACTTTTTAAAGTATCTGTAACAGTCATCCGGAAACTCCTTGAAGGTGGTAAGCATTTAATGCTCAACAAACCTATTCATTGCTTGATCATTGAAATCAAGCACAAAAAACCGCTACACATTACAAAAATAACACATTAGATTAGTTAACTTAGATATATTTCAAATGAAATCATAAATATGTAGTGGACATAATTACCTGGAGGTCGCCCTTGACGACCTCAATATATTCTCTGCCAATGTCCGTCACTTAAGGCAGCGGACGGGAAATGTCTTTCGCACGCACACGCCTATCACCTGGCTGAATCGAATGGCATATGGGGAAATAGGCTTCTCTGCTCTAAGGGTGATCTTCATCGGAATGCGCCCATTGACAGCAACGTGGCGCTCCAACTTTAAGAGTCGAGACTACACACGTCTTCTAAGAGTTGGAGTCGCAAGTGGATGAAAAGACGACCCTACTCAATAAATTATAATAACATTTAATGTTAGAGAAAAAATATGAAATAATCCTAAGTTAAAATGAAGGAAATTCTAAGACTTACCCGTATAGTCACCCATGGATGACGACCCTCCAGCAAGGTTATCTAGATTGTCTTAAATCTCGATGAACATAGCGTCTGTCTCTAGAAAATTATTACTTGTGTATGACATAATGCCGTAGACATCAAAAACAAACATTCAGTAAGCAAATACGAACACATAGCTACAATCAAATATATAAAATACATAAATATGTGGATATGTGGGTTATAGATCATTATAATTTGTCGTCGTCACTTGCATGTGACCAGTGTTTATCCACATCGTCGATGAAATCGTCAGTGACATGACGCACAATCGGTCTTTCAACGATTGTGGGATCAACGTTAGTCTTGCACAGAATGTCATCCTCGATGTGGTCATCCACTTGGTGGCTTATAACGATTTTTAGTACATTAATGTGGTCGTTCTCAACATCCTCTACTTCTAGCACGTCCCATATACACTTATTATGGACAACTTACATTTCCAATTGCTACCATTTTTGGGGTCATCTACGTAAAAAACTTGATGTGCTTGAGTCGCAAAAATTACAGGTTCCTCCACATACCAAAAATGGGATGTGTTGACAGATTTATACTCTAGTGCAACGTGTGTTCTTTGACTTTTGTTTAGGTTGGTGTCATACTAACAACACTTTTAAATAGCCATACATTTCTTCCCAAAGGATATTGTACGTGCAACACTTCGTTCATAACACCGTAGAAATTATTGTTGCCACTTCCACTTGCATTGCTTTCACCAATTACCATTACTCCACTATTTTGAGTAGTACGTCGAGAATCAATTTTAGACGTGTGAAATCTCAGACCAATCACAATGCATCCATTGTAACAACGAACGTCAAATGATGGTCCCATCGCAAGTGAGAAGAAATCGCCAGATAGATTTGCAGACTCACGCAATTCTAACATCTGAAATGATTGTCACAATGATTATAGACATCTCTCGTACTTAAATACGTTAGTGCTAATATGTCACACTAAAACTTGCTATATACCTGTGCTCGAAACCATTCAGAAAATGTCCGTTCATGTCTTTTACACAAATTCATAGCATTTTGAGCATGTCGACGTATTAGCCTCAAATGTTTCCTAATGGGGATGGGGATGAGTTTAATTTCTATAAGAACAATGTATAACAAACAAGAATTACGAAGATGAGGAATGCTTACTTGTGATACTTTGATGTTTCGTCTACATTGTTAAGTATGTACCAATGGAAGAGTTGTTTCTCTTCCTATGATATAACACGAACACTTGACGCACCTAGAGGTCGTACTTTCTGCTTGAAAATTTTAAAGTCACCAATTACCTCGTCCTCTATAATGGTATCATCATTTCGTCCATCTCTTATGAATCGAGTTTCTATACCACTTAAGTAACATGAACAAAAGGTGCTTGATTCATTCATGACATACGCTTCTACAATTGACCCTTCAAGACATGCTTTGTTTCTAACATACTGTTTTAACGTACGTAGACTTCTTTCAATCGGATACATCCAACTGTAACAAATTGAACCAGTAAGTTTTGTTTCATATGGTAAGTGAACAGCTAAGTGTACTATAACACTAAAGAAGGCAGGTAAAAATATTCTTTCCAACTTACAAAGTATGATTATGATATCTGCTTCCAATCTATCTAAATCACTTACTCTTATCATTCTGGCGCACAAGTCACGAAAAAAAATTACTTAATTCTGTAAGTGTACACGCTTTTTGGTAAGAATGCTTGAATACCAATGGATAGTAGTCGATGTAATAAAACATGACAATTGTGTTTTTTGAGTCCTGATATTTTCCCCTCTTTTCGTGCACACATCTCAATATATTGGAAACAAATCCATCGGAAAACTTAACTGATTTCAGGAACTTGCAAAACTCAACCGATTCACTGTTAGTCAACGTGTAGCTCGCGTGTGGCTTCACCAATCGATTACCAACTTCTACAAGGTGTAAATCCTTTCTTATCTTCAGATCTTGTAGGTCCAACCGAGCATCCGTGGTATCCTTGGCTTTTCCTTCGATGTTCAACAACGTACCAACCAAATTGTCACAAACATTCTTCTCAATGTGCATTATGTCAAGTTTGTGACGTAACAGTAGTCTCGACCAGTAAGGAAGTTCGAAAAAAATACTTCTCTTCGTCCAATTAAGAGCTCTCTTTCTTTTCTTATCCTGTATTGAAGGATGTTTACTCATAACTGAAAACGCCAACTGATCGAGTTGTTCTAATATTTCATGCACATTGATCACCACTAGAGGAGCCATACGCTTTACCTTTCCATCGTGTAGCCTACTTCTACGCCACACATGGTTCTATGGAAGATAACGTCTATGTCCCATGAAAGATATTCTACCTGGTATCCCGAAGGACGATTTATCACCTATGCATATAGGACATGCCTGATACCTCTTTGTACTCCACCCTGATAGGTCACCATACGCCGAGAAGTCATTAATCGTTTCCACAACAAGGCTGCATTTAACTAAGAGAATTGACCTGGAAGAAAGTCATATGTACGCACCCCAAAAGTCCATAACTCTTTCAATTCCTCAATCAATGGATGGAGATACACGACTTCGAGAATGGTCCTTATTCCTGATGCCGTCCCTGACGCAAAGGTAAAGCATCAGGGATACATGCTCGCTGGAATTAATTCGTCGTAAATTACGATGGGACTTTCCCGACGCACGAAAAAGGCACCAGGAATGAGCCTTATTCACGACACCAGCCCCGACGCATACACCATAGCGTTGGGGATACATGCCCACCATAATTAATTCGTACTTAATTACAACGAGGCTTTCCTGACGCACCATATTAGCATCAGAAATGGTCCTTATTCTTGATGTCGTTCCCGATGCCTAGGATAGTGCATCAAAAAAAGCTTTTGTTCTCTACATCTAACGCTTAGCGTCGGAAGACCGAGCTATTCCCGACAATTTTTCTATCGACGTCTTTCTCTGCGTCGGGAGAACCCCGATTTCTTGTAGTGAGTCTGCAATTACAATATCGAAAATGCCAAGGTTTTTATAAAATTTATGGAAAATTTGATGAGAAAACACATTGTTTTGACCCATTTGCTAAATTTCTAGAATGTCATGGTATATGTGCTCAATACACAATACTAGGAACACCACAACAAAATGATGTTGCAAAGAGATGTGTACATTTATGGATGTTAATTAATTTGTCTTTACCTTGTCCTTGTGGATGTATGCATTAAGAACCGCTCAATATTTATTAAATATGGTTCCTAGTAAGTCAATTCTAAAGACATCTTTGAATTGTGGATAGGAAGGAAATCTAGTTTAAGGCACCTACATGTTTGGGGTTGTCAAGCGGAAGTAAGAATCTAAATCCACACGAAAAGAAACTGGATTCAAGAACAACAAGTGGTTTCTTCATTGGTTATATAGACAAATCAAAAGGGTATAAATTTTATTGTCCTAACCACAGTATGAGAATAGTTGAAACTGGAAATGTAAGGTTCATTGAGAATGACATGATTAGTGGGAGTTTGGAACCACATAAAATAGAAACTCAAGAAGTTTGGGTGGAAATTCCTTTATCTATAACTTCTTCTCAGTTGTTCTTGTAGTTGTCGACTCTATTAACAATCCACAAGAACAACAAATTAATAGAAAAACACCACATAATAATGTTATAACAAATAAACCTGTAACTGAGGGATCACAATAAATAGAGCTAAGAAGATCTTTAAGATCAAGATCAGCTATTTCTGATGACTATGTAGTTTATCTGTATGAGTGAGAATTTGACTTAAGCACTGATAATGATCCGGTTTTGTTTTCATAAGCCATTGAAAAAAAAATGATTCTGTTAAATGGTTAGATGCCATAAAAGAAGAGTTAAAATCAATTAATGATAATGAAGTGCAGAACCTTGTAGAATTGCTTAAAGGAAAGTAAAAGAGTTCGGTGTAAATGGGTCTTTAAGACCAAACTTGACTCAGATGGCAATATCAAATGACACAAGGCTAGACTTGTTGCCAGAGGTTATACTTAGAAAGATGACATTGACCACAAAGAGACATTTTCTCCTATCTCGAAAAAGGACTCATTAAGAATTATTATAGCTTTAGTAGCTCATTATGATTTAGAACTTCATCAAATTGATGTGAAAACTACCTTTCTAAATGAGAATTTAGATGAAGAGATGTTCATGGATCAATCAGAAGGTTTTATGGTTGAAGGAAAGGAACATATGATGTGTAAATTAAAGAGGTCAATATATGGATTTAAACAAACTTCTAGACAATGGTATCTTAAGTACAATGATACCATCACATCTTTTGGTTTTAAATAAAACATTGTTGATAGATGTATATACCTAAGAATCAGTGGGAGTAAGTTTAATTATAATCCTTGGTCTATATGCTTACTTACAAGAGATCTATTAGGTGATTGGATTTTTGGATTCAGATTTTGTCGGATGTGTGGATACACGAAAATCCACTTTTTGGCATATGTTCCTATTAGGTGAAGAGACAATTTCATGAAAAAGTGCGAAGCAGTGTATTATTGTTGCATCCACTATAAAGGTTGAATTTGTAGCATGCTTTGAGGCTACAATTCATGTTTTATGGCTGCAGAACTTTATCTCAGGACTTGGAATTTTCGATAGTATTACCAAGTCACTGAGAACTTATTGTGATAATTTTGCAGCAGTTTTCTTCTGAATGAAAAATGACAAGTATTCTAAAGGTGCTAAACGTATGGAATTAAAATACTTTGTTGTTAAAGAAGAAGTTCAGAAACAAAGAGTGTTAATCAAACACATTAGCACTAAACTTATGATTGCATATCTACTAACTAAAGGATTGCTACCATAGACATTCAACTATCATGTTAAACATGTGGGCATTAGTAGATACCATTATTGAAATCAAGATTATGCTATTTGACACTTTAAGCTCATTTATTTATTGTTTCTGATTTTATCTTATGGTTCTGTTATTATGATTAGTATATACATAAATGAATTATGTAAACCAAACAGGAAAGACACTTATTGTTGGACCATTATTAATTATCTTTATTATAGATCATGTTAATAGAAGAACTATTTCAGTGATACATGGAAGGGAGTATGTTAATGCAATGATGTATGACCCCCATGATTCTTTAGTAGTTTCTTTGACTTGACATGATATGTTATGAAGTTTAATTTTGCGCATTATGTTTATGAACGTATATGGTAAATAATGTCAATGGGACAAGTGGGAGAATGTTAGATTTATTTTAAATATAATATTATTATTAATGTGGTCCAATTGCATTATATGCTACTTATCTCTTTAGGGCCTATTATTTTATTAGGTCCATTAGGTTAAAAGATAATGTCCTAGTTAAACACCATGATGGGTGGTGTTTATAAATAGAATCTTAGGGATTGGTCATCTCACTATTATTAAATAGTTTATTCTTCCCATCAAGAAACCTAAATTAAGTCCAAAAGGAAGGTAAATGAGAGAAACACAATTCCTCAAGAAGATTATTCATGGATTAAGGTATGTTGTTATTTCACTAAATTCAATTTGTAAAATTATCTAGTTCAAAGTTCTTGGCAATTATTGTTATATACAATGTTAAGATTTTATTGTATAATCATGAAACTAAAGTTTACATTAAGTTCATTTCCTTCTTTCTCTAGTTGCTTTGTTGGTGTTTATCATTATGGTTTTTTTTGGCTCAATATTATTGTGGCATTCAAATTTTTTACTTTTTAAATCAATAGTAGATGACTTATAATTGCTTAGGTAAACTAACACAAATGCAAATATACATCTCTTAACTATATACAATTATGCTAAAGTTAAACATTTTGTATGGAAAGTAGTGATTTGTGCACTATGATTACGATAAAACAGCTCACGATGATTATGTGTTGGCTCATTGTGATTAATTTTCAAGTTGCAATATCTAAGATGTTAGAAACTTTATCACTCCCGTAACCCCCAAAAAATAAGGTAATTTTAATTTTAATTATCTTAAATTTAATTTTAACCATGTTGAAATTATTTTGGGTATTATTTGAATTAATTGTTGAAATTATTTGACTTTGTAGAAATTAGAATTTATTAGATATTTTTGGGAAAACATTTAACTAATTATTTGAAGTTTGGAACTCTTGGTGGAAAGATTCGATTTAAGTGAATATTTTTGGTTGATTTTTATGGTTGAAGTTTAGAGAATTTTGGATAATTATATATGTGGATATATAATTAATTTGATTAGCAAAATTCTTCTCTGTCAGCCTAAGATATACTAAACAGCAAGAGTTTTTAAACCTAGAGCAAGGCGATATAACTGTGGAGTAGTACGTTGTAGAGTTTGATATGCTATCATGTTTTGCTCTTGAGGTAGTAGCGAATGAGGATGCGAAGACTGAAAAGTTCGTTAGCAGTCTCAGATTAGACCTTTAGGGTTTCGTTCAAGCCTACAAACCAACCACCCACGCTGATGCACTGCACGTGGCAATGGATATGAATTTACATGAGAGAGCTGATCCATCCAAGGCTGTAGCGAAAGGGTCAACCCCAGGTCAGAAGAGGAAGCTGAGTTGCAGTCTACTATAATGCCACAGAGGAATCTGAGGTCAAGTGGTATTTTTCAACGACATCATCAGGAGATTGCTGCAACAAGGAATATCTTGAAAGAACTACCTACCTGTCGTAGCTTTGGGTGGTCTCACGGAGGACATTGCTTAATAGGAAGTGGAGTTTGTTATAAGTGCAAGCAACCAGAGCATATAGCTGACTTTTGTCCTCAGAAACTATTTAGGGCTACCTCGAACTAGACTTCTACTTCCCAGCAGGGAAAAGTATTTGCCACTACTCATTAGGAGCCCGAGCAAGCTGGTTCTGTAGTGATAGGTACGCTCCCAATCTTGAAAACTTCGCATTTATGTTGTTTGACTATGGGTCTTCTCATTCTTTCATATCCTTAGTATTTGTTCAGCATATGTGTTTAGAAGTAGAACCATTGAGTAGTATATTATCTATTTCTATTCCATCTGCAGAAGTTATGTTATCCAAAGAAAAGATAAGGGCATGTCAAATAGAGGTAGCAAACCATGTGTTAGATGTAACTTTGCTAGTTTTAGACATGCGAGACTTTGATGTAATTCTAGGCTTGAGTTGGCTATCTGCTAACCATGCAAGTATAGATTGTTTCCGTAAGGAGCTAGTTTTTAACCTTCCTTCGACGGCTAGTTTCAAGTATAAGGGGGCAAGAACTGTGGTTCTACCCAAAGTTATCTCAGCTATGAAAGCCAGTAAGCTACTTAGCCAGGGTACTTGGAGTATCTTGGCTAGCGTGGTAGACACCAGAGAGCCTGAAATTTCCTTGTCATCTAAGTCGATGGTGAGAGAATACCTCGATGTTTTTCCTGATGAGCTTCCAAGACTCCCGCCTCCCAGGGAGATAAATTTTGCTATTGAGTTAGAGCAAAGCATTGTTATCATATCTAAAGCTCCTTATAGAATGGCCCCAACTAAGTTGAAAGAGCTGAAGGTTCAGTTGCAGGAATTGTTGGACAAGGGTTTTATTCGACCTAGTGTGTCACCTCAGGGAGCACCAGTACTATTTGTAAAGAAGAAGGATGGGTCGATGCGCCTTTGCATTGATTAGAGAGAGTTGAATTAGGTGACAATAAAAATCGCTATCCGCTACCCAGAATTAATGACTTGTTTGATCTATTACAAGGAGCCACTGTATTCTCTAAGATTGACTTACGTTTAGGCTATTACCAGTTGAGGATTAAAGACAGCGATATTCCTAATACTACTTTTCATTCCAGATATGGACATTACAAGTTCATTGTAATGTCTTTTGGTTTGACTAATGCTCCTGTTGTATTTATGGATCTGATGAACAGGGTGTTTAAGGATTTCTTAGACACTTTTGTTATAGTTTTTATTGATGACATTTTGGTTTACTCCAAGGCAGAGGTTGAGCATGAGGAGCATTTGCATAAGGTTTTGGAGACTCTTCGAGCCAATAAGTTATATGCTAAGTTTTCTAAGTGTGAGTTCTGGCTGAAAAAGGTATCTTTTCTTGGTAATGTAGTATCTAGTGATGAAGTTTCTATAGGCCCAGCAAAGATTGAAGTTGTTACCAGTTGGCCTTGACCTTCTACGGTTACTGAGGTTCATAGTTATTTGGGTTTAACAGGTTATTATAGAAGGTTTATGGAAGATTTCTCTCGTATAACCAGTCTTTTGACTCAGTTGACCAGGAAAGGGATTTCTTTTGTTTGGAGCTCAGCATGTGAAAGTAGTTTTCAGAAGCTTAAGTAGAAGCTTGTGACTATGCCAGTCCTTACAGTGCCAGATGGATCTGAAAATTTTGTGATCTATAGTGATGCCTCTAAGAAAGGATTGGGTTGTGTTTTGATGCAGCAGGGTAAGGTGGTTGCTTATGCCTCTCGTCAGTTAAAGAGTCATAAGCAGAACTACCCCACCCATGATTTAGAGTTGTGTAGAGACTTTGAGAGATATGAGATTGTAGTTTTAATAGGAGAAGTCACCTCACAGTTGGCTCAATTGTCAGTGTAGCCAACTTTGAGACAGAGGATTATTGTTGCTTAGTTAAATGATCCATTTCTGGTTGACAAGCGCCTTCTAGCAGAAGCAGGACATATGAGGAGTTCTCCATATCTTCTGATGATGGGCTTATGTTTAAGAGATGGTTGTGCGTGCCAACAGATAGTGCAGTTAAGACAGAGCTTTTAACTAAGACCCATAGTTCTCCATTTTCTATGCATCCTAGCAGTACGAAGATGTACCAAGACTTGAAGCGAGTTTACTGATGGTGAAATATGAAGAGAGAAGTGGCAGACTTCGTTAGTAGATGCTTGGTGTGCCAGTAGGTGAAGGCATAAAGATAGAGGCTAGCAGGTTTGTGCAACCCTTGAGTATACCAGAATGGAAGTGGGAGAATGTGTTTATGAACTTCATTGCAGGACTGCCAAGGACCCTGAAAGGTTATACTGTGATTTGGGTTATTGTTGACAGACTCACGAAATCAGTCCATTTCATTCCAGAGAAATCCACTTACACTGTCAGTAAGTGGGGACAACTATATATGACGGAGATAGTGAGACTGCATGGAGTGCCTGTATCGATCGTTTTTTTACAGAGATGCTCGTTTCACTTTAAAGTTTTGGAAATGACATCAAATTTCTTTGGGCACGAGGTTATATTTCAGCACAGCCTTTCATCCTCATACCGATGGTCAAATAAAGCATTTGAATCAGATTTTGGAAGATATGCTGCGAGCTTATGTACTGGAGTTTTTAGGGAGTTGGGACTCTCTTGTACTTGATGGAGTTCGCCTATAATAACAGCTATCAGGCTACCATTGGCATGTCACCCTTTGAAGCTCTATATGGTAGTTGTTGTAGATCTCCTGTATGGTCTGGTAAGGTTGGTGAGTAGAGAATGTTAGGCCCTGAGCTAATTCAGACCACCAATGCAGACATACAGAAGATTAGAGCTCGCATGTTGACAGCACAGAGCAGACAGAAAAGTTACGCTAATGAACGGTGTAAGCATCTAGAGTTTGATGTGGGAGACATGGTTTTTTTTAAGGTAGCACCTATGAAGGGTGTTTTGAGATTTGAGAGAAAGGAGTTAAGTCCACGTTTTATAGGGCCATTTGAGATACTTGAGTGGATTGACCCCGTAGCTTATCGTTTGGCATTGCCTCCATCGTTTCCTGCAGTTCATGATGTATTCCATGTCTCTATGTTGAGGAAGTATACAGCATACTCGACACATATAGTTGACTTTGAACCATTGTAAATTAATGAGAATCTAAGCTATAAGAAGCAACCCGTTGAGATTTTGGCAAGAGAGGCCAAGATGCTCCGTAATAGAGGAATTACACTGGTTAGAGTTCTTTGGCGAAACCACGGAGTCAAAGAGGTCATATGGGAGAGAGAGGACGACATGAGAGCCTAGTACCCCGAGCTGTTTGAGGATTAGCACTTTCGAGGACGAAAGTTTCTCAAAGGAGGGAAGATTGTAACGCTGCAAAATAAGGTAATTTTAATTTTAATTATCTTAAGTTTAATTTTAACCATGTTGAAATTATTTTATGTGTTATTTGAATTAATTGTTAAAATTATTTGATTTTGTAGAAATTAGAACTTATTAGATATTTTTGGGAAAATATTTAATTAATTATTTGAAATATGGAACTCTTGGTGGAAAGATTCGATTTAAGTGAATGTTTTTTGTTGATTTTTATGATTGAAGTTTAAAGAATTTTGGATAATTATATATGTGGATATATAATTAATTTGATTAGTAATCATAAGAATAATTATATTGTAAGAATAATATAATTAAGGAAATTTAATATTGTTTTGAGGAGAAGAGAAAAAGAAGATGAGAGTTATGATTTGATGGGAAGAGGTAACGAAGAAAGATAATATTTGAGTTTAAAAAGAAGATTTGATGGGTTTTAATTGAAGAGAGAGAAGGTATGAGATTTATTTTGTTTTGGAAAGAATAGGGAAAAAGAAAGTAAATAATAATAATTATATTATATTATATTATATTATATTATATTATATTATATTATATTATATTATATTATATTATATTATATTATATTATATTATATTATATTATATTATATTATATTATATTATATTATATTATATTATATTATATTATTATTATTATTATTATTATTATGCTTTAAATAAACCTTCGGGAAGCATGAATAGTCACTATTCATCTTATTCTTTCTCATCACAAAGGAAACCCTAGTGCAAACCCTAACCGCCATCATCTCCGTCCGCCGTGTTTGTGTTCTGTCAACCTCCATCGCCTTGCTTGATCTCTTTTCTTTGCTGTCGTGTCTCGTCATCTCTGCCTCTCATTTCGGTCGTCCGCCACCAAGCGTCGCGGTCTGTTCGCATACATTGCATCGACCGCCATTCGCGAACCACCACCTAAGTGTCACCTCCTCGCAAGCCTCAAGCACGCTACCGAGCTTTCACGTTTCGTCAGTCGTCGATCCCAATCCAAGCAGCATCTTCGCGTAAGTCGAGCTGCACATGTGCCTTAGTTAAGCCTAACCCGAGCCACACGAGACTCTTTCCAAGCTGCGCATCTGCGTACATCGAGCTGTAGCACGAGCCAACCCCTCTATATGAGCTGTTTTCCTCCTTCAGTCGAGCCGCACGCGTCTACTTTCTTCTTAGCTAAGCCGTCAAGCCCTTTTTTTTTTTTTTTGTTCTTTTCCAACTTATTTTGGTAAGTTTGATTGGGTTTTGGTTAATGCCCAAAAAAGATTAATTTTGGATCCTAAATAATTTAATTGTGAATTTTTAAGGTGGAATTTCACTACGATTGGGTTATTTTTTGAAGGCTTGGTTAGAGTTATTGGAGGAAATGAGAACCTTGTTTTCCTCCAACTAAAGTTGAATTGGAATTCAACCTTCACTTTGGGTAAGTTGAATTAGTAGGATTTTGGGTCTTTAAGAAATTGTTAATTAAGTTATTGAACTTAGTATATTTTACCCTTACTGTTTAGGATTTTTCTTGGGAAGCTTGGTTATTGTTGTTAGGACCATTTTGGTTAAGCTAATCTCCAGGTACGAGATTCTCTTACTAGACCTTTGAACTAAAGTTAAAAACTTGCATGTAATTTTTCATTATGCATTGACGTAGCTAAAATGCATAATGTGTTGACGTTGATGATGACTGATAGTTATGACTGAGGGATAATGATGATGATGATTGATGATGTAAATGTTAATGCATGAAATATTAATCCCATGACTAAGAATGCTATGATTAATATTCATGTCATGCTTATGATGTTATGTTATGCTACATATTATGGATAGGGTGTTCTGTTAACCTTATCTATTAGAGTCGTACCCACATGGGTGTCCCTCGGGATCACCACCTTTTTATGACTGTGTAGTTTGACGGGATCACCAGTCCAGTATGAGATGATATGTATATGAGTGACTCGACGGGGTCACCCATAGCTTGATTATCTTAGTGTTTCTTTCGAGTTAACTAAAGATCAGTTTGTCCTAGATGTTCCTTTGTGTTCACCGAAGATCAGTTTTGTCCTAGGTGATCCTTTGGGTTCACCGAAGACCAGAGATATTTCTACGGGATCATAGATTGCGCCTGTTCGAGAATGCGCCAGTTTAGAGGTACTACTTTACAGACTCTAATGGGAAGTTAATGACAAACACCTAGCGGGACTAGTAATAGGTTTCTTACTGAGTATATTTTATACTCACACTTTAAATGTTTAATTTTTTTCAAGTAAAGGTAGAGGAAAGCTGGTGAATGACAAGAAGTGATCTTGGCGTGCCATAGGGAAATGTTTTGCTTCCGCTGTTATGTTATCAGTTTTAACTTCGGTATTTTTGTATTTTCATTATTACTCTTTTAAAACTAGATAGGGTCTGAGCTAGGATTTTATTTTAGAGATTTATTTCTACCTACATTAATTTATTTATGATTTTAATGAGTACTTGAGATTTTGATTATGATAATTTGTTTTATTTTCCATTTTGTTTTAAGAAAGTTTTATTTTCTTTTAAATAGTAATGACGTTAGCTTAATATAAAAAGTTGGTTCGTTACAACTCCACTAGAAATTAAGATCATACTACTTTGTTGATGAATTATTTTGAATAAAAAGAATTTGAGTCAATGGATCAAAATTTCACGAACATGATCTAAATATAATTGAGTATGATATAAAAAAAAAATCAAACAGCCATTGTCAAAAAGATAATAATAATAAAGAAATAAAGAAATAATTAAATAATTAAACCAAGTTGAATTGGGTTATAAAATTAAAATTTATTATTGCCCATAATGTAGAGAGAGAGAGAGAGGATGGCTCTCATGGCTGATCCTGATCCATTCATATGATGACTAAGCTCACATGCGATAAGACTATAAATAAATACTTTGCAAGTTTGCATCGCACCCAAACTCCAAAAACTCTTACCATGTAACAAATTCTTCTTTTTCTTTTAATGCATATATTATAAGTTAAATTACAAATTCAGTTCTGCAGTTGAATTTATATAACATAATTTATTATGGTACACCAATACGTTGGCATCTTCAACAGTTTTCGATATTAACAGAAATTGTTTCAAGTGTTGTTCTTCAAAAAGTGTTTGTTGATTAGTGTATTTGGACCATACTCATTCACTGGAGGGAAGGTTTTGCATTTTGGTAAAAACTCCAACTCCCGACGGACCATCCCTATATGCCTACCCCAACTTTGATAATTAGTTCAAGTCCTCTATTCCATTTTATGGTTTTCCATGCTACCCCTAATAAATCCCAAACGTCGAATTTATATTTTCATTATTAGTGAAATATAGTTAACTCAACCTCCGTAAGTTAAGTTTTGATAAATATGTAAGTTTGATCTATAAGTTTTAAAAATTTATCTTTTTAGTTTCTAGGTTTATAAGAATAATAGGCATATTTGGACGATAAGTTTTCAAAATATACCTTTTTAGTTTCTGTATCTTTAAAAAATTAAAGAACGTGGTGGTACTTTGTTCGAGGGAAATATTGTCAAGAATTTGAAAAAAATCTCTCATTAGTTAGAGAAGATAATGATCATGGGATATATATAAGTGTGGACAACAATATCCGTTACATATGAAGTCGGCCTTTTAGAGTGGTTCCAAAAGTAAAACTATGAGTATATATCTGAATTGAACAATATCATTCCATATAAAATTGGACAGCAAAATCTAAATAATTTTGTCGATGTGTTGTTTTTTTTTTTTTTTTTTGCATTTTTGTATTCTCAAAATGGCAGTGACTTTATAGTAAAGTTTTTATTGATACTTTTCACTTTTCTAGTTTGGTAAGCCCTTTATATATAATTGGAATAACTTTCTCCATTACATTTCATTTTTCTTATAATCAAGTGAAATATCTTTTCAATTTTTTTTAGAATTTTTGGATAATTGTATTTGTTTCCTACGATTTCTCTGCTCATTAATATTTTAAATTTACATAATATTTCAATAATATCTTACATAATTTTCGTTAACTTATAACTAATTTAATATATAATTTAAATTTATCAACATATTTGTTTTTATTAATTTAAATTTATTTTGAAATTAATATAGGTTATATCAATTTTTAGAAAATTTGTTAAAAATAGAACATTTCATATCATGTTTACCAGCATCTTATAGAAAAATCAAGTGTAACGATTTTGTTCTATGAAAGGTAAATAATTATTTAACAATTTTATTTTTATTTTTTTTAAAAAATAATTTTGTAACAAAATAAATATACTAATTTTAGAATTCTATGTATTAAATTAAAAAAATTATTGTAAATGTATTCATGTTCAAGCAAGTTTCAACAATAAAATTATGATTGTTACAAATGTGCGCGGGGTCGAGTAATTTCTTGGTCCTTCGCTAGTACGTGTGGATTAAAAGACAAAAGAAGAGGGACGTCATTTGCCGGTCAAACTGCAGCAAGAAATGCTATCTGAGCAGTAGTAGATTGATCAAGGGATGTAACGAGCCGAAGTTATGAACAAGTTTAAGAAATTATTTGGCGTACATAGTTTTATCCATATTTTAGGTAATAGATAGTCAAAAATTTGAATAACTTGTTACGATTCAACCAGAACCAGAAGGAGTATAATTTATAGACTAAAAAACAAAGATTCGGATGATACACTTACATGTACTTACTATATGTAAGAGTTAACTAAATATCATATCCTCATTCCATTCAATGTATATTGTTTAAGAGAAAAGATCCAGTTGATTATGTGCACGTTTATTTCCATGACTACATTTTTGAAGTTACATATTTTCACTATAAAGTAGATATGTAATATATTTACAAAATATAATAAAATTTTAAATTTTATCAGTATTATTAAATAGAAGTTTATCAATGTCTACTATTGATAAAATATGAAATTTGATATATTTTGTAAATATTTTGATCCATTTTATAATATTTAAAAAAGTTCATATTAAAATTTTAAACTTAAATATAATTTTTATAAATTAAAAGAGTAATGATAGAACATAAGACCATTTTCGTGAGAATAACGAAAAAACAACGCCTTTTAACAAATGAGGATGTAAGAAAATCAAACATACCTTATGACTTTTATGCATTAACCATTGCATCAATTAATTTCATTGTTAATTAAAAACAAAATTCAAAAAGAGTGTTTTTTTAAAAAAAAAAAAAAAAAACAAATTTTAAAACTAAAGAGTAGAAAGAGAATTCTCATCAAAATTAAACGTTATTATAAATTTAAGGAGTATATTGCATATATATAATTAGAAGAAAAAAGAAGAAGAAAAAAGAAAAGAAAAGAAAAGAAAAGAAAGTTGGTGAAAGAGAAAGGGGGCATCGCTATCAATATCAATTAAAGAGCAGTGACAATTAGGATTGTCTTCATGTGAGTCATTCTGTGGATGAACACAATTTCACATGCCTCTAGTGGATGTAATAGGTTTATCATAATTATTAAATTAAATTAAATAACCCCATTTTCTTTTTCTTTTTCTTTTTCTTTTTTCTTTTTTCTTTTTAAGAAATAAAAGGATTTTGTATTATATTTTCTTTTTATAAATAGTGACTTGGGGAAAAATTTAAAAAAAAAAAATAATAAAAGCATAGATTTCTATTTTGTAAAATATAAACATTGTTTTGTTGCCTCAATGTCATAAAATGGGGTGATGGCCTAAGAGAGCCATTTGGTCAACTCAATAATTAGTCAGGTGGGTCAATTTGTTTCATTACATCTAAAAGGTCTTTGTTCACAATCCAATTGAAGACCCCTTTTTTCTTTCTTTCTTTCTTTCTTTCTTTCTTTTCTTTTCTTTTTTTTTTTTTTTTTTTTGTCTTGATTTTAGAAAGGAAATCAAATTAGTAAATTTAAACAATAAAGACTGTTAGAAAAAAAAATGATTAACATGCAATGGAAATATAAAAAAAGTTAATAAAATATTTTCTTAATAATTATATATCAATATAGTTTAGCTTTTTCATATATTTCTAAAAATTTGTATTTGGATTAAAAGAATGTAATAAATTATATTTAAATTTTTTAAAATAAAAAGCATTCAGCAAGCTTGTGGAAATTGTGTGATGTTTTTATAAGGATTATAACATATACATTGTTTCATGTGTATTTAGATATTATTATAAATTTATTGAAAGTATAAAATTTGATGAACTAAACTTCTAATTTGAATAATTTTTTATTGTTATTGAAATAAAATGTGATGAATGAAAATGTTATGTTCATGTATGATGTAAAAGAACATGAATTTTAGTTTTTTCGAATCCAACGTTATGTAGGGATGAAAATTTGAAGCTTTGAAGCTAAAATAATTAAATCATGAAAATTGACGTTAGATTTTAAACGACTAAACTTTCGTAAATGACAAAATTTGGTCCCTACTATGTTTCCTCATTCTCTCTCTCTTCCTCCCTACTCACAGAAGTTTGAAGGTTGATATGCTTAGCTTGTAACTTTTATCATATTGTTCTTTTGAAAAAAAATATTTTCCCCACCAAAAACATTACATCAATTCTAAGTTGCTAACTCTTCATATTCTCAGGGGCCTAAAAATAAAAAGAAAATGAGAAAAAGATCATCATTCTTGAACATGCGAAGCTTAAAAAAAAACTATTCCAGAAAGATAATCTAGAGATAACTATGAGAAAAGAGTCAATACGAAGATATTTGAATTGATAAGATATTGATTATCATTTTAACTTTATTGTTGGACCAAATTTTCAAAAGAAAAAAACAAATTAATTTGTTAAATAAAGTTTAAGTTATATTGATTTGAAATAACATATCGTGGGGATTATAAACTCTAATAAATATACTTTGGTATCTTCTCTCAAATGTTGAAGAAAGTTTAAATGTTGCAAGAGTTTTTAAAGTTTCAAGTTGTAAGCGGTCGAGAACTTAAAAGAAAGTTTTTGTCATCCAAGTCTACAGTTGTTAAGGAGAGTTACACTAAAATTTGAGCTTTGGTGTTGTTATTATCGCTATCTTGAATGTGAAATATAAGGGCCCTAAGTGGGCTTATGCCTAATCACTTTTTGGGCCATGGAACAAAGTTGGAATATGGGAAGAAGAAAGAATCTCTACTACGTGTGGCAATTTTTTCTTTTACTCCAAAATTGCCACTTTCAAATGTTTAAAAAATGCTCAGAAGCACTATAGGGTGAAGGAGTTTGTTGTATTGTTGGTGTTGGGCAGAAATAAGACAATGACATCTCATGGATCCAACTGCTACTTCATTTTTATGGCTACCTCACAATTAGTTTCAACCCCAAACCATGCAAGAGAAGCACAAACATAAACAAATGAAAAATGGGGGTGACAAGAGGAATGGTAAAATAAAATGTTCACTTTGGATAAATGACAAATTTATTTTTAAATTGACAAAATAACAAAACATAAAAATCTAAAAAAGAAAATTGCAAAAGCAATGTCCAAATGCCTCTACCTAAGTGACAAACTTGAATCTTAAATACAATTGTTTGATAAACCCCAAATATCTTATAATTAAATAAAACTCCAAACACACAATTAACACCTATCATCGTCAAAGCTCCACATAATTTCTACAACTGTTTCATATCTTTTTCAAATCGTGCGTGTTCAGGCAGAAATGATTGAAGCCAGCTTCCAGCTTCATCCTCTTCAAACCCTTCAAAAGTCTTCATACATTTGATGTAAATCACGGAATTTTCTTCTTGTCACCTCCTCCAATAGAGACTCACGTGTCGAACAACCCACTGCAAAACCCAAGAAGAACCATGACTAAAAATAGAACATCCACGACGAAACTCACTGTGAAACCCACTGCAAACCCACGACCAACGTTGGTCGCCGTCAAACGCTGCTCGAAAAAACCCATCATTGCTTACGTCGAAACTCCGACATCTTCCTCTCTGTCAGCCGCACTTTTCTCCTCTCTTGTTTGCAAGAAAATTTTTTTTCATCTATTGTTTGTCTCTTGCGTCGGCTACCCCCCACTCTCCCAATCTCCTTCTTTACTTTTCTCAAATAAAACTTAAAAGAAGAAGATTCAAATAATTGCAAAAATGCCATTGAGGCATAATTACAATTCTAAAATTTAAATTCAAATTGTTATTAAAAATATATATTATTTATTATTTAATAAATTGTTTATAATATTAAAAAAAATTGAAAATCTTGTATTTATATTTGACATTATATTAGGGGAGGATTTAAAATTTAAATTCAAAGTGTTATTAAAAATATTTATTGGTATTATTTAATAAATTGTTAAAAATATAACAAAACTGAAAATCTTGTATTTATATTTGTCATTACTATAGAGGAGGTTGCATTATTGTCCTGTAATAAAATAGCAGATTTAGTTAAGATTTACCAAATTTGAATGTTATTTGCAAAATATACTGTCTTCGTGCTATTTCTAATATCATGTCTCATTTTTTGAGCTATTCAATACACTGTATTTGGAAAATATCAATAATCCTATACTCAAGGGAATGATATTATATCTTGATGACCAAATCTTTTATCTTTTTGTGTATGTCTCAAATTTGTTGTTTATAACATTATTCATACTCGACATATATCATGTTTGGGAAATCTTAATTCTATTGGTTATTATAAAGTTCGTTTAGTTAAACAACTATTATTATGATTCAATGACACTATTTAGAAAATTGTTCTTATTCTTGGTTTTGTAATAAATCTATCTTAATGTTTAGTTTTTTGGATTTGAAAAGCATATGGTTATATGATTAAATAAATATTAATATTTGAATATGTGATCATGATATAAAACGAATAGTTTATCACATCATTTAAAAATATAAATTACAATGTAATTGTGTTAGCAACATATGCTATATATTCTGTCAAATACTGTGGATCTAATATGAAAAGAAAAATATTATCATGTAGTATGTACAAATACACTGTAATTCTGTAGAAAATCAACACAATCAAACTTGATTGATTTAACCAATAAATCTATTTTGTTAAATTAAGAAAAAAAGAAATAAACAATAAAAAAACTGAACAAATTAAATATATTCAAATTTATACTTTCCTTATATTTTCCAAACAAATATTTTCAAGTATGTTAATAAGATATATTTATTTATTAACCATTAAAATATTTTGAAGAAGCTCAATGAAATATTTTAAATTAAATCGAATTTATTAATTTTTGTTAATAAATAAATAAATTTAGAGATTATCAAAACAAATTAAAACTAATAAATTTGAATTGTTATTTTTAACATTTGAATCATCCAATCAAATCGTTTGCATCATTTTAGGGATATTGTACAAAATTTGAATTCTAAAAAATTATATATTATGTATTATTTATGAAAATTATTGTCAAATAAGCAGAATTTAGGGATGAACATGTTGTAAATAAAGTTTGTTATCTTTAACATTATTTTAGGGATGATAATCTAACTCAAATTTAAGTTTGATATCTTTCACATAATTTTAGGGATTTAATCTAAGGATTTAAAATTAAGGTGTAAAATTTGGATTTAAAATTAAGGTATAAAATTTGAATTAAAACTAACGATTTTAGGGTGAGATATATATTTCTAAACTCAAAATTTTAATAAATATCAAATATATATTATGTATTATTTATGTCTATTTTTTTTATAAATAGTATGAAGAATAAAAAATAAAAAAATAGTTGAATTTATCTTTGGCATTATTTTGGGGATATAAGGTAAAATTTAAATTCAAATTGACGACTTTATGGGATGATATAAAATATAGAGTCAAATTGTTATTAAAAATATGTAATATGTATTATTTAATAAAGTTTTGATAAATAATATGAAATATAAAAAATTGTGAATTAATTGATTTAAATCCTAATAATTCAAAAATCTTGTTGAAACTAAAGTCATATTTTTAGGGGATGTTGGTGTAATTTTCTGCAGCAAGAGAATATTTTTTGATTTAGTTAAGATTTACCAAAAGTGAATGTGTTTACAAATACAATGTATTCGTGCTATGTGTATTTTGCTTGGTTTTTGACCTATACAAATACATTTATCTATGCGAGGAATTGTCCTTTGTAAAGGGGTATACTCGGGCAAAAAAATTTCAAAAAAATTATCCAGCAGACAGTTTTGCTATAAATCAAATTATTTTTTTGGATTTGTTATTTTTCTTTTTTGCTATCCAATATTTTGCTATTTTGATGGTTTTCTCAAGAAAAAATCAAGACTTTGGGAGCAAAATCATAAATCACGAATCCAAATATATGTACAGTGTGGGGGAATTATTTTATTGATAAAATATTCTGTATCTTTAAATTAGAAGAATGAGGGAATAAATACAAGGCTAATACTAGAAAATAAGGCAACAACTAAATAAGGCAAGAGATCAATTTACTCGTAAAAATGAATAATTTACATTTATACTCTCCCTCAAACTCAAGATGGTAGAGTAGCAGTTAGCTTGAGTTTGGTAAGTAATTGATTGAAGTGATTAGATGATAAGGCTTTGGTGAAGATATCTATTGGTTGCTCAGCAGTGGAGACAAAGCATAAAAGGTGTGTGTTACTCAAGAGATGATGACGAAGAAAGAGACAGTCATTTTAGATGTGCTTCATACGCTGATGAAAGACATCATTGTGGGCAATTTGGATGGTACTATGATTGTCACATGAAGGAGGGTGGGACCCTATTGAGGGACACCCATATCATCAAGGGCCAACGAAACCATAGGAGTTCAGCGGTGGCATCAGCAAGAGCACGATATTCTGATTCAGCACTGGAACAAGTGACAACACTCTATTTCTTACTATGCCAAGAAATGAGAGAATCTCCTAAGTAGAAATAGTAACTTGTTGTAGATCGTCGATAGTAGAATCCACGGCCCAATTTGGATCAAGTATCCAGATAACACGAGCTGACTGAGAAGAAACCGAAGACCATGCCCCAAAGTTTTCTTGATACAGTGAAGGATGCGCAAAAGGGCAGTAAAATGGATGGTTTGAGGAGCAACTATAAACTGACTACAATATAAGCAACATATCAATGTCTAGATAAGTTACTCTTAGATAGATCAGACTGCCAACAAATTCCCAATATAAACTCACATCTTCAAGAGGAACACCATCAAAAGGGGTTAGATGGACATTGGGATCTAACAGTGTCGAAGTTGTGTTGGAGTTAGTGATTCCTGAGCGGGCTAAAAGATTAGAGGGATATTTTACTTGAGATAACAAATACCCATCTGAGAGCCGAGAGACTTCAAGGCCAAGAAAGTAGTTGAAAAATCCAAGGTCTTTCATCTCAAAATGTTGACCAAGATAATTTTGTAGGTCGGATATGGCCTCTGGATCATTACCAGTAATAATCATATCATCAACATAAAGAAGAAGAAGAACAATACCATAAGGTGTTTGGCGTATAAAGAGTGTAGTGTCATGAGGGCTAGATGCAAAAGTAATGGTGGAGCTAAATGTGGCAAACCAAGCTCGTAGAGCCTATTTCAGACCATATAATGCTCATCATAGGAGGCACGCCTTGTGAGGAGGAAGAGAAGTACCAGGGTATGGCTTTATATAAACTTCTTCAGAAATGGTCCCATTAAGGAAGGCATTTTTGACATCTATCTAAAGAAGAGGTCACTGCTTGGCAGCAGCAACAGCTAACAGACATCAAACAAATGTCATTCGAGCCACATGAGCAAATGTTTCTTCATAATAAATTCCATATTCTTGTGAACGCTTAATAGTGTCATCAGAGTGAGTTTTGATTTTGTAAATCCACTTGCATCCAATTGATCTTTTACCGAGAGGTAAATCAACATAGTCCCAAGTGTGCGTCTTTTCAAGAGCCTGCAATTCATCATTCATTACTTTCTGCCATCAATACTCGCCTCTTGATAAGAGGTGAGTTCAACAAGAAAAACAATAGTGGAAAAACAGTGATAATCATGGAGATGGATGGGAGATTCCCTTACTTGAGTAGAACGACGAAGATGAGTATCTGGAGTAGGTTTAAGAACATCATTGGAGACAGATGGATGGTCCGAGTTTGTAGGAGAAGGAACAGATTGAGAAAGCTTAGTATTAAGAGTGGACTTAGAAAGAGGAAAGAGTTCAACAGACGTATCACTAAAGAAAGGATGAGAACTTAAAAAGGATGTGTGGAAAGAGGACAAACGAGAGAACATAGTATGCTCCCAAAATGTGACATGTTGAGATATACGAATTCTATTAGAAAGAGTATCCCAACAACGAAAACCTTTATGTTTTGTGCCATAGCCAAGAAAGCAATAGAGGCATGTACACAGTTCAAGTTTAGTGTGTTCTTGAGGATGTAGAAGCAAAGCATGCACAACCAAAAACTTTAAGATTAAAGTAGTTGCGGAAAGTACCATATAGTTTTTCAAATGGAGAAATATTGAAGAACAAAAGAAGGAAGAAGGTCGATGGTATAGATGGATGTAAGAGCAACTTCACCCCAAAATTTCTCAGAATAAGAGACAGAAAGAAGGAGGGCACGCACTAAGTCACGAATGTGGCAACGTTTGTGCTCAACATGGCCATTTTGTTGAGAGGTATGGGGGCAAAGAGCGCTGAACAAGAGTGCTCTGCTGAGAGAAAAAGGAAAGAAGTGTGAAGTCTTTATACTCCAAAACATTATTAGTGTGAAGGGTTTTGACAAGATAAGAGAATTGAGTGCGAATCATTTTAGCAAACTCAATATACGTGCGAGATAATTTAGAGCGATCTTTAAGAAAATAAATCCATGTAAATCGAGAGTAATCATCAATGAACAGAACATAATAGCGATAACCATGAACAATATTAGTATGGGCAGGACCCCAAATGTCAGAATGAACTAAATGAAATGGTTTATCACATATAGAAGTGGAGTGAGAGAAAGACAAAGCAGGTTGTTTGGCGAGTTTATAATTTAAGCAATTAAAAGGAACAAACTTAGAAACATTATTCAAATTGTTAACAGAAATTAAATGGCGAAGTTTTTCAGAAGAAGCATGACCAAGACAAAGATGCCACTGATATATGTCAGAGTCAGTGACAGGAGCAAGGATAAAGGTAAGAGAAGGAAATTGGAGTGATATGAGCTCAAACAATCTTCCCACTTTACAACTCATGCCAATTTTTCGTCCCATCTGTGGATCCTAAACTTGACAACCATTAGGAGAAAATAAACAGTTAAACCAAGATCACATAATTGACCAACGGACACTAGATTAAAGATTAAGTTTGAGATAGTAAGCACAGGAAAGACTCATATTGGGAGTACCAATGGTGCCAATATGAGAGATATTCATATAGTTGCAATCAACAACATAAATAGGAGGTAAATATTTTACAGGGCTAGAGGTAGACATAAGAGAAAAATCAGATGTCATATGATTGCAACAGGCAGAGTCGAGAAGCCATCGATTATCTGGTGAGATAGCAAGAACAATGGAAGATGATGAAATTAACCGAGTCAATAAGCTCTGAAGATCATTTATCTGAAGGTGGGGGGGATGTGGAATCATTTGAGGCAGCGACAACAACAGAGGAAATACTAGGTTTAGTAAAGTTCTTTGCTTTTGTAAAAGAACCAGGAGGTTGAGGTGGTCTTGTGGGACAATCATCCAGAATATGACCACGCTTATGGCAATACCTGCACTCTATTTTAGGACAATCAATAAACTTAGGACCAGATAGTTTACAATTCTTAATTACAAAATGTGTTTGATGCTCCATTGGGTGGATAAATACTTGCAAGGATAACATCAAATTGTTTGGAGGGATTGATGCAAAGGCATCTTTCTTCGAACAAAATCTCTTGGATAGCTGCATCCAATGAGGGCAAGGGACTGCGGTGTAATAAGGCAACCCTAACAAAATCATATTCAGGACGTAATCCGATGAGGACCTCAATAAGCCGAAGATGATCTTTACTAATTTGAGCATAATCAAGCTGAGTCCAGATAGATTGAAGAACTACTAGATATTCATTAACAGATTGACTAACATCTTGATTGAGATTGACAAGTGTAATGTGCAATTGATAGTAATGAGCTAATATGATATTTTAAAGCTTGTAGATAGAAAATCCTAATAACGTTTTAGCATCCTCAAAAGCATCAAATTGTGTATGTATAATGGGAATAGAAGTTTTACCAAGCTAGGTGATATTATGATGATTCTTAGTTTCCCAATCTTTGAGACGTTCAATAAATTTACTATCATCTTCCTTGTCTTGTTTGGTTGGTTTGGTAATATCGCCAGTGACAATACGCCATAGTTTTTGCCCAATTAGAAAACTTTTCATTTGATTTGCCTAAGTGAGATGATTGGTGTCATCAAGGATTGTGTTAATAGGACGAATAATACGATCTTTCTCCATTGAAGTAAGATTCAGAGGCACCCACGGAGCTACTGAGTAGGAACTGATCTGGAGCGAATCAAAGTGAATTAGGAAGTCGGATATAAGAGAAACGGATCTAAAAATTGATATAGATCTGTTCTGTGCAAGAAAAACAGAGGGATGAGATTGATGACTCAAACGAATAGCACTGACGAAGACTTCGAACGCGAACCTCGATTGGAATCTTGGGCAAACTGGATCTGGAGATGATGAATAGAGACCTGAGAAGAATGGACGAAGACTGACGAATGAGTAGAGATCGACGACAAATGGAGACTAACAGAGAGAGACCGATGGAGCCAATCGAAGACAAACAAGGATCAACAGTAACCTGACAAATCTTCGATGGCAAACAAAGACCGATGGAGCCAACTGATAAAGATGAATGATCGAACGAGATCTGGAGACGCGTCGGCAGTGAAGGGCTTGCGACAAGGAGAGGTGGCGACGAGCGTTAAAGGTCAAAAGAAAAACTAGGTAAAAAAAAAACAGCTCTGATACCATGTGGGAAAATTATTTTATTAATAAGATACTATGTATCTTTACGTTAGAAGAATGAGATAATAAATACAAGGCTGATACAAAAAAAATAAGACAACAACTAAATAAGGCAAGAGATAAATTTACTCCTAAAATGAATAATATACATTTATATTTGTTAAAGTATAAAAGATAGATTATAATCGATAATGGTGATTTCTCTTTTTAAAATTTCAATTTAAAAGCACATATTAAAATGACCCTAATATCTAATGAATTGAATTAACCAAAATTTCTTCCCCAACTCCTATCCTTTGAACTTTAGAAAAAAAAAACCAATGAAAGGAACCACACATTTTCGATGGCCTAATACTCTTCCTCTTTTTCTGTTTCGATTTTTGTTTGGATTTTGTCACAATTTACCAAAAAAGAAAAAAAAAATTGATGAGGATTGAGGGGATGAAAGTGGATAAGAGAGTGAAGGTTGGATTGGAATTGGTTTTAGGTCAGTTGAAGTGATTTTAAAAGAACTGATCTAACCATTTTTTGTGTTTGGTAAACTAGATTAGGTAAAATTACATTTTTAGTCCCCAAGTTTTGATGAATATGTGTTTTTGGTTTTTGAGTTTTAAAAAATGGATCTTTTTAGTCTCCATGTTTATAACAATAGGTCCATTTGGTCCTCAAGTTTTCAAAATGTAACTTTTTAGTCTTTGAGTTTTAAAAGATATATTTATAAGGTTCCAAAAGAATTGTATGTTTGATTTCTTAAAAATAATGATGTGATATTTAAATTTTAAGAAATATTTTTAGGGAGGACATGATTTTTAGAAGTTATTCTTCTAATTTAAATTATCATATAATTATTTAAAATAAAAGTATAAATTTATTTAATACACTTTTTTAACCCATTTTTAAAAACTTAAAGACTAAAAAGGTACATTTTGGAAACTTGAAAACCAAATAAATCCATTTTATAAATTTGGAGACTAAAAAGGCCTATTTCTAATACCTAGGGACCAAACGTACATATTTATCAAAGCTTATGAACTAAAAAGGTAAATTTACTATTAAATCTACTAAAATCAATTCTAAATCACCCTTTCACTTTTGAAATCAATTATTTACTAACTTTTACATTGAGAAATTATTTTAAATAACAAAGATCCTAAAAATATTTATAAATATAACACCTTCATGATACAGATGGACATACATAAAAGTATGTCATGGTTTATCGTAGATAGATTATGATATTTTACCATATTCTGGTTCATTTCGATGTTTGAAAATAACTCATTTTGCCGACAAGAGCTTAGCTAACTGACACTTGTATGTATTTGAAGACAAAAATTCCCAAGTTTAAATCTCTCCACCCCTAAATTGTACTAAAAAAGAGAAAAAAAAGTTATTTTTCATAAATGTAACGAGACTCAACAATATTTACAGCATGTGTAACAAAAAGAAAAAGTTTGTGAAGCCGATACAATATTTTCATAAATTTCAAATTTGCCTTTGAATATTGTAGACTATTCGTCACTTATCTTTCTTCTTCTTCTTTGCAATTTATTCCTTTTCTCTTCTAGATTTCTTCATCTCCCCTCCTAGATTTTCTTTCTTCTATTTTTAAACGATTCATTCTTCTATTTACATCTCTTATTTCATCTTCATCATTTTTAGCAAGATTCTTTAAAGCTATTTCATCTTTCTCATATTCAAAAATATCAAAATCGTCTGAATATCATTTTGACATGATCTAAACAATCATTTACCATTGATCATGTAGTCAACGTGATCGTTTAAAGTTGAAGTCTTTTTCTTATCGTTTAAAATGATTTAAACAATTGTGTTAACATGATCTAAATCGTCGCTTACCCATAGTTAACACAATCACTTAGCATGGTCAACACAATCGTTAGATTTGAAATTTTTAATGATTATTTACATTGGACCATACGATTGCTTACCATAATCAACATGATCATTTTTCGTTGTCTTTTCCATGCTCAACATAATCATTTAATTTTAAAGATTTTTTCTCATCATTAAAAGAAAAATACGTGATTATGAATCATGACTTAAACGAAAGTAGATTATTCATTTAAACAGTAGTACACGATCGTTTAAAAGAAAATTACTCGCGCGCATGTGACTGACTAATTGCATGTTAAGTGGAGCATTTTTTGTATTGCTTTTTCTATTTTTAGAATTGTTTTATACAACATAAATATTTTAGCAAATTGTTATATTTTTTAAAAAAAACCCCAATAAAAACCCTCTTTAATTCTTATAAAAAACATATACAATTTTAAACAAAATTTAAGTTCTATAATATTAACACTTATTTTATATATTTATTTTAAACAATGATTTAATAATTATAAATTATTAGAAAAAATAATATTAGGTCCGTTATAGTAATTATATATAAAAACGAAAATTTAATATTTATTTATGAAGCAACTATAATCAACTTGTTCAAGCAATATTATTTCATTTTTACCGAAGTAAATTTTAGAAATAGCATAGTTGTCAACAATTATTGAACTGCAGCAATTCCAAACATAGCTGAGGAAGACAAAGAGAAGGGGAGAGGAGTAAAAATGACCAAATCATTTCATTTTCCAAAACATTTAACAGTTTAAATTTCATAATCAACTCTAAATGGTCCAAAATTTTCTCAATTATCATAATTTCATAATCTAATTTTAACACTAGGTATGTGGGGGGAATAATTGCAATGAACACAATATTTCATGTATGGTTTGTGCAGATAATCCACTTCTTAAAAATTAATCTCCCAATTCTCATAAAATATCTTCTAAAATAAGTTCATACAAAAAAAAATTAAATAAAAAGAAAAGAAAGAAATCAATTATATTACTTGTGATGTTTGTTGAGGTCAAAGAACTCTCAGCTTCTCAACTCAACTTAATGAGATATGGCATATCCCATTTTGTTCTAACTAAAACTACACCAAGTTCTATCATTGGAATTTAATAAAAAGCCATAGGTAGCACTTTTAGAACTTATAATTAACCGTACAATAATATTTTTAAATAATTACAAACATAACAAAATATATCATTCTCCTATTAGCGAAAAACTATTACTAATTACTAATAGAATTATTCTATTTGCGATAGTCTATCTAGGTTTTAAATTTTGCTATATTTGTAAATGTTTTCATATTGTGCTATGCTATGTCTCCTAATACCTTGTGTGTGATTGCTATGTTTAGCACTACAATTTTTAGAAAAGAAGCATTAGAGCAAGTTAGGAACGACTTTTCCAAAGCTCAAAAACACACTTTTTTTTACACCTAAAGTTCAACTAGCTTGCAGCAAATCCATCTCTACCAAGGGTTGATGGTTGAAGATGTAAAAGAAACATCTTCAATCAAACATTATGCTATAGAAACGAATGTTCGACTAAGGTTTAAAGGGAAAAAAAACTATGTCGCTTGTGGTTTTCATATGAGCTAAGAGACTTTAAGAGAGTATATTCCTATTACCAAAAACGATATTGAAAATTTAGGCTCATCCTGTTTTGCTTCTAAAATCTATTAATCAAGGAAAAAGATAGTTCAGTTTGCTAGTAATGAAAAAGAAGCAAGAAAAATTGAAAACAGTTACTTTACTTGAAAGTTAGATCCCCCCCATTAAAGAAGGCTTGTATAGGAAATCACTTGCTCTTTTTTGGTTCTCTAGCATACTCATCGATCAATGCTTCAACATCTTTCCAGAAGAGTCCCTCAACTAAAACCCCATCTTTAGTAAACCTGCAAGATAGTACATTTTTTGTTGGTAACTGTAAAGAAACTTATTTAAGAAACTAGACTCCAGAAATGGAGAGAAAGAGAGACCAGCGAGTGACACTCTTGGTAAATTGAACTGGTTCATTGGCGGAAATTGATTTGGGATCCGAACTAGATATGGTCAGTGTATACAGATCTGAGAATCTGGGCAGTTTTGAAGAGACTATCAGCCCAGTGCTGGTGAAGGATCCCTGTATAGGGAGATTACAACACAAGGTTACCAATGATCTCAAAAGGTTTAACATGTAAGCAGTTTCAGAAAGCATTGGAGAGGTTGTAAAGTCCAAACAAATTGCCCAGAGATTCCTAAATAATATCTGTACATGGTATCATTCTATCATTCTTGGAAAAAAAGGGAAATGTTAGCCTCCCTTCTTCCCAACTCCCAGATTCCATAGGTATCCTAATAAAAAAAAGGAATTCCTCACTAATACAAGACTTCAAAAGAAATGGCTAAAAAATTCCCACAAAATTATAAATGAAAAAACAACTGAAAAAAAAAAGGAAAAAAGAAGACCTTTCAAATTTCTAGACATGAAGAAGCAAAGAAGTTGATTCTTCTAAAATGTGCTAGTATATTCAGATTTCACAGACGTTATAAATGAGAGCTACACAAAAAACAAACCCACAAAGAAGGAAGCTTTATATACAAGAAGGGACTCCAACTATATGAAATCGCCAATAGAATAGTTACATAAGATCCTTGAAATCGAAACCCACAAAGATACATGATAACAATGAACTAAGAGTAGGGACTGAATTTCCTTAGAATTCCTCTATAGTAAACACCCTACTATTCACCCCACGAGACCTATTAAGATCGCACACACCGGCATCCGTCCACAAGCTGATGAAATTGGAATAAGAACTTCAGTTACACAAGAAATATAACGTCTATGAAAACAAACTAAAAGAGAAAGAGAATAGTGTTTAGAAACCAATTACCCAAACATATTTCCAATCTAAAAAGGAAAAAGTAATTTTTCAGAACACACCCAAGGAACTCAGTTCTACATTAACTTGAAACTCAAAAGCCATTCATATTACAAAAAACTACCAGAGAAGTTTTGGCAAGCTTTTTCTGAAGTCAGAACTCTAAATATGAGTTAAGAAGGCCTTTAAGTTGGGATTAAAAACAGCAACATTCATTGATAAAAAGTAAATAAATAAATAAATAATACAGGGGCACCACAAAATAGTACCTTTAGAATGGTTACAAAAGACATTCAATATCAAAGCACAAAAAGAAACGTGAAATCTAACAAGAGACAAACCATCACTAGAGTCCTCCAAACCTCTAATACTCCTCTCTTCCCATAGATTCACGAAAAAAACAGAAACAAAAAAGGAAATGTATCACTACCAAAACTTATACAACTTGAGGTTTTTTGGAGCTGGTTATGTTCAGAAACCCTAATATGTTGCCAGTGGACATTATAAATCAAGAGTAAAAAAAATCAAAGCATGAATATCATTTTTTTTTATCAGAACTTTCATTGAAACAAAATGAAAGAATATACGGACATACATGAATCAAGCCCACAAAAAAAGGGGACTCCCTCTACAAGAAGGGCCCCCAACTATACATGTCTAGAGGATAATTACAAAAAACCTTCAAAATTGAAGTCCAATAAGAAACATGAAATGAACAAGAGATCATATTTCTCTTGCATCCCTCTCAACCCCTCTAAACATGAAAATGATTATCATATATAATCATGATGTTAATGCTTTATCTAGTGGTCATAAACATACAAACGGCCTAGAAAACAGGATTGTTCTAAAAGTTAAAGGAACTTACTGCAGGAGGATACGTGAACAAAATTGCGTTCTTCTCCTTGGTGTAAACAATAAACTGCAAGATCCCATTAAAAACTACATACTTGCCAGAGTTAAAGATCGCATAAGAGACACCATCCAACGATTTGCATTCCACTAAACGAAACCAAAACATAAAAAACCAAAAAACTGGGGCAGGGTACAGCACATTTCTCCATTCGAAAATATCCAACATTTAATCCAATGCCCAATCACATCGGACACCAGAATCAAGAAATGAATTTCAATCTATCAACAAAAGATCTAAACGGTAAAAAAAAAAAACACGCAATTCATAAAAAAGGATATAATATAATGCAACCGATCAAGAAATCGCGATTCTCAG
Source organism: Cucumis melo (assembly GCF_025177605.1). Lineage (NCBI taxonomy): Eukaryota > Viridiplantae > Streptophyta > Magnoliopsida > Cucurbitales > Cucurbitaceae > Cucumis > Cucumis melo. The sequence goes on from NC_066866.1 coordinate 8,719,220, forward strand.
GGAATTTCTTTTTGTAAAATTGAGCCACCAAAGCTATGATGATGATGACAGTGCCCATAATCAATTTGACATTACTCAACCTGACGTCTTCAACATAGCCGCGACTGGTGACAATCTGCAAGGAAAAGGCTCAAACCTAGAGTACAATTGAAGGGAAAAGGATCTAAGAAAAGGAAATGGAATAAGAGATTGAATTACCTCAGAAACAGATTCATCGAGTAGGTGTTTGAGAGAGTGATGATCCAAGAGATTGGCCTTTTTAGCATTTTTGGTCGCCATTTTTTGAAATCTTTTTCGGTTTCAGTTCTCTTCGCCGTCTACGAAGGTTTGTCTGAAATCTGAGAAAGAGGAGACTCGGTTTCTTCGACCCTTTTCTTTTTAATTATATTTCTCCATTCGATTTTTAGTAATTAATAATTTATTTATTTTTCTCTCCTAGTAATCATATATTTGCTTAATTTGCTCCAAATGTTTATCGTTATAATAACCCAACAACACCACTAACTATCCAAACTCATATTATAGGAGTCTTATTTTAAAATTTAGATTTTGTTGGCTATTTTTGCGGTTTGCTCTAAGTTAGGATTTAAAAAATTCAATTCAATCCAACCCAAATTAATGATATTATATATTTATATTAAATTTTATAGTAAGATGCTCAATATGTTTTTGCATTTTAGAAGTTTGGTTCATATTTGGCTCTTTTTAAGTCATTTTAGATGCTTTATAACTTTGTTAAGTATTATTGTATAAATGTCGTATTTTATGGATTTTTGTAGATGTGTGGTTTTGGATATGGTGTTATAATGATTTTGAAATTTAACAAATATTAAAGACTGGGAAAAAACTATACAACTCGATAACCTAATCCAGCTCATATTTTTAGGGTTACACCCCTAATTCATTCCTTTCCCCCCCCCCCCCCCCCAAATAGTTTTTTTAGTACTATTTGGAGTGGGGGATTTGAACCTGGGACCCCGAGATGTCACACTCGGCCTCGCACACATCCTTACTTAGTATGTGAGACGCGGTATGACTTGAGCATTTTGACGTGTTAAACGCCAAAACACATCTTGAGGTCCTTAAGCTCTGCTTAATCACCTACTCTTTTCTTTCCTAACTACATTCATAATTTAAACGATAAAACAACTTAACAAAGAGGAATAAGACAATCAAATATTTTTATTAACTTAAGTCATGTGAATACACCACTTTACAACACTTAGCCAAAACTACATAATTAAAACTTAAACTTAAGGTGTAAACGCCTAGCAGCTCTTCTCGCCTAGCAAGACTTTCACCTTCCTTACTTGACCTTAACACCTGATCATCTAAAAGTAGAACTTTAAAACATAAATCAACATACTCAATGAGGTTTTAAGAAACCCTTTTCGCGAAATATCATTTGTAAACATCATTTAAAAATCAACTCGCATAAATTCACATTTTCATATAAACACATCATTTTTCATAAACACACATTAGTCAACAATCATCCCTTTCGTCAAGAATCTCAAATCATTCTCCACGCTAAGTCTCATTACTTCGTGTTTAGATGACTATAACAACAACATCCGAGAATATTTAGATTTGATCTTGTTGCTTAAGCCGCTAAACATAATGTAGTCCTTTTCTACATGGCTGCCTTTGTTTCTTATGTGCATAACATTTAGCTCATTGAGAGGAAAATAGACCAATAGTTTGAACATCATTTCCTCATTCATTAAAATCACATAGAACATGCTTTCTACATAACATAAACTTTTCTTGGGAATCTCTTTGAAAACATGCATATTGAAATCATGAATTCAAATCATTAAACACTTTATAAAAGAAGCTTGAACTCATGTAAATCATGTTAGATTTATTCTTAAATATAATATTATTATTAATGTGACCCAATTGTATTATATGTTATTTATCTCTTTTGGGTTTATTATTTTATTAGGCCATTAGGTTAAAAGATAGGGGTTTTAACTCAAATGACCTAATTTGGCCTATGATTTTACAAAATGGGCCTAAATCGACTATATATTACACTAAGGTACTAAAATGGGCTAATAATTTATAGAAAAGTCTAGTCCAAATTACTACACTTTTCATATTTATTCAATTACGAATAAAAAAAAAAAAGAAATTGACGATTGATACGTTAATGGTGTGAAAAATGGGCAGATTTGAATCACATAAGGAAAGAGCACAACGGAAAAACGCGAAATCCATTATACTCTCCTTAGTGAATTCTGCTACACCTTCAATCGATCTTTAGGGTTTTGTAAAGCTCGTTCATCCCAGTAGCATTCTTCCCTTCCGGTGAGTGTTCAGCAGAATTCTTCCCTTCCGGTGAGTTTTTTTTTCTTATTTGAAATTAAAGGGGGTATATATGGAACTCTCTTTCGTGCGCAATGATAGACCGTCAATCGCTCATTAGGGTTTTCAAGAACTCATTCTTCAGCAAACATTCAAGGTTCAGGAAACTCTGTTCCAACACTCTGTTCAGAAACATTCTACACTTCCGGTAAGTGTTTTTTTTTTCTTATCTGAAATTAGATGAGGGTATATACAGGATCACCACTTATTTATTTAACACTCTTCCATTACTATGATTAGAATGTTGAAGAAATTGGGATTCTTAATGACGTTAAAGTGTAGAGACTTTGTGTAAAACATACCTTCAGTAATGCATGTTGTATATATTTCCTAATTAAACCTCTGCATGTTGTATATATTTCCTAATTAAATCTCAAGTTTGAAGTCTGTATATATTTAAGTTATTATTTAGTTTTTAAACAACCTTTAATTGTAAGTGCAGATACTCTGTAATGCATGTTGTACTTAAACCACAAATTAAGTAATGCATTATGTACATATTTTCTCATTATGTTGGTATACCACAAATCTGTATTTTATATTTGTATCATAATATGTAGGATAAGGTTGAAAAAGAATGGTCGTAGAAGCAAAATGCCTAGAATCGATCCTGAAAAAGATTAAATCAAACAAAGATGATCTTATTGTGATCGACGATAATACATAGATATATTTCTTATTTACTGAATTGAAATTCTAAATTATACATATAGTTAAACACAAATATAATATATGTATATATGTTCGGAAAGGAATTAAGAAATGAAGATCCAATAGAATACCAACCACTAAAAACTATTTCTCTAGAAGAAGACTTAAGAGAGTCGACAGGTACATAGATTGTTGTGTACAATGATCAGAACTTTTTGAAAACGGATGTGGTGTTTTGAAACTCCGAAAGTAGAAATGCCAAAAAAGAACAAAGGAAAAAAAATGAAAACAGTAAGCATATGTTATATTTACTGATGTATATATATTTTATATGATTTTTGATGATAATTCCCTTAATTATATTTGTTTGTAGAATAATGAAGGAGAAACATTGTATGATGTACCACTAATTTACCAATAGCCAAAAGAAGATTGTTCGAACATGTGTTGAAGGGGAAAAGGAAGGAAACTCAGATTGAAAATGTACGTATATATGAAATGAAGGTATGTAAATAACTATTGTTACATTACTATAAGCTTTTTATTTTTTATATGAAATGTAGGTATCTAAAAGAGAAAGTTAGAGAAAGTTGTGAAAGCAAGAGAATAGAAAAAGGATAATAGTAAGAAGATTAAAAAAAAGGTGATAAGAAGAAGAGGTAAAAAAAAAAAAAGGAAATGTGAAGAAAGGAACAAGAAAATCAAATAAAAAGGTATATAAAATATATGTATATAATATCACAATTGAGTAAAGTGCATTTTGCTATCACTAACAAATGATGTTACTAATATTATTTCATAAATCAACTGAGGATAAAAGAAGTGAAAAAAAACGACGTATAAGACGATTATGAGGTATTCATGGCTATGCTGAAATATAATCTAATAGTATATATTAAGTATACATATAATGATATTGTCCTTTATATTATGTGTGCAAGGTGCACTATTGATCCTAAAAAGGACACAATGGTTCAGAGTGCAAAAATTGAATATCTATCCAAGATTATAACTATGGTTGTGATATGGTTTTAAGAATATTTTTTTTTTGTAATATGGTTGTGACTATATACTAATCTCTAAATGGTATAATTGACCTAAAACATAGGCCACTCCAGTTTATAACTATGAATCCAATATTTCTGCTATAGCATATTGTTATATTTCAAACAACAATTTCCAGCCCAAATCTTAATCTTATTTCTTTTCTTGGACACAAATTTTCCTAATAATTTCAAATAAGGGTTTGGTCAAGAATACTGCACTAGGATGAATAACATAAATTTCTGGCTAGGATAACTTCTTAAGAAACCTGTAATGGGGTCATATAAGCATTTTATCAGATCATTGAGGCTTTGATTTTATTCTGCCAACGGGACCCTTGGTGAGAAGGAATCGAGCACTTCGGACGAGTTCTTCCTTAACCATGAACAAGACAGCAGCAGCCAGAACACTCTGGACGATTTTCGTGCCCATCCCTTTGTAAAATCCATACAGTCCTTCGTATCGGATCATTTTGAGAATGGCGTCCAATGTGCCTGGATAAGAAGTGAAAGATCAATTAGCAGGACCAGAACATTGGTGACTTCAACCAGAGAACAATGCAGATGGATACAAGTGTCATAAGAAATTGGGTCGAACGACGTTAGCAGCTGCAGAGCGGTTAAAACGGCTAACTTAGCCAACAGATTGACCATCAAAGGCCAACTAACCCAACAGGTGATCTGCCCATTTTGCTTTCTAAGACTCCTCCAAATAGCTTTTGGCTTTTAGATTTTCAAAATTGTGTTGGATTTCTCACAATTTATTTACCGTGGATTTCATTTTCCCTAACAAAATATTTGAAAACTCAATTTCCAAAAACAAAAACAAATTTCTAAAAGTAACACACCCATGTAATAACTATTTGTTTCGAAAATTAAGCTTATGGCTACTTTCCCTTATTGAAGGATTGTTTTTAAAATCCAAGTCATGTTACAGAAATTGATTTTTAAAAAATGCGTTTGTTTCAAGAATTTGGCTAAAATTCAAATAATATAGAACTTAGAAAAATTAAAAACATGAGGAAGAAATAATGAGAAAACAATCAGAATTTTTAAACAGAAAAAACTAAATAGTTGTCAAACAATGCCTAATTTTTCTAAAAAAACTTGCCTTGGATTTTGAAATACCAGATAACAGAACAAAGAAAACTTCTATAAGCTCAAGTTTCAAAAATCAAATAGTCATCACAGGCACAATGGCCATAGCTACACTGCATATATCAAGTTTTGCAGCTTTTGGCCCTCTATTGGAATAGAACACTCAGTAAACTTAAGCGAATTTAAGCTAAGCTAAAGGCAAACCAAACAACCCTTTAAAAGAACAAGCCGCAGTCAAGACTGGTGGAACACGGCTATTTTTACCCACCCACTAATTTTTAGTGGTGGATGATACCATGTTCAGAATAACTAGGGATTTATACTATGAATCCAAACCTTTATACTGATGTCTTTTGTCTCCTGCTACGGCTTGTTTTGCTTGAAGCCTAGCCTGCATAGAAATAACTCGGATGAGATAATTTACTCTAATGCACGCTAGACAAATAAAACCTGAACAACAGTTCAGACAAAATATGAAAAAGTATAGTATTAACCAAGACACAACATTTGTAAGAATGAAGCAAACATATGTAAACTAAACTTTTTTAGGAAAATAAAGAAAATCTACTTCTTCACAACCTTTTGTTTCTGAAAGTATAGAATTTACCTTCACAACTAAAAGAGGATAGGTTACTACCGTTGCTCCAAGTTTTGCAACCGCACCAAGAAAAAATATCTGCATAAGTAGCCAAATATGTAGCTTGACGTGGTGATGGAACACTGGAAAATCTATTATGTGTGGACTGTGGACAGACGAATCTGGCCGTGGTCGCAATGTAGCAATGTTGAGAATTTTAGTGATCAGGGAAAAGGTTACCTCCAATGCAGTAACTCCACTCCCATCCTTCCGTAAAGCACGTCGTTTTTTCAACTTGTTCAACAAAGTTTCATACAGCATGTATTGTATAGAAGGGTTGCTGACCTGTCATCAAGAGATAAATATTTAGCAGCATTTCCTTGTGTATCAACTACAAAGTTTCTTTCACCCACGTACCATGATCATTGTTGGGATTACCCCTTTCCAGAAACCCTTGATTCCCGCTTCATCATAAAGTTCTTGAATCTGAAGATTCAGCAAAATATCCAGAGTGAAGTTTGTTTATCATTATAAAAAGGAAAAGAGATAATTTTCAAGGGAGAAAAGACATGCTTTAACTAATAAGATAGAGCTGAAAGATATAAAAAGTGAAAAAAAGGGATCACTTGCTGACTAAAGTTCTTAACATCCATACATTTATGAGACATTCTTTACCAACTCGAACCGAACAAAGAAAAAAATGGGTACTGCTTCAAGATTTTGGCCCTTTAGAGTTGGTAAAGACGTCAAACAATAGGTTTACAACATAAGGGCAACTGCTGGTGGTCATTATTTTCAGATACTCTGAGAGGACCATTCAGTAAACAATCCCTAGATGTAAATAATCTTCTATCCTTGGAAGCTCAAATGAATGTTAAACATAGATCTAATCAAATTTCCCTGTACAATAAAGGAGGGGAAAGGGGCTTCTTAAATTTGAAATCCTTCCCGCAAGCCCCATTTTGGTCAAATGGATAAGAATTCACCCCAAAAAAGAACTGGTGATGTATCCTTCCAAATTTAAGTTATCATAAAATCTAATTACGATCGGAAGGCTGGTTAACCAAGATGAATTATAAGGGAAAACTACGAATCAAAATCCAAAACGGGCAGACAAAACCAGAGAAAAGATAAACTAATTACCAAGAAATTGCCTAAGAGATCATGGTAGCAGAAAAAAATATATCTGCTTTTTTTTCATTCAACAAAGGGTTCATAGCTACCATGGAAACTGGTACATAAATATTTGTTACTTACAGCATGAGTGGTTCCGTAGGAAGGAGGATCAACAACTGCTGTCGGCGGAATTGTTTCATCTAGTGGAGTCAGTGCTCGACCAGGTAGAGACGGCTTTGAGACTTTTTTATGTGTCTGAATTACGATAACACAAATCTTGTCATTTCAAAATTTTGGAATTCCAAGAAATCCTCAACATCAAGAAACTACTTATTTGAGTTTAGTTTAAAACTCTTGAGGAAAGTCAACATTGATAAGTGCATTTAAATAAAGTAAATGGAGCAAAAATCTATGGTTCGGTTACTGTACTTTAGAAATTTGAATATACACAGGTAAAAGGAAAGGCTTTAAGTCCTATAAAGAAAGAAAGGTTTTAAGACTTTCAGGAGGAAAAAGTTTAGGCCCCCAAGAGAGACAAAAATCCTCTTCTTTCTTTAAGCCAAATTTCATTAAGATGAATCATAGAATCCAATTGCTAAGAGATCAAACAAGCCAATCCAAAAGCAGGGTTTGCAAGACAAGAACAAGAACAAGAAGCAAAAGAAAAACCAACATTAGGCAATACATAAAGGCAAAGCTATCATCGTGAATCGTGTGAGTAAACCTGGAATTCAAGTCACTGACTTGAATCCAAAAGGGCCTAGATGCTATGCTCAACCCTTATGGGTGACATCCTAAAATGATTTCCTTGTACACTGGTTTAATTGAATTCAATTAATTTTTTTTTCCATGAAGCATAAATAAAACAACAGAATTTTCATAATATATTATTACCTGCATCCGAGTAACAACCACCCATATAGGATTTGTCAACAGTACATTAACACACCTAAAGGATAAAGATATTTTTTAGACAAATGGAAATAACAAAGAACTGAATAATGCAGATGGTTTGGTAGTAGATCTAAACTGCGTTTGAAAAAGTTTAAACTGTTTGAAGAAGATATTTAAATATAGCAATCAAAATAATGAGAACTTTTTTATTTGTATTTTTATTCTTGAAATTAAGAACTCTGCACCAATCCTTTTAAAAAAAAAATCATATGGTTAGGACCTTCACTTTCTTGTACATCCTTTGTCCCTTTTCTTTTGTTTAAATGATGGTGTTTCTTTTGAATATGTAAATAATAAGAAAATTAAAAAACAATTTAGACACAAACCCAGATATAGCAGCCACCAGAAGTGAGGAAAGCATCCCAACAGATCCATCTCCAATCCCTGCCTTCATTCGTTCAAGTGAAGCAACTTCAGCCTTGTTCCTGAATATTTGGTAGAAATAATAGTAAACGCCCTGTACCAAGAACAAGAGTTTGTTCAAATATAAGAAACCATGAATGTGAAACATAGAGAATAGTGAAGTAGAAAATATTGAATCTTCATGTATATCATATTCATAAATAATACCACAAAAGTTTGTTGTCAATATCCCAACAAGATGTTGGAAGTTTATTATTTTATTTTGGAGAAAATGTTATTGTAGAGAGCAAGGAGTTCACCATGACAGGCATGCTTATTATTCATTTACTATTACTCGTATTAATACAATAAAAATATTTAGTCGGATTTGATGACAATATTAGCCTAGAGAACTCAAGCAACCTCCATGACATCAACAGTTGATGCTGCGTAAGCCTAGCTAAGGATGTTGTGTAATAACATGGTATGATCATAGTGAAAAGGTTTGGCAATAAAAATGGAAGACTTCCCTCTTTCATTGAACTGTTTTATGTTTGAATTGGATGTCAAAAGAAAACTAAGTAACAAGTCTGAACTCTAATACCCTCCTATAACTGACCAACTAAGAGTGTATTCCAGTTACACAGGGAAAACCACAGACAAGCCGTTGTTGCCATACTTAAATAGGTGGCAAGGCCGCTTTTAACTATTCCTTCATGCTACTAGGAAAACCCAAATTCTCTTCAACACCATCATCAATCAAATTTCAAGTATTCTGCTGATCCCCTTTACACACAACACAGACAGGTGCAGCCAGAAATTCTGTAGTAGTAGGCAAAATTTTACATTCTAACTTTGTATCTATACAATCTTCCAAGTCCAAAAATCTAGGAGGACAAATTATAGAGGAAAATATATAATTTACAATGAACCAAGAGTTTCCCGTTCCTTCCTTCTTCACTCCACCCAACAAAAAGCCAAATGCATTTTAAGTTTCTAACAAATATCAGATACCGAAAATCCCCGTTCTCGCAGTAACACTGTGGCTAAGACAAATTTAACATTGAAATTTAGAAGTGTGCGATAATATAGTATCAACTAGACCAACTTCAAATAGGGTCTCACCTGAGATGCAGCCGTACCCACCAGAGACGGCCCCAAGCCACCGTAGAGCCGGTCCCATCCTTCATGTTTCACAACCTATTCACAAAAACAACCAAAAAGGTCTTTAAACTGAGGTCACTTTAATTTCGGAAATCAGACGCGCATAGTTTTCGTATATAAAAAATTGTAGGAAAAAAAGTTCCGAAGAACAAAATTAAGAGTACCTGACACATCTGTTGAAATGTTCCAAGTTTTCTCTTCTCCTTCTTCACATCGCGCTCTGTTTGCTGACGAGTATTCACCTACAGAACAAACCAAACGCGTCTCGAATTGCACAAAGAGCAAATTTCAGCACTAAAAATTGGAAATTTAGTAAAAAAATTTACAGTCTGAAGAGGGTATGTGATGAGTTGAGCAATGATCCCTCCTCCAGCTCCGGCCAATCCATTGATCAACGCGTCCGACATACTTTCCAGCTAAAAACCCAATTAGAGACAGCAAAGAAGAAGGAAGAAAAAGGGGGTATGTGGGAAGATAGAAAGAGAAGGAAAAAACGGTGTTAGTTCACCGGGAAAATGCACCGGAACCGGAGCATTGACGTGAAAAGAAAGAGATCTAGCTCAAATTCAATCGGAGAAGGAAATCCATGTACGACTTTGCCTCTGTTCTAACTTCTACCCAAATGATATTGACATTTTCGATGGCGTTTGATATCTGGGAAAATTCTGACTAACGGCTTGAAGATGGGAAATTACGCATCATTTTCTATCAAATTAATGAGAAAAATGTTGAGAGATAATGGGATTTTAATCAATATCAATTTACCACACTTTCTTTTATTCTTTTTTTAATATTTATTGGTTAATTCAACAAACCCAAAAATATTTATAACTTCTATGACAAAATAAGAAAAACACAGAACACCATTTCTTTTATATAAATTTTATATACGCTCTTGCGATTTATTAGTTGACTCTATTTTGGGTCATCCTACCCGATTAAGATTCAAGATCAAATAATTAAAGTTTGAAAATTTTCATCTCGAGACATTTTGAAATTAAGATTAAATCAAATAAAAGCAGAATTCTTTCATCCTAGATCATCTTGGTGTCACTAAGACTCGAGATCCAATAACTAAAGAAATAATTTTTTTATCCCAGAACATGTATGCGAGATTGTGTATCAAAATCTACATGATCGTGTATCGCACACATGTGGCTAATTTATCTCGTATTGACTGGGATAATTTTAATATTTTACATTGTGGCCATATGGGTTTTAGGTATTTTATATTGTAAGCCCATTTTTAAAATTTTAAATATTTAAGCTTTTTTTCCGATTTGATATGTAACTGTTTACATTAATTTTTGTCCTATAATCTAGGGATGTTTTTAAATATAGAAAAAAATTATTTAAACATTATAGAAAAATCATTAAATTCTTTATAATTTATTTATATATTTTATCATATTTGATAAATAATTTCAATTTTTGTTGCTATTTACCATCATTCTTTTATAATTTTAACTAGTTATATTTAACTTTTGATTATTTATTTTTCAAATAAGTAGCAAAATAATAACTTCTTATATTTACGTCAAATTAGTGAAAAAGAAAAATAAACTATATGGGATAGGTATGAAAACATATGAATAAAATTAGATTAAAATATCATTTCTCAAAAAAGGAAAAGAGAAAAAAAAAAAAAAAAAGAGATAGTTTCAATTATAGAAAAATGAACAAACATATATATAGTAAAATTCAAATCTATCACTCATCCTCCCTACAATCATTTCCAAAATAAAAAAGAACAAACCATATTGGATGTTTTTATTATTAATTTATTAGAAACAAGGAAATGGTGAAGTATGAAATATTTAAATTGGTTGAATTCTTGAGAGGTGTGCCACTGCTTGCCGCAATTTGTAACTTAACTTCTTCCCCAACGCAGAGAATTCTCATATTTTCACACTCAATATCCCCCAAAATATATATATATATATATATATATATATATATATATATATATATATATATATATATATATATATTGTAAACAATAAGAATATACCTTCCTGTTGTATTTTATGCCATTCAAATTATTATTATTATTATTATAACCAATTTTAAACATTTAGATCTGATTAAAATTAAACATTATTAAAATTTGCAACATAAACAAATTTTAACTTATCTTTTATTTAAAAAGAATGTTTAGAGATAGAATAGTCTTATTTAAATAAATGAATAGTTGATTAAATTATAAAATGTTATTTAGTAATTATAAGAAAAAAATAGCTACTTATTCGACTTTCGATTTAAAATAGATTGTCTAACATGTCTCGAACCCATTAGAATTAACAAAGTTAAAAATTTATTGATTTATTAAACAATTTTAAAGTTTGAAGTGTTATTAGACCAAATGCATAAATTGACCTACTTGACTTAGAGTTGTTAGGTGAGTATGTTTTATTATAAATTGTTAATATGGCATAAGTTACAAATATTCATATTATTATAAAATAAAGCAATATCCAATGATACTCATCTTTTATCCCATCTATACTAAACCTTAATAAAGTATAATGTTTATAAGTTTGCTTTTTGTCTCCTTTGTAATTTTCTTTTAATATTTTTTAATTTTAAAGCCCTATAAAGTGGATTGGATATTAGGCGGCTGTGTTTAGATTGTACCGACTTAGTTGGAATATTCTATTTTCTTTGGGTGATTTTTTTTAATTTTTTATTCCAAGATTTTGGTTGAGAGACTTGATAAATTTAAATAAATAATGTAGGTTTTGAAAATAATTATTGAAATATTATAGTTGTGAAATTATTTATAAAAGTATGCTAGTTTTTGGTTTCTCTCTTCAATGTCTTAGGTTGAACCAAAATGTTTTTTTTATTAATTTATATTTCTACGTGGTCTCTATTTGTATTCATTTTAATAGTTTTGTCAAAAAAAATTTTAAATCTTGTTATTGTCTTTCTTCTTCCAATTAATGTAACGCCCAACAATTTGATATTTCTTTTTTGTTTTGCCCATTGTCATAAATATTAAGTGTGGTTATGGGAATTTTAAATTTATTGGAAGAACCTTACCATTTTGATTTTCTCGAGTAATTAAGGTTGGGAACCCTTATTTGTTTAGGATAATAAGAATTTCTTTTTATTTTATTATTTTTATTTTGTTGGAAATAATTGGGGGAAGCCCTTATTAAACTAAAGTTGATTTTTTTTATTGAAGTTAGGGGTGAAATAATCTAACTAATGGATTAGCAAATTAATCATTTGCCTTGGAAAGGGTCAAGGGTGGCTTAATTGAAGAGAGAGAAAAGAGGGTAATTGAAGAGAGAGAAAAGAGGGTTTATTGATTTCTTTTACTATTTTAAATTCTTTTAAAAAGGAGGCATTGGGAGACGTGAGACTCCTCATCTCCCCAAAGAAGAAAAACCCTAGCCGCCGCCACTCTCCGCGCCGCCGCCGGCCGACCACGCCGCCGCCAGCTTCAAACACAAGCGTCGGAGCCGGCCGCAGTAGAGCCGAACCACCCTCCCAGCCGCGCCGTGTCTGCAAGCCGAAGCCGGAACTCACCGAGCCAGCCGAAACCGGAACTCGCCGCGCCGCTTCGATCTGAGGAGGACAGCCGAGCCGCGTCGCGTCGCTCCGATCCAGCGCTGAGGAGCCGCAGCCGATTCGCCAGCCAGCCGTGTCCGCAACGCCGTCGCTCACATGCCCAGCCACGCCGCGCCGCTTAGATCCGACGCAGCGCAGCCGGAACGTTCGTCAGCCAGCCGTCGCACCGACGGAAATCCAACAGCTAAGCCTCGCGCGCCTCCAGCCGTCGAACCCGAACCCGGAGCCGCTCCACATCCGCGCGCCCGAACCCGAAGTCGAATCCGCGTGTGAGCCGCGTCCGCGTGTGAAGCCGCGCCGCGCGCTTCTGCGTAGCCGAGCCGCGTCTCCCTCCTGTTGCAAGCCGAGCCGCACGCGTACATCCCTGTGCCGAGCCGAGCCGCGCCTGCGCCAAGCCGAGTCGGTCCCTGTCCTCTTCCAGCCGAGCCGCCAAGACTAATTTGGCTCCATCCACCTAAATTTTGGTAATTTAATTAATTATTGTGGCACTTCCCAGTAAGACTCCATGCTTCGGACGTTAATTAAATTAATTTGGGACTAAATTAAGTTATTTTCCTTAAGGGACGTTTTGGACCAAGTAATTGCTGCAGCGCGGGATTTCTTCAGTAGGGGCTCGAGCACTGCAACCTCTTTCTAGGGTAAGTTAGTTCAAATGAGTCTTGAACCGTTAGTCGTTGGCGACCTAATTACGAATTTTGGCATATTAAACAGTTAGGACCTCGTCGCTTGGAAAGCGTACTGCCTCGCGGTTAGGACTCGACAAGTAAATCTCCAGGTAAGAGATTCTACTACTAGCTTCATGTTTAGAAGTATGAGACTATGTATGCTCCAATTTTTCATGTTAGACAGTACGATGCCTGAAATAAATGTTAGTATGATGCAACTGACGATATGGTTATACTATAGCCTGTTATGTGTGGCGAGAGCTGTTATGGCTATACGACGAATGTCGAGACGGAGAGTGTAGAGACGATTTATGTGATATGTTATATGCTGATGCCATGTGTATGTATACTGCAATTAGGGTACCTGTTAGCTTAATCTGTTAAAGTCGTACTTGCATGGGTGTCCTTCGGGATCACCACCTATTGAGGACTGTGTGGTCCGACGGGACACCAGTCTAGCATGGATATAGATATGACTCGAGTGACTCGACGGGGTTCTCGCATCCCGACTGTCCTAGGTGTCCCCCGGGGCACCGAAGACCAGAGTTACGTTCCTACGGGAGCGCATGTTGCACGTGTTCGGGAACGTGCCAGAAATTGGGTACCAGTTACAGGACTCTGACAGGAAGTTAACAGGCACCTAGTGGGACTAGTAGTGGGTCCCTTACTGAGTATTTTATACTCACTCTCTTCATTTCATGTTTTCAGGTAGAGGACGAGGCAAGGGCAAGGGCAAGCTGGCGAGCGACCCGAAGTGACCGTGGAGGGCCATAGGGGCTACTGCTTCCGCTTATCCTTATTTTAGACTTTCGTATTTGAGTTTGAGTACTTTTCATTACTTATTATCTTTTTATGTAGATAGGGCCCGAGTAGGACTTTAGAACGCATTACACCTTTTTGCATAACTACCTTGTTTAAATTTTCATAAATAAAATTTCTTAAACGTTACGCGTTTTTAATAAATTTTATGACTTAAACCACTTGTTCTATATTTAGTAATGACTTCGATTCAGTATAAGGAGTTGGGTCGTTACAGTTGGTATCAGAGCACAGTGTTTTAGGTTTTGTAGACTGACCTACGATGTAAGTCATTTTTGTTTTGGTTTTACTTCACCCTATGGCTATACGGTCCTTCGGCACTCGCCAGGTATGTCTAAAGCCTTGCTAATGTTAAGATTACGATTTTGCCTGAATAGTCTAGACCTAGAGATAGGGTGTTAAGTTCTTGTGGTGAAAAGTTTGTTGGTGAATTTTAGGGAGAATGCCGCCACGTAGAGGTGCACGCCGAGGAGATGGTAGGGGAGGCAGAGGAGCCGGTCGTGGCCAGCCGGAGGCGCCACCTGCTGCACCGGCAGTCGACCCAAACGCACCGGTCACCCAGGCGGATCTCGCCGCGATGGAGCAGCGTTATCAGGACATGCTGCAAGCTGCTTTGGCGCCTTTCCTTGCCGCCCAGCAGAACCAGGCCGCCCCTGTTCAGGCCCAGGCCGTCGCTCCTCCAGCCCCTGAGGAAGCTCCACCAGTACCAGTTCAACTGTCGGCTGAGGCGAAACACTTACGGGACTTTAGGAAGTATAATCCTAAGACCTTTGACGGATCCATGGACAACCCCACAAAGGCCCAAATGTGGTTAACGTCCATAGAGACTATTTTCCGGTACATGAAGTGCCCAGAAGAACAGAAGGTGCAGTGTGCAGTCTTCTTCTTGGAGGACAGGGGCACCGCCTGGTGGGAGACCGCTGAGAGAATGCTGGGGGGCGATGTCAGCAAGATAACTTGGGAGTAGTTCAAGGAGAACTTCTATGCTAAGTTCTTCTCCAATGAGAATGTGAAGCACGCCAATGTCAAGGAGAACTCTCTGCCAATGTGAAGCACGCCAAGCTGCAAGAGTTCCTAAACTTGGAGCAAGGCGACATGACGGTGGAGCAGTACGACGTCGAGTTCGATATGCTGTCCCGCTTTGCTCCCGATATGGTAAGGGATGAGGCTGCCAGGACGGAGAAATTCGTTAGAGGACTCAGGCTAGACCTTCAGGGCATTGTCAGAGCTCTCCGCCCAACCACGCATGCTGATGCACTACGTATAGCACTGGATTTGAGCCTACCTGAGAGAGCCGATTCGTCTAAGGCTGCCGGCAGAGGGTCAGCCTTGGGGCAGAAGAGAAAGGTGGAGACGCAGCCTGACGTAGTACCGCAGCGAACACTGAGGTCAGGAGGTATCTTTCAGAGACACCGACGGGAGCTTGCAGCAGCCGGGAGAACTCTGAGAGAGCTACCCGCTTGTACTACCTGTGGGAGAGTCCACGGAGGTCGTTGCTTGGCTGGAAGTGGAGTCTGCTTCAGATGTAGACAGCCGGGGCACACTGCTGATGTGTGTCCTCGGAAACCCTATGAGACGACATCGCCCCTGCCTTCTGCTTCCCAGCAGGGGAGAGTTTTCGCCACTACCCGGCAGGAGGCCGAGCGAGCTGGTACAGTGGTGACAGGTACGCTCCCAATTTTGGGGCATTATGCTTTTGTGCTATTTGACTCTGGGTCATCCCACTCGTTTATATCCTCTGTTTTCGTTCAGCATGTGGGTTTGGAGGTAGAATGTAACGCCCCAATGATCTTGTATCCATTTTTCTTAGTATTTTTTTTTTATTTTATTTTATTTATTTATTTATAATTAAATAATGGAACTTATATCATTAAGATTTGGATTTTTCTTTTTTAAAGTATTAAGTAAACTCCAAATGAAATTATCTTGGTATTTAAGATTTTTTATACGTATTTAAAAGTTGAGGGAAAGGAGGGATTTGTTGAGAAATTGGGTGAAATTTTAGAGAGAGAAGGGTGAAACTTGGAATTAATCAAAGAAGAGAAAAGAGGGAAATTATTTTATAAATAGGAAAAGAAAAGGAAAAGAAAAGGAAAAGAAAAGGAAAAGAAAAGAGAAGAGGGAGAGAAGAAAACCCTAGCCGCGCCGCCGCCGCCGCCGCGAGCCACCGCCGCCGCCGCCGTCGCGAAACCCTAGCCGCCTACCCACGCCACACGCACAGCCGCGCCAGAATTCGTCCAAGCTTCCTCGCACGCCGAAGCCGAGTCGAAGCCGTCCATTCACGCGTCTGCAAGACGACTGGAAGCCGAAGCCACCCTCGCGCCGCTTCGATCCGAGGCAGATCAGCCGAAACTCGTCGCCGAGATCCATCTCCACGTCGAAGCCGCGTCGCCAGCCGAACGCGTCTGCAATTCGGAGCCGCGAACGCGCCTACACCCGAGCCGCACCGAAGCCGCGAACGCGCCTGCCTCCAGCCGACGGACGAAACCGAACCCGGAACCACCACCCGCGCGTCCGAACCCGGAACCGCCCGCGCGCCCGAAACCGAAACCCGCGTCCGCGCCACACGTGCCCAGCTCTCCCCGCGTGCAGCCGCGCCGCGCCGTGCGTTCCGCGTAGCCGAGCCGCGCCCCCTCCCTGTAGCAAGCCGAGCCGCACGCGAAGTCCCTGTACCGAGCCGAGCCGCGCCTACGCCAAGCCGAGCCGGTCCTGTCTTCTTCCAGTCGAGCCGCCAAGCCTGTTTTGGCTCCTTCCACCTAAATTTTTGGTAATTTCCAAATTCCCTAGCCTGCCCAGTAATTAAATGAGTTAATTTGGAAATTTAATTAATTTAATTACTTTCCTCAAGAAGCAAATTGGACCAAATAGCTGCTGCAGCTTAGGACTTCCTCAGTAGGAACTCATCTAGCAACATCTCGAGGTAAGAGATTTCTACTACTAGCCCCATGTGAGAATTTGATGTTGCATGTTCCTTCAGTGACATACGATGATGGTTGGGCTTACGATGTATGATAATATTTTATCATGATCTGACGAATGACATGGCCATACTTTGGCATAGTATTATAGTAATGAGAACCCTCGAACCATATGTGACTGTATGATAAGACTGATGGACTTATGATGTATGTGACTGTATGGTAAGACTGATGGACTTATGATGTATGTGACTGTATGATAAGACTGATGGACTTATGATGTATGTGACTGTATGATAAGACTGATGGACTTATGACGTAGGTGACTGTATAATGAGGACTATTAGTGACTGTTTGATGATAGCTGTAGTGGGGGATGAGATGGTGGTTATTTTCTGATGATAATTTGATGACGTATGCATATGTATGTTGGGATTGGGGTATCTGTTAACTTCTCCTATCTGAGTCGTACCTGCATGGGTGTCCTTCGGGATCACCACCTATTTAGGACTGTTAGGCTCGACGGGGCGCCAGTCCAGCATGACTATAGATATGACTCGAGCGACTCGACGGGGTCCTCGCATCCCGACGGTCCTAAGTGTCCCCTGGACACCGAAGACCAGAGTTATGTCCCTACGGGGCGCATGTTGCACGTGTTCGGGAGCGTGCCAGAGATTGGGTACTAGTTTCAGGACTCGATAGGAATGTTAACAGGCACCTAGTGGGACTAGTAGTGGGTCCCTTACTGAGTATTTTTTATACTCATTCTCTTCATTTTATGTTTTCAGGTAGAGGACGAGGTAAGGGCAAGGGCAAACTGGCGAGCGACTCGAAGTGAGACCGTGAAGGGCCATAGGGACTACCGCTTCCGCTTATCTTTATTTCAGATTTTCGCACTTGAGTTCGAGTACTTTCATTATTTACCATCTTTATGTAGATAGGGCCCGCTTAGGGATTTTAAACTTAACTCGTATTTCTACATGTTACTTTAACTATCTTTCATAAATAAATTTGCTAGATTTCTTTGCATTTATTTACACCAGATTTTATGACTTAAACACTGATCCTAGATTTAGTAACCACTTCGATTCAGCATAAAGAGTCGGGTCGTTACAGTTGGTATCAGAGCGCAGTGTTTTAGGTCCTGTAGACTGACTTATGATGTAAGTCATTTTGTTTTGATTTTTACCTCACCCTATGGCTATACGGTCCTTCGTCACTCGCCAGGTATGCCTAAAGCCTTACAAATATTAAGATTATAATGTTGCCTGATTAGATTAGACTTAGAGAGAGAATATTGAGCTCTAGTGGTGAAAAATTTGTTGGTGAATTTTAGGAAGAATGCCGCCACGTAGAGGTGCACGCCGAGGAGGTGGCAGGGGAGGCAGAGGAGCCGGTCGTGGCCAACCGGCGGAGCAACCTGCCGCGCCGCCAGTCAACCCCGACGTACCAGTCAACCCTAATGCACCGGTCACTCAGGCGGATCTCGCCGCAATGGAGCAGCGTTACCAGGCCATGCTGCAAGCTGCTCTAGCGCCGTTCCTCGCTGCTCAGCAGAACCAGGCCGCCCCTGTTCAGGACCAGCCTGTAGTCCCTCCAGCCCCTGTTCAGGACCAGCCCGTCATCCCTCCAGCCCCGGTGGAAGCTCAGCCGGTGCCAGTACAACTGTCAGCTGAGGCCAAGCACTTGAGGGATTTTAGGAAGTACAACCCGAAGACTTTCGACGGATCCTTGGACAACCCCTTTAGAGCCCAGCTGTGGTTGACATCCATAGAGACGATCTTCAGGTACATGAAGTGCCCAGAAGACCAGAAGGTGCAGTGTGCAGCTTTCTGTTTGGAGGATAGGGGGACTGCCTGGTGGGAGACTGCTGAGAGGGCGCTGGGAGGAGATGCCAACAAGATCACATGGGAGCAATTCAGGGAGAGCTTTTATGCTAAGTTCTTCTCTGCCAACGTGAAGCACGCCAAGCTCCAAGAGTTCCTAAACTTGGAGCAAGGCAAACTGAGCGTGGAACAGTATGATGCCGAGTTCGACCTGTTGTCCCGTTTTGCCCCTGATGTGGTAAGGGATGAGGCCGCCAGGACTGAGAGATTTGTTAATGGCCTCAGGTTAGACCTCCAGGGTTTTGTACGAGCTCTTCGACCAACCACTCATGCGGATGCTCTACGCATAGCACTGGATCTGAGCCTGCATGAGAGAGCTGGTCAATCTAAGGTTGTCGGCACAGGGTCAGCCTCGGGACAGAAGAGGAAGGCGGAGGCGCAGCCCGACGTAATACCACAGCGGACTCCGAGGTCAGGAGGTGTCTTCCAGAGACACCGTCGGGAGCTGGCAGCAGCTGGGAGAACTTTGAGAGAGCTACCCACTTGTACTACCTGTGGGAAGGTCCATGGAGGACAATGTTTAGCTGGGAGTGGAGTCTGCTTCAGGTGCAGGCAGCCGGGGCACACCGCTGATGCGTGTCCTCGGAAACCCTTAGAGACGACGCCACGTCAGCCTTCTGCTCCCCAGCAAGGGAGAGTCTTTGCCACGAACCGGCAGGAGGCCGAGCGAGCTAGTACGGTGGTGACAGGTACGCTCCCAATCTTGGGGCACTATGCTTTGGTACTATTTGACTCGGGGTCATCGCATTCATTTATATCCTCTATTTTTGTCAAGCATGCGGGTTTAGAAGTAGAACCGTTGGGTAGTGCCTTGTCTGTCTCTACTCCTTCTGGAGAGGTCCTTTTGTCTAAGGAAAAAATAAGGGCATGTTGGGTAGAAATAGCAAACCATACCTTGAATGTAACTTTACTGGTGCTAGATATGCAAGATTTCGATGTAATTTTAGGCATGGACTGGTTGTCAACTAACCATGCAACCATAGACTGTTTTAATAAGGAAGTAGTCTTTAACCCTCCTTCCGGGGATAAGTTTAAGTTTAGAGGAGCAGGCATGGTAGGTATACCCAAGGTCATCTCAGCAATGAAGGCGAGTAAGCTACTTAGCCAGGGTACTTGGGGTATCTTGGCGAACGTAGTAGATATGGCAGAACCAGAAGTTTCCCTATCTTCCGAACCAGTAGTAAGGGAGTACCCTGACGTTTTCCCCGACGAACTCCCAGGACTTCCGCCTCCCAGGGAGGTAGACTTCGCCATTGAGTTAGAGCCCGGCACCGCCCCTATCTCTAGAGCTCCTTACAGAATGGCCCCAGCCGAGTTAAAGGAGTTGAAAGTCCAGTTACAGGAGCTGTTGGACAAGGGCTTTATCCGGCCCAGTGTATCACCTTGGGGAGCCCCAGTGTTGTTCGTGAAGAAGAAGGATGGGTCGATGCGCCTTTGCATTGACTACCGAGAATTGAACAAGGTGACAGTTAAGAACCGCTACCCCTTACCCAGAATCGAGGACCTGTTCGACCAGTTACAGGGGGCCACCGTCTTTTCCAAGATCGACCTGCGATCAGGCTATCACCAGTTGAGGATTAGGGACGGTGATATTCCCAAGACGGCCTTTCGTTCGAGGTACGGACACTACGAATTCATAGTGATGTCCTTTGGTTTAACTAATGCCCCTGCAGTGTTCATGGATTTGATGAACAGGGTGTTTAAGGACTTTCTAGACCAATTCGTCATAGTCTTCATTGACGATATCTTGATCTATTCCAAGACTGAGGCCGAACACGAAGAGCACTTGCACCAAGTCTTGGAGACCCTTCGAGCTCATAAGCTATACGCCAAGTTCTCCAAGTGTGAGTTCTGGTTAAAGAAGGTGACATTTTTAGGGCACGTGGTTTCCAGTGAGGGAGTCTCGGTGGACCCAGCTAAGGTCGAAGCGGTGACCAACTGGCCTCGACCGTCTACAGTCAGTGAGATTCGCAGTTTTCTGGGTCTGGCAGGATACTACAGGAGGTTTGTAGAAGACTTCTCACGCATAGCCAGCCCATTGACCCAGTTGACCAGGAAGGGAACCCCTTTTGTCTGGAGCCCAGCATGTGAGAGTAGTTTCCAAGAGCTTAAGCAGAAGCTAGTGACGGCACCAGTCCTGACAGTGCCTGATGGGTCGGGAAGTTTTGTGATCTATAGTGATGCCTCTAAGAAAGGACTGGGAGGTGTCCTGATGCAGCAAGGTAAGGTAGTTGCGTATGCCTCACGCCAGTTGAAGAATCATGAGCGGAACTACCCTACCCACGACTTGGAGTTGGCAGCTGTAGTCTTTGCACTGAAGATATGGAGGCACTATCTGTACGGTGAGAAGATTCAGATTTACACCGACCACAAGAGCCTGAAGTATTTCTTCACTCAGAAGGAGTTGAACATGAGGCAGAGGAGGTGGCTCGAGTTGGTGAAGGACTACGACTGCGAGATCCTGTACCATCCAGGTAAAGCAAATGTAGTGGCTGACGCGCTGAGTAGGAAGGTTGCACATTCAGCAGCGCTAATCACGAAGCAGACCCCCTTACTCAGGGATTTGGAGAGAGCCGAGATTGCAGTCTCAGTAGGTGAGGTTGCCGCACAGTTGGCTCAGTTGACAGTTCAGCCAACCTTGAGGCAAAAGATCATTGCTGCTCAGCTGAGTGATCCTTACTTGGCAGAGAAACGTCGTATGGTAGAGACGGAGCAAGGTGAAGAGTTCTCTATATCCTCTGATGATGGCCTTATGTTTGAGGGACGCCTGTGTGTGCCGGAAGACAGCGCAGTTAAGACAGAGCTTTTGACTGAGGCTCACAGTTCCCCGTTTACCATGCACCCTGGGAGTACGAAGATGTACCAGGACTTAAGGAGTGTCTATTGGTGGAGGGGCATGAAGAGGGATGTAGCAGAGTTCGTCAGTAGGTGCTTGGTGTGCCAGCAGGTGAAGGCACCTAGGCAGCATCCAGCAGGGTTGTTGCAACCCTTGAGTGTGCCAGGGTGGAAGTGGGAGAGTGTGTCGATGGACTTTATCACGGGACTGCCCAAGACCTTGAAGGGCTACACGGTGATCTGGGTTGTGGTCGACAGACTCACGAAGACAGCCCACTTCGTGCCAGGGAAATCCACGTACACTGCCAGCAAGTGGGGGCAGTTATACATGACGGAAATAGTAAGACTGCACGGAGTACCAGTATCCATCGTTTCAGACAGGGATGCCCGTTTCACTTCGAAATTTTGGCAAGGGCTCCAACTTGCATTAGGTACGAGGCTGGACTTCAGCACGGCATTCCACCCTCAGACTGATGGTCAGACAGAGAGACTGAACCAGATTTTGGAGGATATGCTGCGGGCCTGTGTGCTAGAGTTTTCAGGAAGTTGGGACTCCCACCTGCATCTAATGGAGTTCGCCTATAATAACAGTTACCAGGCTACCATTGGTATGGCTCCGTTTGAGGCTCTGTATGGCAAGTGCTGTAGATCCCCTGTCTGCTGGGGCGAGGTTGGAGAGCAGAGGATGCTAGGCCCCGAGTTAGTGCAGACTACCAATGCAGCCATACAGAAGATCCGAGCTCGTATGCTGACCGCACAGAGCAGACAGAAGAGTTACGCTGATGTACGACGTAAGGACCTCGAGTTTGAAGTGGGAGATATGGTCTTTTTGAAGGTAGCACCGATGAAGGGCGTTCTGAGGTTCGAGAAGAAGGGGAAGTTGAGTCCACGTTTCGTGGGGCCATTTGAGATACTGGAACGGATTGGCCCTGTGGCTTATCGTTTGGCCTTGCCCCCATCCCTCTCAGCAGTGCATGACGTATTCCATGTCTCCATGTTGAGGAGGTATGTCGCAGACCCGACGCACATCGTGGACTTCGAGCCCCTACAGGTCAGTGAGAACTTGAGCTACGAGGAGCAGCCTGTCGAGATCTTGGGAAGAGAGGTCAAGAAGCTTCGTAGTCGAGATATTCCACTAGTCAAAGTCCTCTGGCAGAACCATGGAGTTGAAGAGGCCACGTGGGAGAGAGAAGAGGACATAAAGGCCCAGTACCCAGAAATGTTCGAGGATTAGAGCTTTCGAGGACGAAAGCTTTCTAAGGGGGGAAGTATGTAACGCCCCAATGATCTTGTATCCATTTTTCTTAGTATTTTTTTTTTTATTTTATTTTATTTATTTATTTATAATTAAATAATGGAACTTATATCATTAAGATTTGGATTTTTCTTTTTTAAAGTATTAAGTAAACTCCAAATGAAATTATCTTGGTATTTAAGATTTTTTATACGTATTTAAAAGTTGAGGGAAAGGAGGGATTTGTTGAGAAATTGGGTGAAATTTTAGAGAGAGAAGGGTGAAACTTGGAATTAATCAAAGAAGAGAAAAGAGGGAAATTATTTTATAAATAGGAAAAGAAAAGGAAAAGAAAAGGAAAAGAAAAGGAAAAGAAAAGAGAAGAGGGAGAGAAGAAAACCCTAGCCGCGCCGCCGCCGCCGCCGCGAGCCACCGCCGCCGCCGCCGTCGCGAAACCCTAGCCGCCTACCCACGCCACACGCACAGCCGCGCCAGAATTCGTCCAAGCTTCCTCGCACGCCGAAGCCGAGTCGAAGCCGTCCATTCACGCGTCTGCAAGACGACTGGAAGCCGAAGCCACCCTCGCGCCGCTTCGATCCGAGGCAGATCAGCCGAAACTCGTCGCCGAGATCCATCTCCACGTCGAAGCCGCGTCGCCAGCCGAACGCGTCTGCAATTCGGAGCCGCGAACGCGCCTACACCCGAGCCGCACCGAAGCCGCGAACGCGCCTGCCTCCAGCCGACGGACGAAACCGAACCCGGAACCACCACCCGCGCGTCCGAACCCGGAACCGCCCGCGCGCCCGAAACCGAAACCCGCGTCCGCGCCACACGTGCCCAGCTCTCCCCGCGTGCAGCCGCGCCGCGCCGTGCGTTCCGCGTAGCCGAGCCGCGCCCCCTCCCTGTAGCAAGCCGAGCCGCACGCGAAGTCCCTGTACCGAGCCGAGCCGCGCCTACGCCAAGCCGAGCCGGTCCTGTCTTCTTCCAGTCGAGCCGCCAAGCCTGTTTTGGCTCCTTCCACCTAAATTTTTGGTAATTTCCAAATTCCCTAGCCTGCCCAGTAATTAAATGAGTTAATTTGGAAATTTAATTAATTTAATTACTTTCCTCAAGAAGCAAATTGGACCAAATAGCTGCTGCAGCTTAGGACTTCCTCAGTAGGAACTCATCTAGCAACATCTCGAGGTAAGAGATTTCTACTACTAGCCCCATGTGAGAATTTGATGTTGCATGTTCCTTCAGTGACATACGATGATGGTTGGGCTTACGATGTATGATAATATTTTATCATGATCTGACGAATGACATGGCCATACTTTGGCATAGTATTATAGTAATGAGAACCCTCGAACCATATGTGACTGTATGATAAGACTGATGGACTTATGATGTATGTGACTGTATGGTAAGACTGATGGACTTATGATGTATGTGACTGTATGATAAGACTGATGGACTTATGATGTATGTGACTGTATGATAAGACTGATGGACTTATGACGTAGGTGACTGTATAATGAGGACTATTAGTGACTGTTTGATGATAGCTGTAGTGGGGGATGAGATGGTGGTTATTTTCTGATGATAATTTGATGACGTATGCATATGTATGTTGGGATTGGGGTATCTGTTAACTTCTCCTATCTGAGTCGTACCTGCATGGGTGTCCTTCGGGATCACCACCTATTTAGGACTGTTAGGCTCGACGGGGCGCCAGTCCAGCATGACTATAGATATGACTCGAGCGACTCGACGGGGTCCTCGCATCCCGACGGTCCTAAGTGTCCCCTGGACACCGAAGACCAGAGTTATGTCCCTACGGGGCGCATGTTGCACGTGTTCGGGAGCGTGCCAGAGATTGGGTACTAGTTTCAGGACTCGATAGGAATGTTAACAGGCACCTAGTGGGACTAGTAGTGGGTCCCTTACTGAGTATTTTTTATACTCATTCTCTTCATTTTATGT
This sequence comes from Cucumis melo, assembly GCF_025177605.1. NCBI lineage: Eukaryota > Viridiplantae > Streptophyta > Magnoliopsida > Cucurbitales > Cucurbitaceae > Cucumis > Cucumis melo. Next base: position 8,744,433 of record NC_066866.1, read on the forward strand.
TTTCAGGTAGAGGACGAGGTAAGGGCAAGGGCAAACTGGCGAGCGACTCGAAGTGAGACCGTGAAGGGCCATAGGGACTACCGCTTCCGCTTATCTTTATTTCAGATTTTCGCACTTGAGTTCGAGTACTTTCATTATTTACCATCTTTATGTAGATAGGGCCCGCTTAGGGATTTTAAACTTAACTCGTATTTCTACATGTTACTTTAACTATCTTTCATAAATAAATTTGCTAGATTTCTTTGCATTTATTTACACCAGATTTTATGACTTAAACACTGATCCTAGATTTAGTAACCACTTCGATTCAGCATAAAGAGTCGGGTCGTTACATAGAACCCTTGGGTAGTGTTTTGTCGGTTTCTACTCCATCTGGGGAGGTTTTGTTGTCCAAAGAACAAATAAAGGCAGGTCGGGTAGAGATAGCGAATCGTATGTTAGACGTGACCTTGCTAGTGTTAGACATGCAGGATTTTGATGTGATACTAGGCATGGATTGGCTGTCAGCCAACCATGCAAATATAGACTATTTTGGCAAGGAAGTTGTCTTTAACCCTCCCTCCAGGGCTAGTTTCAAATTCAGGGGGGCAGGCATGGTATGTATACCCAAGGTCATCTCAGCCATGAAGGCTAGTAAACTACTCAGCCAGGGTACTTGGGGCATCTTGGCAAGCGTAGTGGATATTAGAGAGCCAGAAGTTTCCCTATCTTCCGAACCAGTGGTGAGGGAGTACCCCGACGTTTTCCCAGACGAACTCCCAGGACTTCCGCCTCCCAGAGAGGTAGACTTCGCCATCGAGTTAGAGCCGGGCACTGCCCCTATCTCGAGGGCCCCTTACAGAATGGCTCCAGCCGAGCTAAAGGAGTTGAAGGTCCAGCTACAGGAGTTGCTGGACAAAGGCTCCATTCGGCCCAGTGTGTCGCCTTGGGGAGCCCCAGTATTGTTCGTGAAGAAGAAGGATGGGTCGATGCGCCTTTGTATTGACTACCGAGAGCTGAACAAGGTGACGGTCAAAAACCGCTACCCCTTGCCCAGGATTGATGACCTGTTCGATCAGTTGCAGGGAGCCACTGTCTTTTCCAAGATCGACCTGCGATCAGGCTATCACCAGTTGAGGATTAGGGACGGTGACATTCCCAAGACGGCCTTTCGTTCGAGGTACGGACATTACGAGTTCGTGGTGATGTCTTTCGGCTTGACTAACGCTCCTGCAGTGTTCATGGATTTGATGAACAGGGTGTTTAAGGACTTTCTAGACTCGTTCGTCATAGTCTTCATTGACGACATCCTGATTTACTCAAAAACTGAGGCTGAGCACGAGGAGCACTTGCACCAGGTTTTGGAGACTCTTCGAGCCAACAAGCTGTATGCCAAGTTCTCCAAGTGTGAATTCTGGTTAAGGAAGGTGACGTTTCTTGGCCACGTGGTTTCCAGTGAGGGAGTTTCAGTGGATCCCGCAAAGATTGAAGCGGTGACCAATTGGCCTCGACCGTCCACGGTTAGTGAAATTCGAAGTTTTCTGGGCTTGGCAGGTTACTACAGGAGGTTCGTGGAAGACTTCTCACGTATAGCCAGCCCTATGACCCAGTTGACTAGGAAGGGAACCCCTTTTGTATGGAGCCCAGCATGCGAGCGTAGCTTTCAGGAGCTTAAACAGAAGCTAGTGACTGCACCAGTCCTGACAGTGCCCGATGGTTCAGGAAACTTTGTGATCTATAGTGATGCCTCCAAGAAGGGACTGGGCTGTGTCCTGATGCAGCAAGGTAAGGTAGTTGCTTATGCCTCCCGCCAGTTGAAGATTCATGAGCAGAACTACCCTACCCACGACTTGGAGTTGGCAGCTGTAGTCTTTGCACTGAAGATATGGAGGCACTATCTGTACGGTGAGAAGATTCAGATTTACACCGACCATAAGAGCCTGAAGTACTTCTTCACTCAGAAGGAGTTGAACATGAGGCAGAGGAGGTGGCTCGAGTTGGTGAAAGACTACGACTGCGAGATCCTATACCACCCAGGTAAAGCAAATGTAGTGGCTGACGCGCTGAGTAGGAAGGTTGCACATTCAGCAGCGCTAATCACCAAGCAGACCCCCTTACTCAGGGATTTTGAGAGAGCCGAGATTGCAGTCTCAGTGGGTAAGGTTACCGCACAGTTGGCTCAGTTGTCAGTTCAGCCAACCTTGAGGCAAAAGATCATCGCTGCTCAGTGGAATGATCCTTACTTGGCCGAGAAGCGTCGTATGGTGGAGACAGGGCAAGGCGAAGACTTCTCCATATCCGCTGACGATGGCCTTATGTTTGAGGGACGCTTGTGTGTGCCGGAAGACACCGCAGTTAAGACGGAGCTTTTGACCGAGGCTCACAGTTCTCCGTTTACCATGCACCCTGGGAGTACGAAGATGTACCAGGACTTAAGGAGTGTCTATTGGTGGAGGGGCATGAAGAGGGAAGTGGCAGACTTTGTCAGTAGGTGTTTGGTGTGCCAGCAGGTGAAGGCACCTAGGCAGCATCCAGCAGGGTTGTTGCAACCCTTGAGTGTGCCAGGGTGGAAGTGAGAGAGTGTGTCGATGGATTTTATTACGGGACTGCCCAAGACCCTAAAGGGCTACACGGTGATCTGGGTTGTGGTCGACAGACTCACGAAGTCGGCCCATTTCGTGCCAGGGAAATCCACTTACACTGCCAGTAAGTGGGGGCAGTTATATATGACAGAGATTGTGAGACTACATGGAGTACCCGTATCCATCATTTCAGACAGAGACGCTCGTTTCACATCGAAGTTCTGGAAAGGACTTCAACTTGCATTAGGTACGAGGCTGGACTTCAGCACGGCATTCCACCCCCAGACTGATGGTCAGACAGAGAGATTGAACCAGATTTTGGAAGATATGCTGCGGGCCTGCGTGCTAGAGTTTTCAGGAAGTTGGGACTCCCATCTGCACCTGATGGAGTTTGCCTATAACAACAGCTACCAGGCTACTATCGGTATGGCACCGTTCGAGGCTCTGTATGGCAAGTGCTGTAGATCCCCTGTCTGCTGGGGCGAGGTTGGAGAGCAGAGGATGCTAGGCCCCGAGTTAGTGCAGACTACCAACGCAGCCATACAGAAGATCCGAGCTCGTATGCTGACAGCACAGAGCAGACAGAAGAGTTATGCTGATGTACGACGTAAGGACCTCGAGTTTGAAGTGGGAGATATGGTCTTTCTGAAGGTTGCACCCATGAAGGGTGTTCTGAGGTTCGCGAAGAAGGGGAAGCTGAGTCCACGCTTCGTAGGGCCGTTCGATATACTGGAGCGGATTGGCCCCGTGGCTTATCGCTTGGCGCTACCCCCATCTTTTGCTGCAGTGCACGACGTATTTCATATCTCCATGCTGAGGAAATATTTCGCAGACCCAACACATGTGGTGGACTTCGAGCCATTACAGTTTAGCGAGAACTTGAGCTACGAGGAGCAGCCTGTCGAGGTCTTGGCAAGGGAGGTCAAGAAGCTTCGCAGTCGAGAAATTCCACTGGTCAAAATCCTTTGGCAGAACCATGGAGTGGAAGAGGCCACGTGGGAGAAAGAAGAGGACATGAGAGCCCAGTACCCCGAGCTGTTCGAGGATTAGAACTTTCGAGGACGAAAGTTTTTTAGGAGGGAAGATTGTAACGCCCAACAATTTGATATTTCTTTTTTGTTTTGCCCATTGTCATAAATATTAAGTGTGGTTATGAGAATTTTAAATTTATTGGAAGAACCTTACCATTTTGATTTTCTCGAGTAATTAAGGTTGGGAACCCTTATTTGTTTAGGATAATAAGAATTTCTTTTTATTTTATTATTTTTATTTTGTTGGAAATAATTGGGGGAAGCCCTTATTAAACTAAAGTTGATTTTTTTTATTGAAGTTAGGGGTGAAATAATCTAATTAATGGATTAGCAAATTAATCATTTGCCTTGGAAAGGGTCAAGGGTGGCTTAATTGAAGAGAGAGAAAAGAGGGTAATTGAAGAGAGAGAAAAGAGGGTTTATTGATTTCTTTTACTATTTTAAATTCTTTTAAAAAGGAGGCATTGGGAGACGTGAGACTCCTCATCTCCCCAAAGAAGAAAAACCCTAGCCGCCGCCACTCTCCGCGCCGCCGCCGGCCGACCACGCCGCCGCCAGCTTCAAACACAAGCGTCGGAGCCGGCCGCAGTAGAGCCGAACCACCCTCCCAGCCGCGCCGTGTCTGCAAGCCGAAGCCGGAACTCACCGAGCCAGTCGAAACCGGAACTCGCCGCGCCGCTTCGATCTGAGGAGGACAGCCGAGCCGCGTCGATTCGCCAGCCAGCCGTGTCCGCAACGCCGTCGCTCACACGCCCAGCCACGCCGCGCCGCTTAGATCCGACGCAGCGTAGCCGGAACGTTCGTCAGCCAGCCGTCGCGCCGACGGAAATCCAACAGCTAAGCCTCGCGCGCCTCCAGCCGTCGAACCCGAACCCGGAGCCGCTCCACATCCGCGTGCCCGAACCCGAAGCCGAATCCGCGTATGAGCCGCGTCCGCGTGTGAAGCTGCGCCGCGCGCTTCTGCGTAGCCGAGCCGCGTTTCCCTCTTTTTGCAAGCCGAGTCGCACGCGTAAATCCCTGTGCCGAGCCGAGCCGCGCCTGCGCCAAGCCGAGTCGGTCCCTGTCCTCTTCCAGCCGAGCCGCCAAGACTAATTTGGCTCCATCCACCTAAATTTTGTAATTTAATTAATTATTGTGGCACTTCCCAGTAAGACTCCATGCTTCGGACGTTAATTAAATTAATTTGGGACTAAATTAAGTTATTTTCCTTAAGGGACGTTTTGGACCAAGTAATTGCTGCAGCGCGGGATTTCTTCAGTAGGGGCTCGAGCACTGCAACCTCTTTCTAGGGTAAGTTAGTTCAAATGAGTCTTGAACCGTTAGTCGTTGGCGACCTAATTACGAATTTTGGCATATTAAACAGTTAGGACCTCGTCGCTTGGAAAGCGTACTGCCTCGCGGTTAGGACTCGACAAGTAAATCTCCAGGTAAGAGATTCTACTACTAGCTTCATGTTTAGAAGTATGAGACTATGTATGCTCCAATTTTTCATGTTAGACAGTACGATGCCTGAAATAAATGTTAGTATGATGCAACTGACGATATGGTTATACTATAGCCTGTTATGTGTGGCGAGAGCTATTATGGCTATACGACGAATGTCGAGACGGAGAGTGTAGAGACGATTTATGTGATATGTTATATGCTGATGCCATGTGTATGTATACTGCAATTAGGGTACCTGTTAGCTTAATCTGTTAGAGTCGTACCTGCATGGGTGTCCTTCGGGATCACCACCTATTGAGGACTGTGTGGTCCGACGGGACACCAGTCTAGCATGGATATAGATATGACTCGAGTGACTCGACGGGGTTCTCGCATCCCGACTGTCCTAGGTATCCCCCGGGGCACCGAAGACCAGAGTTACGTTCCTACGGGAGCGCATGTTGCACGTGTTCGGGAACGTGCCAGAAATTGGGTACCAGTTACAGGACTCTGACAGGAAGTTAACAGGCACCTAGTGGGACTAGTAGTGGGTCCCTTACTGAGTATTTTATACTCACTCTCTTCATTTCATGTTTTCAGGTAGAGGACGAGGCAAGGGCAAGGGCAAGCTGGCGAGCGACCCGAAGTGATCGTGGAGGGCCATAGGGTCTACTGCTTCCGCTTATCCTTATTTTAGACTTTCGTATTTGAGTTTGAGTACTTTTCATTACTTATCATCTTTTTATGTAGATAGGGCCCGAGTAGGACTTTAGAACGCATTACACCTTTTTACATAACTACCTTGTTTAAATTTTCATAAATAAAATTTCTTAAACGTTACGCGTTTTTAATAAATTTTATGACTTAAACCACTTGTTCTATATTTAGTAATGACTTCGATTCAGTATAAGGAGTTGGGTCGTTACAATTAATATGAGAAATTTGGATGAATATTTCTAAATAATTAAATAATTAGATCAACCGTTTTTTAATAATGACCCGTAATTAAAAAAATTAAATATAAATTAATTTTTTTTAATAACCAAATTACATTCATTTAAAAGATAAAAGAAAATCAATGTGTTCCACAATCTAGACATCGTCGATTTTGAGCTGGTTGTCACCATCAACCCTGAACTCTATGTTGTTCTGGTTCCTCTTGGTTCTCTGGTTCTTGTTGGTACACTTGTCAATTTGATACTTTACATGTGCTTCATAATACAGATATTCATTATACTCTTCGTAGCCACGTCTGTGTCCATGCATGTAAGAAGTTGATAGATCGACATCCATGTATGAAGATGATGGACTAACCCATGAATCATAATATCATGTACCAATCTTAGAATCACAATATCCTACTCCAAATATTGGCATCATCATCATCGGACTACCATAACCAGTTTGGCTCTATGTCTGTTACATAGGAGGCACTTCTTCCATGTTATGGTAAACTTCATCGAGTTCAGCTTCTTCCACTCGAACATGTCCCCTATGAACTGATGGAGGTACAATAGGTAGATCGTGACATATTATATATCTCCTCAATGTACCTCTCATTATTATTACATATATAAAGGACTTGTTGTGGATCATCTACAAAATCACGAATCTTGCATTGTTCGATCTATGTGAATTGTAAAAAAAATACAAATATTTAATTAAGTAAACAATTTAAATAATTATACAATATTTAAATATGTATCAGATGACCCACGACTGCTTCTGGTCGAGTGATATAAAGTCTCATAATATTATTATACCAGTGGATTGTATTCTTGAGTCATATCCATATCAAATTGCTAAATCGAAAAGCTTAGTGCTACAAATCTTCTACAAGATCACCATTGCACTACCAAATGTGCAACCCTGTCTAACCAATTCGTAACTCTCAAATCAATGTTATGTAGAAGTAGCTCAGTATTGCATTCTGATGGGATATTTTGTTTATGATTGAACTGTCTGAGCACCATATCAAGATGATGTCACTCACCAATATGAAAACATATGAGAGGATTGATGGTCAGCCATAGATCTTGATCGTTCTTACAAAAAAATGGTAAATTATCAATCACAATTTTTAAAGGTTCACAAATAATCTGAAACATCACACATTACATTAAAAATAAATAAATATATGTTTACTAATATATAACGAAATTAAAATTTTAGTATCGACGTACCTGATCACGCTGAAGAAGGTTGAACATGTACCTATACCGGCTAACTACATGAGTAGCTGATCTGATTACACAAAATTGGTCTCTCCATCTGCATTAATAAAATAATACTTTAGATTTTGAATTAATTATATCACTCATCTAGTATTAAACTATTATTTGATATAAATTAAAATAAAATAGCATATTGTGAACAATGTGCTCGTCCAAGTAGTAAATGACTTTTAGATGTCTAAGCTGTGGAGCTATTGTGGAAAATCTTTCCCAATGTCATATTTGAAGAAGTGTTAACAAACCATCAATGTCATGAACATCTTGCATCGATGCTTTTCATAGTTGTCTATACAATCATGCCAAGCACGCTCCACCCCAAGAGTATCGACCCACCTCATGTAAATCATCCAATAATGGCAGGAACATCATATGTAAAAAAAACTACCTGATTTATCAGAAAATAGACTTCAACCCATTAATTGCAAAATATATGCTATTGCATATCTAATCACGATTTCCTCTTCTACATCATCATCAAGTCCTGAAAATTGTGTCGCTAACCCATGAGACTTAATCTTGATCCCTTTATTTTATTAGTAGGTGGGACTAGACCAAGTAACGTCTGACATAAATTTATCCAGTTTTCATGCACTTGACTGATAATAGGTTCCCCATCGACAGGCATCCCTAACAATACTTCTAGTCTTACAAGGTGATAGTGTGCTCTCAAATGGGCATATGAAACGTATGCGTTTCCAGTCTCCATCTCTCAATAAGTGCAATAATAAGGTATCAATCTAACTGGATGAAACCCAATCGAGCCACCCCATAAAATCCATATGCTTGAAGTAGAGGCAATATGTTACGGTTAAATGGGATATTGCGTTGGACTACCGCCTCTCTACATATACAACCTAACTTGCCTACCGTGTTATATCCCACACAATTGAAGATGGATAAAAAGATTGATCATACAGAACATTAGAATCAATCGGTCTTGGTTTTAAAGCCATAATCTACACATAAAACATTAATTAGAAAGTAAAAAAGTAGATACAACAAAAAACGCTATATAATGGATTATATAAAATAAGTTTATCAAACCACTTGGTACACATAGAAAAAATTAAGTACTCAATTTCTTAATTATCAGGTGTTCTTCTCTGTAGCAAAGGACATTTCCTTCGATTGTAACCTCATTAACCACAAAATCCACATGTATTTGAGCACTCGGTTTCCTCCAATCCATCTCATTATGATATCGTGAACTTTTCGGTCGATCGAGTTTTCTCAATAATGATGGGTCAGAATTGAAGATGGACATAACATGTGTGATCCAATAATCTTCATGTGGTACAGGCTGAAACTGAGGAGAGTAACATGAAGTATGCGTTGAAAGTTTGTATTAGTCAATGAAATCTTTGTAGTTCATGTTAAATCGTGAACATACCGTCATTAAATGTGAGCATGGTATGACAAAAGCTTGCCATTTATTACATGAACAATATCGTTCTGAAGCATTCAACCTTAATATTTAAATATTTTCTCATTTTACAATAAGGCTATGACGTCCGTTTTTCACATGAAACATGCCTTCATGTTGATCATATGACTGCACCTCATGTTTACTAGATCTTGCAGTCTATTTCAAAATTTTATCAAGTGCGTACCTGTAAAGTGACTTCACTTAGTACCATAGACTTATTTTAAACTAATTGCATGTTAGAAAATATTACCGGGTGTATTTATCTCAACGCTCCTATGAAACTCTAATTTCTTCTATTCTTTTCTCAAAATAATTGATGCATTTATAGAATGTTGCTTGAGCAAGAGCATTTATCGACATCATTCGAGCTTCTTTTAGGACTCCATTCATGCATTTCAATAGATTTGTTATTATCCATCCATACCTAAATTCACCGTCATGTGCTTGAGTTCATTGCTCAATATCAATGTCGTCAAAAAAGTTTAAATAGTTGCTGTTATTCGTCTGATGTCTTCAATTGCTTTATTAAATTTTTGAATTTGGAATTGACATTCGACACAAATATACATAATTTTTCAATGTATTAAACTTAAACCTTTTATTGAAGTTGCTGGCAATATGATGCAAACAGAACCTATGGTGACACTGAAGTTCTGTCCATCCGTTTGTTGGATTGCTTATAGCCGATATAATGTTAGCATGTCGATCTGAAACTAAACATACCTCACATGGAATACAATTTTTTTGAGATGCTACAAAAATCACCCTTAGGAATTTGCAGACTCCTCATTTACACACTACAAAAAGTGAGGCGACTCAGAAGAAACGTCGAGAACTAAATTCCTAACGCAGAAAGAGACATCGAAAAGACTGTCAGAAGAAACGTGTTGGGAGACTGATTCCCAACACGTCACCAATAAGGCATTAGGAATACACTTATCTCGACGTTATCGTTACTGCCATTTTCGATGCGTCGATGACAAGACATCCCCGACGTCCACAATTACGGCGTCAGCTATGCATCGAGAATAACATTCTCGCGCGTTGGTATATTCGACGTCATCCATGCATCGATAATAACCATCCCCGACGTGACGTTTGCACCATATTTTCGATGTATGTACTACATCGAAAAATATTTTAAATATGTAATTTTTTATTTTTTTCCTAAAATATTTTCCTGTAATATTTTCATGTAAGATTTATTTCCTGAAATATTTACATTCGTTTTCGATTCAATTAAAAAATTTCAAAATAAATTAGTAAATTAGTAAATTAGTAAATTATGAAATACAAACTCAAATTCAACAAAAAATTAAATGTTTATAATATAAAGAAATTCAAACTGATCTAGTTGTTCTAAGATTTCATACCTATTCATCATACGCTCTACCTTTCCATTGTGTAGCCTACTTCTACGCCACACACGGTTCTCTGGAAGATAACGTCTATGTCCCATGAAAGATATTCTACCTTGTATCCCGAATGACGATCTATCACCCATGTATATGGGACATGCCTAATACCCAGATACTCCACCCTGATAGGTCACCATACGTCAGGAAGTCATTAATCATCTACAACAAGGCTGCATGTAGCTAAAAGAACTGACCTATAAGAGAGTCATACGTACGCACCCCGAAATTTCATAACTCTTTAAGTTCCTCAATCAATGGTTGGAGATACACATCAATTTCTCTACTAGAAGATCTAGGACTGGGTATGAGTAGTGACATGAAGAAATTTGTCTATTTCATGCATTTCCATGGTGGTAAATTGTAAGGAAGTAACACAACAGACCACATACTGTACAAGGTACTCATATGACTAAATGAGTTAAACCTATCCGAAGCCAACCCCAAACGCATGTTCCATGGATCAGAAGTAAAATCAGAAAATTCAGAATCAAAGTGCTTCCATCATTCCGCATCAGTTGGATAAATTAACACATCATCTGTTTTAACACGTTTACTCCTATGTCATCTCATGTCAGCGAACCCTTCCTACGATACAAACAAGTGTTGTAATCTTGGTACCAAAGGAAAGTGACATAATACCTTATATGAAATTTTTTTATCTGTTATAATTAACCTTGTATCGAGCCTCGCCACATGTAGGACATTGTTGTAAATCAATCTTTTCAGTATAATATACAGTCGTACTTACACGTGTCAATCGTCTCGTATCCCAAGCCCAAGTCACGAAGTTTTTGTTTGGCTTCATAAAATAAACTAGAGATAGTACTACTACACATTGGAAAGGCTACTCTTAAGAGTTATAACAACATGTCGAAGGACTTGTTACTCCAACCATTTAGAACCTTCACATGCATCAACTTAACCAAAAAATTCAAGGAGGAAAATTCAGAACAACCGGGGTACAACTCATTAGGTGCTTCATTCTATAAGTTTTGAAATATGTTTGTTGTATCTTCATCTATATCTATCCCTATATTCCTCGATATTTCATCCTCCAAATGGCCTTTCTTTGTTTCCTCTTCCTGTTCAATCAAGGCTTGTAAATCATTCAGGATACCAAACATATCATCTTCTCCATCAAACTACCTACTACTAGTTCTTTCATCAAAGTTTTATGTGCCTTTGAAGCTAATTGACTCTCCATGATACACCCTTTTTGTGTAGTTGGGGGATATTCCAATCGTCAGTAGATATCATTCCACACCCTCTAGTGAGTTCCAATTTGAGTTCATACATCTCTTGCATGGACACCTTATTCGTCCGTAGGCATCAACGTGAAACTTGGCAACTTCTAAAAATTGGGCCACTCCCTCTCTATACTCAAGGAAAAACTTATTCCTAAGTTACATCCAACCTCTGTCCATTGTTTAAGCCCCTAAAACATAATTAGGTTTGATTAGAAGTATATTCCTCTCCTCTCACATCCTAAACTTACTCTCATGAATATACAATCTCCCAAAATTTTTACTAAAACTAACTTCAAACTACAGAGGCTACCATAAATGTAGGATAGCCACACAACCTAATTAACCAAAAAAAAATTCAATCTTCACATCCTACCCACCTCTTCCAACAACGCTATCTTATAAGCTACCCTACTACTACCCGTTCAAACCTTAAAAAATACAAACAAATTCAAAACAAAAAGACTACCATAACTGCAGGATAGTCATCCCAGATCAACAACAAAATTATACAAAACTACTAAGAAATAAACAAGTAGAATTGAACTAAAGGCTACCATAACTACAGGATAGTTAAAACGAATCTTAACACAAATTACAGATTTTTTAAAATAATAATAACCCTCCCCCCTCAAATTTTCAATTCAACCTCCATCCCCTTCAAAATTTCAATTCAATCCTCATTCCCACTTCAAAATTTCATCCTCAACCCCCCTCCCCTCTAATTTTCAACCACCCCCTTCAAATATTCAATTAAACCCCCCCTCTTCAGATTCAACCCACACATTCAAATTTTTAATTCTCTAAATCAATTTCTCAAATAAACTGCTCTCCAATTTTCAACCCACATTCAAAATTTTAACTTCAAAAACCAAAATCTATTCCTAAACAATATCCTAAAACTAATTCATCATTAAAATCCTAAAACTAATTTCAAAAAATAAAAAACTAAGCTATTTAAACTAACCTAACCTAAACTAACATTTAAGAGTTTAGGGTTTTAAACTTACCTCAAATAGGGATGAGTGGCGGCAGACGACGGGAGAGGCACGACGGCAGGGTCACAACGGCGAGGAGAACAACAGTAATGACAACAATCTCTCTTTCTTCTCTCTTCGTTTTGCCGAACGATCACCCTTTCTCCTCTTTCATTTCAATTCTGTGTTTCATAGAAGTGAAACATCTTTTTTACATGGGAACTCTCGATGCAGCACGAAAATGTCAGGAGATCCTCTCTGTTGTTGACACCATTAGTGACCCATCGAAAATGGCTAGAAACATTTCCGACGAATTGCTAATGGTGTCAAGAATCATTAAAACCATTTGCGATGCCATGTATGGGGTGTCAGGAATTGCTATCTATTAATGTTTGAAGATTTTCGACGGCCAATAAATGGCATCGAGAATGGTTAACGAGTGTCGTCAGGAACATGGGTGTCTGTTCCTGACGCAATGCATGGGCATCGGGAGAAGTTATATATTTTATTTAATAGCTAACTATTCCTGATGCCTTACACCCAGACGTCGAAAATGGGTTTTTGTTTCTCAATGATCTTTTCACTGTGTAGGGAAAAGGTGATAATAAAATAATGTGTTCCATTTTCCCAACGTGTGAAAAATGACGTCGGGGATGTCGAGGAAAGGTGTCTGTCTCGACGTTATTTCTTTCGATGCTATTTTGTGGATCGGGAAAACGCTGATTTCTTGTTGTGACAATGGTAAACACAAGTAGGAGAAGATGTCCGTTTGAGTCAACAGATGTTGCTATTAGCAACTTGCCTCCATATTTATCATATAAGCGAGTCCATCTATCCGAATAATTAATCGACATTGACTGAAAGCTTCTATACAAGGACCAAATGCCCAAAATACAGAAGTTGGAATGATATGCCCTTCAATGTTTGTGTCACACACTCTCCATTCCACGCATGTTTCAGGATTAGTATGCTTAACCATATACAACCACTTGGGCAAAAGTTTATATAATTCATCCCAGTCACCGAACACTTTTGCCACTGCTTTTCTTCTACCATCCCATGCTCTATGATAGGAAACATAATATCCAAATTTTATTTTGATATCAAACTGTAGTTATGCAATGTTGATTGATGGTTTTTCTTTTACAACATCATAGAACTCTCAGAACATCATTAAAGAATCTAATTATACATGACTCTGGTTGAGTTCAGAATAAAAACACATGTGTTACTTAGGTAATTTAGTAATCTCGAACATACCATGTGATTTTTTCTTCGATGCACGAAGCCTCCACGTGCAGTCTTCTGCCTCTTTCAATTTAACAAAATATAACAATAATTAAAATAATAACAACAAAATTATCTTTAATTATTTAACAACAAAATCTAACGAAATTATGTTTAACAAAACTAACAAAAATTAACAAAACTATGTTTAATTAATGAAACATAGATCTAAATCCCTTAGGTATAACAAAATGTAAGAACAAATCAAATAATTTTAAAAAAATCTAACAAAATTATGTTTATCAAAACTAACAAAAGCTAACAAAATTGTGTTTAACAAAACTAACAAAAATTAAAAAAAATTATGTTTAATTAATTAAACATAAATCTAAACCCTTTAAACTTAACAAAATCTAACAACAATTAAAATAATAATAAGAAAATTATATTTAACAAAACTAATAAAATTTAACAAAATTACTTTTAAATTAATTAAACATAAATCTAAGGGAAATTTTCATAAACATAACAAACTACTTAAATATTTACGGCCCGTGTAACAAAGACCATAAAGTTAGCCATTTTTTAAATATTCTAGGTTTGCCCTTCCATCTTTCTTTTTCTCTATGCAATTTTTTATTGTCTTTCTTCCTTTACTCTTTTTTTTCGTTGCGTCCATCTTTCTTCTTTTCTTCTTCTTTTTTTACGTTGTTTAGATTTGGGTAACCAAATCTGATTTTTCTTTCTTCCTTTACTCTTTTGTTTTTTCCGTTGCGTCCATCTTTTTTCCTCTTCTTTTTTTACGTTGTTTAGATTGGGTAACCAAATCTGATTTCTTTCTATCGCCTTTCCTTTTTTTTCTTTTTTTTTTTTCAGCTCGTGCATCGTCTTTCTTCTTTTCTTCTCTTTTTTTACGTCGTTTAGATTTGAGTAACCAAATCTAGTTTCTTTATATTGTCTTTCTTCTTTTTCTTTTTCTTTGTTTTTTTGCTGCGTGCATCGTATTTCTCTTTTTCCCTTTTCTTTTTTACGTTGTTTAGATTAGGGTAACCTAATCTAAAAGATCGTGTATAAAGAATCTTAAAAAAATTGTTTAGCCAAATCTAGACGATCGTGTACCAAATTTTAAAAAAAAAATGGTTTCGATTTGGGGTCGTGTAGCCAAATCTAAATGACCAATTCTAAACGATCGTATAACCAAATTAAACGATAGAATTGAAAAAATAAATCAACAAATCTAAACGATCATGTACCAAACAATAGCCAAACCTAAACGATCATGTACTAAATATATTATGTGTGTTACCAAAAATATATTGCGCGCGTTGTTGACGAGGTATTTTTGGTATTTTCCACTGTGGACCTGTGGACTTTTTTCGTTTTTAGAATTGTTCTATACAGTGTAAATATTTCACCGCTTTATTATATTTTTTAAAAGACCCCTAAATCTAAATCCCTTGAATTTAACAAAGGGGTTTTTTTAAAAATAGAAAAATTTGATAAACTATATGCACTCCATAGAACAAAATCACTAAAAGATAAAATTGATTACATTTCATTTTTCTATGAAGTGTAAAATTTTGTAAAATGTTCTATTTTTGAGAATTTACCTTTAACAAAATTATGTTTAAATTAATTAAACATAAATCTAAACCACTTAAAATTTACAAAATCTAACAAAAGTTAAATAATAATAACAAAATTATCTTTAATTATTTAACAACAAAATCTAACAACAATTAAAATAATAACGATAATAAAATTTAAAAAAGAAAAAAAATTAATTTGTATTCGAGAGAAATCATCAAAGGAGTAAATATTATAGATTGTATCCACTATATCAATCAATATACAAAATTTAATTTCACGAATTACATTTCTCTTGAAATCTCGTGTGAATAGTCTAACACGCTCAGTGGGACCATCTCTACCTTTCATCTCTTTCCCTTTTTGAAGAACATCTGAAGAAATCATGACATCTAAAGGCAATACTTCCAAAGCTCTAAGCGACATCAGCATGCAACCAAATACTCGCAGCCGCTCAAGGGAGAATCAACCATATGAGGATATGGCACCCTTTGGCGTCGTAAAGAATATTTGGGAACAATTGTCAAAGCCACCAAAAGGTGGAATGATAATAAAAAAAAATCTTGTGATTGACGAACACAATTCCTCCTCTAAACACTCAAGGGAGGAGATGCCTCACCCAAATATAATGTTAGTTATGGTAACTGACGTGGATACAAGTGAAAATAGAATGACAGAGCTTTAAAAAAATGTGAACATGCTCATGAAGGTGGTTGAAGAAAGGGATTAGAGATTGCATCTTTGAAGAATTGCATTGAAAGTCGTGATGCTACTGAATCAAATCATACATATACTATTAAGAATACTGACAAAGAGAAGGTAGTTATACAAGAAAGTCAACCACAAAATTCAACCTCAATTGCGTCACTGTCTGTTCAGCAGTTGTAGGAGATGATTGCAAACTCCATCAAAACTCAATATGGTGGACCTGCTTAAACATTCTCTTTGTATTCCAATCAATATACGAAGAGGATCGACAATCTTAGAATGCGTTTCAAAAATTTGATGGAAAGGGCAACCCAAAACAACACATTGCTCATTTCATTGAAACATGTAAAATTGCTGGTACATGAGGGGAATTGTTGGTAAAACAGTTCGTCTGAACTCTTAAAGGAAACGCCTTCGATTGGCACATGAACTTGGAGCTTGAATCCATTGATAGTTGGGAGCATCTTGAGAGGGACTTTCTCAATCGCTTTTACAGCAGTCGGCATATTGTCAACATGTGAAGCTTACAAACACAAGACAACGAAAGGCAGAGCAAGTCATCAATCATATCAAACGATGGAGAGCACTGAGTGTTGATTGTAAGGATCGACTCACCGAACTGTCTGCAGTGGAGATGTGCACCTAAGGCATGCATTAGGAACTTCTCTATATTTTGCAGGGAATAAAACCCAGCACATTTAAAGAGTTGGCGAGTTGTGCCCATGATATGGAACTGAGTATCACCAATAGAGGAGCAAAAGATTTCTTGGTTCAAAAAATGAGGAGTGACAAGAATGAAATAGATGACACTAAAAATATTGCAAATAGTGTCATAAACGAGTCTATGGTTGTTCATGCAACTCCTTTGAAATCCTTATCTAAAAGAAAAGAAACAAAAATCAAAAGAAAGCATGATGGCGATGAAAGGTGACACCTAACTCTTAGAGAAAGACAGGAAAAAGTTTATCCATTTCCTGACTCTGATGTCGTAGACATGTTAGAGCAACTGCTAAAGAACCAACTTATTTAGCTGTCAGAATGCAAACGACCAGAACAAGTAGAAAAAGTAGACGATCCTAACTAAAGCAAGTGTCATTGGGTCATTGGTCACCTTGTTTGAAAGTGTTTCGTGTTGAAGGAGCTAATTCTAAAGTTGGCTCATGAAACAAAGATCGAGTTAGATACTGATGAAGTAGCTCAGACGAATCATGTTGCGATCAAGATGACTTTAAGTGTTCTATCATCAACACAAATTTACAATCAAAGGAAAAGCTTAATTCAAGTGTTCCAATTCCAACAAAGGATCGTGACGATAGACTCCCAAAACAAAGAAGCACATGGTAAGGATGATGGCGAAGGATGGATAGTCGTGACTCGTCAAAAAGGGAGACAACCAAATTTCATTTAAAAGGAGTTGCTATTCCATCAAAAGCATGCAAAAGGAAGCATCTCCCATGAAAAGAAGGGAAAAAGGAACAAGAACATGTGGAAGTCTAAGCCTATCAAAGAAAAAGAAGAGGGCTTCGTTTGACCTCGACGTCGATAACATTAATCGAATTTATCCCAAGAAGCTTCCTTAAAGATCATCTAAAAGAAGTATTTAAAGTCACTACATGTCATGCTATTAGCATAGTAGAAGTTGACAACAATTATGCATCTTCTGAAAAAGTCGACGATTCAAATGAAACTAAGCAAAGAACTTCTGTCTTTAATCATATCAAGCCTTCAACTACTCGATATTCAGTCTTTCAAAGATTGAGTATGGCCACAAAAGAAGAAGAAAACCAATATCCAACGTCTACTTCCACTCAAACTTTTGTTTTCAAAAGGCTAAGTATCTCCACATTAAAGAAAGATCAACCTTCAACATCTACTTTTAGTCGTTTAAAGATGACAAGCAATCAACATGAAAGAGAGATGAAAACTTTGAAGGTAAAACAATTTCATGAAGAAAACAATGACGATAAGATTCACAGTCGTGTCCCATCACGCATGAAGAGGAAATTATCTGTTGACATAAATACAGAATGTTCCTTGGCAGTGAAGCTAAAACTTATTATATTCACCAATTCCACAAACAAAGGGAATAAACAAATTCTTGATGAAAATAAAAGCTGTTAAATATGCAAAGC
This sequence comes from Cucumis melo, assembly GCF_025177605.1. NCBI lineage: Eukaryota > Viridiplantae > Streptophyta > Magnoliopsida > Cucurbitales > Cucurbitaceae > Cucumis > Cucumis melo. The sequence goes on from NC_066866.1 coordinate 8,762,403, forward strand.
TCCTTATCGCAAGAGCCTAAATTGCATGGTGCTCCTAGCCCACAAGAGATTAAAAGGTGAATGGTAAAAAAAAAAAAAAGTTGAACTATGTTATGACTTGATCCCTATGTTATAAAAAAGGTACATAGGTAGCTTAAAGTTTACTTTAGGTTCAGTCGCACACAAAAATAATAAATATTATTCTTTATTGTGATGATGTAAACTCATATTAAAGAATGTGTAAACAACACAAAGTGAAACTCGAGAGCATCACACCAGAATAAGAACATTTTCATTACCATTCAACAAAATCTTGCATTTACAAGAATACGACGAAAGAAGAAAAGAATGAGGGCAAAAGGGGCAAAGTCAAAGCTTCCCCTTGAAGTTCTTAAATTCTTTGCATGTAGTCTTCAAACTCTTATGAACCGTAGCTAAGGCTTCGGTGTCTTCTTAGGCGATAGCAAGGGTGTTTAATTGTCTACCCTCTTCCAAAATGTCGACCAAGAAACTCTACTCCTCTTCGATATGTTGCAAGCGAGGATCTTCATCTTCTCTCATGTGTTGGAGCCAAGAGGATCTTCATCTACATCTTCTCACATATGTTGCAGTTGAGAGAATCATGATCTTCATCTGCTCACATATGTTGCAGTCGAGAGGATCATCATCTTCATCTTCTTACATGTATTACAACCGAGAGGATCATCATCTTCATCTTTTCATATATGTTACCGCCGAGAGGATCATTATCTTCATCTTTTCACATATGTTGTAGTCGAAAGGATCATCATCTTCATCTTCTCACACGTGTTGTAGTCAAGAGGATTATCATCTCCATCTTCTTCAATGTGTCCGCAACTGAGAGGATCATCATCTTCATCTTCTTTAATGCGCTTGCAGTCGGGAGGATCTTCATCTTCGTCTTCAATGTTGCCACTGTCGAGAAGATCATCTTCATCTTCATCTTCAATACAACGCAGCTGAGATAATCATTATCTCTATCTTCAATGTGACGCAACCGAGACGATCATCATCTTTATCTTCAATACGATGCAATGGAGATGATCATCATCTTCATCTTCAATGCGATGCAACCGAGACGATCATCATCTTTATCTTCAATGCGATGCAACCGAGACGATCATCATCTCCATCTTGAATGCGACGTAGTCGAGACAATCATTATCTCTATCTTCAAGGTGACACAGTTGAGACAATCATCATCTTTATCTTCAAGGTGGCACAACCGAGACAATCATCATTTTCATCTTCAAAGCGATCGCAACCGATGGGATCATCATCTTCATCTTTAACACAGTTGAAATGGATAGGATCATCTTCTTCCAGGAGCTGCAACCAATATGTTGGTGCAGTCTCGCTTCTCCATCTCCAATCAAGCTTGGTGATATCTCCATCTTCAAATTCGATCATCATCTTCATCTTTAATTCGATGCAGCCGAGATGATCATCATCTCCATCTTCAATGTGATGCAGCCGAGATAATTACCATCTCCATCTTTAAGGTAACGCAGTCGAGACGATCATCATCTTCATCTTCAAAGTGATGGCAGCTGATAGGATCATCATCTTCATCTTCAATGCAATCACAGTCGATAGAATCATCAGCTTCATCTTTAACAAGGTTGAAGTCGATAGGATCATCGTCAATAGCATCATCCTCTTTTAGGTGCTGTACGCGATATGTTGGTGTAGTCTCGTTCTCTATCTTTAATCAAACTTGGTGGTATCTCCATCTTCAAATTCGATCATCATCTTCATCTTCAATGCGGTCGCAGTCAATAGAATCATCATTTTCATCTTTAACACGATTGAAGTCGATAGGATCATCGTTGATGGGATCATCCTCCTCCATGTGCTAGAGCCGATATTTTGGTATAGTCTCGCTTCTCCATCTTCAATCAAGCTTGGTGATATCTCCATCTTCCATCAAGCTTGGTGTGCTTCATCTTCCAATTTGTTCGAGTGGCACTCCATCTTTAAATTTGTTCAAGCGGCACTCCATCTTTAAATTTGTTCAAGCGGCACTCCATCTTCAAATTTGTTCAAGTGGCGCTCCATCTTTAAATTTATTCAAGCAGCACTCCATCTTCAAATTTGTCCAAGCTCATGTTTGCTTTTAAAAAGTTGGGTCACTCCTATAGAAAAAGGGGATAAGTTAGAAAAAAATAATTTGGTGAAAAATAAATAAATAAAAGAAAAGAAATTGCAAAAATAAAAAGATTAAAAAACTTTTGGTTGAAAGAAAATGTTTACAAAATGATTAAAAGAAAAAGAGAAAAAAGAAAAGAAAAAAAAGGAGTAATTAAAAAGGAACATAAAAAAGAAAAAGAAAAGAAAAAACTGAAAAAGAAAAGTAAATCAGAAAAGGAAAAGAAAGTAAAAAAATAAAGGTAGAGAAGGGAAATAAAAAATATAAATTTAATTATAAAATTATAAATTCAAATTTGTCCCTCTATCGTTCTTTCTCCTTTATCTGCGGTAGTCTTTCACTCCCTCTCTCCCTTTCTCTCCATCTTGTGTTCTTTTCTACCGACGAAAAAAGTAAAAAAAAAAAAAGTTCTTTTCTTCTGTCTACAGTCCCATCATCTCATTTTCTTCCTTCTCTCTTTTTCTCTCCAGCCGTCCGTCTCCTTTTCCTTCGTCGACCTTTTAAATGAACGAAAAAAAACAATAAAGACACTGACTCCAACCCCAACTGAATTTTTTTCCATCAATTTCACCAATGCCGACCATCTTCTATTCTCCCAAATATGAAGCAAGAAAAAAAAATTTAAAAAGGAAGAATTAGAAGGGATGGTGAGAAAGGAATGTTCTGGTTTTGTTTTCCCCAATTCTTCTATATTTATAAAGGATGGAAGGTGGCAAATCTCAACCAAACTTCTAAAAAAAATTTGTTGAGATTGGTTTGGGAGTTGAGATTGAGTTATGTGCTAATTTCCAATCTTTTCTATATTCCAAAAATAAAAAAAATAAAAAATAAATAATTTTGTTGAGATTGAGTTATGTGTTAATTCTCAATCTTTTCTTTATTCCAAAATAATAATAATAATAATAAATAAATAAATAAATAAATAACTAAAAAAACTCCTAACTAAATCCAGGAATGAAAAAAAAAATATTGAAGATTTTAAAAAATTCCCTAAATCATTTTGTTTGTTTTTTGTTGGAAATTTTTTTAAACTTTATCCCAAATCATAAATTCATTCAAATTCAAATTAAGTAAAAAAAATTGCAAACTTACCAAATTTTAAGTTTGGAGCAATTCAAGTAACACAATTTTGGTAAAAATTAAAATTAAGAGAATATGAAAAAAAAGATTAAAACTTTGACTTAAATTCATATTTTGATGAGTTGACAATATTCCAATTTTGTCAATTTTAAGTCTCAATTCTCCCAATAAATTGATTGGTAGAGAAAATCTAATTTCATTCAAATTTATTTTTTGGCCATATTCCAAGTGATTTAAATTAAAAAAAAAATGAATTAAATTCAAAATTCTCTGCAAAGTTGACATTGGGTCATATTCCAAACTTCTTCATATAGCATTTTAATCACACTTAATTTGAAATGCATAGTGCGGTTAATTTGGCATATTAGCACTGAAGCAAAAGTCAATAACAAATCAATTATAATTTTTGTTTCAGCTTATCGTTTTTGAGATTCACCCACCTATATACGTGCATGAACCTCGAAAAGAGGGCATTTGTTGGACATGAAATTTTGGCCAGTTAAATCGCGCCGCGTCACCACAACAAAATTGTGACGATTATAATTTGATTGGATTTGGGTAGTTAAAGTTTTCTCATATCCAACCCAATTCAAGCCTCTGATGAAAAATTAGGCTAAAGAAATGATGGGCTCGAGCCAACCAAACAAGTGGGTCCTAGCTCGAGCCCACTAAAAAATGGGCCCAAGCCCAAGCTCAACAGGCAAATGAGCCCAATCTCAAGCCCAACAAGTAAATGGGCCCAAACCCACCTAAAGCCCATAAAAATTCTCTATAAATAGAGACGTTCCCATTCAATTTTGGATCTTTGGGTTGAAGGAAGAGTTGAAGCTCTGAAGACCTGAAACTCTGAAGAATCGATGATTCAAACTTCAAAAAAGCTTTCAAGACGTGCAAGTTCTTATCAACATTGAGATCATCATCTTTTGAAAGATTGAAGACTTGGAAGATTAAACTTTCCTTGAATTCCAGAAGATTGAAGCTCAAATAAACTTGCAACCACAACTTTCTGATGTTCGAAGATAAAAAATTTCTAAGTCTTAATTTGTATTCGAGAGAAAACATCAAATGATTAAATATTAGAGATTGTATCCACTATATCAATCAATATACAAAGTTCAATTCCACGAATTACTTTTCTCCTGAAATCTCGGGTGAACAAAGATCTAAAACAAAGCTTTTGGCGGGGACATCACCGAAGGAGATTTTAAAAGAGAGAAAATTTAGGCGCTCGGTACTTCACTAAAAGAGATTTAAAAGAGAAGAGGAAGATTTAGTGTGGGGAAGAAGAAGATTGGAAGGGGGAGATTTAAAAGGGAAGAAAAGCACGACTCAATTCTTCACAGGCAATAGAGAATCTCTAATGGTGAAAGACGTTTCAATGGCAGTGAAAAACTCTTCTACGGCAGGCTAGCAGTGTGTTGAAGCATGAGATTCGCGCGACAGTGTCATCTTCTTCATGGGTAAGTTTATTTGTCTGATTTTCAAAATTAGACATCCATCTTTTCTTTTTTTCTTTTTTTAATATGAAAATCAGACCTATGTTTTTTTTAAAACTACAATATTAAACTAAATATTTTTAAAATTACACTAAATTTCTAAATTATTTATCTATTTACTATATTAAACAAAAGATCCGAGAGACTATTAGAGTTGAGGGACATATCAAATTATGGACCTTTTTAATTTAGAATATGTTCTTAGTTGAATTATGGTTAGGGTGTTAAAGAGGTCCTTTTTAAGATGGGAGTATTCACAACCACTAGAAATAATCTTTTAAAAGTAAATTTGTGAAATCAATTGAATTAGGAGAAACACTTAAATCAAATTTTTTACAGAATTGATCTTTTTAGTTTGGAAAGTTTAAGTTATAACTTATGACTAATTTATATAATATATAAAACTATATATCAACATGCCATAAAAGATCCTCCGCTTCACTTCTACATTGGTTGTTGTCTTGTGGGCTATCAACGTCCTATTGACCAACTTCAATAACAATTATTCAGTTGGGGCTTCGAGAACTCCAGATCTGATTCATCATTGTTCATCCTTCGCTATCAACGCTCCATTATTTTTCTGTTGGTGTATGTTGATGATGTTATTGTTACCGACAATGATTTCAAGCTAATTGATGAACTTATTCAGCCTCTCGACAGACAATTCGCTTTGAAAGATTTTGGGACTTTATCTTATTTTCTAGAGTTCCAAGTTCATTATTTTGATTTCGGATTTATTCTTAATTAAGAGAAATTCGTTGATGATTTACTCCAAAAATTACAGTTTCAAAACTTAAAGCTTACCCCTTCACCGAGTGTTGTAGGCAAGTATTTGTCTGCATCTAAAGGTAATCCTCTTGTTGATCCATTCATATATAGAAGTATAATCTGTAACGACCCAACTTTTTAGACTAAGCTGAGGTCATTACTTTACTACTAAGACACTTCATCAAAATATAAAGATTTCGTAAAACATGTTTAAAATCATTAAACATCCAAAAATAAAGAAACTGTCTTCGGGCCCTATTTTAAACAATTTCAAAAAAATCAGAACATCATCTATGAAATCATAAAAAAAAATGTCCTAACATAACTCATTTTAAAATCCTCAAAACAAAAATAATAAAGACATTAAACGGAAGCAAAAAAAAAAAAAAAAAATAGACGTTCCTATATGGTGTTCACGAATCCTTCTTGCCCCGTGACGGTCTACCTCTCATGTTACCTTTTCCTAAAAAAGTTAAATATAAAATGATGAGTATAAGATATACCCAGTAAGAGACACACTACTAGTCCCGTCAGGGATAAGAACAGTTAGCTTCCTATTAGGTGGTATCCTGTAACATAACAATCTAGTGATCCCGTAGGATACACACATCAGTCTAGTGATTCTGTGGGATGTATATATCAGTCTACTAACCTCATTGGATACACATATCAGTCTACTGATCTCGTCAGATACACACATCAGTCTAGTGATCTCGTTGAATACACATCTCAGTCTAGTGATCCCAAAGGATTCACAACATGTAGTGATCCCGTAGGACACCGTGCTTGTAAGGTATACCATCTCATAAATAAGCTAACAGTTACTTCTCAGTCCATTCTAAACAGTCCAAGACAGTCACATCAGAATACATTTTAAACTAGAATTCAATCTCTACGCATAACTAGACAAACAGTTTAAGTTCAATCCCACAACACCATCTATCAATATATATATATCTAAGCTACACAACATAGTCAAATCATCTAAATCCAGTCAATGGTACAAACTATCAATATGTAACTACACCTAACGGTCTTTGCTTTCACAATTATAAGTTCTTCTCCTTCTCCTTCTGTGATTTTTTGTATAGTTTCGAAGTCTGTTTAGTTCTTCTCATTCGATTTCACAATTTTCAGTCTTTTCCTTTGCGATTTCTTGTACGTTTTTATTCTTTCTTCTTCTTTCTTCTACATTGATCTCAACATTACCTTTACCTTTTTTCTTTTATGATTTTGTTGATTTTTGGGCTTTTCTCAATCTTTCGTGTTATTTTATTAGTCTGATTTCTTTATTCAATCTGTGATTTCGTTGATTTCGATGTTTTTTCATTGTTTGTGGTTATGTTTACAGTTTAGAACTGATGAAAATAAGAGTGTGTAGATAGTTTAAATTTTTAGTTTGATTGACATCTGAGTTTTATCTGATTTTAATTTGATTTCATGTATGTGTGAACTAATTCTATATAATTGTCATATAATTGCTATTAGATTACTAATTTGTGTATACTTTAATTTAAGTTCTTAAATTTTTGTAGCATTTTCTAGAGATGGTTAAACTTCCAATAGTTGTTTTCCTCAGTGGTCAATGGAATGATGAACAGTGTTATATAGGTTAGCAAACTATTGGTGTATTAGTTGAAGAAGGGATGAATTTTCAGTCTTTTGTTAAGTTCATACAAACTGAACTTCTAATTAATTTACTTGTTGAACTTTCAGTTCAAATAAATTTGAGTACTACAGGTGTAAAGACCCAACCTCTTATACTAAGTTGTGGACTTTACTTTAAAAGAAAAGAATTAAAATTTATTTAAAGTAAATAAAAAATAAAACAAAATTGCAAATTGTCGTTAAAATTATATATAGAATGTATGAAAATAAATTAAAATAGAATTTCTATCTCGGGCACTACTAGTTTTAAAGGAAAAAAATAAGGAAATAAATAGAATAAAATAAAATGAAAAGAATATCGACACTGAAATCTAACACATGACGTAAGCGGAAGCAAACGTATCCTTATGGCTCGCCACGGTCACTTCTGGTCATTAGCCAGCTTGTCTTTGCTCTTACTTCTGCCTCTGCCTGAAAAATAGAAATAGAAAGAGTGAGTATAAAAATATACTCAGTAAAGGACCCACTACTAGTCCCGCTAGGTACCTGTTAACCTCCTATTAGAGTCCTGAAGAGTGGTACTCTTGAACTGACATGTTCCCGAACACGTGCAATCTGTGATCCCGTAGGATCAAGATGGTCTTTGGTGAACCCAAAAGAACACCTAAGACGATCGGGCTACAAGTGATTCCGTCGAATCACTCAAATCATGTTTATGTCAATGTCAGACTGGTGGTCCTGTCGGACTACGCAGTCATATGTGTGAGCGATCCCGTCGAATCTCTCAAATCATGTCTATGTCAATGTCAATGTCAATGTCAGACTGGTGGTCCTGTCGGACTACACAGTCATAAAAAAGAGTGGTGATCCCGAAGGACACTCATATGGGTACGACTCTAATAGGTAAAGCTAACATACACCCTATCCATAACATGCACATAACACATTATCAAATCATATCATAACATATCATGTCATAACATGTCATACCATACATATCCTATCATATCATATCATATCATTTCATATCATCCTTAATCACAATATTGTATCATTAAAACGTAGGTGATAACATCAATGCATTATCACCTCTAACCATAAAGTTATATAGCAGTCACATTTACAATATCAGTTTCTATCTGTAACCTCAAATTTTATAGCTAGCCATCATCAGTACATAACAATTCATACATGCGATCTCTTTAAATTAAACTCAAGGGTCTAGTAGTAGAATCTCTTACCTGGAGATTAGCTCGGTCGAATTTTAACAGCAAAACACGCTTTCCAAGCAGTGAAATCCTAAATAGTTAGAAAACACCAATTAATAACTTGACCCCCAATGAATTAAAGGTCCAAAAACTCCAGTTGGATCAGCTTACTCAATATCAAGGTTGCAACAATTTCCTTTAGCTAGAAGGAGTTCCACAGCCCAAACTCCAATTGGTCCAACCGGTTCTTTAGGATAAATAATAATTTAATTTAATCCAAAATTTAAATTATTTAGGTCAAAAAATTAAACTTAGTTGGGCATGCCAAGAACCCAATAAAAACTTACCAAAACAGGTGAAAAGGACCCAAAACAGGCTTGTGGCTCACAAAAAGCTTGGCGGCTCGACTGGAAGGCAGGTGCGGCTCGTAGAGGGGAGGCGCGACTCGGCTGGGAGGCAGACGCAGCTAGAGGGGAGGTGCGGCTCGGTTGGGGCTGCATGCGGCTTGGACCCATGCTGGTAGCTAACGCGGGCGGAACTCACACGGGTCGGGTTAAGGGCAAACCGGCTCAGGTTGCTTGCGACTGACATCCAACGATGACTTGCCTGGCTCGACGAAGGTGGTTGGGCGATTATGAACAGCTGGAGATGTGCGACTGACGATTGACGACGGCTGCTGCTCAGCGGTACGGCACGACGGAGCTTCACGTGACGACTGGAGATCGCGAATGGTTCGGCTACAGTAGAGCGGCGCAACTTTGAACGACGGAGGCGACGCATCTGATGCAACCGATTGGTTCAGACTGACGGCTGCTATGGTGGCGGCGGGTTGCAAGATTAGGGTTTGGGTTTTCTCTTTCCTTTTCCTTTGTGAAGAAGATGATGGTTTCCCCACTTCCCAAGAACCTATTTAACCCAAAAATAATAACAATACATTTATTATTATTTTTCCTTTTTCCTATTCCTTATTAAATTCCAAAACAACCCAATCTTCTCTCTCTTCATTTAAAACCCACCAAATCTCCCTTTTTATCTTCTTTTTATCTTTTCGTAAAAATCACATATTCTCTCTCTTCAACAATCCAATCATCTTTAGTTTATCAAACTATCTTTTCATAATAACTATATTATTTCATAATACAATTATTAATTCCTTAAACCAAATAATACCTAAACATAAATAACCAAAACAAACATAAATTCCAACTTAACAACAATTAGATATTTTTCAAATATCCAATAGAATCATCAAATCTCCTTAAAATAAAATACTTCAACATTTAAATAACACCCAAATTTTCAAAATTACAATTAAGATAATAAAATTAAATTCCTCAAATTTTTGAGGCATTACAACAGGGGTTCCACACATTGTTAAGATTCTTCAAGTTAAAGATATATGTTGGTTTTTTACTGTGGTTAAGAATGATCAATTTACAAAATATCCTCTAATTGTGCATGTTGAGAAAACACTTTCAGAGATTTCAATTGCGTCTTCTTCTTCTGTTAATGAATCTGATTTTGGAGGTGAACTAGAAGTTTTTAAAGATTTCCATGTTAATAAATATGTCTTCTGCATTGTCTTTAAAAGAGAAAGACTTCTTTGGTAGTAAGAAAATTTTGTTGAAGTCGTTGCAGTTTATAGCTGTTAAGAACAATTTTGAATTTGTAATTATAAGGTTAAATTCAAAATCTATTGAGTTGGTATGAAGTCAAGATGATTGTCAATGGTTTCTTAAGGCATTACATTATAAACGCGGTGAGTTGTGGATGATTCGGAAGTATATTAGTGAGCATAATTGCTATATGATGGTCCGTTCTTCTCACAAGCACGCATCCTCATAATTTATTAGTGATTGTATGATTGAGGGTTTTAGATATAGTTACAATCGTTCCACACCAAAGGATATTGTACATCAGATGCGAATGAATTATGGGATTAATGTTAGTTATTATAAAACTTGGAGGGCAAAGAAATTCATTATGAAGTTGTTGAAAAGAGATGTCAGTGATTCTTATGACTTGATTCCTAAAATTCTTTTTTGAAGTTGAAAGAAATGAATCTAGGTTTGTTATTTTCATTTACATTATTATGTAATTTATGAATTTTATAGTAATTAGACAGTAATCTATTAGTAATAATTTTTTTACTATTTTTTGTAGGGACGTTTACTGAATATGAAGTAGATTCAAATGGTTATTTCAAATATTGTTTCATGGCTATAAGGCCATCAATTGAAGGTTGGACATATTGTAGACTGAACATTTTTATTGATGGGACATTTTTAAAGTGTAAATTTGTAGGAACATTATTGACTGCATCAATAATAGACAGTAGTAGTAAAGTTTTTCCCTGTAACGCCCCGAATTTTCAAGGTAAATTTTATCATTTTGTGTGATTTTCGGAAATTTAAGATGTTGGTGTAAATTCTCGGTTTCCTTTGAAGAGGGTAGAAAAAGAAAGTTAGGGATACGAATCTCTTTAAATTTAATATTTTGTAAATTGATATAATAATAATATAATTATTATTTATTATTATTAATATTAATATTATTTATTATTATTATTATTATTTAATATTAATATAATAACTATTGTTTAATATTAATAATAATATTATTATTTAATATTATATTTATTATTTAATAGTAATATTATTTTATATTATTATTATTATTATTATTATTATTATTATTATTATTATTATTATTATTATATATATATATATATTTTTTTTTATTTTTTAAAAAAAGGGAACCCTAGCGCGCGCGACACCCTCCCCCAGCCGACTTCATCTTCTTCTCCTTCCTCCATCTTTCGCCCGACAGCCGCCTGCCTTCACGAAGTCGGCGCCGCCGCCTCTCAATCCATTTCCCGTCATCACGCTACTTCGCCTCCGTCCCCATCTCCATCGTCGCCTCCGTCTCTGCGTCGGATAGCCGTTGCGGCCGCCTCCATCTCCGATCTTCCTCTCAGTCTCACGCACCCGGATGCCACCGTGCGTCCTTCATCCGACCGTGTCTGCCGACGCCCAGTCGCGCTCCGCCGCGTTGAAGCAGAGCCGGTCGTCGGACTCCTCCAAGCCGCGAAGCGTCCCTGTCGTCGAACGCCAAAGACCGTCGCTCGTGGTTGCCCCAGTTTCAAGCTGACCCGACCCGAGAACCCGCTTCCAGTCCGACCCTTGATTCAAGCCGCAAATCCGAGTTGAGCCGAAGACTGAGCCGAGCCGCGAGCCGAGTCAAGCCGAAGACCGAGCCGAGCCGCGAGCCGAGTCAAGCCGAGTTGAGTCGTGAGTCGTAAGCCGCGAGCCGAGAGTGAGCCAAGCCGAGTCGAGCCACCTAAGCCATATTTTTCTCCCTCCACTTCGGGTCACGGTGAGTCTTCGGTAAGGATCATTTTGGTAATTTACCCAATGTTGCTATAACCGTTTCGAGTTTGAATATTGGAGTAAGACTGGGTCCTATCTTTCGTTCCTTAAAGGTATTAGGGATTTGACGCTCAAGTTCTCGGGTCCCACGACAAGTTCATTTGGGAATAGCTTCTTTTACTCGGGTAAGCCGACGTTTGTTGTTTCGAATGATTTAAAAGGTGACTTTTACTAGTGTCATCGTTTAAACCCTTGTGATTTCGTTTAGGTGGATCCGTTGAGCGTGGACTCGATCGAGGGGCATAACCGAGTATCAGGTAAGGGTTTTCCTACTACTGGACCTTGGATCGAGGCTGGAAACGTAGTAATCCACAGGGGATTACACGTTAGTAACTGTACTGAATAAATGGATGTATGTTTGACTTTTAAGTATCGCTGTTATGCTCTTGTTTGATGTAAAGGTAACGTGACCGCTAGTTGTAGCTTGTGTGCCATCGGGTGTAAGGAGTTGTTTACGGATAGACACCGATGCCCGGATGTTCTGTATATTGTAGTTATGTTAATGGGCTACGTTGTGGACTGGAATTGTATGTCGATGGACTTTAAAGTCTTATGGTTAGGTATGTGGTAGTCTATTGTCTGGATATTGATCATGGAGTTTTGTCGTGGAAGGACTGTGAGTCCGATTCTGATTGACTAGTTTACTGGATCTAGGGATATCACAATGGTATGTGAATTGGAAACACATATAGCAACTGAGGATGTAGTTTTTTAAACCTATACTATCTGACTGGCGAAGCGTATGGCGAAATTGTAATATGAATGTTGTTGGAGTATGACTGTTGTAGACGGTTTAGTATGGACTGAGGGGTAACGGTTAGCTTCATCTATGAGGTAGTGTACCTTACGGATAGGTGTATCCTTCGGGATCACTAGACTGATACATGCATCCTTCGGGATCACTAGACTGATATGTGCATCCTTCGAGATCACTAGACTGATATGTGCATCCCTCGGGATCATTAGACTGATAGGTGTATCCTTCGGGATCACTAGACTGATACGTGCATCCTTCGGGATCACTAGACTAATATGTGCATCCTTCGAGATCACTAGACTGATATGTGCATCCCTCAGGATCACTAGACTGATAGGTGTATCCTTCGGGATCACTAGACTGATACGTGCATCCTTCGGGATCACGGGACTGATGTGTGCGTTCTACGAAACCACTAGACTGTTTACGTAGGGTACCCCTGAATAGGAAGTTAACTGTTGTTCCCTGACGGGCGCAGTAGTGGGTCCCTTACTGGGTATATTTTATACTCACCCTTTCTCTTCTTTAACTTTTCAGGTAAAGGTACAGCGAGGGGCAGACCGACGAGAGGCAAGAAGGATGCGTGAAGGCCATATGGACGCGTCTGGTTTTTCTTTATGCTTCCGCTGATGTATTTTGTTAGAATATTTGGTTTTGTGATTTTGAGTTTGATGACTTGAGTGGTGTATTTGAAACTCTCGTGACTGTGATTTAAAATAGGGCCCGAAACTGCTTTTGTAATATTTCTAACGTTTTTAATGAATTGTAACCGGTCCTTTATGAGTTTTTGTGTTTTGTTGTCGAGTCTTAGTACTGAGTAGTGACCTCAGCTTAGTCCGGAAAGTTGGGTCGTTACATTCCCCTTGCTTTTGGTATAGTAGATTTAGAAAATGATGCTTCGTGGATGTGGTTTTTTGAGAAATTAAAGGATTGTCTTAGAGCTTGAGAAGGTTTAGTTCTTGTTTTTGATAGGCATATAAACATTGCTAAATCTTTTTTTAGCGTCTTTCCATTTGCTGAATATTGTGTTTGCATTGAACATCTCTTAAACAATTTGAAGTTTTCATTCAAAGATTCTATGATAGATAAACTTTTTCGCGAATGTGCAAAGTCTTTGACTATTGATGATTTTTCATTAAATATGAGATGGATGAAGTCAATATACCCATCTATTAGAGAATTTCTTAGAAATTCTGGTTTTGAGAGATGGGCTCTTGCATATTGTAGGCAAAGAAGATATCAAATGATGACAACAAATATTTCTGGGTCCTTGAATTCAGTGTTGAAAAATGATATAAATTTACCTGTTGCTTCACTGTTAGATGCAATTCGACAGTTACTCCAAGAGTTGGTTTTATGAAAGAAGTAAATCATCATCCTCTTTGAATAGTATTTTGACTAAATGGGCTGAAGGAGAGATGAGAAAGCTTGTTGAGATATCACGAAGCTTCAGTGTAAGCATTTTGTTTTTTCTTCTGGTTGATTGCTATCTCCTGTTGTGATTACTATTAGATTACTGTTAAATGTCTAGTAGATTTCTATTAGATTGCATTAGATATCACAATTTAATTTGATTCCTGTTTGATTACTATCTTATTATTATATGTTGCTATTATTATTAGTAGTACTTAAGTATATGAATTAATTATTTTCTTGTTTCAATTCTAGGTTTGTCCTATAAGTGAGTTTGAACATCAAGTACTTGATGAAGGTAAAACCTTTTTGGTTAAGTTGAACTATAGAAGTTGCACTTGTTGTGTTTGGAATTTGAGAGAAATACCATGCAGTCATACACTTGTTGTTATTTGTGTTCTTCATTTTGATTCTTATTCTTTTGTATCAAAGTATTATATTGCTAATACATTGGCATAACTTATAATGGTGTTGTTCGTCCGGTTGGTAACCATAATGAATGGAGTATTGTAGCAGTGAACAATACTATATTGCCCCTAATTGTTAAACGTCCAATAGGAAGACCCCGAAAGCAAAGGATCCTTTCAATTGGTGAATTGGGAAAGCACAACATCAAGTACAAGAGGTGTACCCATTGTAAGGGTATTGGTCATAATAGAAGAACATGTTAAAATCAACCTGTTTGAATGGTGTTATGGGAATCTTGTACAAATTTTGACAAACTTATAAAAATCTTGTAAAAATCAATTTTATGTACATTAAATGGTAATCATATGATCATTAGATGTCATTTTTTCTTTCAATTTGTCTTCTTTGCTAGTGTGTTATCTTATTCTGTTTTCGGTATATGCATTTGCTGGTCAATGTACTTATTACAATAGTATTGATCATAATTGAAGAACAAGTAGAAATCAACCTTTTTGAATGGTGTGAATTACATGTCAATAATAGTATAAATCAACCTTTTTGAATGGTTTATCATTTTTTTTTCTTTCTTTTTCTACAACTTCAAGCTTTTCTTTTTGGGAAGATTTTCTTGTTTTCATTCTATTTTCAACCACCTAAAACAAATATAAAATGAATTTTAAATTGGTATAAAATAGTAATCAGAAGGTAATCACATGTATTAATTTCAAATCTTATCAAAGTAGAGAATTTTGTTACCTTCGTTTTTCCTTTATCATTTTTTTTCCTTGTTTTCATTTCTCTGACGATGCCTTCATCCTGTTTACAAAACATACAAAATAATCATTATCTAATGGAAAAGTTTAAATTAATGTGTTTATTATAGGTACTTACAATTGATTCTTTTTCTACTATTTCATCTTCTTGATTTTTCTTTTGTTTATGTTCTTCAACAAGCTATTAAATATAAATGAAGGAGATTAAGCGCAATTAGATGGGTATAAGGTGGACATCATATGTCAATCACTTATATTGAAATCAAAACTTATTACTAAAAATCACCTTGCCAAGTTGGAGTATTTGATTAAATTTATTTCCATCAGCATTTTGCTGATATTCTCCTTCAATTTCTTTATCTTTTTGTTTTTGTTCATGGACCTAAAACAAGTTTATTAGTTCAAGTATATTAGTTTTACATCTTATCAAAATAGAGAATTTTGTTACCATTTCTTTTCCTTTATCATTTCTTTTATTTGTTTTAGTTTCTCTTTCTTCTTTGATTTCTTCGTTATGTTTACAAAACACACAAAACAATCATTATCTAATAAAGAAGTTTCAAAATCATTTGTGTATATTATTAGGTTGTGACGTCCCAAAATTTGAGGAATTTAATTTTATTATCTTAAGTGTAATTTTGAGATTTTGGGTGTTATTTAAATGTTGAAGTATTTTACTTTATGGAGATTTGATTCTATTGGATATTTGAAAGATATCAAATTGTTGTTAAGTTGGAATTTATGTTTGTTTTGGTTATTTAATTATGTTTAGGTGTATTATTGGATTTAAGGATTTAATAATTGTATTATGAAAATAATATAATTATTTATGACAAGATATTTGGAGGAGATAAAGGTGATTGAATTGGTTTTATTATTTGGTAAAAGATAATGGTGATATTTTATTTGGTTTAAAAAGGGAGATAGGGTGGGTTTTAAATGAAGAGAGAGAAGGTTTGTTTTGGTTGGATTAAAATAGAAAAAGGAAAGGGAATTAATATTTTTTTATTTATTTAAATAGGGTATTGGGATGTGAGCATTTAATGCTCCATCATCTTCTTCACCAAGGAAGAGAAAAGAGTAAAGAAAACCCTAACCCTTATCCACCCCGTCGCCGCTCCCACTCGACTCGCCCGTTGGTCGCCGCAAGGAGCACGAGCCGACTGACCGCCCTCTGCACTGTGTGTTTTCGGCCAGCCGATCGCCCGACCCGACCTGTCCACACGCCACGACACTTCACGTTGCACCGTCGTTCACCGTGTAGCGCTCCGTCAACCAACCATTCGAGCAAAGTCGTTATTCGTCGTGTAGTAGCGTCGTCAACGGGCCATCTTTGGTCAACGATCGTCGTGTAGTCGACTTGTCTCCGAGCCATACGCCCGCGCCAGCAGCCTCAGCCATGCGTCTACACCGAGCCAGCAGCCCTAGTTGCATGCCCGCGTCGAGCCGTACACCCGTGCCAACTGCATTTCGAGCCACCCGCACTCCAGCCAAGCCGCTCTAGTGCACCTGAAGCCGCCTGCCTCAGCCGTCCGAGCGATCTTCCTTCCACCCGAGCCACCAAGCTTTTTGGCGAGCCACAAGCCTGTTTTGGATCCTTTCATCTGTTTTGGTAAGTTTTGATTGGGTTTTGAAACACCCAACTAAGATTAAAATTTTTTTGATCTTAAATAATTTAATTTTGGGTTAAATTAAATTATTTCTCTTAAAGGACCATTTGAACCAATTGAAGTTGGAATGTAGGATTTCTCCAGTTAAGGGCTAACTTGTTGCAACCTCGACTGAGCTAATCTCCAGGTAAGAGATTCTACTTCTAGACCTTCGAGTTACATTTAAGAGACTGCATGATGAATATATGATTATGTATCAATGGTAGCTAAGTACATGACTCCAGGTTATTGAGAGAGGGGCTGATATTGTAATTGCGTCTGCTGGTTGACTTTATGGTTAGCGCTGATAGTATGTCAATGCTATCGCCTACGTCATAATGACATAGTTTTGTGGTTGAGGATGACATGATATGATATGTTATGATGATGATATGTTATGTGCATGCTATGAATAGGGTGTATGTTAGCTTTACCTATTAGAGTCGTACCCACATGAGTGTTCTTCGGGATCACCACTCTTTGGACGGCTGTGTAGTCTGACGGGATCACCAGTCTGACATTGACACAGACATGATTTGAGAGATCCGACGGGATCGCTCACACTTATGACTGCGTAGTCTGACGGGACCACCAGTCTGACATTGACATTGACATAAACATGATTTGAGTGATTCGACAGGATCACTCACAACCCGATCGTCTTAGGTGTTTCCTTGGGTTCACCAGAGACCAGCTTGATCCTACGGGATCACAGATTGCACGTGTTCGGGAACGTGCTAGTTTAGGGGTACCACTCTTCAGGACTCTAATAGGAAGTTAACAGGCACCTAGCGGGACTAGTAGTGAGTCCCTTACTGAGTATTTTTATACTCACTCTTTCCATTTCTATTTTTCAGGCAGAGGCAGAGGTAAGAGCAAAGGCAAGCTGGCGAATGACCAGAAGTGACCGTAGCGAGCGATAGGGATACGTTTGCTTCCGCTTACGTCATGTGTCAGATTTCAAAATTGACATTTTCCTTTCATTTTATTCTATTTTATTTATTTCTTTGTTTCTCTTTCCCTTTAAAACTAGTAGGGCCCGAGATAGGATTTATTTTAATTTATTTCCGTACATTCTATTTACGATTTTAACGACAATTCGCAGTTTTGTTTTATTTTCTATTTACTTTAAATAAATTTTAAAATTTTCTTTTAAAGTAAAGCCCTCAACTTAGTATAAGAGGTTAGGTCTTTACATAGGTACTTACTAGTATATCTTCTTTATTTCATTTTCGTTGAAGTTTTTCAACAATCTATTATATACAAATTAAGGAGATTAGAAAAAAATTGCTAATTTGGAAATAACTTAAATTACAAATATTTCCATCAAATGCAATCAGATAGAAATAAGATGGACACCAGATGGTAATCACTTAAATTAAAATTACCTTGTCAACTTGGACTAATTCATCAACCGTCCATCCATCATCGTTTTGCTGATTTTTTTCTTTAATTTCTTTTTCGTTTTGTTCGTCTCGTTCAGTGACCTAAGACAAGTAATCAAATGTCAATCAAATGGACTGCAAATGGTAATGACCTAGATTAAAAACGAAATCAAGTTCAATTACCTTATGTACTTCATCTTGTGAACATCCATCATGTTCATTTCCTTCATCTTTTTCTACTTGATTAGGAAGTTGAAAAGTAATCAGATAAACATCACATAGTAATCACGTATTATTAAAACAAATACTAATTACTAAAATTACCTATTCTTGTCCATCATCTTTTCCTTCTTCAGAAAGTTAAGAAAATTAATCATTATTAAAAGATAGTAATAAGATAATGTGAATAGAAATCAATAAGTAATCATATGATAAAGGATATATGTAATGCCCCAACAAATTTAGATTTTTTTTATTATTTTAAGTGTAGTTATGGAAATTTTAAATTCTTTTGAGGAAACTTCACTAGTGATACTTTGATTTGCTTAATTAATTAAGTTGAAGACTTAATTATTTTATTTGGATGATAAAACATTGTTTTTAAATAAAGAGGCTTGGTTGGTTGGTTGAGGAGAGAGAGATGATAATTTAATTGGGAAAAGAAAGAAAAAAGTAATTAAAAGGAGAGAAAAGGGGAATTTTGGTGAGATTTGGAGGAGGAGAGAGAAGGTAGGGTTAATTGGTGTTTAAATGAGGCCTAGGGACCCGTGCACCATAAAAACCCATCATCTTCTTCAAAAAAAAGGAGGAAAAGGGAAGCTAACCCTAAACTTTTATTGTTGGAAACCCTAGTCGCGCCGCCGCCATCATCGCCGACCACAGCCGCCGCGCCGCCGAAGTTCCTCGCCAACCATCGAGTCTGAGTCGAGGGTTGCGAAGCCGCGCAGCCCAACCACCCGCGCTTTCCAGCCGTCGCCCTTCGCGGATCGGAAGCCGACCCATGTCTCGCCAGCCAGACTCCCCCGCCTGCAAGCCATCGCCGAGCACCGTAAAAGCCCAATCGAGCAAAGCGCCGCCATCCGCGATCGCAGCCGATCCGCATTCCCGACCCGAACTGAGACGTCGTGCCTTCGACCCGGAACTCGACCCGTGCGTCCAGCCGCTCCGCGCCGCCACGCGACCCGAGCATCAAGCCGCGCCCGAGCCTCAAGCCGCGCCCGCGCGTGGAGCCGTGCCCGCATGCACCCGCGCCCCCGTCCCTCTCCGTGAGCCGATTCCCAGCCGAGCCGCGTCTCCCTTCTGCCGCAAGTCGAGCCGACGCCTGCCTTCAAGTCGAGTCGATCCCTGCTCTCCTAGCCGAGCCGCCAAACCCTTTTGAACCACCTAGCCTTCTTCCGATCCTTTGCTCCTATTTTGGTAAGTCAAATGGGTTTTTGGCATACCCAACGAAGAGTAATTTTGGTTTTTAAATAATTTAATTTTGGATTAAATTAAATTATCTTTTTGAAAGGGCCGGTTGGACCAATTAGAGTTGGAGCGTGGGGTTTCTCGACTTAAAGGAAATTATTGCAACCTTGATCTTGGGTAAGTTGCTTTGAACGATTCTTGGACTTCGTTTCCATGAAGGTTAGGTTATTAATTGTTGTTCCTAACCATTTAGAACTTGCGACTTGGGAAGCGTGTGACCTTACTGTTGGAATTCGATTTAGCAAATGTCCAGGTAAGAGATTTCTACTACTAGTTCTACAACTAGAATCATGAGACCGCATACACTTCTAGTTATGCACGTTGAGGACTAGACTGTATAACACATGTAAATTAATGAGGGCACGATGTGACTGATGATGTGATTTGATATGATGGCATGGTATAATGTGATGACATGGCTTGTTATGACTGTATGTTGGACATTGTGATGAGATGTGATGTGATGATTAGACTGATATGATTACATGATGTTGTTATGTATATGTATGCTATGGTTACGGTACCTGTTAGCTTAGCCTATTAGAGTCGTACTTGCATGGGTGTCCTTCGGGATCACCACCTATTTAGGACTGCGTAGTCCGACGGGACCGCCAGTCTAGCATGGATATAGATATGATTCGAGTGATTCGACGGGATCCTCGCAGCCCGATTGTCTTAGTGTTTCCTTCGGGTTCGCTACAGACCAGTATGTCCTAGGTGCTCCCCCGGGACACCGAAGACCAGATTTTTGTTCCTACGAAAGCGCATGTTGCACGTGTTTGAGAACGTGCCAGTTATTGGGTACCATTTTCAGGACTCTAATAGGAAGTTAACAGGCACCTAGTGGGACTAGTAGTGGGTCCCTTACTGAGTATTTTATACTCACTCTTTCCATGTCACGTTTTTCAGGTAGAGGCAAGGGTAAGGGCAAGGGCAAGCTGGCGGGCGACCAGAAGTGACCGTGGCAAGCCATAGGAATTTCTGCTTCCGCTTTACATCCCGTTTAAACATTTAGTACTTGAGTTTTTTATTTTTCTTTATTTACTATTTCGTTTCTTTAAAAGTAGATAGGGCCCGAGTAGGATTTTAATATTTGTTTACATTTCGCACATTATCCTGATTTGGTTTTTATAAATAAAATTCTGAGGTTTTATTCATTTTAGCCAAACTTTATGACTTAAATTATGTTATTTACATTTAATAATGACTTCAGCTCAGTATAAGGAGTTGGGTCTTTACAATATAGTTACCTCTTTATCATCAAAGTGTTGAATGTTCATCTAATCTTCATTGTTTTGAAGATTATTCGTGTAATGAACCAAACTTTTAAATTAAGTTAAGGTCATTACTCAAAAAGATGAATAACAATTTACACTTTCTTGAAGAGACAGACGACTAAAATTCTTATAAAATTAAGATCTTCACAAAATATAAGATTATCAAAACCAACAAAAATAGTTAGAAAATGTGACCCACGGGTTCTAACAATTTTAAAGAAAATAAAAAAAAAATAAAAAAGACAAAATCTTAAGTAAAATGTCTAAAATTTAAAATACTGAAAAACATATAAATAGACGCAAAAGCTAAACTGTGTCCATATATAGAATGTCATGAATCCCTTTCTGTCGCTCGCCAGCTTTCCAAGTTCTCTACTTTAGCTTGAAATATTAAACATAGAAAATGTGAGTATATAAATATACCCAATAAGGAACCCACTATTGGTTCCACTAGGTGATTTGTTAACTTTCCATTAAAAACATAGTCATAACGTCGTGTGTCCAAATGGAGCACACCTGGGTGAGTGAGACCATACGAAAACCCCTAAATTGTGCGAGTGATTCCGTGGGAACACCCCTAGTCGTACGGGTGGTCGCAGGTACACACTCCATAAACATATATGTAATACGTAGGTACACCCTTAATTGTGCGAGTGGTTCCGTTGGAACACCTCTAGTCGTTTGAGTGACCCCGTATACTCAATATAACTATCCCTAATCGTGTATGTGATCTGTAGGTACACCTCTAAATCGTGCGAGTGGTCTCGTAGGAACACCCTTAGGCGTGCGAGTGACCACATAGATAGGATGACAATATTAATAGGGTAAGAAATTTAATATACAAAGTTAACAGATGCACCACAATCCAAAAGCATGTAACATCATTATAAACATCATAAACATGACATGAATATTAATCATGATGTCCTTAAGCATGTGATTAATATATCATGTATCATAAACATCATAAAAATATCATTCGTCATCATCAACGTAATATTAGTCATCATCATCATTAGCATCGCATTATGCATCTTAACTACCATCAATGCATAACCGTAAATACATGCAGTCTCTTAAATTTAGTTTGAAGGTCCAGTAGTAGAATCTCTTGCCTAGAGATTAGCTAAAAATATTTCTTTGTTGGCAGTAAATTTCCAATTAAATCAGATCCTAAACAGTAAGAGGAAAGTTTTAATATTCTTAATTAATAAAGTTTACCAATGGCTAGTATCTAAAATTTACCAAGGAAAATTTATTTTCTTCGAATGTATTGGTTAAACAAGTAAATGAATGGCAATATGGTAGTTTTGTAGGAGCTAATGTATTATGTCTTTATGTGGTAATCGTAGCTAAATTAATGGCATTAATATGTTTGCGTTTGTTTTATAGCATGACAACCACATCAAGACTGCCTAAGCATTGATGTAAACCCAAACGACTAAATAGCTATAACTAGGTGTAAGGTTGTTGCAACCAATTAAACAACCAACTAATCGTAAGGTTGTTATAATTTATTGACAGTTACATAACTGAAAACACCAATTATAAATAAACATCATCACCATATCGAGAAGATAGAGAAATTTCCAGAAAGTTACCTAATTTTATCCTACAATTTTTTTTTATTATTCTTTAAAAAATATATAGCAATTATAATAAAGGCTAATTTTTTATTTATTTTTAAAATAAAAAAAAAAGGTAAATTTTTTTGTAATCATATAAAATCTTATGATAATTGTTATTTTTTTATCTTTTATTAAAAGGGAAAATAAAAATCATTAATAAAAATATCTATCATCTAAAAAAAATTCAAATCAATTTATCACATTTGACTTATTTTATCATTTTAAGAAAAAAACAAATTAATTTATTTTATCCAAAATCTTTTAATACTTGATTTATCATTTTAGGAAAAAACAAAATAATTTATTTTATACAAAATCTTTTAATATCATATTTTGATTTATCTTTATCATTTTAGAAAAAAATAAACTTATTTTGGACAAATCTTTCATTCTCACATTTTTACTATTTTGGAAAAAAAGAATATCTATTTTGATTTTATACTTATTGAATTTTCCTAACTTCGTGGTACACTTTGGCTCTATAAAAAGAGACCTTTGGTCATTTGGAAAAAAGAGAGAAAAAATTGGTTTAGAGAGAATCTCTACGAGAGGAGAAAAAAATTGGCTTATAGAGAATCCCTACGACAGAAAAAAAAATTGTTTAGAGAATCTCTGCAAAAAGTTTTTTGAAGAAACCTATTTCTCTACAAAAGGTGAATTCTTAATTATTCGTTTTATTGCTTCTATTTTTATTTTTATTTTTATTATCTTTGTGTTTTTCCCCAACAATCTAATCTCATAACGAAGAAAAAACTTAGTTGGAGGTTGCATTAGGTAAGGATTCACTCCCAATGATCCACACCTCATACAATAAGTAACTTTCTTCGCGATTTGAATCCTTATTTTTATTCTTCTCCTTTTTAAATGTAGAGAGAAAGAAAAAATGTATATGGGAGATTTTATTATTTCTTTTGCCACTTTTTTTTTATCATTATTCTATTCAAAAGAACATTTTAACCTTTTTCTTCTCTTTAAAAATAGAGAGAAAGAAAGAAATCTAAGGAACAGTTTTTGTTTTATTCATCGTTATTATCATTATCCTTTTTTAAATCTCAACTCTTAACCCCTTTTTTCTTTTCTTTAAAACATAGAGAGAATGAACGAGGGATTGAGAAAATTTTATCGTTATCATTATATTTATCGTTATTATTATTATTATTTATTATTATTATTACTGTCTTTTTAATTTATTATTATTATACTTTTTTTTTTAATTTATGGGCGGCGGCAACCTTGCTGCCACCATTGTTTTCTTTTCTTTTTTTTCTTTTATTTCTCTATTTTTATTTATTTATTTATTAATTCATTTAGTTTTTTCTTTTTCGTTTTTTTTCCTATCTTCTTTCTTTCTTTATTTTATTTATTGTTATTATGTTTTTTTATTCATTTTCTTTTAATGTATCTTCATTATCATCATAGTAATTATTATCATATGACATTAAATACATATATGCATGTATTGATATATTACGTTATTTGCCTTGTCTATTGTATGGTACATTTGATTTGGTTTAGGTGCATTATTTCTATTTAACCTTCATTAAAAATTTATGGAATTTTTAAAAATATTTAACCTTAATTGCAGTAATTTTGAAATCTTTCTTAAATTTTTCTTTTAAAAACAATTGGTTTTTTTTAAATTATATTTTTGTTAGAGAAATTTTCATAAATATGACAAACAGATAAAATATTTACGGCCCGTGTAACAAAATCCATGAAGTTAGCCATTTTTTAAATATTCCAGGTTTACCCTTCTGTCTTTCTTCCCCTCTTCGTCTGTTCCATTGTCTTTCATTCTTTTATTTTTTTTGTTCAAGATCGTGTATAAAATATAAAAGATATTTTTTTCAAACATTTATTTAGTTGTTCAAGATCGTTTAGATTTGGGTAGCCAAATCTAAACAATCGTGTACAAGAAATAGCCAAATCTAAGCCATCGTGTAAAAAAAAAAATCCTAAAAAGATCGTTTAGATTGGGCTAGTCAAATCTAAATGATTGTGTACAAAAAACTAAATGATTGTGTACCAAAAGAATCTTACAAAAAATCATTTAGCCAATCTAAACGATTGTGTACAAAAAAATAAATCTAAACAACCAAATTAAATGATCGTGTAACCAAATTAAACGATCGTGTAACCGAATTAAACGATTGTGTAATCTAAACGATCGTGTAACTAAATCTAAACATCGTGTAACCAAATTAAACGATTGTGTACAAACAATTTAAAAAATAAATCGTTTAGATTTCGCTAGTAACCAAATCTAGTAGCCAAATCTAAACGATCGTGTACCAAACATTAGCCAAATATGAACGATCATGTACCAAATATATTACGCGCGTTGTTGTTGGTGTGATTGATGAGGCATTTTTGGTATTTTTCATGGTGGGTCTGTGGGCTTTTTCCATTTGCGGAATTATTCTATACAGTGTAAATATTTTGCCGCTTTGTTATATTTTTTAAAAGATCCATTTTTTTAGGTTAATTTTCATAAATGTAACAAAACACCAAACTATTTATAGCCCATGTAACAAAGCCCATGAAGTTAGCCATTTTTTAAATATTCCATGTTTGCCCTTCCATCTTTCTTCTCATCGCTGCGATTTCTTTTATCGTCTTCCTCCTCTCTTCTTTTTTTCGTTGTGATTTCTTTTCAACGTCTTTCTTCTTTTTCTGTTCTTCTTTTACGTCGTTTAATCTTTTCATCATCTTTCTTCTTTTCCTCATTTTTTCCTGCGATTTCTTTCCATCCTCTTTCTTCTTTTCCTCTTTTTTTTTTACGTCGTTTAAATTTGGGTAACCAAATCTAAATGACCGTGGACAAAAAATAGCAAAATCTAAAAGATCGTGTACAAAGAATCTTGAAAAAAAAATCATTTAGATTGGAATAGCCAAATATAAATGATCATGTAAAAAATGTAAACAACCGTGTAAAAAAAATAAATCATCGTGTAGACAAATCTAAACGATCTTGTACCAAAAGAATTAAAAAATCGTTTAGCATAATTTA
Organism: Cucumis melo; assembly: GCF_025177605.1. Taxonomy (NCBI): domain Eukaryota; kingdom Viridiplantae; phylum Streptophyta; class Magnoliopsida; order Cucurbitales; family Cucurbitaceae; genus Cucumis; species Cucumis melo. The sequence goes on from NC_066866.1 coordinate 8,787,907, forward strand.
AATGATCGTATACTAAAGAATCTTGAAAAAATGAACGATCGAAAAAAAATCATTTAGATTTGGGTTCAAATCTAAACGATAGTGTAACCAAATTTAAACGTAACCAAATCTAAACGATAGTGTACCAAACAATAGCCAAATATAAATGATCGTGTACCAAATATATTATGCACACATTGTTGACGGTGTGGTTGACAAAGCATTTTTGGTATTTTTCACAGTGGGCTTGTGGGCTGTTTCCGTTTTCAAAATCGTTCTGTACAGTGTAAATATTTTTCCGCTTTGTTATATTTTTTAAAAGACCATTTTTTTATTGTTTTTTTAAACTCAAAATTAAATCTATATTTCATAGGGTTTCCTATCAACTTTTTTAATAACCCACATCGATTTCGCTAAAAAATTCTACGATACAATCTAGAAATTTCTGGGAGCCTGTTATTTCTAGATTCTTGAGGTGAGGGATCAATATCTTTAGGAATCCGAGATTTGATCCCAAGAAAAAATGAATTTATTCAAATGTATTTTAAAAAATCTTTATTCAAAAATTAGCCTATGATAGAATTTGAGAAATTGTAATAATTTCTCATTCTTTTAAGGTGAGGAATTTTTTCTCAATATAGTCTAATTAATGGAATATATTACACTTATTCTATGGGATAATTGCTTCCAATATTAGAGTAGTGAGCAATGAAATAAGACAAGAAAAAATTAAATGGATTTTATTCAAGACATTAAATTTGGCCACTGTTTTCTAAACGGGTGTTATGGTTGCTAACACCTTTCCCGTACACATATGACTCCCGAACTCGACTTTAGTTTTTTTCACAGACAATTTTTTTATTTTATTTAAATTTATTTACTTTATTTTGGTGTCCAATCACACAGTAAAAAAGATTGGTGGTGACTCTTTTTTTTAACACTTTTTTAAGGACGTCTGTCGCTTCGCGTCGTCCCGGGAACGTGGTAATACATACTTGGTTATACACCAACTTGGTATTAGAGCTTCATCGGACTTGAGATCGATGGCTAATCGTCGCGGAGCTCTAGTGACGAAGGAACAATAAGAGGTGGGAGAAACACTCATCCTCTCTCCAAAAACCTTATCCAGGCGCTTGCTGTGAGTTGAGAATTCATTGGGGGAATTTAAGAGACCTTGGATGCTGTAGTTAGAAGATTGGATGCAATGATTCAGCTACATCTGGAAGAACAACTGAATCTATGGCAATGAGAAGCGCAAAGAAAAAGAGGTGCAGAACTTCAGGGAGACTACAGAAATCAAGAAAATCACCAAGAAGGAAGACTAAACTAGTTACGAAGAAGAAACAAACGTGAAGAACAGTGGCCGAAAAATCAAAATCTTAATCAACATTGGAGTTCCTTGAACGAAGAAGTAGAAAGTGATGATACCTTAACAACAGAGGATTCTGATTTTCACTTTTCAGAGAATGAAGAGTAGAAGCATATGAATATAAAATGAAGATCGACCTCCCTATATAAGACAGTAAACAGAATATTGAAACCTTCCTTGACTGTATTAAGAATACTGAATTTTTTCAATTATATGGGTACAGCCGAGCACAAGAAAGTTCATTTGGTGGCTTTAAAACTAAGAGGTGGAGCATCAGCCTGGTAGGATTAGATAGCAGTCAATCGGCAAAAACAGGGGAGGCAACCAATTCGGTCGTGGGAAAAATGAAGAAATTAATGAAATAGAGGCTTTTACCTCCTAACTATGAACAAATACTATATACACAGTACCAAAATTGCCGTCAAGGATCTCGAAAAACAGCAAAGTACATTAAAGAGTTTCATCGGCTAGAAGCTTGAACTAATTTGATGGAAAGCAAACGACATTTGATTGTTAGATTTACCTAAGGGTTGCAGATGGACCTAAGGGAGAAAGTAAAACTCTAACATTTCCAATGGCTATCAGAAGCCATAGCTTATGTAGAAACAATAGAGGAAATGGTGGAAAGTCGATCAAAATTCACAAGAAAAGGATTTTTGAAAACTTCCACATCCAAAAGTACTTTAGCACCTCAAGAAATCAACAAAAATAATGTGCCAGAAAAAAAGAAAGAAGCAGAGAAGGAGGATCATAACAACAAAAAAAGAGACCATTGAAGCTAATAAAAAAAATCCAAAAACCCTATAAGAGGCCTTTCTCAGGAACTTGCTATAGATGTGGACAAGTTGGTCATCCTTCAAACTCCTGCCCTCAACAAAAGATAGTCGCAATAGTAGATGGTGAAGAAGAACATCAACCACAAAGGCATAGTCTGTTTAAAACAAGATGCACAATTCAAGGAAAGATTTGCAACATTATCATTAACAATGGCAACAGCAAAAACTTCGTCTAAAAAAAAACTAGCAACAACCTTGAATCTCAAAAGTGAACCCCACCCCAATCCCTATAAGATTGGATGAATAAAGAAAGGAGGAGAAGCTTAGATTTCAGAAATATGTTTTGTCCCATTATCCATTGGTAACAACTATAAAGACAATTAAGTTGTATGTGATGTTCTCGAAATGGATGTGTGTCATATACTCTTGGGAAGACCATGGCAATATGATACTTGAGCCTTGCACAAGGAGAGAAAACACCTATGGATTCCAATGGATGAATAGAAAGGTGATCCTCCTACCTTTAAAAAAGAAGAATGAAGAGGGGATTAACAAAACTAAGAAAAGTAGTAGCCTCTTTATGACCATCGGTGGAAAGAAATTGCTTAAAGAATGTGAAGCTGATATCTTGGGATTAGTTATGACTAATCAGAATAGGGAAGAATCTACTGAAATCCTTAAGGAAGTACGTGAATTATTCGATAAATTCCTCAACATTATTAAAGAACCAACATAATTGCCTCTCTTGCGAGACATTCATCATAATATTGAACTAGTACCAGGGGTTACACTACCTATCCTGCCACATAATAGAATGAGTCCGAAAGAATATACTGTTTTACAACAGACAATTGAAGAACAAAAGGGCATATTCAACCCAACTTAAGCCCATGTGTAGTCCCTGCCCTGCTAACACCAAAGAAAGACGGAAGTTCGAGGATGTGCGTTAACAACAGAGCAATTAAAGAATTATAGTGAAGTACAGATTTCCTATTCCAAGATTTACTTGACCAACTTTGAGAAGCATAGATTTTTTCCAAAATTGACTTGAGGAGTGGATATCACCAAATTAGAATAATGTCCGGAGATGAATGGAAAACTGCTTTAAAAACAAATGAAGGCATCTTTGAATGGCTTGTGATACCATTTGGACATTCCAATGCTCCTAGTACCTTTATGAGACTCACAAACCAAGTACTTCACCCTTTCCTTAATAAATTTGTCATTGTTTATTTTGATGATATTTTAGTTTTCAGCAAATCCCTAGAGGAATGTAATGTGCATCTACATCAATTTTTTGAAGTTTTGGCCAAAAATGAATTAACATCAACCTCAAGAAATGCATCTTTTGCGTGGAAGAAATAGCATTATCAGGATTCATTATTAGAAAGAATCATATCTTAATGGATGAAAAGAAGGTTGATGCAATTAGAAATTGGCCCATACCGACTTCAATAAAGGAAGTTCAAGCATTCATTGGTTTGGCATCATTCTACAAAAAATTCATCCATAACTTCAGCACCATTGCTACACCAATTATTAACTGCTTGAAAGAAGGAGCTTTCCTATGGGGAAATAAACGATAAGACAACTTTGAATTATTGAAGAAAAAGTTATATAGCAATCTAGTTTTAAAACTCCCCGATTTTTCCTAACCATTTGTTGCAGTAGATGCTCGTGAGACAAGCATTGGAGCTGTTCTATTTCAATTAGGCCATCCCATTGAATATTTCAGTGAGAAACTCAGCCCATCAAGACAGATGTGGAACACTTATGAACAAGAAATGTATGCCCTCGTTTGTGCATTCAAACAGTGGGAACATTACCTACTGTCTAAAGAGTTTCTCTTGATAATAGATCATTTCCCTCTAAAATACCTCCAAACTTAGAAATTCATCAACAAAATGCATGTTAGATGGATCTTCTTTTTACAAAGATTTGACTTTATTATCAAACATAAAACTGGAAAAGAAAACAAAGTAGCTGATGCACTAAGTAGAAAGCATTCCCTACTTTCAATATTATCATCTGAGGTGATAGTATTCAAGCACTTACCAGACTTATATGAAGATGATGCTAACTTCACCAAGATGTGGTATAAATGCATTCATTGCCTTGAAATAGGAGAATTTCATATTGATGGATTTCTATTCAAAGGAGAAAAATTGTGCATACCCCCATACTTCTCTAAGAGAAACTTTACTAAAAGAAGCACACTCCGGAGGATTAGTTGGTCACTTTGGGCAAGACAAAACATTTGAAATACTTTCCTCTAGATATTATTGGCCACAGTTACGAAAAGACACAAATAATTTTGTAAATCGATGCTTATTTGCCAAACAGCCAAAGGCACAAGTACTAATGTCGAATTATACAACCTCTACCCATTCCTACAACTATATGGGAGAATTTATCAATAGACTTCGTATTGGGATTACCTAAGACACAAAGACAGCACGATGCTATAATGGTGGTTGTAGATAGATTCAGCAAAATGGCTCATTTTTTACCCTGTAAGAAGACTAATGATGCTATCTAGATTGCTAATCTCTTATTTTGAGAGATAATTTAGTTACATGACATACCTAAATCTATTGTGTCTGACAGGGATGTGAAATTCTTAAGCCACTTTTAGCGCATTTTGTTGAAGAAACTAGATACCACACTTAAATTTAGTACCACAGCGCACCCATAAACAGATGGCCAAAGTCACTAACAGAACTTTGGGAAATCTAATTCGTTGCCTAAGTGGCTGAAAGCCTAAACAATGAGATCTAGCGCTACCTCAAGCTGAATTCGCATTCAACAATATGAAGAATAAATCAACTAGGAGATGTCCCTTTGAAATTGTCTATACTAAAAGACCTAGACTTACATCTCATTTAGGCAATTTGCCATCAAATGTAGATATCAACAATGAAGCAGAAAATATGATTGAAAGAATACAAAATTTACACAAAGAGGTACATGAAGACCTACATCAATTACTTCATCTGATAAACAAGATAAAGACAAGAAAAGAAGAGAAGTAAAATTCAAATAAGGAGATTTGGTGATAATTCATTTGAAGAAAAGCTGGTTTCCAACAAGAACATACAACAAACTAAAAGACAGACAGCTTGGGCCTTGCAAAATACTAGCAAATATGGTGATAATGCCTATAAAATTGAACTGTCAAATGACCTACACATTAATTAGCCCTGTTTTCAACATAGCAAACCTGAAGACCTACCACGCCCCAGATGGATTCTAGTTATCTAAGTAGACCAGCTTCGGGTCAAGTTGATTTTAGGTGGGATGGATTTGATGTAAACTCAAACGGCTACATAGCTATAACTAGGTGTAAGGTTATTACAACTAATTAAACATCTAACTAATTGTAAGGTTGTTACAACCTATTGACAGTTACATAACTGAAAACACCCATTATAAATAAACATCATCACCATATTGAAAAGATAGAGAAATTTCTAGAAGACATACTTGGTTATACACCATGCATAGTTAGAGGAAAGAGGAAGAGGCAACCCTCATCGAGTGCCTCATCGAGTTAGTCAATGCACGTGGCTGGAGGTCTAACAATAGGACCTTTAAACCCTGATACCTTAATCAGCTCGCAAGAATGGCCTTTAAGACCCAGGTTGTAACATCCATGCTACAACTATCAATAGCCAGATAAAATTGTTAAAGAGAACGTTCCATGCACGAAGATTAGTGGGTCGTCCTACAGTGGCTTCAGGTGGAGCGATGAACTGAAGTGCATCATCGTATAGAAGAAAGTATTCGACGATTGGGTGAATGTGCGTTATTACTTATGTGAAATGTTATTGTAGTATAAGCAAAAATAGTACTAACAATTCTTATTGTACTTGAATAGAGTCATCCGACGGTGAAGGGCCTCCCTAACAGATCGTTTCCCCACTATGATGACCCTTCGTACGTCTTTGGCAAAGATCATACGATGGGAGGCTGGGCAGAGACATTTGACGACGTCGAGTCTAATGAGCCTGGTAGGTACGAGGGATTTGCCACTGATGATGCGTACGATATGAAGTTCCAAACAATGTACAATCAAGGACTAGACGTATTGCTTGACGAATTAATGGGAACACGAACCACTCGAGCAAGTTTCGGTAGGCATGTTTCTAGTGGGTCTACCTATCAAAAAATAAATTTCTCAAGTTATTTAAATCAAATTTATGTTTCATCTAATTTGAGATAATTTTAAATAAATAATACTATAAATATATTTAACAGAAAATTATGATCACCCGATAACAATTTTAGAGGAAAGTGAGAGAAAGGAAAAAGAAAATGACAATTGAAGAAAAAGAAGAGTATTGAAATGAAAAAACAAGTAGTAAAAAGAAACCTGAATTTTGGTCGAAGAATAATGACTTCTCGTATCTTTTTAAAAATGGAGTTTGATTATTAAAAATTCTAAAATGAAAAGCTACTTTTCATAAGCTTTTAGAAATTAAAAGATTTAAAAAGTAATTTCATAAGAATATGTTGTAATATAGCTACTTTATGTTATTGAGAATTTAAAATCAGTTGGATTTCGTGTTATTTAAGTTTAAAGAGGAAAATAAAAGAAAAAGGAGAATATAAGTTTTATAATAATATAAAATAATATAATTATATTATTATTATTGTTATTGTTGTTGTTATAGTTATTATAGTTATTATTATTATAGTTGTTATTATTATTATTATAGTTATTATTATTATTATTATTATTATTATTATAGTTATTATTATTATTATTATTATTATTATTATTATAGTTATTATTATTATTATTCTTGTTATTATTATTCTTGTTGTTATTATTCTTATTGTTATTATTGTTGTTATTATTATTGTTGTTATTATTGTTGTTGTTGTTGTTGTTGTTGTTATTGTTGTTGTTGTTGTTGTTATTATTATTATTATTAGTAGTAGTAGTAGTAGCAGCAGCAACAACAACACCTCACTCTCTTCTTCCTCTTCTCCCTAAGATCTGACCAGTCGCTACCCTTCAACCTTGCTGCCAAACGCCGTCAGCCTTCTACTCTGTGCGCGTCGTCCAGCCCTTGTCCAAACGGTTTCATTTGCTGTGAGTTCCAACTGCGTCGAGCATCTATTCGCAGCAGCCGCCCGATCACCTTCCTCCTTCCTTATTCCGTCATCCGTCTTGCACGACTCCGTTCACCCACACCCAAGGCAGCTCCTCTCCTCAGCCGAGCCGCACTTGACTCTTCCTTGCTCGTTGTCGCCTGACTCACTTAGTGTTTTTCCATCTTCGCATCTTTTTAAGTTTGGTGGTAAGGCTGAAAGTATGAAATTCGTAGTCATTTCCATAGCCATCTTTAAGTATAAATGTTGGAATAAACTGTTGTAATTAATTAGTTTGAGTGCGGTTTCATCCTTGAAGGTGTTGTTGGGTTATAGCACTCGAATGCCTTAAGTTCCAACCAGTTTGGTTGAAGTTCAATTCTCCATCACTTTGGTATGTTTGTGGCATTTACGATTAGGTGAATTGATTTTCTTACCATTATGTTTAGGTTGATTTGCTGGATTTTAGTTTGATTAAGCATAGCTAAATCTGAGGTAAGGGATTTCTACTATTGGACTCAATTTTAGATTGGCACGTATTGACTGAGATGATAGTTATAATATAATGACTACACTGTTCGACTGTTTGTATAGATAAAAAGTATTGCTAAGTTATGCTTTCGACTAAGTATAGACATCATGCCTACTATGTGTAGTTTAGTTATATATTGATGGGTCGTGTTGTTGACTGAGTTTAAGTGAGTGGACTGTTATGTGTAGTTGGATGTTGATGGACTGTACACTTGATTGGATTTAGATGGCGTGACTGTAATGTGTGGTTTAGATATAAGTATATTGACGAATGTTACTGTTGATTGAACTTAGATTGTTGACTGCACTTAGACTATTGACTGAACTTAGACTGTTGACTGGTTATGCGTTGAAATGAAATTGTTAGTTTGAAATGTATCCTCTAGATGTGACTGTCATGGACTGTTTAGAATGGACTGAGGAGTAACTATTAGCTTTATCTATGGCGTAGTGTATCTTGCAGGCATGGTGTCCTACGAGATCACCACATGTTAAGTATCTTACGGGATCAGTAGACTGATATGTGCATTCGATGGACCACTAGACTAATATGTGTATCCGATGGGATCACTAGACTGATTGATGTGTGCATCCTATGGGATCACTAGACTGTTATGTTGTAGGGTACCTCTTAATAGGAAGCTAACCGTTATTACCCCTAACGGGACAAGTAGTGGGTCTCTTACTGGTATATCTTATACTCACCCCTTTTTATGTTTAACTTTTTCAAGTAAGAGTAATTTGAGAGGTAAACCAGCGAGGGAAAAGAAGGATTCGTGAAGGCTATAAGGGGACGCCTTCTTTTAATTGCTTCCACTAAATGTTTTTTTTTCTTAATTTGTTTTTAGGATTGAAAATGAGTTAGGTCTAGGACATTTATTTGTTTTGTTTTTGATGATTTTCTAGACGATGTTGTGAATGTTTTAATTTTTTTTTAAAATAGGGTCGGAACAAAGTTTTCTCTATTTTTGGATGTTTATTAAATTTAAATACGATTTATGAAATTATTTTATGTTTGATGGGGTGTCTTTGTGGTAAAGTAATGACCTCAGCTTGATCTGAAAAGTTGGGTCATTACATCTGTAACAAACCGAACTTAGAAATGTAGAACTTTTTTTTAATAACGTTATTTTAAAAAAAATAATATAAAAAATAGGGTAGGAGGGAAGGTAATAATAAAAATAGGATAATGAAGGTGAAGTCGTGGACGGGGTCCACGACTTTAATGAGTTGTTATCTGAAGTCGTGGACCCATGAGTTTTCATCCACGTCACACATTCTTTATTCTTTTTCTTTTTTTCTTTGCATATAATATATATATATATTAAATATCCCAACCTCCAAATTCCAAATTTAAAAATATCTTTTCTTATTAAATTTATATCACCTTTTCAATTTTTGTCAATATTTTCCCTCCTATCCTATTCTTGACATTATTTTTTTAAAATAACATTATTAAAAAAAGTCTACAAATTTATAAAATAGTTAAAGTTTTCTTTAATATGCTTTTTACACTTCAATTGCAGTGTCAAACTTAGCCAAACTTCCTTATATTGCTATGCCTAATTAGAGGGTCGGTCTCAAATTACACTCCACTTTTGCAATGATTTATCTTATATGATAATGTGAGTATATTGTAACCAATTTTACTACACAACCATCTGAATTAATTGTCCAAAACACCTATTTTAAATGTTTAAAATAACAAATGACAACTTTCTTTTTTTAAAAAAAAAAGTGAAATGCCCTTTTCTGATATCGTGTGAAGTTAAGATAGTGTTTTTCTTTTTCTTCTTCTTCTCGCTCGCACATCTTTCTTCCCATATTCTTTTCTTTCTATGCATCTTCTTCTTTTTCAGCAAGAAGAGTCCACACGAACAACTTTAATCTGATCAACTCTGATTAATTGAGAGAGTGAGTGAGAGCGAGACGAGATTGAGCAAGAGTAATCATCTGTGAGTGATCAAAATAAGAGATATTTCACTTCAACAAAGGGTCATAATGATATAATTTTAAAAAACGGAGTCATTTATTATTATTTTTTTTTTGTCTAATTTTTAGATCATCCATGGGCAAACTCCTACCATCTATACTACACGTTGCATTTAAATAATTCATTTTAAATACCACATGAATTTATATTCTAAACTAAATGCATTAAATTTAGTCTTAAATATAAATGTCAAGTTGCATTTTTGGATAACCCAATCTCATTTAATTAATATTAGACCATATTTAATTAATATTATCTAGATTTTTTTAAAAAAAGTTAGCTTCTAACTTTTTTTTAATTTGAGAAAAGTGTTCAAAATAGTTCTGAAACTTATTTCACGGTTAGTTAACCAACAATAAGATAATTGGATGATTATGATGTGTCTAGGATTCTTTAATTTATCTCTCTTTCACCACACTATCAACAAGTGCACCATGATTGATTCTCAACAAGTATCAACATTTTCGGAAGATATCTTCTATAGTCGTACTAGAAGCTTCAAATTTGTAACCGCCAAAAGTTCCTCTTTTATGGCGAGGAACCAAATTTGAAATGGGAATAGAAAAATCACTTGAAGTTAATTTCTTGTCACAAATACAAAACAACCCTTGCTCTAGATCTAAAGAGGATGTTTCTTGTTTAATTTAGAAACGGATGAATAAATTAAAATTTGAGTGAAACTTTTTGGTATAGCCTCGATAAAAGTTGAATAATAGTGAGTTAGGACTACAAGGTTGTCACAAAAAAAAAAAAAAAAAAAGAGGAAAGAGTTACCGTCCGATAGTATAGTTAGAAAAATACATGTAATTTTCATTTATTTTGTAGGCACTCAATTGATAAGAATTTCATGTTGAAAAGCCTTGAGGAACGACTTAGCACTCCTTATAAGACAGATAAAAAATCTCTTATTGTCAATATGAAACATTATGTTATCTAATATTAACATCAATTTTTAATATCATTAAAGTTAACCAAATCTATTTAAAGGTCACCAAAACGTTATGTTATTTAAAAAAAAAATTCAGGGATCGAATTGACACCCATTCTAAATATGAAGGATCACAAAATATCGGGTGATTTGGATAATTATTTGTAGAAAAAAAGAAAATTGGAGAAAAGGGATGAGAATCAAATATATTAGGTGAAATTGGGGTTAAATTTTTAACATTATAGAGAGACATTCTACTTTCTTTTTTTCTTTTTGTTTTTTTAATTTGTTTGTTTTTGTTGTTTAATTTTTTCACTATTAATACTCAATAATTTTTTAAAATTTTTCATAAATTCATATTTATTTAATGTTATTTTAACTATTATATACTTAATAATTTTTAATGATTTTTTTTATCATTTATTATTCCTAATTTTTTAACAAGAATTTTCGTATTTTTATAATTTGTTTGACAATTTCTTCTTTTATTTTAGTATTATGTTTTTTTTCCAAAATTTATTTAATAACAATGTTTATAATGATTTGGTAATTTTGCCGGGGTTTGAGGAATGATCTTTTTAAAATTTATGTAATTAATCTATATGTTTTACTTTCTTTTGTTATTTTGGATGTATCGAGTTCATACTACTATTCTTAAATCGACACCATTTTTAAAAAGATTGATCTAGATAGATAAAATTTAAATTTAATTAAAAATTAAAATAATTAACAAATCATACTAATAAATAAAACATTAAAAAAATTAACCATATTTATAATACGTATACTTTTATTCTTGTGTTTAAGACCCCTATTACGCCAAATCCAACCATGTTGGTTCACTACTGTCCAAGATCACCACGACCTCTTACATTTTCTGATTGCCCCACGTCTGTATGAAATTGTCAGGTCTGGCTTTCCTCCATGTTCAGCGTGTCATGGTTAGTCGAAAATAAGTCGAATGTTTGTGTTGGCATTATGGGAGTATTGGTGAAATGATCAGCCTGGGATGTTGCATACTGATTTTGAAAATCAGGTTGAAATGGAACATCCTCATGTCTAGCTAGATCACCTTGTTCTTTATAAGGAACATTACCTTCAAAATATCTTACTATGTATATGGATATCAAATTAAGCAGAGCAAGTTTTGTCGTCCTAGCCACCGCATTTGACGATGTAGTAGATATTCCCAACTGTGCAAACTTTTCCTACAATCCACATGTTTACAATTAGACTATGAAACTAAACAATAATTAACTGATTCAATTAAATAATAAGCCTTACTAAAAAATGGTATGATGCTCCTACCTTTGTGATGTATCGCTGGCTAATATTGGGTTAGCCAAACCTATAAAGTGGAGAAATTTCACTTCCATATAAGTAATAACAACTACAGAATTCACAACGCATCATGTGTGTCTCACCACACACTTCTAGATAATTCCATAGTTCTAAAGTTTCAGACAGACAACCATACTCTAAATAGATATGTCGTACAAAATAATTCAACCAAAAGAGGGATCTCCCCAAAACACGAGTTCTTAACCTTACTCTCGCTACAATCTAACCACTCCCTGATGTATTATAAAAGATAACTATATACATACAAAAGAATAGTGGAGATCTATAACCAATGACGAAAATCAATCAAACTCTTGGCCCTTGATCGCTACCTGAGGGGGGAAAAGAAAACATTAAAATTATAAGTCGAATACTCAGTGATGACAAGTTTTCTTAAATGTAAAGCTCATAAAACATACTTAAAGAGGAAAATTATAAATATGCATTAGAAATATGATATTACTGAAAAATGTCATTAACTCATAGCCATTAGACCACCAACAAACCTGTAATCAATAAAACCTTGGCAAAGCATCTAAAGATAAGGCCAAAGATAGCTCGCACATGATAAAGAATCATGCGGTCAAAACTAGCTCACGCATCCTTAGTACCCACCATGATAGCAACCATCAACCAATCCAAACCAACCATGATAGCATACTAAGTATACAGCTCGAGAATAGCTCGCACGTGCTCCATATCCACAAGGAAACCACGCGGCCAAACAGAGTTCACGCACACTTAGCACTACCACAGTAACTATATACCGCTCCTATGTGCACATAGAGCCATCCAACTATAGGTTAAGCTAGGTCCGAAGCCATATCACAATCCTCCATCCATGTCCTCACCTAGGCGCAGGTTCTCGGATCTTCGATCACGGCCTCTTTCAGTCCTAGAACCCCCCGACAACCATAAGTGGCGCTACGTTAACACATTCACGTAGCTTAGGGAAATCACCTTCTCGTTCACCATAAGCATCAATTAACCATATTTCAAAACCAAGTATAATAAAAACTTCAAATACGATTTTAAAAAGTTCAAGCCATGCACATTCTTACAATCGTGATGAACAAACACATCGTTTAAGTGTAATTGAAAACAGGAAGTTGAAACTCGTTTTTATAAACTCCAAGTCATAACATTCATTAAATCGCAATACAAAACATATTGTTTAAACATAAACGAAAACATGGTCATAAACGGTTTAGGTCATGGTAGTTTCTAAACAATATCAAGAGATAACGTGTATATGTATAAAAAAGCTTAAAAATAAGTCACTCACAATCAATGACTCGATCTCCCTGGATTATATACTTTCCCCACTTCAATTTGGCCTGAAACAACGATTAGGATCTATTAATTATCTTCACAAAGGGAGACGACACAAAAATCTTCAACATACTTCATAAGGCCAAATCAAACTTATTTTAGTTTCTAAAGTTTTTAAATTCTCAATTCGCCTTAGATTAGGCTATAATTTTCACCTACGAACCCTTAGACTTGAAATCTAGATGTTTAACCCCATAAGCATCCAACTTAGTTCAAACTCAACGGGTATTTTATGTAAAAACACTTTTATCTCTATTATCGATGATGTTTTGGGATTTATATCCATTATATCACACAAGAGACCCTTAAACTTCAACTTAAACTCTTAATGCCACAAGCACTCAAACTTAAGTCATCTTTTAAATCCATTCACACTTATGTCCTATTTTCATACCTTAGAGGTTTAAATCCATTAACAATCTCAATAACAATCTAACGGGTCAATAACTTAGAAACCTACCCCAACTCATCTAAAATAACCTCAACCGTGTTGACCAAGGCTTCCAAGTTCTAAATTGAACTTTCTCCTAAATGCTTTAGTCTAGGCTAAACATTCCACCCTTGAACCTTAAACTTCACATTGAACTCTTAACAAGATGAGGATCTAGACTTAGTGTATACTTAATGGGTCTTGTATATTAATATGCTCTTAGTTGCAATATCAATAATGTGAGAGATTTAGATCATTTAAAAACAAACTCAACGTCAAAGTAACAAGTCAATATCTTAAGAGATTTCCCACACTTGTCCTAAACAATCGTAAGTGTGGTGAACAATGCTTCATAGTTCTCTAAAGTCCCCAATTTTTCATTCAAACATTATGGGTAAAATCAAGTTTGCACTAACACGAAGTGGGTATTTAAGAACTATGAGAGAACACACTAAATTTATCTACAACCTTATCAAACACTTGTCAAAATCGCCTTGATAACACATTAATGCCTTTCTAAATTTAGGATCTAAAACTATTGTGTGTTCGAAACTTATATACGCAACACCCAAACAAATCTCTAAAGTTCGAAGAAAGTCCCTTCTTGACCTCAAATGTTCAACTTTGGGACCCGAGTCTTATGAGTAATCTAATCTAAATGCTTAGATTCAATGGGTATGCAAGAACTCAAAGAAAATTCACTTAAATTACTCCAAAACTTGTCAAGAACCAATTAAAGTACTCTTAACTTCCATGGGCAACATCCTAACCACCTTCTAAGTTCAAAATCAAGCATCCGACATCATGAGTTAATCAATATCATTACTAAAATTAGATGGGTACTCAAGACCCGCTCCATAAAGCATAGAATCTTACCCAAGTTGTACCAAAACGTCCAAATTTGAGCTTCCGAACTGCTGGACAGTGGTTCGAACTCCTTTAAAACCTGAATCTAGCATTAAAATGTAATGGGTATCGTGAAAACCAAGTCAAAACTTAATGGGTAATTGAAATTTATCAAGAAATCCATTTAAAATAAAGAAGATTTACCCAAAAACTTAGATCCAACAATACGAAGTTGAAAAGAATGAAATTAGCAATGATTCAACTTGTCGAATGACGACGAACGATGGTTAGGTAATGCACAGCTCAGTTAACAACGAAACACAACAAGGACGCTCGAATAGATTGTATCGATTCGAACTAACCTCTTCAAAACGTCGTGGTTCAAGACGCGCAACGTGGGTGGTCATCTTCTGACGATTAGAGCGGCGCAACGATAGTTGGGCGTCGTGTCAGCGTGGAGAAGTAAATGAAGGATGAGGCGGCGGAAGAGATTTCGAAAAGAAGGGGTGTGTGTCGTTCGGTCTAGAAGAATGAAGAAGAAGAAGAAGAAATTATTTTCTTTTCTTTTCTCTTTTTTTTAATATAACTTAATAATAACGATGGAATGACAAAAATGCTCATCTCTTCAAATTTAAACTTCCTTTTTACCCTCCTTCATTCTTTTCAACACCTAGACAAAACAATTTAAGCTTTAAAACTCCATTAGTGTAGTTCTAAAATTTCCTTATCACACGAATTAATCTTGAGTATAAAAGTATTCCAACTTGTTTTTCACCATTTAAGAGATATAAAAAATATATAGATAAAATAAAAGAGAACGGAACGAGGTCTTACAATTGGATTTATCAGGAAAAACCAATTCGCCAATAAGTGTAAGGATATATGCTCAAGTGTGCTATAATAATTGGTTTTTAGTAGCATCATCAGGTAGATGGTTAAAATCGTCAAACTGATGTGCTAACCATGGCAAGCTGAGACAGCCTCCCTTAATAACATTGTTGTTTGTCTCTACTCCTAATAGATCGTAACACAACTGGGCCAAATTATAATTAAATGATCCAATAAGTCTTGTCCGGTAATGCACTACAAAAATTTTGGGCTCTACCGGTAGCTTTTTTTTCCTGCAATTTGAAAAAAATGTGGGCAAAGATATGATGTGTCGATGTAAATTCATTGCATGGGCACATCTTCATTTTTGCCGACGAAAATATATGCATGGGCACATCATTGTTTTTGCTGACAAAAATATATACGTGGGCAAAAAGTTATGTAGTGAAAAGGAATATTATTAAGTTGAATTTTTGTTGACGTTTATTTTAGTTTATGACCACATATCGTGCATGGGCAAAAAATTTAAATATATCCCGACATAATTTATGCGTCGAAAAACCCCACATTTTCATATATATTTATGGCGGCACAAAACTTATACATATGTCGACGAAAATAAGGTGGCATTAGTTTATTAAAAAAAACCCTAATTTTATTTTTCTTTTCCCTCCCTTCCCCCGCATTTTTTCCTCTCTCTCACAAACCCCTCCCCTCCTTTTCTTTTTGGCAAAAAATGCACCCCCTCGAATGTTTCACGCTATTGTCTCCGGTTTCTTCTCGGGCATCGATGAGCGGCTCCCTCCACGAACTTTAACCACCGGCATGAACCCATCCATCCACCCATCACCCGACGCCTGAACGTCAACCTCGAACGTCAACCACAACCTCCCACCCCATGAACATCAAACATCGACCTACCTCTACTGATATTCTTTTTCGTGAACAACCCATGGTAAGTGGCCCCCACCCCCCACAATTTTCTTTTTGCAGTCACAGCTCATGCTTTCAATTGGAAGTTTGATCTTATATATTTTCATAATTGTTGGAGTCAGAATATATAATTGTTGGATTCAGAAAAAGGATATTCGTTTTCTATATCAATTGCTTGCAAGATTTTGGAATCATGCACGAATTAACCTTGTGGTTAAATCATGAATTTGGTTACATGTTGATACCAAATGAGTAAAAGGTGTATAAATCAGACCATTATCCAACTTTTTCTTTATGAAATGTCTATTGGTAGATCACGTTCGATGGGGTTATGCGCAATATTAATCATTGCCTTTATTCATAATGGATGTCCATATGCCTCTTTAATGAAATGTTCAAATCTTTTATGATGTTTCAGTCAGAGAACATACCAACTTCTTGTCATTGTACTGCATTCCATCTAAAACTTACTGCTACCATTTTTTGCTTTTATCTCCATCTAACCATAGTGTGCAATTATAAAATATAGGCCTCTCGTTATGAAATGATCCAGCCTAGCATCAATAAGCCTTTCATAACCCAGCTTAGCATCTATAAGCCTCTAGGTTTAGTTTTCACCCATGGTTTTTCCAGACATTTTGTTGAAGAGCCTAAAAAACTAGGGAAAGAATGACCTTGATGTCTGTTATGGAGTATCCTTTCAGATAGTATATCTTCAACGCTTTATAATGATACACGATCACTTTTTGAAACCTGTTATTGAATCTATAAACTGGGCTACTCTTGCCACATTATCTATTATTTTATTACTAAACACTAAATATGTATAATGTGTAATGACTAATGATTTTTTCTTTGCATTTGTTGAATCTAGGTGGGCAATTGTATATCTTGCACAAATGAAGCCACTTATTATTCCCATTCTTAATGACTCGGAGAGAAGTATTTATTTTAGGAACCTCTACTACAGGTTATCTTATGAATTTTAAGTCATCATGGGGTTTTGTTCAACCCTAAAGATATGTTCTATTTTTCAGATTCCATGTATCTATATTGCATTTCCAAATTGAATCTGTGTAATTCATAATTTGAAGATGTAGTTTGAATTGCACAGATTCAACCTGGAAATGAAATTCATAATAAAAAATAAAAAATAACAATAAACAATAACAATAAACAATAACAATAAACAATAAACAATAACAACAAACAATAACAACAAATAATAAACAATAACAATAAACAATAACAATAATAATAAACAATAACAAGAAACAATAACAATAAATAATAACAATAAACAATAACAATAGGCTCTTTAGAGACGTATGACGAGATGTCATGGCTAGCACGCCATGTAAGACTACAAAGTAACTCTGTCTTTCCTCCTTAACTAGGCTACAACATCTGAGAGTCGTCCTTCGCTTGGCTTCAATGCTTGACAACCGAGGAAGAGAAATTTAAAACATAAGTCAAACATACTTAGTGAGTGATGAGTTTAAGAAAAACCTTTTTGAGGAAAACACATAAATCAACAAGATTAACCGCATTACATAATTTTGTCACATCAACCACAAACAAGATTAATCGTCAAACAAGTTCTACAAACACCTCGTGCTTAACACATCTCACATAGAAGTTCACCACTGAGACCTAGGATTCTCCCCTCGCCTAGACTTGGGATTCACATTCAACCAACGTCATGCGAGTTACCTGGGATTTCTACCAATACCTCATCACAATTAATCTTTCTTAGACCTGGGATTTACATTCAACCAGTGTCTCACGAGTTACTTGAGATTTTGACCAACGTCCAACATCGAGAACACATCACAACTCACCTCGACCTGGGATTCTCCCCTTGCTTAGACCTGGGATCAACATTCAACCTGCGTCACATGAGTTACCTTGGATTTCTACTGGCATCATGTGATAGACCTTATTACAAGCTAATAGGGCAAACAAAAAGGTGAGCCTCCCAGCCTACTTCCCTTATATACAATCACAATAGCAACAAATCATACAATAAGCATCAATAACAAGTCACTTTCGAATAATCAACTATAGGATACAACATTCTCATAACAAGCTTATAAACACAATATACTATTTAGGAAAATCATTTGTAAAACATATCATCCTTTGAAAAAGATAAACAAGATTCCATTTACAAAAGCTCACTCAAAACAACAGTTATTCATTTATAAGGATTACTCGCAAACAATACTTAGCCTTAACCCTTTCCTTATCTGCTTTTGGATTCCTCTTCTCGCCAAATGATTCTCTCAACCGGCCGTTCATCATACTGGACTTCCTTTTGGTATCTTTGTCTGAGAAATCTAGCACTTCTGAATAATAATTACCCTTTTCCTTTTAGACTTTGACCCTGTTTATAGTAATCTCCCACACTCAAAGGCCACTTCCACGCTTTACACGTGTCACCTTACTTAAGTTGCCACACCATGTAGCCAACCAAAACTCGATACGTAGGCTATCCGTCAGTGGCGATTTGACTTTCCCTCAGAGACACACCTTATCTTTTTGGAAAGATGAACTTTTTAATCATCTGACCCTCCTATCATCTCGAGAAGCAACAGATAATATTTACTTTTCTCAGCAAGTGGTCAAGTTATCCTGACAAGATACTTCCTTACTTCACTTCCTTAGGTGTGCATAGGTACTTCTTCTTACATTATCATGCAGGGTGCCAAACTTTTGGCATCAAACGCTTGCTTTTTCTTCGCCAACCACTCTTATTTCATTGCTTGCCTTTTCACAATAGAACTTAAGTATTTTTTTTTTGGGTCTTCTTTCTCTTTTTGCATTCTTTCCTTGTGGAATGTCTCATGCTTATCTGAAATAACTTCCTTTCTTCGAACCAAGGCCTCACATAATTGTTCAAATGGGATCATCCATAAGCAAGATCAAGGTTCTTCATCGTGCAAAGCATCCTTAAGTAATTGATGGAGTCTCTTAAAGCTGAGATTTTAAAAATCCCTTATATAATAACTGTGATTCTACCTCTAACAAGTCAAATAGGGAAGCACACCTTGACATGATGTTTGTCATGATGGCTGATGTAACGGCCTACCATGGCAAAGATGGAGAGAAAAATTAATCACCAAATGAAAGCTGTTGAGGAACGAGACCATGAAATTGTAGCTTTGAGAGAGGAAATGCAGACTCGTGAAACTACTGAGTCAAGTCAAACTCCTGTTGTCAAAGCTGGTGACAAAGGGAAGAATGTGGTGCAAGAAAACTAACCACAACAATAATCAGCTTATGTTTCTTCCCTCTCAATTCAGCAGCTATAGGATATGATCGCGAACTCCATAAGGGTTCAATATGGAGGCTCATCTCATACTTCTTTCATGTACTCTTAGTCGTACACCAAAAGAATCGATAACTTGAGAATGTTGCTTGGGTACCAACCTTTAAAATTGCAGCAAGTCAACGTAAATGGCAACCCGAAGCAGTATATCACTCACTTTATCAAAACATTTGAGAATGCAGGATCAAAAGGAGACCAGTTAGTTAGGCAGTTTGTTCGAAGCTTGAAAGAAAATGCTTTCGAGTGGTACAAAGAACTAAACCCTAAAGTGATTAATAGTTGGGAATAACTAGAAAGAGAGTTTCTAAACCACTTCTACAGCACCGGACGCACCGAAAGCATGATGGGGCTTATAGAAACAAAACAACGAAAGGGAGAGACATCCATTAACTACATCAATCGACGGAGAGCTCTGAGTATGCACTAAGGACTTCTCTACTGTCACACCCCCTCCCGAACTACCTGCTAGCTTAGATCGAAAGACGGCGTGAAGCCGACCGACAACGATTTTCTTTACCTGTATCTGTTGACTCTGCTTAAAACTTTAATGTCATGAACTTTCCAGTCTAGTATATAAACTATTATACATGCACACAACGCAGTGAATCCTAGACTAATCATATACATCTTAAAATGTATCTCGAAAATAACTAATTTTACAAGTAAACCTAGAGACACGATAACCAAAACATAACCAACAAAAATTTACACAACTACAGCTCCTAAAGCTTATACAAATTGTGGAGTATCTGTGACATACAAGGGTGTATATACATCATAACACAATAGACTTTATGCCCAACTCGAAACACGTATTAGCAATCGATAACAGAGCTTCAACAGACGAAGGCAGTCTATTAGGTACCGGGAACTCGATCTCTACCTGAAAAATGGGTAAAACATTTTGGAAAGGGTGAGCTATAAAGCTCAATGAGTGACTCAGTTTAAAACTATAAATTTAAAGATAAGAGCATGTGAAAACTTTACATATATAAATCTGTTTATACAAGTCGTAAATGTAAACGTATAGTAGTAAGAATAGCTTTCTCAAATACTCAGCATGTACGTCATTGAAATCTAGCAAGACATATCAAGTATATTGAAACATTTCAACTAACATGACAAATCTATGTTGTGTAGGGCACGCCCAGTACAACCAACGTTTACAAGCTCTACGATGTAGTGGAGCCCGCTCAACACTCCCATCACCTTTGTCGTAGTGGGATCCGCCCAACACTCACGACAGCATCGTTGTCACAGAGTACACTCAACATCAACAACGGAATCTAACCAGTGTGCACACGGTATTCTCTAGCCTCAGGCTCAAGATCTCAATCATGTAGTTAATGAAAATTTCATAAATCATCTAAAAAAATATTAAAACATGCCTGTTTATAAATCTTACACAAAGCTCAAACTTTACTCAGCTCTTTCGTGGAAAACTGTAGTTCTTAAAATAAAACTTCTTACTAATTCATGTTTTGCTTAAAACATTTTGGTTTAAATACTTTCCAAACATTTAATATCCACGTGCTAGCATAAATTTCATTAAGAAATCTAGTCTCCAAACGTATACTTGAAAATAGTCATGAAATTCAAATACCTTTCATGGCTTCGTACATAAATATTTATTGCATTCAATCATAAATAACGTTATGGAAAATATTTCAAAATTGGTTTTGTCACTCATAGTCTTGGGCTAGATCCTTGGTCTGTAAGCTCGGTTTAATTTTTCTCGGCCTGCCAACAACCCAACCGAGTATTAGAACTCTAAACATTCTGGTTTTCTAAAGATATACATAACATGTCGCACTAAAGATGACGCTCACGAAAACAAAGCTTGAGAAATAAAATCCTATTTCAACAACTCTCTAAAATTTCCAGATTTCTAACATAAACTTCAAATGACTATAACTCCCTCAATACTTAACCAAAATGATTTTTCTTTATGTCAAAATCTTCATTTTGATGTCTTCTATAATTTACCTAAAGGAAAGAAAATACGATTCCCAACAGATTGCTACAGAAATTGCCTGAAACAGGGAGAGTTCAAAAATGGAGTCTTCTGCTATCCTCTAACTTGTTTCTGAAATTAAGCTTACTTCCAATCATATTTAGCTCACAATTTCTTCATAAAAGTTGTAGTAAATTGAATAATCTTTCCAACCATACCAAATAGAGATCTTAACTCCACCGGTACTCTAAAAAATACAAGAAAAACCAGAGACCTCCTGAATTCATGTGAAAACCAGTTATCCTATTTTCTTCATCAAAAATCACCCAATGAACATCCGAATTTGCTCAAACTTTCTTCTTAATTCTTTTTGTGTAGCTCAAACCGTTCAAAACACTAGGGGTGGTCAGTGTTTACCATACTTCTGCCATAGCTGTCACTTTTCCAAGGTTCTTTTCTTCCTCTTCAGCCTCAATTTCCCAAAACCTTCCTTCTTCTTCCTTGCTCAGGTTCTGGTGGATGAGTTTTGCTTTTCCTTGAGAGGAGACGGCAGAAACGGAAAAAGAAATGATGAAGATGGAGAAATAAATAACAAAGACAAACCTTTCTCTTTTATTTCTTTCTCTCTCCCACTTTCCTCTTTCTTTCCTTTTATCTTTTCTTTTCTTTTTTATTTAATTAAAATCTTTAATTTTATATATATATATATATACTTAATTTCTATTTTTCTTTTATTCATTTCATATATAAAAAAAATCCAAAGAAAATTTTTGTTTTACATCTACATTCTAAAGGGAATAAACCCCTGCACATTTGAAGAGTTGGCAACTCGCACTCATGATATGAAGTTGAGCATCGCCAGTAGGGAAACTAAGGATCTTCTTGTTCCTGAAGTAAAGAAGGACAAAAAAGAAAGAATTTTTTTTTTGTTCGAGAGAGAATTAAAGAATCAAATACTAGAGAACGAACAACATCGGATCATAATCAACATCAACACAAGTTCAACTCTACAAATTAAATTTCTCTCGAAATTTCGTACGAAAAAACTCTAATAAACTCTTTAAGTTCAACCAAACACACAAAGTTCAATCCACTCCTCAGAACATTCAAATAAGCAAACTGAATTACCAAACAAACACAAACCACAATGAAAGCTCAAAGCAAATTAGACAAAGCTCAAATTACCTCTCACAACATTCAAATAAGCAAAATCTTCGACCAAAATATCCAAAAATCCTATTCAAGTTTTCAAACACAAGTTAGACAATTAAGCTCAACTCACCCCTTATAACACTCAAACATCCTAAGGTTTAATCAACGAAACTCATACATTGAGCAACTTCTATCTAAGATACATATCACATTCTAAATCCAAGATACATATCACACGTACATACATACATATATAAATATATATATATACATACATACATACATACATACATACATATACAAACACATACAATAAATCGAATAAATCGCTACAAAAAGCCAAAAATAAGAAAAATCCAAAGGTAAAATGACATCAAGAATTAAACCTAGCAAAAGAAATAGCACATTATCGAAGATTTGGCTTATATACAACGATGAACAAAGATGGAGAGAACGGTCCGAGAGAAAGAAAAAAGGGTAGTGCACTTAGTGTCTCAAATAGAAGGTGGACAGTGTAAACGTTGGTAGATGTCAGAGATAGAGGGAAACAACCAAATTTAAGAGAAATAGAGCTAACAGGCAACAAGCGGCCGATTATAGGAGAAAAATAAAGTAGTAGGTGACTGGTTTAGAACGGCGGTAAACAAATTTATAAGAAATTAAAAGGCGAGTGCAAGGTGATATGTGCTATGAAGCAAAGAACAAGAGTTTCAAAATCCACCTTCAAATGCATTAATTTAGACATCGAGAGTTTTTCCTAACTCCCAACGTGACTTTATTATTTTTCGGGAGTTCATACCTAACTCTCAATGCCTATAGTGTATTCTTTGGGAGTAGGAACAAAATCAATTATTTTATTCTAACCTAAAGGAACTTTCGATGTTGGAGTTTTGACAAACGCCCGACTATTGCTATAGGACATTGGAAGATTGGCTTTCACCCGATGATGCATCTCACTACGGATTGTTTTGACTGAGAGATTCTTTTTTCTTGTAGTGTAAAACCACTATTTTTTTCATAACTAGCTTAATATGCTAAGATATTTCACAAAATTCCGTCCAAATGCCATGTGCACCAACTAAACAAATTTGACATATTAATTTAACTAAAAAGGAAAAAAGGAACACCACTATGAAACATATTATAAATAGAATATATATTAGGTTAAAATTGTTAGAGAAGACCATGTTGACACAGCACACCGGTCAGCAAATAGCAACCAAGCTTGAGCCACATCACCAAGGTAATAATGAAGTGTAATATTATCTCTAGGGAATGAATCTATTGATAATTTGTTACCTCTCAACCTATGAGTCGTTGCTACATGTACAGTGCACAAGAAATGTGTGCAATATTTAATTCATTCTTTAATTCTTTATTATCTAAAAAATTGGGATTTTTCATGTATAAAAGAATGTCATTGGCTGCCATAAATGCAAGAAGAGAAATACAAGGAAATTGATACCAAATTATCTTCTTGTATATTTTCTTATCAAATTTCCTTTCCAGTGACACTCCTTCTTGGTATCAAAGCTTATGGCAAAACACCTCCCAAAACATAGTTGTTTTTATTTCTTCTGCAAACATGATCGTTTCAACCTCTTCTATACCATCGTTCTGTAATCCTCTCTTGGAACATGTCTTAAATCAACTTACAGTGAAGCTCAACAGAAATAACTATCTCCTAGGGAAAACCCTTGCCCTTCCTATTCTCAAAGGGTACAAGCTTTAAGGGCATTTAACCTACGAAACGCGACATCCTGTGAAATTTTTAACGATCGACCAAGAAACCAGCACCACTGTGACCCAAGATAGAGATGGTACAACCCAAGTGAGTCATCAAGTTCATTCACCGTAGTCATTATGAACCCTTCCTTTGAACAGTAGGTTACCACTGATTTGTTATTACTCGATTGGCTCTACAACTCAATGACTTCATATGTGGCTATCCAACTCATGGAAATCACAAATGCCAAAGATTTGTGGGAAGTGACACAAGATTTTTTTGGTGTCCAATCTAGAGCCGAAAATACTTATCCAAATTTTCCAGACTACAAAGAAATGTAACTCTAAAATGGAGGATTGTTTACAACTAATGAAAACTAATGCTGATAAACTTGGTCAAGCTAGGAGTCCGATTCCTAGACGTGCTTTTATTTCACAGGTGTTGTTGGGTTTGGATGAAGTATACAACCTCGTTATAGCTGTGATTTAAGGTAAACTTGAGACTTCTTGGTTAGATATGCAATTTGAGCTACTTATTTTTGAAAAACGTTTAGAGCACCACAAAATAGTCAAAGAAACACCAGAAATGTTATACAAAATCTTCCTGTGAATATAGCTCAAAGATTTAACTCAAGTGAACCCAGAAATTTCAACAACTAACAATTTAATGGAAACAATCGGAATCACTTCAATGAGCAGCATGGAGAATTTAATAATGGACGAGGTCATGGCCAAGGTCACGATAATAAACCAGCCTGCTAAGTATGTAGTAAGTATGGTCATTCTGCCTTAGTTTGCTATAATCATTTTAACAAAGAATTCTCTAGTCTTTTGACTCAAGATAAAGGAGGTCAAAGCTCAAATGCTTCCTCAAACCTAAGCCTGGCTGTGTTCATATGAACTTAGAACACTAACCCCTTTGCCATTCCTAAAACTGTCATTGATCCAAATTGGTAATAGATAGTGGTGCTCATGTTATGGCAGAATGCTCTAATTTGTTCAATTCCAATGAATATTCAAGTATTGAAGAGGTTACAGTAGGGAATAGAAGTAATTTACATATTTCATATGTTGGTGATTCTTATCTGACTGATGGTAAAAAAGATTTGGCTTTTAAGAATATCTTATGGGGAATTTACTAAAAGTGTTTCAAAATTAGAATAAGATAACCATACTTATCTTGAATTTCATGGTTACTATTATTTTATTAAGGACAAGGCTATAGGGGAAATTCTGTTGAAAGGAACTCTTAAGGATGGACTCTATCACTTTGAGAGTATGAGTATAAAGAAAAGAGAAGCAACGGTTCCTAGCAGTTATACCAACCAGGATACTTCAACTTTTATCTTGACAGGAGGAACCAATCTTGTCAATATTAACGCTATCATATCTAAAGTTGTTTGGCACAAGAGACTTGGACATTCTTTTTCCAAAAAATTGAATACTATAGTAAAAGGTTGTAATCTGACAATTAATGACAATGGTGAAACTGAATTTTATGATTATTGTCAAGTTGAAAAATCTCTTAAGCTTCTAGTCTCTATTTCTGAATCTCATACTAAAGAACCCTTTGCTATCATATATTCTGATTTATATGGTCCAGTAGGAGTGCTAAAAAAAATCGGTAACCCGACTAACCCAGATTACCCAACCCAAACCGTAAGGGTTAGGTTGGTTAAATTTTATGTTGGGTTGGGTTGAGTTGGATTAGAAAATTGGAGAAAAAAAATGTTGAGCTAGGTAGCGGAATCATGCAAGTATGGGCCCAACCCAACCCGATTATGAATAATATATGTATATGTATAACATATATCTCATTTTGCACCTTGAATGGACATATATGCATATGCATTATATATTATACATACATATTAACATACATACAGACATACATACTGACGAAGGATAAAGTGTGTGCAAAGTGTGATGCAACCGGTAAAGTCGTCTTAGTGTACTATGTATGCAACAAAATCAAATCAAAATAGACAAAATTAATCATAAAGTCGCAAATTCAAAGAGAGAGTTCAAGTAAAGGAAGTTATTACCATTAGCTCCAATAAATAAGAATTTATAAAGTTCTTTGCTTTTTACTATAGAACCCAAGAGATTTCGGAGGAATAGGGATTCTAATTGAAAACTAAACAAATCTCAACAAGAGGTTAGATGACAAAATGAAGCATTAAAAGAAGTGTGCAAGAGTGTAGAGAGAGAGAGAGAGAATGCAAACTTCATTCAACTTTTTACTTTAAAACTAAAAAAGCAAGAATTAACTCTCAAGATTAGAGGAGAGGCTAGGGGTATAGGGAACTTATTTGCATCTTTTATCATTCAAAGAAGAGAAAACAAGAATGTTACCCATTCTTGGCTCTTAATCAAATCTCCTTGGGAAAATCAACTTGCTTGATTCTCTTGGGGTGGCTTGACCAAGATCCAAGAACGTGAGTAAATTGCAACACAATCTAAATTGAAAGAAGAATGAAGACAATTAATCTAGACTTGCTCTCTAATTGAACCCTAAATCATTCTAACAAGAATGATGCAAAGCAATTTGTAAAGAATTTCACAATGGCAACATAGAATATAGACAATTGAACCAAAAGAATTATATTCTAGAAAGGAACTTTTGTTTCCATCAAGAGATTACCACCTTGCATACTAAGATTAATAGAAAATTAAACTCAATTTTATTTATCATGGTCATATACAAAAGATAAATTAAACTCAATTCTTAATGGAAAAACAAGACATTCTAACAAAATATGTTTTACATTCAAACTCCAAAATTAGCATGCTTCAAATAATTTTAAGAAACTTAAAGAACTTCGAGAATTTCAAGAACCCACTTCAATTTTCTAATAAAGTTCCAATGTCTTGCATATTTAAGACACATTGCATGCTTATTCATTAAAGAAATTAGTATTAATTTTACAAATAAACATTTACATAATCAAATACACGTCTCCCGAAAGAATATTAAAGAACAACAAGCTAACTTTGACAAAAAAAAATGTAATTTTCTCATAAAGATGCATAGTTCACTAACATTCACCTTAAATAACACTTACCCCTCCATGAACTATGAAAATCTTGCTGAAATTGAAGAATTGTATAATCGAATCGAGAGAAAAAAAATGGAGAGGAATTTATTGAGTGAAAATTTGGTTCTAGGACTTTTTTTAGCCAATTTAAATACAATCTAAATTGATTGAAGAAATGGGGAGAAATTAGGATATTTGTAGGGAAAAATCAAAGTAATTGCTGCTAGAATTTGAAACCATTCGAAGGACACGCACGCAAAATACGATGAAAAAACTGAGGATTACGGATTGTTGAAACTTAATTATGACTTTGCCATTTGAAACAAATTTGGAAGAAATAAAATGCAGGAGCTTGGATTCGAAGCTGGGACGTTGAGAACGCTTGCGCATGAGGAAGGCGAAACGTGGCGCAATGCGATTGGCAGACCAGTTGAAAAAGGCAGGCGCATAAGGAGATTTGAATAATTCGGATTTAATTCACGTCATACGAGATTTGAACTTGTGATCCAGAGGTGGCGTCCGCAATTCTGAAGCTGATGCATGTCAAGCTATTTTCAAATTATTTACAGAATTGCCATCTGGGAAATGCGTAAGAAAATATTTCACATCCTTGGCGATTCGAACAAGCGATCTCGAAGTCGAAAATACTTAAAATTATTGGGATGTTGGGATTAGATCTCATGACCCCTAAGTGGATTGCATCAGAAGATTTTTCAAATCTTTTTCGTTCTTTACCAATTTGTTAGTAATCTTCAAATTCCCCATTTATCTTCGTTCGGACTATGTTTTTGTTTGGTTTTGTTGCATTGAGTTCGTAATGGAGTCTAGTTTCATAATCCGCATAAAAATATAAAAAGATTGAGTATAAACATGTTGTGGAACACAAAATAGACTAATAACTATGAGTCAAATATTGCACTAATAAGTATGAGTTAAACATGTTGTGGAACACACACAGAGTAAACCTCCTTTTGAATGGATATTGTAGACTTGGAATATGAATGTATAACATACATGTCATCTTGCACCTTGAATGACACATACACATAGTAAACCTTATTTTGAATGGATATTGTAGACTTGGAATTTGAACGTATAACATATATGTCATCTTGCACCTTGAATGACAATTTGTTCATCTTACATATTGAAAAACAATATGAAAACTTTTCCAAATTTTGGAGAGATGAAAAATATAAAGCAACCCGCTAACCTAACTCGACCAAACCTGGATTTTTTTTGTTGAATTGATTGGATTGATCCTTGCATATTGAACTGATAGAGTTCAGTTTTTTCCAATTTGAATACTTTGGGTGATGGAAAGCATAATTTTTACTCTAATTGCAACTAAACAAATATTTGAACTCTGGTGGAAAGGGGGATGACAGTCAAAATAACCACTAAGCTAATGATAAATATTAATAATTAAGTACTTTTCTTTATATATATTATATAAAGATGAGAAAGTTGAGGGGGGGCTCGAGCCCCCCTGGGTTGTGGCACCCGTTCAATGAAGTAAATAAAGAGAGATGGATGGAAATTGGAGGAAGAATTTAGTTAGGGTTGAGATGTTTTTTTTTTTTATGAAAGAGAGGAAAAATAAATTGTATTTCAAAAATACCATAAAAAAACAAAAAAAATTAAATAAGAAAAAAGGTCTATTTATAAGGAAATTACATGCAAAATTACATGTAATTTCTTCATAAAATCTCAACACCTATTTTTCCACTAACCTTTAGTGGAATTAATCACCATTCCAATTTCTCTTAGTGGACTTGGTGTCAACACCATAAGCTTCCACATAGTCCACTAAGAGTTAGTTGGATTTTCCCACTAACCTTGGTCAAGGGGCAAACTGGTCATTTGACCATTCTAGTCAAAGTCAAAAGTCAACATTTTGACTTTTTACATTTTGTTTGTCTTGAATAATTCCGACCTCCCGAGCACGAATACACATTCATTTTTCTAAAATTCAAATCATATTTAAATATAAAGCCAGTCAAAGTTTGACTTTTCAAGTCAAAAGTCAATATTTTAACGTTTTACAACTTTGACAATTTCCATTATTTTTTAGCTTCCGTATATGAATCTCTATTCATATTTTTAATATTTAAATCACATTTAAACATAAATTTCTTGCTTAAAACTATAACCGACGACTATATCACATATACTTGTCGGTTTCTCTCTCTTTACCTAATTCGAACAATTCAAATTATTCCAACATGTTGTTCTAAATTAATTCCATATGAGCTAGCAGGGGAACCTAATGGACCTATAGGTCATGAGCTCCAACGAGCCGAGATTAACTGGCTAAACTCTTTTAAACCGAGCTAATCAACATTCATTATCTAATGAGTCATTCCACTAAAGTCTCATAGTTGCATTCCCCTCACTATAGATATATTTCTG
This sequence comes from Cucumis melo, assembly GCF_025177605.1. Classification (NCBI taxonomy): domain Eukaryota; kingdom Viridiplantae; phylum Streptophyta; class Magnoliopsida; order Cucurbitales; family Cucurbitaceae; genus Cucumis; species Cucumis melo. The sequence continues at coordinate 8,817,902 of NC_066866.1, forward strand.
TTCATCTGATATAACCATGATCAGTGAGTTAATTCTTCACAGGTTGTTCATAACCTTGGCTAGGTCTCCGTTTTACCCTCGAGGCTTACATTTTGTTCCTTAAGTCTACGGATCCACTATTGAACAATTGGTTTAAGGTCCAACCTATAAATCGAATCCCTCTCGGGTAAATGAGAGGGTGGGGTCCCCTATTCAAGACTTGGATTTAGTCCTTAAGAGAACAACCTATCTACTAACCCTAAAGTGGGTAGGAGTGAATTTTGTCTTGCACCCTATGTCCCTAGGTATCCACCCGGTCTTACCCCTAAAATTGGAGGCTTATTAGGCCAGCGCCATTGAGCTGCCCTCACCTATGCAGATCTAATGATAATACTGTTTGAACAGAAGTTCATAGTTAGCTCAGAATTAAGATTAAGTTACCTAGGTCACCATAATCGAAATAGTCAGTTTATATAGTTAACAGTGTTATAACTTAAAAGTGAGTATTTCTTGGTTTCAGTTTTATGTAAACTCTTTACATAGGATGCCTCTATTTCCATGTCTCTACATGAACAATTTAGGATCGCTTCGTTTATACTAATTACAAAACGAGCCACATCCATAGTGTTTCCAAAATAAGGCGCTCAACCTTATTTATTCACTATAGATCGTTTGAGTTATATACTCAAACTTGATCCAAGTTTATGTCACTACATAAAGTTCAAGTCTACACTAGATAGCCTCTAGACCTTAGTTTATTGGATTTAAAATTATAGTATTTTATTTTCACTAATAAATTCTCAATAAACCCTTTATTAAATAGAATGTAATTTAAGTTACGAACTACGAGTTTTATGACATAAATTCCAACAAACTCCCACTTGAACTAAAACTCCTAATGGGATAAAACAATGTTGAATTTTAGCATGAGGGAATTACTCATATGAATACAATAAGCATATGAAGACAATTAACTAGCGCATATACCCAAACATTCTCCTACTTGTCCTAGTGCACAAACTCCATAGACCTAAACTCTTTAGGTGACCTTCAAATAATTTAGCCGTGAAGGACTTTGTAAAGCGAATAGCCATGATTTGCTCAACTAGTATTGAGGTTACTACAACGTCACTATGATGCATAATTACCCAGATAAAGTAGTACACTTTAACTTTATGCTTCTTCACACGACTGCTCCTCCATTTAGAGTGAACACTGATTTTAATGCAGATTTTCTAACATTCTTCAAAATAAAAAACAGTGTATCCGATCTTAACATTATACACAAGCACATAGTCTTTGAAATTTCTAAACTATTTTAGAACATACTTAACGACAATCAAACTCTTTTGGAATTTCTGCATTATAACTAGGCAACATTTTTTCTCTATAAGATGCTTGAGACTGGCTAGTATTCTATTCTTGTAGTTCCAAACAATTTGGATCTTGAGAACACATTTTGCATTTCCAAAATTCTTATTTGAATGTGCATAGCTAGTCATTTCTAGACGCCATATAGATAATCTACATCATTCATTGTTTTTTTATAAAGTCAATGGATCCTTTAAAACCATCATCAAGTATGACGATTTGGTTTTCGATAAAACCAGGTAATGGTCAGGCGATAAACAACCCCTTCCACTACTTTGAGGCACTCTCAACTTTTGAGAAGGATGTAACTAACCAGATTCCCTAGTTTTATCAACTACTTTAGTGGATGAACTAGGTTTGCCTATAACGTCGTTGGAAATCCTATTCAATACTAATATACTACGTGGTTTGATGATTCATTATAAAGCGAACCATGTCCAACAAGGCTTAGTTTCTTTTTTCTGATACATCGTTCTTCTTTGACGTACTAGATGCAAAGAGTTGTGACTAGATTCCATATTCTATCCAATAGTCTTGGAATTTTAAGTCCACATACTTTCCACCTCGATCTGATTGAATGTCTTTATAGTTTTACCTAATTGAATCTTACTTTAGTCTTAAATTCTCTAAACTTTTCAAGAGAATCAGGCTTGTGATGCAATAGGTAAACATGACCAAACCCTTGTATAATCATCAACAAAATTGATGATATTCATAACCTCTTTGAATTTTGACATTCAGTGATCCAAAGAGGTATGAGTATATGAGCTTTGATCGTATTTTGGTACTTAAACCTTTTCTAGTAAAAGATCTCTTGGTCATTATTCCTTAAGATAAAACTCATATGAAGATAAAGAGTTATCTTCTGACTAATTTAGAAGTCTACTCTTAACTACTCTCCCAATCGTATTGAGATTTATGCGATCCAATCTTTAAGTACCATATATAGGCATTAGAAGAAACCTTTCTGTCTTTTATGCTAAACATTTCAATATTAAAGACAAATTTTGCTTCAATTGGTCTTAACTTATACAAGTTGTTTATAAGTACAACAGAACAAAACTGAATACTTTGTATAGAAAGATGAATATTTCATTTGATTTCAAAAAATATTCTATACATAGGTTATGAAATACAAGAGAGAGATATTAAATTTCTTAACTTCTTGAGAAGCATACAAAACAATGTTAGGTATAAAATATCAATCTAAATAACTTCAGATCTCCCACTACTTCAGCCAAGACAACCTCTTTTATTCCAAACTTTGAGGATGATCCCTCCTTCTACAAGCTATTCTAGAATTAGTTTTCTTGTACTTCCTTCTCAGCTTTCTTCTCAGCAAGGTATTTTAAGCAATTTCTCAACTAATGCTTGTCCTCATTGCAATAGTAACATTTACCTTTAGCAACTTTCTTTCTCTCACTATTCTTAGGAGTCTTCTCCTTTCTCTTCTTCATATTTAAAGTTCCAACTCAAGTCCTAGAGGACGATCCTCCCACTAACTCTTTCTCTGTGGTAGCAACATTTGCTTCCACTTTCTTTTCCTTACCCAAGGTAAGGTTCTAGAATCGCTGGAGCTCATTTAGAAGGTGGTTAAGGTGAACTCTATTTTGTTCAGAGACGCATTCATCTAAAATAGTACAAACTCTTAAGAAGAGATTGTAAAATAATGCTCATCTGATTTGCCTTATTCATGGGACCGTCATTTACTTCAGCAATATTAAAGTACATCATCATGTCCAGGACATGTTCCCTAACAAAGGTCCCTTCTTTCATTTGCTTAGTGTAAATGTACTTAATTGTTTCGTGTATGAGGGACCATGAAGGCTGACCAAACATCTCCCTCAATGAATCCATAATCTCTTTAGTTGTGGCTAAGGATTCATGTTTCTTTGCCAAAACATCAGACATGCTGGCAAGAATATAGACACGGGTCTTTTCATTGGCGTTAACCCATCGATCATATGTTTTTCGAACATTTCAATTAGCATTTAAGGTAGGGGCTTAAGGACGTTCCTCAGTTAAGGCAAACCTTAAATCATCTACAACTAGTATTGTATTTAAGTTTGATTTCCAAGTCGCATAATTATCGTCATTAAATTTTTTAGAAGCTAAGAGTTGTACTATTAAGTCGTTCATGCTGGAAAAATAGAACATACTCTATTTAATAAAAAACTATAATCCTTTAAGAACAAATTAATTTAGCAAATATTAATAACGTACCCAATATTATTATGTTTTGCAACGATATTTCAAAGGTTTAGAATAACCTCTACTGAAGGGTAGTCGATTACTCCTCCTTTGAACCAAGACAATCTTGACGAAATGCTAACTCCTGAATATCTCATATTCGCTTAGCACTTAGTTACCGCTAGTTTGGTCGAGAATATATTAACAACTTAGTAATTCTTATAAGTGTAACCCTTCATTTTCAGATCTCATAGATAAGAATCACTATGCTCCCAAAAGTGGAAAGACAATATGAAAACTAATCTAAGAGACCCTATCCATGTATGGAGTTCACAATGTTCTGAATCCTATAATACAGCCCTCCGAAGGGAACGTCGCTCCAGGAAAGACAAGCAAGCGCATTATAGGAATCTCACGGTGCGACCCAATGAAAGAGACCGTGGGATGTGTTGTCACATATCCCTCACCCACTTACTACGAACTACTTGCCCTATTGATATTGATCCATGCAGACACTTTTCGAAGGGAGTCTGCTCCTATGCATGGCCCAAAGCCCCGCATGGACCTCACGGTGTGAATTCTTAGGGACGCTGGAGCTAAAAGTACGCTACTTTTCTCTAACTAAAGTGTTCTAAGATAGTTTTTCAAAAGGGTACTTAGAAAAAAAAGGATCATATTTAGGCTAACTTAAACATATCCTAAATCTAGGTGAAACATCCAGCATAACCATTATATCAGATTTTAACCTACGATGTCTAGGTGATAAACCAATTTTATTACCTCACATCTCTCACGCATGCTCATAAAACTAGGTTAACTAGGCTCAAGAACTGATAACGATCTCCAGGTAGCAGGTGTTTCGTAAACCGTCAATTAAAGAACCTCTAACCTTAGTCATCTTATCTGACTTGTTGACAAGATCAAATCAAGTGAGCCTCTTGTAACCAGTTGAACAAGATATCGACCTAATTCTATGAAATTTGGAAGATATGTTCTTAACCTAGGTGAGCGTGCAACTTATCTTTGTTATAGATTTTAAACGTTTAATTCATTTTATAACACTTCAAAAAAAATTAGACAAAAACTATAACAAACATCTAACAATATATAACCATTATATAAACAAATTAATTAATATGGATTTTAATTTATTTAACTTTTAATTAAAATGAAATCCTATTTAATTAAGTTAAATAAATTATTAATTAATTAATAAACTAATTTTATTAAATCATATTTAATCAAAATTAATTTAACTAATTAACCATTTAATTAATCATATTAATTAATATCCATATTAATTAATTAACATGCATACTATACATTATAACCATTATAACATACTTTCAATGCATGAACATGTTAACCTATGGTGGGATTTTAAATTTATATGACATACTATATGCACATACAATTTAAACATTAATTAAAACATACATCACATGCATAATTAATTAATCACTCTAAAATGGATTGGTTTTGGCTCTTAAATTAAGCTAAAAACTAAATTATTACAATAATAATTTGGTAAAGTACATATTTGCTCTCGAACCAATCGAACTGGCTTGAAAAACAACCAAAATAGCTTGAACCGATAAAAAACCATTGAACCGGCCCAAGACCCAACTGATTGGACTTGAACCGGCCCAATCCACCAAAAACCCACCAGGCAGGCATGCGCAAATGGGTCGGCTTCAAAAGTGGGCCGCATGTGGATCGGTGAGATGAGTCACGAGCGAAGGACGTGCAGGTCGTCAGGCAAAACCGGACGCAATTGCTGGAATCGGGTTATGAACCAAGTTAGACGTGCAAGTGCACGGGTTACTCGGCTTCCCATGTGGGCCGCATTAGGGATCAAGCTGAAGTGGAGCGCACGACTTGGATAGGATCAAGCAGCTGAAAAATGGGTCATAACAACGCGGGTTTCCGAGTCTGAAGCTCTTAAACAAGTCTATCTTATATTTTTCACTTTTCTCTCTCCCAGTGTAACAATTACAACCTAATTCTCAACTTTAATGACTCTTAAACAAAATTATAGACCCTTAAAGAATTAGTTATGCCACAAATCGAGCTAATTACAATAATTAAACCAAATAAAAAACTTAATTTAAGTGCCAAAACCACCATTCACAACACAATTTATCAAATAAATTGGAATACCCACCATATGCAATTGAGTAAGATCATGCATGCTCTAATACCACATGATGGAAAGCATACAATTAACAGCGGAAACAGGATCAGAATTTTACTCTAATTGCAACTAAACTAATTTTAGTAATTAACACGGATTATAAGAACCATAATTAAACTAAATTAGGGATGAATGAAAATCTTGCCTTTGTTGTAAGCCCTCGTTCCATTTTCTTTTATGTATATTAATATCCTCTAAGTTGTGAAAAACAAGTTGGAATACTTTTATGCTCTTTAAGGTTGATTCGAGTGATAAGGAAATTTTAGAACTATTTTTAATTGGGTTTTAAAACTTAAATTGTTTAGTTTAAGTGTTGAAAAGAATGAAAAAGGGAGAAAAGTGAATTTAATTGGAATCAAAGGAAATTTTGGTCATTTTATTATTATATAAGTTTTAAAACTTCTTCTGGGTTTTCTTGAAGATTTATACTACCCATTAAGTTTCAGCTTTTATTTTGCTTTACCCATTACATTTTAATGCTCGAATTGAGTTTTAAAGTTGTTCTTGAAAGGATTTAGCTGTTGTCCAGCCTTTAAGAAACTTAGATTTTTGCGATTTCACACAACTTTGGTGAGATTCTAAGTTTTATGAAGTTAATTTTGAATACCCATCTAATTTTTGGTGATAATATTAAATAAACTATGGTGTGGATGTTAGATTTCGAAGTTCGATAGTAGTTATGGTATTGAATATTGAAGTTTAAACTACTTTGTTGAGTTCTTGAAAATTTGGAGTAATTTCATTGAGTTTTTCCTAGAGTTCTTGAATGCCCATTAAATTTAAGTGTTAAAATTGAATAGCCCATGATGGTGGATGCTTGTTTTCGAACTAAGAAGTCGTTAGAGTGTTGTCCATTAAGATTAAGGCTACTTTGATAAGTGTTTCGTAAGATTTTAGGTAATTTCGGTAAATTTTGTGAATACCCATTTAATTTTAACATGAACTTAATATTACCCATAAGATTATGTATAAAAGATGGAAGGTCTTGTGAATTTGAGGCTGAAGAGGAAGAAGAGAACTTTGGAAAAGTGACAGCTATAACAGAAGTGTGGTAAACTCAGACCACCTCTGATGTTCTGATCGGTTTGAGCTACAAAAAAAAGAATTAAGAGGTGAGATTTAAATTTTCTGAAATCTAATTCATTTTTGAACAAATTTTACGAAGGAAGCTTAAGCAAATTCTAAGGTTTATTGGGTGAAGTTTCACACAAAAGACAGAGCAAGTGTTTTCATGCGAAATCAAAAGATCTCTGTTATTTTTAGTATTTTAGGGTATACTAGTGGAGTTAGGATCTCTATTTGGTATGGTTGGAAAGCTTATTCAATTTACTACAACTTTTATGAAGAAATTGGGAGCTAAATATAATTGGAAGTAAGCTTAATTTCATAAACAAGTCAGGGGATAGCAGAAGACTCTGTTTTTGAACTCTCTCTGTTTCGGGCCATTTCTGTAGCAATCTGTTAAGAATCGTATTTTCTTTCCTTTAGGTAAATTATAGAAGACATTAAAATTAAGATTTTGACATAAAGAACACTCATTTTGGTTAAGTATTGGAAGAGTTGTGATCATTTAAAATTCATGCTGCGAATCTGAAAGTTTTTTAGAAATGTGTTGCCGATGTGATTTTGATATGGTTTTAGATAAATTTTAGTGGGTTCTCTCATGTTTGGGTGCTTCTGGTATTAAGAGTTTAATTTGAAGTTTAAGGGTCCAAATAGCCTAAACTAAACCATTTGGGGATTGTTCAATCTAAATCTTAGAAGTACTTAAGGTTGTTGGTCCCTTGTTGATATAATGGACATAAATCCACATAAGCGATCCATTGAGCTGGTTGTATTTACATAAAAGACCCGTTGAATTTAAACTAACTTGAATGCTCATGGGGTTAAGTATCTAGGTTTCAAGTCCAAGGGTTCGTAGGTGAAAGGCTTAGTCTAATCCTAAGCGCTTTGAAAAATTGAGGACCTTAGAAACATAAAATGGATCTAGGTGGCCTCATGAAGTTTAAGGTTAGTTGGTTCATGTTGACATAGTGGATTTAAATCTAAATATCTAAATTTGAAGTTTAAAGGTTTGAAAGTGGATTTTTAGTCTAGTCCAAGGAGATTCGAGAATGTAAAAACTCAACAAATGTAAAATAGAATGCTCGTAATGAAGTATTTTTAGAGATTACTGTGTTGTCTTGCTAAGTGAAGACAATGATGTGACCTTGAACGTTGTTTCAGGCCAAATTGAAATAGGAAAAGTGTAAAATTTTGGGGGATCGAGTTATTGACTGTGAGTGGTTATTTTCAAATATTTTCTGTAACCCCCAACAATTTGGAACTTAATTTATCGTCTTAAGTGTAATTATGGGAACATTGGAAGAAATTGAGGAACTTGATTATTTATATTTGGACTTTGTGATTAATTAATGTTTAGAGTTATAATTATTTTGATTTGGATAATAATTGTTTTATTTGGAAAATGGATTTGGTAAAGTTATTTGTTGATGATTAAGGATATTTGGGTTGAGGAGAGAGAGGATTGTTTTTTTTTTAAAGGTGATTGGTTGAAATTGAGTTGTCAAAGAGGGAGATTTTTTATGGGCTTTAATTAAAGAGAGAGAGTGTGAAGATTTTGGGGAAAGAGAATAAAGTGATAAAATAAAGCAAAATAAAATAAAATAAAAGGATTTATTTTATTTAAATTGGGAATTGGGAAGTGGAATTAATGCACAACCATCATCTTCTTCACAAAGGAAAAAGAAAAGAAAACCCTAACCCTAATCTTGCAACCCGTCGCCGCTGCTCCGCCGCCGCCGTAGCCGCCATCAGTTCGAACCAGTCGACTGCATCAGGTGCATCGCCTCCGTCGTCCGAAGTCACACTGCCCCACCGTAGCCGTACCGTTCGCACCCCGGACGTCACGTGAAGCTTTGTCGCACCGTTTCGCCAAGCAACAGCGGCCGCCGATCGTCAGCCGCACGCCTCCAGCCATCGAAAGCCCGAGCCCCGCGTCTCAGCCGTCGCCCGAATCCAAAACCGACCCATACGCCGCGTCGCTTCACCACGAGAAGTCGGCCGACCCGCGTCCCTGTTCGCGACCCGAGCGCTTCAGCCGCATCGCTCCGCGCCGTGAGCCGCGCCTTCTGCCCAAGCCGAGCCGACGCTTGCTTTCAAGCCGAGCCGATCCCTGCATTTCCAGCCGAGCCGCCAAACCCCTTTTGAACCACCTAGCCTTTTCCAGTCCTTTGCACCTATTTTGGTAAGTCAAATGGGTTTTTGCATACCCAGCCAAGACTTGAATTTTTAACCTAAATAATTTAATTTGGATTAAATTAAATTATTTCTCTTAAGGAACATCTTAGACCAATTGACTTTGGAGCGTTGGATTTCTTCAATAAGGGCTCAAGCGTTGCAACCTCGACCTTCGGTAAGTCACTTCAAGTGAGTTTTGGACCAATTTCCCTTGAGGGTAAATTACTAAATTATGGATTCTTGATCCTTTAGGACTTTTGCCGCTTAGGGGAGCGTGTTGTTATTTGTAGGACTGGTTGAGTAATCTCCAGGTAAGAGATTCTCCTACTAGACCTTCGATTTACATCAAAGAAACTGCATGTTTGAGTTTATGGCTACATATTGATGATGGCTAAGTACCTATCTTAAGATTGTAGAGAGAGAGAGAGAGACAGATTTTGACATTGTGCTTGCTGATTGACTTTATGGTTAGCATGAATAGTATGTCGATGCTACTGTCTTCGTTCTAAAGATCAGGTGGTAGTTGGGGATGACTGATATGATATGTTAGGATTGGTACGTTATGGTTGATATGTTATGGCATGAATTGATGAAATTATGATATGTATGACAAGTTATGATGTGGTTGATGAAAGGTCGTGTACATGCGATGTGTAGAGTGTATGTTAGCTTCTTATTAGAGTCGTACCCACATGGGTGTCCTTCGGGATCACGACTATTATGACACGGACATGATGGAGAGACCCGACGGGGTCGCTCCTACTTATGACTGCGTAGTCTAATGGGATTACCAGTCTAACATTGACATTGACATAGACATGACGTGAGTGATCCGACGGGACCGCTCACAGTCCGAGCGTCTTGGGTATTCCCTTGAGAATTACCAAGGACCAGCTTGTCCCTACAGGACACATGTTGCACGTGTTCGGGGACGTGCCAGTTTAGGGGTACCACTTTCAGGGCTCCAATAGGGAGTTAACAGGCATCTAGTGGGACTAGTAAGGGGTCCCTCACTGAGTATTTTTATGCTCACTCTTTCCATTTCCATTTTTTTCAGGCAGAGGCAGAGGTAGAAACAAGGGCAATCTGACGAGTGACCAGAAGTGATCGTGGTGGGCCATAGGGACACACTTGCTTCCGCTTGTGTCAAAATTGGATTTTAGTATTGCATTTCAGTTTTTCGTTTATTTTATTGGTTATATTATTTCGTTAAAAGTAGATAGGGGACTTTGTTTTACACTTATTTCACATTTTCTTTGTTAAATATTTTTATGTTATTTGAAAACTTAAGGTTTTGACTTATTCTATTTTCAAACTTTACAAACTTATATGTTCTTTTAAATAGTAATGACTTCAACTTAGTATAAGGAGTTGGGTCGTTACATTTTTGTTATAAATTTATATATGTTATTATAGTACATTATAATTGTGATGATTACTTGTATGATTGTTTTATGATCTATATGTCAAAAGTGTTTTCAAATATGAATTTTGGTATTCCATGAGCTCCTGAATTTCGAAATTATGGTTGAAACCAACTTTACTAAACAAGTTCTAGATGACAACTGATTTCTAAAATCTTCATTGATTTATAACTAGATTTGAATAAGTTCTAAAAGGATGTATCAATTACTAAGGATTGAAAATGATTTGAAATGTTTTTCTAACCATGTTTGGTTTTAAACTTTAAGCATGTGATGTTTATGAAATAATGTTGGTGATTTCTCTAAAGGCTACGTGAATGTGTTTCTGTAGTGCCACCTACGATTGTCAGGGGATTCCGGGGCTGAAAGAGGTTGTGACCGGAGATCCGAGAACATGAGCCTAGGTGAGTATGTGGATGGAGGATTGTGATATGACTTCGGGCTTAGCTAAACCCATGGTGGGTGGCTTTATGTGCACAAAGGAGCGGGATGTTGTTACAGGGGTAGGTGCTGAGTATGCATGAGCTCCGTTTGGTCGCGTGCTTCTTGGTGGATATGGAGCACGTGTGAGCCATCCTTGGGTCGTATGCTTAGTATGTTATCATGGTTGGATTGAATTGATTGGATCGGATTGGATGGAGGCTGCTACCGTGGTATGTGCTAAGTATGCGTGAGCTCCATTTAGTCGCGTGTCTCCTTATGGATATGGAACACGTGTGAGCTATTCTAGGGTCGTATACTTAGTATGCTATCATAGTTGGATTGGATTGGTTGGATCAGATCGGATTGGAGGTTGCCATCGTGGCGGGTACTAAGGATGCGTGAGCTAATTTTGGCCGCATGATTCTTTATCATGTGTGAGCTATCTTTGGCCGTATCTTTAGATCCTTTCCATGGTTGTACAGATTACAGGTTTGTTGGTGGTCTAATGGTTACGAGTTAATGACGTTTTTTCCACTAATATTATCTTACTAATGCATATTTATAATTTTTCTCTTAAAGCATGTTTTACGAGCTTTACAATTAAGGAACTTACCACTCAATGAGTATTCGACTTACATTCTTAATGTTTTCTCTCCCCAGGTTGCGAACCAAAGGCCAAGTGTTGATTTAACGTTCGTCATCAGTCGTAGATCTCCATTATTCTTTGTATGTTTATAGTAAATTTTTGTAATGCATCATAGAGTAGTTAGATGTGACGAGAGTGAGGTTAAGAACTTGTGTTGAAATTCCCTCTTAGAATGAAATCATGTGTATGTAACTTTTAAGCTGATTGTGAACTTTACTGAAAGCTCTGAAACTGTTTGGATAAGTGTGTGGTGAGACACACTTCCGGCGTTGTGGAGTTTTGAAGTTAAGTTACATATAGAAGTGCAAAATCTCTCCTTTTCTAGGTTTGGCTAACTCATATTTTAGGGGAAGTACTGCCGAATTTTTTTTAGAATTTCTTGAAAAATGTTTTCTCAAATTTTATATTTAGGAAGGAATATTTTTTAAAAAAAATGTAAATTCACATCACGATCTAGGTTAGAAGGAAAAACTTAAACCGGGGTGTGACATTTATAGCTTTCCGAATCCTCGAAATCTCCTCACCGAACACGATTTCGGACCTCCACTAGAGTTGACCCGCTATTCTCTGGATTTAGAACCGGGTTGTAGGACCCGTTCAATGAAGTAAATAAAAAGAGATGGATGAAAATTGGAAGAAGAATTTAGCTAGGGTTGAGATGTTTTTTTCCATGAAAGAGAGGAAAAATAAATTGTATTTCAAAAATACCAAAAAAAAAACAAAAATATTTTTAAAAAAGAAAAAAGGTCTATTTATAAGGAAATTACATGCAAAATTGCATGTAATTTCTTTATAAAATCTCAACATCTATTTTTCCACTAACCTTAATGGAATTAATCACCATTCTAATTTCTCTTAGTGGACTTGGTGTCATTACCATAACCTTCCACATAGCCCATTAAGAGTTAGTTGGATTTTCTCACTAACTTTGGTCAAGGGGCAAAATGGTCATTTGATTCTATATTGAAATTTTAACCACAAAAACAAGTTAAAAGGTTACTTTAGATTCTATATTGAAATTTTAAAAATTGAGAGAACTTTTACATATTTTATATATGGGAAGACATCATCACAATGCTTTAAAATATAGAAACGGTCTCCACTCTTCTATTGTTAGCCTTTTTGTTTGTTTGACTTTTCCCGTAGGATGACCAATAAGTTTAAAAATTGATAAACCTTTATAAGAACTATGATCAATGTCTTCATTTCTTCTCTTTTGAATGAACTTAGTTTCTATGGTGTGAAAATATCTGGTGTAGAACTTTACACATTCATTGCCAATATAACCTTCTGTAATAGAACCTTCAGTAATAGAACCTTCAGGATAAGCTTGATTGCGAACACAAGCTTTCAACTTACCTAAATATCTTTCAAAAGGGTACATCCACCTGTACTGAACTGGTCCATCAACTATAACCTCATTTGGTAAATTGATTAATAAATACACCATTATATCAAAAAACGATGAAGGAAACATCATCCCCATTTTACAAAACATTTTTGCTATTTCAACTTCAAGAAGATTTATATCTTCCACTTTAACCACTTTTGAGCACAAAATCTTAAAACAGTTGCTCAATTTAATCAATACATCTCAATCTTTCTTTCTCATTAACCCTTGAACTGCATATGGGAGAAAATATTCCATAATAATACGATAGTCATGACTTTTAAGACCAAATAATTTTCTCCCTCTTAGATTGACACATCTTCTAATAGTAGAAGAGAATCCATCTGGAACTTTTAATTTCTTCAAATACTGACAAAATGCATTTCTTTCATCTAATGATAACATACAACATGAAGGTGGCAGATACAATTTGTTTTCTTGTCGTATTGGATGTAATTCCTATCTTATATCCATTTCCTAAAGATCAAGATGAGACTTCAAATCAAATTATCTTTAGTCCTCCCTTTAATTTTCAACAATGTACTAATTACATTTTCACAAAAAAAAAATTGAATATGCATGACATCTAAATTGTGTCGTAACAACAAAGTATCCCAGTAAGGTAGCTTAAAGAATATGTTTTTCTTTAACCAATCGCTATAGCGCTTTCTCTTTATCACACTTTTACCAAATATATGTTCTTCAAATTGATTCATTTGTTCAAGTATATCACTTCTAGACAAATTTTAAGAGGTGACTCTTCTTCAATAAGTCCATCAAACAACTGTTTTTTTAGTCTCCATTCATGTTCTATTGGCAAAAAACGACGGTGGCCCATGTAGCAATTTTCCCACTATTTTTCAAATAAAGTGATCGAGCATCAAAATTACATGAAGGACAAGCTAATGTACCTTTTGTGTTCCAACCAGATAAGTTTCCATATGCTGAAAAATCATTAACTGTCTATAATAATGCAGCATGCATATTAAAATTTTGTTTAAGTGAAGCATCATAAGTTTCAACCCTTATATCTCATAAAAACTTTAATTCATCAACTAATGGTTGCAAAAATATATTAATATCATTCCCAGAACCTTTAAGTCGAGAATGAGCAATGATAACATGAAATAAGGTTTTTTCATATACATCCACGGTGAAAAATCATATGGGATAAGAATGACGGGCTAGATACTATAAGAAAGACTCATATTACCAAATGGATTAAATCCATCGCTTGCCTATCCAAGTCAAACATTTCGAGGCTCTGCAACAAATGAACTATATGATTCAAGCGTTTCCAATCTAAGAACTCCTTCATCTACTCATTCATTAAAATGTCAAGTCATACTTGATGCAGTTTTTCAAGTCATTGATGAAAATTGACAATACTCATGATAGAAACCAAAACACAATTGACTATGTTGAAAGGTCAATGACAGAAAAACTTATAACATTGCTAAGTAATTTGAGAAACTTGAATCCTCCATTTTTAAGATCCCTCTCAAACTCTAATTTCATTCTTCTACATTGGTTAGAGTTGTTATATGAATAATATTACCACAAAAATAGGAAATAAAAAATGTGGTTAACCTAAGAAACAATGTTACTCACAATTGAGGATTGCGTTTCAGAAGAACATGAATAATGGAATTAAACGATCAAATACTCACAGTTAAACCTCAACCGCTCTTGCAATCGACAGTCGTTACCACCAAACCATAATCATTTGGTATTCATAGCATTCCTCGGCCAACATCCACTTTGAAATCCAAATATGGAATTAAACGATCAGGACAAAATCTTGCCTGTAATCGAACATTTTCGATTGATTGGAGCAATTTTAATGGCGGAAGGAAGGAGCTTAGAGCATGGATTTACAACTGTTTGGTTGAAAGGGTGATGAAATTTTGAAGAATGGGTAACGTGGGTAAGGAGAGAGAAAAGAGGAAATTTTGGAAGAAAAAAAAAAAGAGAAATAGGTTTTTTGATAAATGGGTAAAAATACATATTTAACCTTCATTTATTAATATCTTTTTCGAAGATTTTTATTGGACTTTTGAAAAAAGTAATACATTTTTTGAATGTTTTATTTAATCTTTGAAAAAAGTAATATCTTTTTCGAAATTTTATTAAACCTCTAAAGAAACTAATTAAACATTTAGTATAAATTTTTTATTATTAACCCACTTCTTTCCTCATGTTAACAATAATTACTATATTTAATATTGAATTAACTATAAAATTTATTTATTATTTGTTTTTTAAAATCTTGTAGTATACGTATACATTAATATTTTAAAATGGACTTAATATATGTTGATGCACTAAATTATAATTAATCGTTAAAACATGAGTTATCTGTTTGAACTCTTTTTACCTTGAAGTTTCAATTTTGTTCAATTTAATTACTTCTCTTTAATCACTGTTAGAGACTGAGTTCGATTTAGAATCTTGATTTAATTGATCGAGGATATTTATTTTGATCATTGACTTAAAATGAAAATTTAAAGTTTACACTATTCTAAGGTCATTGTCATAAATTGTTCTAAATTTTGATTTTGATTTTAAAATTTTCTATTAAAATTATAGAAGATATTTATAGTGGATACTAAATAATAATACGATGGTTGGTAAGATATATATCTTCGATGATTCTAAACTTTCAACAAAGTGCTTGACTAAAAAGTACGACCTTTTTCAAATATTTTAAAACATAAAAACAGTAATACCTTTTTCAAAAGTTTTATTTGCCTTTGACAAAAGTACTATTTTTTTTTAAGATTTTACTTAACCTTTAAAAAAGTATAATCTTTTTCAAAAGTTTTATTTAATATTTGAAAAAAATACTATCTTTTTCGAAGGTTTTATTTAACCTTTGAAGCTATCTTTTTCAAAGGTTTTATTTAACCTTTGAAAGAAGTACAATTTTTTCGAAGGTTATTTATTATCCTCGTTAAAAGTAGATATAATTGAAGGTATAGATATAAAATGAATATTCTTTTCAAAGGTTGTTATTATTCTTCGATAAAAAGTATATATTTCTTAAAAAAACGAATTTCTAATCTTCCAATGAATGTATATTTTTTTTAAGTTTTTGTAACCTTTGATAAAGTATGGTTAGAATAGCCTTAGTTTCATGTTATGATTGTGTTGAGTCTATAATGGAGTCTAGATTCACAATTTACAAAAAAGTATAAAAATAATGAATATAAACATGTTGTAGAACACAAAATAGACAAATAACTATGGGTCATGTATTGACTCATTACATGAACACATACATGGATATGTATGTATATATATACACACAGACATACACATATACACACACATATATAGTAATATATAGATACACACATATAGAAACACCTACACATATATATACAGTGTAGATAATATATGTACTGACACATATATAATGTATATAATATATGTATAATATATAACGTAAAACCTAAAAGTAAACTACTAGAAAATTATATACTTAAAATTTGAATTTATAATATATTGCAAATTTGTTCTCCTTACATATTAAAAATTATATGAAATTTGGTTTAAATTGTTGAAAGATAAAAAGTAAAATTATAAAAAAAATTCTATAATGTGTCTAAATCTTTATTATATTTTTATTGACACTATGAAAGACATGATTTCTCCTATGTTCTCTAAATCTTAAGAGACAAATGATTTACAGATGAATTAGACTTTCATGGAAACTAAAATGATTTTGTGAGATGAATTATAAGATATTGTATGCGAGATGCATATTATGCTTTTATGATTTATGATGAAAGACTTGAAAATACATGATTTCTATTATGTTTTTTAATGCATGTGACTTGTAAATGCATAAGGTGTGACATGACTTATAAGAACATAAAAGTTAATATGAACTGTAATGATGATTTCTAAAGAATGCATGAGACTTGATAAAATTAGAGTAAAATAAACCTTTGTACCATGTGCGATGAGAATGCCTCATACTTGCTGTATGAACTGATATGTGATGTTTTATCCCTTAATATGTGATTAGGAATAAGATGCTTTATTCTTATTATGGTTTCTCGAATAGAATATAATATTCATGCTATATGATCTTTGATAGCATGCCTCATACTTGCTGTGTGATTTGGTATCAGATGCCCTTTGCCTACCGTATGGTTTGGCATGAGGAGACATGTACTGCATAATGGAATTGATGGTACTTGCTAAATGCATTAAGATTACTCCACATAGCTATAATTTGGCAAAATGGTGTGGTAAACACTTGAGCTAAGGAAATAGATACAAAGATATAATAAAACATGTAGAATGACTCAACGAAAAAGACTATGTTAAGCGAAAAACATATTATGCAAACTTTATGCCCATATTTACCACAAGAAAAAACAAACAACAAGAATTCATATACAAGAATTCATCTTTCAATGATTTTCACATAAAGATTTTCACATAAAGATTTTATTTAAAATTAAAGATATTTTGAAAATAAATTATTTTTGAATCAAGTTTGGGAACTCTTCAATTGAGAAAATCATTTCCTATTTTTGTTATTCGCATCGATTCATTTGTAACTATTGAGTTTTATGTCCTAAAACTCATTAATAATAAATATAAACCATTGACCGTTATTAAGAAACTAACATGATGTGGAATTATCCTTGATTATATTATTAGTTTGATCTTAATAACCTAAATCTAATAAACTAACATGATAAGTTTTGAATAATATGTAGAGACATATAGGAATCAATGTTCAAGATACAACTGAACCACCGAAATTTGTTTATTCATTGAAGCTAATCACAGCTCCTTCTTCTTTCATCTTTTTGGTTTCTTAAGCTTTCATGCATGTTTGATCACATGTTTTCACACAACTTTCTACTTTATTCATGGCTGCCAAGTTCATAAAAAACTATCCAACATGATTAAAAGCATACATCAAAACTCTAGAAATAATGAGATAAAAATTTAACATAAATACGATTGATCTTATTAACTATCACTCACGACAAGGTTAACTCTAGAAATTTGAGAAAAATGGTGTTATGTCAAAGAATCAATCGAAGAAAAATCTAAATGACGGTATACATATATATATATATAGTATAATAAATAATACAAGTAGTACTAAGAAATGTATAGAAAGTTTCTGACCAGGGTCTTTTGTTATGCTAAGTTTGGTGGAACGAGAACTGGTACAATTAAGTTTACAGAAGTAATAAGTGTCCATACGGTTCAAATCCATAGGGGAAGAAGCAAAGGGAATGCAATCGCCCATGCATTTTACAGCGCAAGTGCCAATAACGGGAATGATTGGTAGAATAGCACACTCTGCCATACACTTGACAAAGCACTTCGTTGTATCTATTACAGGTGTGGATCTTCCAGCAACTAAGCTTAAAATGAAATAAATTAGAACAATTTACCTCATTTTTCTCAAATTTGGTTGTGGAGTTATCCTTGATTGTCACACCCTGTTATAAGTTTCTCCTCTAACTTAGATCGTGGTGTGAATTTACTCCTTAAGACAATCCTTTTTTAAACGTAAGATTGATAAAATGCTTTCCAAAAATTCTAAAAAAAAATTCGGCAGAGTCTCCCCTGAAAAACGGATTAACCATACCTGAAAATAGAAGAAAATCACACTTCTATGCTTTTCAAAAACTCAAATATCATCGAGTGTGTCTCACCACACACTCATCCAGACAATTTCAGAATCTCATTCAGAGTTTATATTCAACTACGAACTAGTTACAAAAGAATTACAATTTAATAAAAGACCTCTCAAACTCAAATTCTCATCGTGACTATCGCTTCTTCTAATCACCCAATAATGCAATAGATCCCATAAGTAGATACATACAACAAGAATGGGAAACTACAATCAATGACAAGAAAGCACAACCAATGCTTGGTCCTTGGCCACTACCTGGGGGGAGAAAACATTGAAAACGTGAGCTAAAACTCAATGAGTGGCAAGATTTAAATGGTAAAAGTTCATAAAACATATCTTCAAACCGTTTAAATATAACATCAATAATGAAATAATAATTACAACATTAAAATCGTATATTACCATAAATCACAAGTAAGGCCAACAAACCTGTACCCAATCAATGTGGCAAGGCGACTAAATATACGGTCAAAGATAGCTCACACATGACCAATGAATCATGCGGCCAAAACTAGCTCACGTATATTTAGTACCCACCACGATAACTACTTCCATCCAATCTGATCCAACCAATCCAACCCAACCATCATAGCATACTAAGCATACGGCCCAAGGATAACTCACACGTGCTCCATATCAACAAAGAAACACGCGACCAAACGGAGCTCACGCATACTTAGCACATACCACGACAGCAACCTCCATCCAATCCGACCATGATAGCATACTAAATACACGGCTCGGAATAGCTCACACGTGATCCATATCCACAAGGAAACACGCGGCCAAACGGAGCTCACGCATACTTAGCACATACCATGGTACAACATACCGCTTCTATGTGCACATAGAGCCACCTACCATGGGTTTAGCTAGGCCCGAAGTTATATCACAATCCTCCATCCACATACTCACCTAGGCTCAGGTTCTCGGATCTCCGGTCACGGCCTCTTTCAGCCCCGGAATCCCATGACAACCGTAGATGGCGCTACGGAAACACATTCACGTAGCTTAGGGAAATCACTTTCTCGTTCACCATAAGCATCAATTAACCATATTTCAAAACCAAGTATAATAAAAAATTCAAATACGATTTTAAAAAGTTCAAGCCATGCAGATTATTACAATCGTGTTGAACAAACACATCGTTTAAGTGTAATTGAAAACAGGAAGTTGAAATCCGTTTTTATAAATGCCAAGTCATAACATTCATTAAATCATGATGCATAAAACACATTGTTTAAACATAAACAAAAACATGGTCATAAACGGTTTAGGTCATGGTAGTTTCCAAGCAATATCAAGAGATAACGTGTATATGTATAAAGAAAGCTTAAAAATAAACCACTCACAATCAATTACTCGATCCCCCGGAATTTTACGCTTTCCCCACTTCAATTTAGTCTGAAACTAAGATTAAGGTTTATCAATTAACTTCACAAAGTAAAATGACACAACAATCTTCAACATACTTCATAAAGCCAACTTAAACTATTTTAAGTTCCAAAGACTCCAATTTCTCTCTTCTAAGACTTTAAATTGAATTATCCCTTCATGATTTAATCTATTCTAAAATTTCCAACTTTTGACCCTTAGCATCACATTAATCTCTTAACGACACATGCACCCAAACATGAGAGAACCCACTAAAATTTACCTAAAACCATATCAAAATCACCTCGACAACACATTTCTCAAAAATTTTCAGATTCGCAGCATTAACTTTAAATAATCACAACTCTTTCAATACTTAACCAATTTGAGTTTTCTTTATGTCCAAATCTTTATTTTGGTCTCCTCTATAACTTACCTGAAGGAAGGAAAATACGATTCCCAACAGATTGCTACAGAAATAGCCCGAAATAGAGAGAGTTCAAAAATGGAATTTTCTGCTATCCCCTGACTTGTTTCTAAACTTAAGCTTACTTCCGATCATATTTAGCTCACAATTTCTTCATAAAAGTTGTAGTAAATTGAATAATATTTCCAACCATACTAAATAGAGATCCTAACTCCACTAGTGCACCCTAAAATACTAAAAATAACAGAGATCTTCTGATTTCGTGTTAAAAAACACATGCTCTGTCTTTTCTGTCAAAATTCACCCACTGGACCTCAGAATTTGCTTAAGCTTCCTTCATAAAATTTGTTAAAAAATGAATTAGATTTTAGAAAATTTAAACCTCACTTCTTAATTCTTTTTGTGTAGCTCAAATCGAAATAAAAACCAGAAGTGTGCAGAGTAGGTCAAAAATCTGCCATGATTGAAACTTTCTTTGAGTTTTTCCCCTTCTTCTTCAACCTTAGAGCTAAGAAATATTCCAAAACTCTACATCTATCATTGAATTGAAATGGGTAAAGCAAAATCAAAGTCGAAAATGAATGGGTAGTCGAAACTCTTCATAACATACAACTAACTTAAGTAAATCTTACCCAAAACTCTATTTCACATGTTAATAATTTCACCTTTACTAATTACCTAAATCTTGACAAAATCCTTATCGAACCCGCTGGACAGCAGCTAATCAGCACGACTCTTCAATCTTACATCAAAACGTGATAGAAACTAGTCATTCAAAGCCAGAAGCTACTAGGTATTAAAGATCTTTAATTAAACCAAACCACAAAACTCGTCAAACAACTAAAACTGACCTCAACTTCCAAATCCAGTGAGGCTAGCGATGGCAGAGGGTGGCCTAGCACGACGATCTATGGGCAGTAAGTAGCACGGTGCGACTCCAAGCTGGCTCGACTCAACGATCTCGGATGGAATGACACAGAACAGCTGGAGTTCGATTGATGGTAGGGAAGATTTAAACGTCGATGGTGGTTGGCGTGGCACGCTGGTCGTCGTCCAACGTCGGGGGAGGGTTGTCGGCTTAGTGGTGGCATCGACGTGAAGGAGAAGAAGAGAGGGAGAGATGAAGAGAAAAATCGAGGAGGGGGGAGAGAGGTCGGTGAGAGAAACTGTTTAGAGAGGAAGGAGGAAGAAGATCGTGAGTGAAGGAGAAGAATCAAGAAGAAGAAAACACCTTTCCTCTTCTTTTTTCAATAATAATAATAATAAAATGACCAAAATGACCTTTAATTCCAATTAAATTCATCTTTCAAATTTCTTCATTCTTTTCAACACTTAACTAAACAATTTGTGTTTTAAAACCCAATTACAGTTCTAAAATTTCCTTGTCACCCGAATCAACCTTAAGGAGCATAAAAGTATTCCAACTTGTTTTTCACAACTAGAGAATATTAATATACATAAAAGAAAAATGGAACGAGGGCTTACATTGATTATATTATTAGTTCGATCTTAATAACCTAAATTAATAAACTAACATGATGAGTCTTGAATAATATATAGAGACATATAAGAATCAATATTCAAGATACAACTTAAAAGATATATATATATGCTTAAATCTGGAATATGGCTTTTAAAACAATGACTTTTTTTAACAACTGATTTTTGTTTATTCATTGAAGCTAATCCCAACTCCTTCTTCTTTCATCTTTTTGGTTTCTTAAGCTTTCATGCATGTTTGATCACATGTGTTCACACCATTTTCTACTTTCTTCTCGACTGCTAAGTTCATAAAAAACAATCCAACATGATTAAAAACAAACATCAAAACTCTAGAAATAATGAGATAAAAAGTTAATATAAATACGACTGATCTTATTAACTGTCACTCACGACAAGGTTAACTCTAGAAAGTTGAGAAAAATGGTGTTATGTCAAAGAATCAATTGAAGAAAAATCTAAATGACTGTATACATATATATATATATATATATATATATATATGCTTAAATCTGAAATATGACTTTTGAACCAATTATTTTTTTGAACCAATGATTTTTGTTTATTCATTAAAGCTAATCCCAACTCATTCTCCTTTTATATTTTTGGCTTCTTAAGCTTTCATGCATGTTTGATCACATGTGTTTCTACAACTTTCTACTTTGTTCTCGACTGCCAAGTTCATAAAAAGCAATCAAACACAATTAAAAACATACATCAAAACTCTAGAATAATGAGATAAAAATTTAACATAAATACGACTGATATTTTTAACTGTCACTAACGAAAAAGTTAACTTTAGAAATTTGAGGAAAATTGTGTTATGTCAAAGAATCAATCGAAAAAAAATCTAAATGACAGTATACATATAGATATATATGTATAATAATTAAAATAAGTAGTAATAAAAAAAAGTATATACAAAGTATCTGACCAAGGTCTTTTTTGGTGCTGAGTTTGGTGCAACGATAAATGGTACAACCAAGTTTACAGAAGTAATGAGTGTCCATACGGTTCAAATCCATAGGGGAAGAAGCAACGGAAATGCAATCAGCCATGCATTTTACAGCACAAGTGCCAACAACGGGAATGATTGGTAGGATAGCACACTCTGCCATGCACTTGACAAACCACTTCGTCGTATCTAGTACAGGTGTGGATCTTCCAGCAACTAAGCTCAAAATGAAGTGAATTAGAACAATTGACCTCATTTTTGCTCAAATTTCGATGTTGAGTTATCATTGATTATATTATTAGTTTGATCTTAATAACCTAAATCCAATAAACTAACATGATGAGTCTTGAATAATATGTAAAGACATATAGGAATCAATGTTCAAGTATATATATATATATATATATATATATATATATATATATATATATATATATATATATATATATATATATATATATATATATGCTTAAATCTGGAATATGACTTTTAAACCAAATTTTTTTTAACCCACTGATTTTTTTTTATTCATTAAAGCTAATCCCAACTCCTTCTCATTTCATCTTTTAGCTTCTTAAGCTTTCATGCATGTTTGATCACACGTGTTCACACAACTTTCTACTTTGTTCTCGGCAATCAAGTTCATAAAAAAAATTTCAACATGATTAAAAATATACATCAAAACTCTAGAAATAATGAGATAAAAATTTAATATAGATACGACTGATCTTATTAATTGTCACTCGCAACAAGGGTAACTCTAAAAATTTGAGAAAAATGGTGTTATGTCAAAGAATAAATCGAAGAAAAATCTAAATAACGGTATACATATAGATATATACGCATAATAATTAAAATAAAGTATTGAGGAAAGTATATAGAAAGTTTTTGACTAAGGTCTTTTTTGGTGATGAGTTTGGTGTATTAAGAAGTGGTACAACCAAGTTTACAAAAGTAATGAGTGTCCATACGGTTCAAATCTACGGGGGAAGAAGCAACTAGAATGCAATCAGCCATGCATTTTACAGAACAAGTGCCAATAATAGGAATGATTGGTAGGATAGCACACTCTACCATGCACTTGACAAACCACTTCGTCGTATCTAATACAAGTGTGGATCTTCCGGCAACTAAGCTCAAAATGAAGTAAATTAGAACAATTGACTTCATTTTTACTCAAATTTGGATGTGTAGTTATCCATGATTATATTATTAATTTGATATTAATAACCTAAATCCAATAAACTAACTTAATGAGTCTTGAATAATATGTAGAGATATATAGGAATCAATGTTCAAGATACAACTTAAAAGATATATATATGCTCAAATCTGGAATATGGGTTTTAAACCAATGATTTTTTTTAAGCACTGATTTTTGTTTATTCATTGAAGCTAATCCCAACTCCTTCTCCTTCATTTTGTTGGTTTCTTAAGTTTCATACATGTTTGATCACGTGTGTTCACACAACTTTCTACTTTTTTCTCGGCTGCCGAGTTCATAGAGAAACATCCAACATGATTAAAAACATACATCAAAATTCTAGAAATAATGAGATAAAAAATTAATATAAATCCGATTGATCTTATTAACTGTCACTCACGACAAGGCTAACTCTAGAAATTTGAGAAAAATGGTGTTATGTCAAATAAACAACCGAAGAAAAATCAAAATGACCGTATACATATAGATATATACGTATAATAATTAAGATAAGTAGTACTAAGGAAAGTACATAGAAAGTTTATGACCATAGGGGAAGAAGCAACTGGAATGCAATTAGCCATGCATTTTACAGCACAAGTGCCAATAACGGGAGTGATTGGTAGGATAGCACACTCTGCCATGCATTGGACAAACCACTTCGTCGTATCTAGTACAGGTGTCGATCTTCCAGCAACTAAGCTCAAAATGAAGTGAATTAGAACAATTAACCTCATTTTTGCCCAAATTTGGATGTGGAGTTATCCTTGATTATATTATTAGTTTGATGTTAATAACCTATATCCAATAAACTAACATGATGAGTCTTGTATAATATGTAGAGACATATAGGAATCAATGTTCAAGATACAACTTAAAAGATATATATATTTGCATAAATCTGGAATATGGATTTTAAACCAATGATTTTTCTAAACACTGATTTTTGTTTATTCATTGAAGTTAATCCCAACTCTTTCTCCTTTGATCTTTTTGGTTTCTTAAGCTTTCATGCATGTTTGATCACATGTGTTCACACAACCTTCTACTTTCTTTTCTGCTACAAAGTTCATAAAAAACAGTCAACCGTGATTAAAAACATACATCAAAACTATAGAAATAATGAGATAAAAATTTAATATAAATACGACTGATCTTATTAACTGTCACTCACGACAAGGTTAACTCTAGAAATTTGAGAAAAATAATGTTATGTCAAAGAATCAATAAAGAAAATCTAAATGACGGTATAGATATAGATATATAGGTATAATAATTAAGATAAGTAGTACTAAGTAAACTATATAGAAAGTTTCTAACCGGGGTCTTTTTTGGTGTTGCGTTTGGTGCAAACAGAAGTGGTACAACCAAGTTTATAGGAGTAATGAGTGTCCATACGTTTCAAATCCATAGGGGAAGAAGCAACGGGAATGCAATCAGCCATGCATTTTACAGCACAAGTGCCAATAACGGGAATGATTGGTAGGATAACACACTTTGCCATGCACTTAACAAACCACTTCGTCGTATCTAGTACAGGTGTGGATCTTCAAACATTTAAGCTCAAAATGATGTAAATCAGAACAATTGACATCATTATTGCTCAAATTTGGATGTAGAGTTATCCCTGATTATATTGTTAGTTTGATCTTAATAACGTAAATCCAATAAACTAACATGATGAGTCTCATATAATATATAGAGACATATAGGAATCAATGTTCAAAATACAACTTAAATGATATTATATATATATACATAAATCTGGAATATGACTTTTAAACCAATGATTTTTTTTAACCATTGATTTTTGTTTATTCATTGAAGCTAATCCCAGCTCCCTCTCCTTAGATTTTTTTGGTTTCTTAAGCTTTCATGTATGTTTGATCACATGTGTTCACACAACTTTCTACTTTCTTCTCTGCTGCCAAGTTCATAAAAAAAAATCAAACATGATTAAAAACATACATCAAAACTCTAGAAATAATGAGATAAAAATTTAATATAAATACGACTAATGTTATTAACTGTCACTCACGACAAGGTTAACTCTAGAAATTTGAGAAAAATAGTGTTATGTAAAAGAATCAATAAAAAAAATCTAAATGACGGTATATATATTGATATATACGTATAATAATTAAGATAAGTAGTACTAAGTAAACTATATAGAAAGTTTCTGACCGGGGTCTTTTTTTGTGCTGAGTTTTGTGCAAAGAGAAGTGGTACAACCGAGTTTATAGAAGTAAAGAGTGACCATACGTTTCAAATCCATAGGGGAAGAAGCAATGGGAATGCAATCAGCCATGCATTTTACAGCACAAGTGCCAATAACGAGAATGAATGGTAGGATAACACACTTTGCCATGCACTTGACAAACCACTTTGTCGTATCTAGTACTGGTGTGGATCTTTAAGCAGCTAAGCTTAAAATGATGTAAATTAGAACAACTGACCTCATTTTTGCTCAAATTTGGATGTACAGTTATCCCTGATTATATTATTAGTTTGATCTTAATAACGTAAATCCAATAAATTAATATGATGAGTCTTGAATAATATGTAGAGACATATAGGAATGAATGTTCAAGATACAACTTAAAAGATATATATAGATGCTTAAATCTGGAATATGGCTTTTAAACCAATGAATTTTTTAACCACTGTTTTTTGTTTATTCATTGAAGCTAATCCCAGTTTCTTCTCCTTTCATCTTTTTGGTTTCTTAAGCTTTCATGCATTTTGATCACATGTGCTTACACAACTTTCTATTTTCTTCTCGACTACAAAATTCATAAAAAACAATCCAATATGATTAAAAACATACATCAAAACTCTAGAAATAATGAGATAAAAATTTAATATAAATACGACTGATCATATAAACTGTCACTCACGACAAGGTTAACTCTAGAAAGTTGAGAAAAATGGTGTTATGTCAAAGAATCAATTGAAGAAAAATCTAAATGACGGTATCCATATAGATATATACGTATAATAATTAAAATAAGTAATATTAAGGAAAGCATATAGAAAGTTTCTGACCAGGTTCCATTTTGGTGCTGAGTTAGGTGCAACGAGAAGTGGTACAACCAAGTTTACAGAAGTAATGAGTGTCCATACGGTTCAAATCCATAGGGGAAGAAGCAACGGAAATGCAATCAGTTATGCATTTTACAGCACAAGTGCCAATAACGGGAATGATTTGTAGGATAGCACACTCTGCCATGCACTTGACAAACCACTTCGTTGTATCTAGTACAGGTGTGGATTTTTCATCAACTAAGCTCAAAATGATGTAAATTAGAACAATTGACCTCATTTTTGCCCAAATTTAGATGTGGAGTTATTCTTAATTATATTATTAGTTTGATCTTAATATCCTAAATTTAATAAACTAACATGATGAATCTTGAATACTATGTAAAGACATGTAGAAATAACCGTTCAAGATACAACTTAAAAGATATATATATATATATATATATATATATATATATATATATATATATATATATATATATATATATATATATATATATGCTTAAATCTGGAATATGACTTTTAAACCAATGATTTTTTCAAACCATTGATTTTTGTTTATTCATTAAAGCTAATCCCAACTCCTTCTCCTTCCATCTTTTTGGCTATTATTATTTCATGCATTTTTGATCACATGTGTTCTCACAACTTTTTACTTTGTTCTCGACTGCCAAGTTCATAAAAAACAATCCATGGTTAAAAACATACATCAAAACTCTAGAAATAATGAGATAAAAATTTAATATAACTACGATTGATCATATTAACAATCACTCACGACAAGTTTAACTCTAGAAAGTTGAGAAAAATGGTGTTATGTCAAAGAATCAATTGAAGAAAAACCTAAAGGACGATATACATATAGATATATACGTATAATAATTAAAATAAGTAGTACTATGAAAAGCATATAGAAAATTTTCGGACCAAGTACTTTTTTGGTGCTGAGTTAGATGCAATGAGAAGTGGTACAACCAAGTTTACAGAAGTAATGAGTGTCCATACGGTTCAAATCCATAGGGGAAGAAGCAACGGGAATGCAATCAGTCATGCATTTTACAGCACAAGTGCCAATAACGGGAATGATTTGTATGATAGCACACTCTGCCATGCACTTGACAAACCACTTCGTTGTATCTAGTACATGTGTAGATTTTTCAGCAACTAAGCTCAAAATGAAATAAATTAGAACAAATGACCTCATTTTTGCTCAAATTTATATGTGGAGTTATTCTTGATTATATTAGTAGTTTGATCTTAATAACCTAAATCCAATAAACTAACATATGAGTCTTGAATACTATGTAAAGACATATAGGAATAACCGTTTAAGATACAACTTAAAAGATATATATATATATATATATATATATGCTTAAATCTGGAATATGACTTTTAAACCAATGATTTTTTTTAACCATTAATTTTTGTTCATTTATTAAATCTAATCCCAGCTCCTTCTTGTTCCATCTTTTTGGCTTCTTATGCTTTCATGCATGTTTGATCACAAGTGTTTGCACAACTTTCTACTTCTTCTCGGTTGCCAAGTTCATAGAAAATAATCCAATATGGTTAAAAACATACGTCAAAACTTTAGAAATAATGAGATAAAAATTTAATATAAATACGACTAATCTTATTAACTGTCACTCACGACAAGGTTAACTCTAGAAATTTGAGAAAAATTGTGTTATGTCAAAGAATTAATCGAAAAAAAATCTAAATGACGGTATACATATAGATATATACGTATAATAATTAATATAAGTAGTAATAAGGAAAGTATATAGAAAATTTCTGACTAAGGTCTTTTTTGGTGCTGAGTTTTGTGAAACGAGAAGTGGTACAACCAAGTTTACAAAAGTAGTAAGTGTTCATACGGTTCAAATCCATAGGGAAAGAAGCAACGAGAATGCAATCAGCCATGCATTTTACAGCACAAGTGCCAATAACGGGAATGATTGGTAGGATAACACACTCTGTCATGCACTTGACAAACCACTTCGTCGTATCTAGTACTGCTGTGTATCTTCCAGCAACTAAGCTCAAGATGAAGTAATTTAGAACAATTGACCTCATTTTTGCTCAAATTTCGATGTGGAGTTATCCTTTATTATATTATTAGTTTGATTTTAATAACATAAATCCAAGAAACTAACATGATGAGTTTTGAATAATATATATGAATCAATGTTTAAGATACAACTTAAAAGATATATATATGCTTAAATCTGGAATATTGGTTTTAATCCAATGATTTTTTTGAACCACTGATTTTTGTTTATTCATTAAAGCTAATTCCAGCTCCTTCTGTTTTCATTTTTTAGCTTCTTAAGCTTTCATGCATGTTTGATCACATGTGTTCACATAACTTTTTACTTTGTTCTCGACTACCAAGTTTATAAAAAAATTCTAACATGATTAAAAACATACATCAAAACTCTAGAAATAATGAGATAAAAATTTAATATAAATACCATTGATCTTATATATGTCACTCACGACAAGGGTAACTCTAGAAATTTGAGATAAATGGTGTTATGTGAAAAAATAAATCGAAGAAAAATCTAAATGACGGTATACATTTAGATATATACGTATAATAATTAAAATAAGTTGTACTAAGGAAATTATATAAAAAGTTTCTGACCAGGGTCTTTTTTTATGCGGAGTTTGGTGAAATGAGAAGTGGTACAACCAAGTTTACAGAAGTAATGAGTGTTGATACGGTTCAAATCCATAGGAGAAGAAGCAACGGGAATGCAATCAACCATGCATTTTACAGCACAAGTGCCAATAACAGGAATGATTGGTAGAATAGCTCACTTTGTCATGATCTTGGTAAACCACTTCGTTGTATTTATCACATGTAAGCCCTCGTTCCATTCTCTTTTATTTTATCTATATATTTTATATCTCTTAAATGGTGAAAAAAAAGTTGGAATATTTTTATAGTGCTTAAGATAAATTCGTGTTAATTAATGGAGTTTTAAAGTATAATTTGTTTTGTATGGGTATTGAAAAGAATGAAGGAGGGTAAAAAGGAAGTTTAAATTTAAAGAGATGTGCATTTTTGTCCTTCCACCATTATTTTTTTAGTTTAAAAAAATATATTAATAAAAATAAAATTAACTTCTTCTTCTTCTTCTCCTTCCTTACCCTTTTTGACTGACCATTTCTCTTCCTGTAACGCCCCAAAAATTAAGAAAATTTTGGAGTTAGTTATCTTAATTTTGTTTAATTAAGATAATTTATTGGGCGTTATTTTGAATCCATTTAATGAAAATTATTTGATTTATGTGGGAATTAAAATTAATTAAATATTTCTTGGATGAATATTTAATTAATTAGAGGTTTTGACACGTGGTGTTTGTTGAGTTTTTATTAAATGGTAGGTTAAGAGGATTAAGTAAAGTTGTGGATTTTTAGTGTTGTTGAAGTTGAATTTAATTAAATAATTATGGATGTTATTTAATTAAATTGTCGGGTAGAAAGTTTGTTGGAGATTCAATAATTATATGTATATGTGGAAATATATATATAATTATTATGTTAAAGGAAAAGATAATTATATTTGTTGAAATATAATTATTTAAGGAAAAGATAGATGTGTTTTGGAGAAAGGATATTTATTAAAGGAGAAAAAGTAAAATAATTATATTTTGGGAAAATATAATTATTTGTAAAAGGATAATTACTTTGGAGAAAGATAAACAATAATTAATTATTTGTAAAAGAATAATTAATTACTTTGGAGAAAGATAAACAATAATTAATTATTTGTAAAAGGATAATTACTTTGGAGAAAGATAAACAATAATTAATTATTGTGGAAGATAATTAATTATTTTGGAGAAAGATAAATAATAATTAATTATTGTAGAAGATAATTAATTATTTTGAAGAAAGATAAATAATAATTAGTTATTGTGGAAGATAATTAATTATTATGTAGAAAGATAAATATTTTTTTATGGAGTGAAGTTGTTATGGTTGGATTAAGATAATTCATGTTGGAAAGTATAAGTGATTTATTGGAAAAGATTTGATTGATTAAATTAATTGAGGACTTAAGTTAATTTGAGACTTTGGAGGGAAAAGTTAGTTTTGGTGGAATTGTAATTAATTGAGTATATATATATGGATATATATATTTAATTAATAATTTGGAAAAGTGAAGTTAATTATATGTTGGAATATAATTATATTTGTTTGGAAAAGAATATAATCCATAAGGAGAGAGATGGTTGATTTGATTGGACGAAAAAGATATATATTTATAAGAGAGAATAATGGTTTAAATAAATATATATTTATTGTAGATTTTGGTGAGAGAAAAATAATAATAATAAAGAAGTATTATTATTATTAATAATGGTTATAAATGCCTAAGATTAAGGCATTTATTTAGGAAAGATAATGGGAATAAAGATATATGTATATTTTTTTTTGGGTATTATATATATATATATATATATATATATATATATATATATATATATATATATATATATATATATATATATATATATATATATATATATATATATATATATATATATATATATATATATATATATATATATATATATATATATATATCCTAAAAGGAAAAGGAAAAGGAAAAGGAAATAATAATAATAATTATTATTGTTATTATTTGGGTCTATAAATAGCATTGGAATGCTTAAGTTGGAAAATAAAGGAAAAAGAAAAAGGTTCTTCATCTTCTTCTCTAAGATAACCCTCTGCTGTCGCCGCCTCAGTTGAAGTTAAGATTGGTCTCTTTGGAAGCTTGAGGATTTAAAGTGATGAATTTTTCATCAAGGATAAGAGGATTTTTCAACCTCCATTTGAGTAACCTTGGTAAGCAAATAAAATTAAATTAATATTTTATTAATTTAATTTTGGATCTATTTGAGGTTTCTTTAAAGGTTCAATTGGCTAAACTTTTTAAGATTTAAATCTTGGATTTTTCCCAATCAAGGTTGAATTGGTTTCAACCCTTTTTTTAGAAAGTTAATTAATTTGGGAGAATTTTTGGATGTTAGCCAATTGCTAATTTCATTAATTAAGATACTAAGTTTTCCTTTTATGATTAGGATCAAGTTAATTGGAGAATTTTTACTGTCAACTAGGAACTACCTTTGTTTGGCTAAAATCTCCAGGTAAGAGATTCTCCTACTAGACCTTCGAACTGAATTTAAGAGACCGCATGTAATTATGATTATGCATTGATGGTAGCTAAGATGCATAATTGATGATGATGACTGAGATTATTATGTTGATGA
This sequence comes from Cucumis melo, assembly GCF_025177605.1. NCBI lineage: Eukaryota > Viridiplantae > Streptophyta > Magnoliopsida > Cucurbitales > Cucurbitaceae > Cucumis > Cucumis melo. The sequence continues at coordinate 8,850,229 of NC_066866.1, forward strand.
TTGATGATGATAGTTGATGTTGATGATGATGACTGAGATTATTATGTTGATGGTTGATGATGATGACTGATGTTATGTTAAGGACTGATAGATTGATGTTGATGATTGTTAATGCATGATATATTAATCACATGATTAAGGACGTTAAGATTAATACTCATGCCATGTTATGATGTTATGTTATGCTACATGCTATGGATAGGGTGTTCTGTTAACTTTGTCTATTGGAGTCGTACCTGCATGGGTGTCCTTCGGGATCACCACCTATTTAGGACTGTGTGGTTCGACGGGACGCCAGTCTAGCATGGATATAGATATGATTCGAGTGATTCGACGGGGTCCTCGCATCCCGATTGTCTTAGTGTTACCCCCGGGTTCACTACAGACCAGCATGTCCTAGGTGCTCCCTCGGGACCCCGAAGACCAGATTTTCGTTCCTACGGGAGCGCATGTTGCACGTGTTCGGGAACGTGCCAGAGATTGGGTACCATTTTCAGGACTCTAATGGGAAGTTAACAGACACCTAGCGGGACTAGTAGTAGGTCCCTTACTGAGTATATGTTTATACTCACTCTTTCTATGTTTAACATTTCAGGCGAAGGTAAAGGTAGACGAAAGCTGGCGAGCGATAGAGAAGGATCCGTGACATGCCATATGGGGACTCAGTTTTGCTTCCGCGTCTATGTTTCAATGTTTTAATATTCCATTTTTAATGAAAATTTATTCTTCCCTCGTTTCAAAAAAAGTGTCTCTTGTCATTGTTCCCTTTTAGTAACGACCTCAGCTTAGTATAAAGAGTTGGGTCGTTACAGTTGGTATCAGAGCGTCAGCTTTTAGGTTCTGTAGACTAACTTACGATGTGAGTCTTTGATTTTGTCCCTATGACTATTACGGTCCTTCGTCACTCGCCAGGTATGTATTTTATGATACATGATTATGAATATGCATGTGACCTTGCCTGTATTAAACTAGAACTGCATGAATGTTATGATTTAAATGGTGATGGTTTTGGTGTTGAAGTTTAAGAAAAATGTTGCCACGTAGAGGTGCTCAAAGGGGTGATTGAGTAGGCAAAAGAGTTGGACGTGTTCAGCGTGATGAACTGCTTTGTGACTGGATATCTAAGACATTAGTTATGTTGGTGGTTTTAAAGGAAACTAAAGGCATGGTTAAGTTCAAGTATATCAAACACATTTGACGGTGTTTAGAATTGAGTTGCTGGAGAAGGAACAAAGCAAACTTTAGTGCATAGTTATTTTGGTGAAACTTCAAGAAACTGTTTTTGAGTTTACCATGAAGGATAAGTTACAGCTAGTTCAAAGTACAAGTGATGAAATAACGAACTCCTTTAGAATAACTAGCTAAGTTGATGTCATTAAAGAAAGCCAATAGTTGGACAAAAGTTTGAACTTTATCAAACAAGAAAAGAGAAATTAGTGAGTTCTAAAGATTGCTAAATGGTGGAGAATGCCTTACTAAGGGTGGAAGTCCGAAGTTGGAAAATAGAATGTAGTTTTTGAAGAGTTATGAATTAAGTTTCACTTAGATAAGTGTAAAGGAAAGAAAAGTGTTTGAGAAAAGTAATATTTTGTCAAGAGAAGCAAAGCTTTGCGCAACATGAGAGTTGCACTTAGGAAAATTTTATGGCAGAGTTACCAAGTTAAGAAGGCTACTTAGGAACAAGAGTATGACAAGGGAGCTCGATACTCGAAATTGTTCAAGGACTAAAACTTTCGAGGACGAAAGTTTCTTAGCGAGGGAAGATTGTAACACCCAATAAATTTAAGGAACTTATTATGGGTATTACGTTAAGTGGACTTCAAGGTTAAGGAATATATTCGGTTGTTTTGTGTTGGATTAATTAAATATATATACATGGGTGTGTATATTTAATTAAAGATTTTGGAATTCGGTAGAATTTGTTATTAATTAAGACGTGAGAGCCAAGTATCCCAAGTTGTTCAAAGATTAGAACTTTCGAGGACGAAAGTTTCAAAAAGGAGGGAAGATTGTAACGCCCCAAAAATTAAGAAAATTTTGGAGTTAGTTATCTTAATTTTGTTTAATTAAGATAATTTATTGGGCGTTATTTTGAATCCATTTAATGAAAATTATTTGATTTATGTGGGAATTAAAATTAATTAAATATTTCTTGGATGAATATTTAATTAATTAGAGGTTTTGACACGTGGTGTTTGTTGAGTTTTTATTAAATGGTAGGTTAAGAGGATTAAGTAAAGTTGTGGATTTTTAGTGTTGTTGAAGTTGAATTTAATTAAATAATTATGGATGTTATTTAATTAAATTGTCGGGTAGAAAGTTTGTTGGAGATTCAATAATTATATGTATATGTGGAAATATATATATAATTATTATGTTAAAGGAAAAGATAATTATATTTGTTGAAATATAATTATTTAAGGAAAAGATAGATGTGTTTTGGAGAAAGGATATTTATTAAAGGAGAAAAAGTAAAATAATTATATTTTGGGAAAATATAATTATTTGTAAAAGGATAATTACTTTGGAGAAAGATAAACAATAATTAATTATTTGTAAAAGAATAATTAATTACTTTGGAGAAAGATAAACAATAATTAATTATTTGTAAAAGGATAATTACTTTGGAGAAAGATAAACAATAATTAATTATTGTGGAAGATAATTAATTATTTTGGAGAAAGATAAATAATAATTAATTATTGTAGAAGATAATTAATTATTTTGAAGAAAGATAAATAATAATTAGTTATTGTGGAAGATAATTAATTATTATGTAGAAAGATAAATATTTTTTTATGGAGTGAAGTTGTTATGGTTGGATTAAGATAATTCATGTTGGAAAGTATAAGTGATTTATTGGAAAAGATTTGATTGATTAAATTAATTGAGGACTTAAGTTAATTTGAGACTTTGGAGGGAAAAGTTAGTTTTGGTGGAATTGTAATTAATTGAGTATATATATATGGATATATATATTTAATTAATAATTTGGAAAAGTGAAGTTAATTATATGTTGGAATATAATTATATTTGTTTGGAAAAGAATATAATCCATAAGGAGAGAGATGGTTGATTTGATTGGACGAAAAAGATATATATTTATAAGAGAGAATAATGGTTTAAATAAATATATATTTATTGTAGATTTTGGTGAGAGAAAAATAATAATAATAAAGAAGTATTATTATTATTAATAATGGTTATAAATGCCTAAGATTAAGGCATTTATTTAGGAAAGATAATGGGAATAAAGATATATGTATATTTTTTTTTGGGTATTATATATATATATATATATCCTAAAAGGAAAAGGAAAAGGAAAAGGAAATAATAATAATAATTATTATTGTTATTATTTGGGTCTATAAATAGCATTGGAATGCTTAAGTTGGAAAATAAAGGAAAAAGAAAAAGGTTCTTCATCTTCTTCTCTAAGATAACCCTCTGCTGTCGCCGCCTCAGTTGAAGTTAAGATTGGTCTCTTTGGAAGCTTGAGGATTTAAAGTGATGAATTTTTCATCAAGGATAAGAGGATTTTTCAACCTCCATTTGAGTAACCTTGGTAAGCAAATAAAATTAAATTAATATTTTATTAATTTAATTTTGGATCTATTTGAGGTTTCTTTAAAGGTTCAATTGGCTAAACTTTTTAAGATTTAAATCTTGGATTTTTCCCAATCAAGGTTGAATTGGTTTCAACCCTTTTTTTAGAAAGTTAATTAATTTGGGAGAATTTTTGGATGTTAGCCAATTGCTAATTTCATTAATTAAGATACTAAGTTTTCCTTTTATGATTAGGATCAAGTTAATTGGAGAATTTTTACTGTCAACTAGGAACTACCTTTGTTTGGCTAAAATCTCCAGGTAAGAGATTCTCCTACTAGACCTTCGAACTGAATTTAAGAGACCGCATGTAATTATGATTATGCATTGATGGTAGCTAAGATGCATAATTGATGATGATGACTGAGATTATTATGTTGATGATTGATGATGATAGTTGATGTTGATGATGATGACTGAGATTATTATGTTGATGGTTGATGATGATGACTGATGTTATGTTAAGGACTGATAGATTGATGTTGATGATTGTTAATGCATGATATATTAATCACATGATTAAGGACGTTAAGATTAATACTCATGCCATGTTATGATGTTATGTTATGCTACATGCTATGGATAGGGTGTTCTGTTAACTTTGTCTATTGGAGTCGTACCTGCATGGGTGTCCTTCGGGATCACCACCTATTTAGGACTGTGTGGTTCGACGGGACGCCAGTCTAGCATGGATATAGATATGATTCGAGTGATTCGACGGGGTCCTCGCATCCCGATTGTCTTAGTGTTACCCCCGGGTTCACTACAGACCAGCATGTCCTAGGTGCTCCCTCGGGACCCCGAAGACCAGATTTTCGTTCCTACGGGAGCGCATGTTGCACGTGTTCGGGAACGTGCCAGAGATTGGGTACCATTTTCAGGACTCTAATGGGAAGTTAACAGACACCTAGCGGGACTAGTAGTAGGTCCCTTACTGAGTATATGTTTATACTCACTCTTTCTATGTTTAACATTTCAGGCGAAGGTAAAGGTAGACGAAAGCTGGCGAGCGATAGAGAAGGATCCGTGACATGCCATATGGGGACTCAGTTTTGCTTCCGCGTCTATGTTTCAATGTTTTAATATTCCATTTTTAATGAAAATTTATTCTTCCCTCGTTTCAAAAAAAGTGTCTCTTGTCATTGTTCCCTTTTAGTAACGACCTCAGCTTAGTATAAAGAGTTGGGTCGTTACACTTCCTCTCCCAATTCTTCTTTCGCTCACCATTTCTCCTCTAGCCGACGCCTCCATCAGCATCCCTCACCGCGTGTGACTTGACGGACGACGGTTGCACATCGACGCAACCCAGCAACCGCCTTGCATCTCTCCCTCACGTGATTGGAGCGCCTTGGCTTGCCGACGCTAGATCCACCACCGTCGGCCGTCCATCTAATCGGACGACGACCACTCCTTGTGTGGTTTAACTCACCGCTCATTTTCGGCCAGACGCAGGTGTTCGAAGCCATAGTTTTCGTGGGTAGTTTGATCTTGGAATTGGGTAAGTTTTTGCTTGTTTTAGTGTATTTTAGTTGGGTTTGTGAAAGATTTTTAATTACCCATTAAGTTTCAACTCAATTTCACAATACCCATTACTCTTTGATGCTAGATTTTATTATTAGAGGAATTTTTTCCGCTGTACAGCCATTCAAAAACTCAAATTGGGCGTTCTTGGCACAACTTGTGTAAGATTCTAAGCTTTATTAAATGGGTCTTTCGAATCCTTTAATTATTGGTGCCAATAATAAACAGACCATGGTTTATGGATGCTAGTATTCGTTAGTTGAATGCTATTGGAGCGATTTTTTTGAAATTAGATTACTTTGCTAAGTTCTTGAGTAGCCGTGATGTCGGATGCATAATTTGAAATTTGAGGGTACTTAGAGTGCTCTCCGTTGAAGTTATGGGTGCTTTGTTAAGTCTTTGGGAAGTTTTGGAATAATTTTATTGGATTTTTCCTAGAATTGAAGGTTGAAGGTTGAAAATAGAAAGAGAAGACAGATTTCAGGTTTCGTGCATGAATCTGTGAAGACGATGTTGTGTTGAGTAGTTAGAAGTGTAGAGAAATGGAGTTAGGATCTCTATTTGGTATGGTTGGAAAGCTTATTCAATGTACTACAACTTTTATGAAGAAATTGTGAGCTAAATATGATTGGAAATAAGCTTAATTTCATAAACAAGTTAGAGGATAGCAGAAGACTCTGTTTTTAAACACTCTCTGTTTTGGACCAATTCTGTAGCAATTCATTTGGAATCGTATTTTTCTTCCTTCATGTAAATTATATAGGACATCAAAATGAAGATTTTGACATAAAGAACACTCATTTTGGTTAAGTATTGAAAGAGTTATGATCATTTGAAGTTCATGTTACGAATCTGGAAAATTTTGAGAAATTAAGAACCTTAGGAACTAAAACAAGTTTGATTTTGGCCTTATAAAGTATGTTGAAGATTGTTGTGTCGTCTCCCTTTTGAAGATAATTAGTAGACGCTAATCGTTGTTTCAGGCCAAATTGAAGTGGGGAAAGCGTATATGTTGAAGATGTGCATTTTTGTCCTTCCACCATTATTTTTTTAGTTTTAAAAAAAATATATTAATAAAAATAAAATTAACTTCTTCTTCTTCTTCTCGTTCCTCACCCTTCTTGACCGACCATCTCTCTTCCTCTCCCAATCCTCTAGCCGACGCCTCCATCAGCATCCCTCACGGCGTGTGACTTGATGGACGACGGTTGCACGTCGACGCAACCCAGCAACCACCTTGCATCTCTCCATCACGTGATTGGAGCGCCTTGGCTTGTCGATGCTAGATCGGCCCCCGTCGGCCGTCCATCTAATCGGACGACGGCCACTCCTTGTGTGGTTTAACTCACCGCTCATTTTCGGCCAAACGCAGGTCGCTCATTTTCGGCCAAACGCAGGTGTTTGAAGCCATAGTTTTCGTGGGTAATTTGATCTTGGAATTGGGTAAGTTTTTGCTTGTTTTAGTGTATTTTAGTTGGGTTTGTGAAAGATTTTTAATTACCCATTAAGTTTCAACTCGATTTCACAATACCCATTACTTTTTTATGCTAGATTTGATTATTAGAGGAATTTTTGCCGCTGTACAGCCATTCAAAAACTCAAATTGGGCGTTGTTGGCACAACTTGTGTAAGATTCTAAGCTTTATTAAATGGGTCTTTCGAATCCTTTAATTATTAGTGCCAATATTAAACAGACCATAGTTTATGGATGCTAGTATTCGTTAGTTGAATGCTATTGGAGCGATTTTTTTGAAATTAGATTACTTTGCTAAGTTCTTGAGTAGCCGTGATGTCGGATGCATAATTTGAAATTTGAGGGTAGTTAGAGTGCTCTCCGTTGAAATTATGGGTGCTTTGTTAAGTCTTTGGGAAGTTTTGGAATAATTTTATAGGATTTTTCCTAGAATTGAAGGTTAAAGGTTGAAAATAGAAAGAGAAGACAGATTTCAGGTTTCGTGCATGAATCTGTGAAGACGATGTTGTGTTGAGTAGTTAGAAGTGTAGAAATGGAGTTAGGATCTCTATTTGGTATGGTTGGAAAGCTTATTCAATGTACTACAACTTTTATGAAGAAATTGTGAGCTAAATATGATTGGAAGTAAGCTTAATTTCATTAACAAGTTAGAGGATAGCAGAAGACTCTTGTTTTTAAATACTCTCTGTTTTGGACCAATTATGTAGCAATCCATTTGGAATCGTATTTTCCTTCCTTCATGTAAATTATAGAGGACATCAAAATGAAGATTTTGGCATAAAGAACACTCATTTTGGTTAAGTATTGAAAGAGTTATGATCATTTGAAGTTCATGTTGCGAATCTGAAAATTTTTGAGAAATTAAGAACCTTAGGAACTAAAACAAGTTTGATTTTAGCCTTATAAAGTATGTTAAAGATTGTTGTGTCGTCTCCCTTTTGAAGATAATTAATAGACCCTAAATCGTTGTTTCAGGCCAAATTGAAGTGGGGAAAGCGTATAACCCTGGGGGATCGAGTTACTGACTGTGAGTGGTTTATTTTTTTTAAGCTTTCTTTATACATATATACGTTATCTCTTGACATTGCTTGGAAACTACAATGATCTAAACCATGACCACGTTTTCGTTATTGTTTAAACAATGAGTTTATACATTGAGATTTCAAAAATGTTCATAACTCAAAGTTGATAAAAATGGGTTTAAAGTCCTTGTTTCCATTAATACTTAAACGATATGTTTAGTCATTATGATTTTGAGAATGTGTATGCCTTGATTTTTATAAAATCATGTTTCAAGTTTTTAGTTTATACTTTATTTTGAATTATACTAAACTGATGCTTATGGTAAATGTTGGTGATTACCCTAAAGGCTACGTGAATGTGTTTCCGTAGCGCTACCTACGGTTGTCAGGGGATTTCGAGGCTGAAAGAGGTCGTGACCGGAGATTCGAGAACCTGAGTGTAGGTGAGGACATGGATGGAGGATTGTGATATGGCTTCGGGCCTAGCTTACCCCATGGTTGGGTGGCTCTATGTGCACATAGGAGCAGCGATATGTAGTTACTATGGTAGGTGCTTCCTTGGCCGTGTGTTTCCTTGTGGATATGGAGCACGTGTGAGCTATTCCTGGGTCGTATACTTAGTATGCTATCATGGTTGGTTCGATTGGTTGACGGTTGATATCATGGTGGGTACTACGGATGCGTGAGCTAGTTTTGGCCGCATGATGCTTTATCATGTGCGAGCTATTTTTGGTCGTATCCTTAGATGCCTTGCCATGGTTGTAAGGATTACAGGTTTGTTGATGGACTAATGGGTATGAGTTAATGACGCTTTTCACAAATATTATACTTCTAATGCATATTTGTAATTTTTCTCTTTAAGCATGTTTTATGAGCTTTATATTTAAGAAACTTGTCACTCACTAAGTATTCGACTTACAGTTAAATGTTTTTCTTCCCCCCCTCAGGTAGTGTACAAAGGTCAAGCATTGATTCATCTCTCGTCATCAGTCGTAGATCTCCATTATTCTTTTGTATGTTTGTAGTTATTTTTTTTTGTAATGCATCATGGAGTGATTAGATGTAGCGAGAGTGAGGCCAAGAACTTGTATAGGAGATCCTTCTTTAGAACGAAATCATTTTGTATGTAATTTTAGTCAAATTATGAACTTTACTGAAACCTTGAAACTGTCTGGATAAGTGTGAGGTGAGACACACTTGTTTTGTGTTGTGAAGTTTTGAAGTTATATAAAATTATATGGAAGTGCAAAAGAAAAAAAAAATTCTTCCCTTTTATAGGTTTGGTTAATCCATATTTTAGGAGAGGTTCTGCCGAAATTTTTATAGAGTTTTCTTGAAAAAGGTTTTACAAAATCCTATAAATGAAAGGAATGAGTTTAAGGAGTATATTCACACCACGCTCTAGGTTAGAGGGGAAAACTTAGACCGGGGTGTGACAGCACAGGTGTGGATTTTCCAGCAACTAAGCTCAAAATGAAGTGAATTAGAACAATTGACCTCATTTTTGCTCAAATTTGGATGTGGAGTTATCCCTGATTATATTATTAGTTTGATCTTAATAACCTAAATCCAATGAACTAACATGATAAGCCTTGAATAATATGTAAAGACATATAGGTATCAATGTTCAAGATACAACTTAAAAGATATATATATATATATATATATATATATATATATATATATATATATATATATATATATATTTAAATCTGGAATATGGTTATTAAACTAATGATTTTTTTTAACCACTGATTTTAATTTATTCATTGAAGCTAATCCCAGCTCCTTCTCCTTTGATCTTTTTGGTTTCTTAAGCTTTCATGCATGTTTGATCACATATGTTCACACAACTTTCTACTTTCTTCTCGGCTGCCAAGGTCATAAAAAACAATCGAACATGATTAAAAACATACATCAAAACTCTAGATATAATCAGATAAAATTTTAATATAAATACGACTGATCTTATTAACTGTCACTCACGACAAGGTTAACTCTAGAAATTTTAGAAAAATAGTGTTATGTCAAAGAATCAATAAAAAAATCTAAATGACGGTATAGATATAGATATATACGTATAATAATTACGATAAGTATTATTAAGGAAACTATATATTATGTTTCTGACTAGGGTCTTTTTTGGTGTTGAGTTTGGTGCAACGAGAAGTGGTACCACCAAGTTTATAAAAGTAATGAGTGTTCATACGTTTCAAATCCATAGGGAAAGAAGCAACAGGAATGCAATCAGCCAAGCATTTTACAGCACAAGTGCCAATAACGGGAATGATTGCTAGGATAGCACACTTTGCCATGCTCTTGTTAAACCACTTCGTCGTATTTAGCACAGGTGTGGATCTTCCAGCAACTAAGCTCAAAATGATGTAAATTTGAACAATTGACCTCATTTTTGCTCAAATTTGGATGTGGAGTTATCTTCGATTATATTATTAGTTTGATCTTAATAACATAAATCTAATAAACTAACATGATGAGTCTTGAATAATATGTAGAGACATATAGGAATCAATGTTCAAGATACAACATAAAAGATATATATATATATATATATATATATATATATATATATGCTTAAATCTTGAATATGGGTTTTAAACCAATGATTTTTTTTAACCACTGATTTTTGTTTATTCATTGAAGCTAATCCCAGCTCCTTCTCCTTTATTTTTTTAGTTTCTTAAGCTTTCATACGTGTTTGATCACATGTGTTCACAGATCTTTCTACTTTCTTCTCGGCTGCCGAGTTCATAAAAAACAATCCAGCATGATTAAAAACATACATTAAAATTCTAGAAATAATGAGATAAAAATTTAATATAAATACGACTGATTTTATTAACTGTCACTCATGACAAGGCTAACTCTAGAAATTTGAGAAAAATGGTGTTATGTCAAAGAATCAATCAAAGAAAAATCTAAATGACCGTATACATATATTCATATATGTATAATAATTAAGATAAGTAGTACTAAGGAAAGTATATAGAAAGTTTCTGACCAGGGTCATTTTTGGTGTTGAGTTTGGTGTAACAATAAGTGGTACAACTAAGTTTACAGAAGTAATCATTGTCCATACGGTTCAAATCCATAAGGGAAGAAGCAACGGGAATGCAATCAGTCATGCATTTTACAGTACAATTGCCAATAACGGGAATGATTGGTAGAATACCACACTTTGTCATGCTCTTGATAAACCACTTCGTCGTATTTAGCACAGGTGTGGATTTTCCAGCAACTAAGCTCAAAATGAAGTGAATTAGTACAATTGACCTCATTTTTGCTCAAATTTGGATGTGGAGTTATCCCTAATTATATTATTAGTTTGATCTTAATAACCTAAATCTAATAAACTAACCTGATAAGTCTTGAATAATATGTAGAGACATATAGGTATCAATGTTCAAGATACAACTTAAAATATATATATATATATATATATATATATATATATATATTCAAATCTGGAATATGGTTTTTAAACCAATGATTTTTTTTAACGACTGATTTTAATTTATTCATTGAAGCTAATCCTAGCTTCTTCTCCTTTGATCTTTTTGGTTTCTTAAGCTTTCATGCATGTTTGGTCACATGTGTTCACACAACTTTCTACTTTCTTCTCGGCTGCCAAGGTCATAAAAAACAATCCAATATGATTAAAAACATACATCAAAACTCTAGATATAATGAGATAAAATTTTAATATAAATTCGACTGATCTTATTAACTGTCACTCACGACAAGGTTAACTCTAGAAATTTTAGAAAAATAGTATTATGTCAAAGAATCAATAAAAAAAAATCTAAATAACGGTATAGATATAGATATATACGTATAATAATTACGATAAGTATTATTAAGGAAACTATATATTATGTTTCTAACTAGGGTCTTTTTTGGTGTTGAGTTTGGTGCAACGAGAAGTGGTACCACCAAGTTTATAAAAGTAATGAGTGTCCATACGTTTCAAATCCATAGGGGAAGAAGCAACGGGAATGCAATCAGCCATGCATTTTATAGCCCAAGTGCCAATAACGGGAATGATTGCTAGGATAGCACACTTTGCCACGCTCTTGTTAAACCACTTCGTCGTATTTAGCACAGGTGTGGATCTTCCAGCAACTAAGTTCAAAATGATGTAAATTTGAACAATGGACCTCATTTTTTCTCAAATTTGGATGTGGAGTTATCCTCGATTATATTATTAGTTTGATCTTAATAACGTAAATCTAATAAACTAACATGATGATTCTTGAATAATATGTAGAGACATATAGGAATCAATGTTCAAGATACAACATAAAAGATATATATATATATATATATATATATATATATATATATATATACTTAAATCTTGAATATGGGTTTTAAACCGATGGTTTTTTTTAACCACTGATTTTTGTTTATTCATTGAAGCTAATCCCAGCACCTTCTCCTTTCTTTTAATTGGTTTGTTAAGCTTTCATGCATGTCTGATCACATATATTCACACAACTTTCTACTTTATTCTCGGCTACCAAGTTCATAAAAAACAATCCAACATTATTAAAAATATACATCAAAACTCTAGAAATAATGAGATAAAAATTTAAGATAAATACGACTAATCTTATTAACTGTCACTCACGACAAGGTTAACTTTAGAAAGTTGAGAAAAATGGTGTTATATCAATATATCAATTGAAGAAAAATCTAAACGACGGTATACATATAGATATATATGTATAATAATTAAAATAAGTAGTATTGAGGAAAGTATATAGGAAGTTTCTAACCATGGTCTTGTTTGGTGCTGAGTTTGGTGCAACGAGAAGTGTGGTACAACCAAATTTACAGAAGTAATGAGTGTCCATACGGTTCAAATCCATATGGGAAGAAGCAACGGGAATGCAATCAGCCAAGCATTTTACAGCACAAGTGCCAATAACGGGAATGATTGGTAGGATAGCACACTCTGCCATGCACTGGACAAACCACTTCGTCGTATCTAGTACAAGTGTGGATCTTCTGGCAACTAAGCTCAAAATGAAGTAAATTAGAACAATTGTTCTCATTTTTGCTCAAATTTAGATGTGGAGTTATTCTTGAACATATTATTAGTTTGATCTTAATAACCTAAATCCTATAAACTAACATGATGAGTCTTGAATAATATGTAAAGACATAGGAATCGAATCAACGTTCAAGATACAACTTAATATATATATATATTTATATATGCTTAAATCTGGAATATGGCTTTTAAACCAATGATTTTTTTGAACCACTGATTTTTGTTTATTCATTAAAGCTAATCCCAGCTCCTTCCTCTTTTCTCTTTTTGGCTTCTTAAGCTTTAATGCATGTTTGATCACATGTGTTTGCACAATTTTCTACTTTGTTCTCGACTGCCAAATTTATAAAAAACAATCCAACATGGTAAACAACATACATCAAAACTCTAGAAATAATGTGATAAAAATTTAATATAAATACGACTGATCTTATTAATTGTCACTCACGACAAGCATAACTCTAGAAATTTGAGAAAAATGGTGTTATGTAAAAGAATCAATAAAAAAATCTAAATGACGGCATACATATACATATATACGTATAATAATTACAATAAATAATAATAAAGAAAGTATATAGAAAGTTTTTGACCAGAGTCTTTTTTGGTGCTGAGTTAGGTGCAACAAGAAGTGGTACAACCAAGTTTACGGAAGTAATGAGTGTCCATACGGTTCAAATCCATAGGGGAAGAAGTAACGGGAATGCAATCAGTTATGCATTTTACAACACAAGTGAAAAAAAATGGGAATGATTTGTAGGATAGCACACTCTGTCATGCACTTGACAAACCACTTCATCGTATCCAGTACTGGTGTGAATCTTTCAGCAACTAAGCTCAAAATGAAGTAAATTAAAACAATTTACCTCATTTTTTGCTCAAATTTCGATGTGGAGTTATCCTTGATTATATTATTAGTTTGATCTTAATAACATAAATCCAATAAACTAACATGATGAGTCTTGAATAATATGTATAGACATATAGGAATCAATGTTCAAGATACAACTTAAAAGATATATATATATATATATATATATATATATATATATATATATATGCTTAAATCTTGAATATGACTTTTAAACGAATGATTTTTTTAACCACTGATTTTTGTTTATTCATTAAAGCTAATCTCAGCTCCTTATCTTTTCATCTTTTAGCTTCTCAAGCTTTCATGCATGTTTGATCACATGTGTTCACACAACTTTCTACTTTGTTCTCGGTTGCCAAGTTCATAGAAAAAATTCTAACTTGATTAAAAACAAACATCAAAACTTTAGAAATAATAAGATAAAAATTTAATATAAATACGATTGATCTTATTAACTGTCACTCACGACAAGGTTAACTTTAGAAATTTGAGAAAAATGGTGTTATGTCAAAGAATCAATTAAAAAAAATCTAAATGACGGTATCCATATAGAAATATACGTATAATAATTAAAATAAGTAGTATTAAGGAAAGCATATAGAAAGTTTCTGACCAGGTTCCTTTTTGGTGCTGAGTTAGGTGCAACGAGAAGTGGTACAACCAAGTTTACAGAAGTAACGAGTGTCCATATGGTTCAAATCCATAGGAGGAAAGCAACGGGAATGCAATCAGCCATGCATTTTACACCCATAGTGTCTATAACGGGAATTATTGGTAGGATAGCACACTCTGACATGCACTTACAAACCACTTCATCGTATCCAGTACTGGTGTGTATCTTTCAGCAACTAAGCTCCAAATGAAGTAAATTAAAACAATTGACCTCATTTTTGCTCAAATTTCGATGTGGAGTTATCCTTGATTATATTATTAGTTTGATCTTAATAACCTAAATCCAACAAACTAACATGATGAGTCTTGAATAATATGTATAGACATATAGGAATCAATGTTCAAGATACAACTTAAAAGATATATATATATATATGCTTAAATCTTGAATATGACTTTTAAACGAATGATTTTTTTAACCACTGATTTTTGTTTATTCATTAAAGCTAATCCCAGCTCCTTATCTTTTCATCGTTTAGCTTCTCAAGCTTTCATGCATGTTTGATCACATGTGTTCACACAACTTTCTACTTTGTTCTCGGTTGCCAAGTTCATAGAAAAAATTCTAACTTGATTAAAAACAAACATCAAAACTTTAGAAATAATAAGATAAAAATTTAATATAAATACGACTGATCTTATTAACTGTCACTCACGACAAGGTTAACTCTAGAAATTTGAGAAAAAAAGTGTTATGTCAAAGAATTAATGGAAGAAAAATCTAAATGACGGTATACATATACATATATACGTATAATAATTAAAATAAATAGTACTAAGGAACGTATGTAGAAAGTTTCTGGCCAGGGTTTTTTTTTTGTGCTGAGTTTGCTGCAACAAGAAGTGGTACAACCAAGTTTACAGAAGTAATGAGTGTCCATACGGTTCAAATCCATAGGAGAAAAGCAACGGGAATGCAATTAGCCATGCATTTTACACCACCAGTGCCTATAACGGGAATGATTGGTAGGATAGCACACTCTGACATGTACTTACAAAGCACTTCGTCGTATCTAGTACAGGTATGGATCTTCCAGCAACTAAGCTCAAAATGAAGTAAATTAGAACAATTGACCTCATTTTTGCTCAAATTTGGATGTGGAGATATCTTTGATTTAATTGTGTGGTTTTGAGGTTGTGGATAAAAGTGGTTCTTATATAAGCACTTGGGTGTCATTTTATTTTATAATTAAAAATTAATAAATTTTATATAAATAATATATATTGCTGTCATCTTATTTTGTTGTAAATTTTTCAAAAAACTTAATTTTGTTTTTTATATTGAATCTTTTTTAAATTCTAAATCAACTAATGCGGTCGTTAGTTATGGTTTGTATAATTAGTATTATCTTTTTAATAGTAGGTCTCATTTTTCCTATAAGAGCTTAACATCCCACACATTTTTCTTATATTTTTGGAGCTTTAAAAAATCGTAAATTAATATTCAATTTTCAAGATAATGATTTTTTAAAATAATATATTTTAAAATTTAAAAAATCCCGCATATTATTTTTGAAACCCTAAACCCTAAACATTTAAATAAGAACCGTTACATATTAAATAAGCGTGGACCCCACACATTTTTTTCCTACACAATATTATTAAAAAATACATTTAAAAACATTAAATAATATGGAATAATATCCTATTCAATATTATTTAAAAAATTATTAAAAAATACACTAAATAATTAAAAAATATACCAAATAATATGGAACAACATCCTATCCAATATTATTTAAAAATATAATTTTGACATTATTTTTGTTTATTCATTGAAGCTAATCCCAGCTCCTTCTCCTTTGATCTTTTTGGTTTCTTAAGCTTTCATGCATGTGTGATCACATGTGTTTACACAACTTTCTAGTTTCTTCTCTATTGCCAAGTTCATAAAAAACAATCCAACATGATTAAAAACATACATCAAAACTCTAGAAATAATGAGATAAAAATTTAATATAAATACGACTGATCTTATTAACTGTCACTTACGACAAGGTTAACTCTAAAAATTTGAGAAAAATAGTGTTATGTCAAAGAATCAATAAAAAAAATCTAAATGACGGTATAGATATAGATATATACGTATAATAATTAAGATAAGTAGTACTAAGGAAACTATATAGAAATTTTCTAACCGGGGCCTTTTTTGGTGTTGCTTTTGGTGCAAAGAGAAGTGGTACAACCAAGTTTATAGAAGTAATGAGTGTCCATACGTTTCAAATCCATAGGGGAAGAAGCAAAAGGAATGAAATCAGCCATGCATTTTACATCACAAGTGCCAATAACGGAAATGATTGGTAGGATAACACACTTTGCCATGCATTTAACAAACAATTTCGTCGTATCTAGTACACGTGAGGATCTTCAAGAAACTAAGCCAAAAATGATGTAAATGAGAACAACTGACCTCATTTTTGCTCAAATTTGGATGTACAGTTATCCCTGATTATATTATTAGTTTGATCTTAATAACGTAAATCCAATAAACTAACATGATGGGTCTTGAATAATATGTAGAGACATATAGGAATCAATGTTCAAGATACAACTTAAAAGATCTATATATATATATATATATGCATAAATTTGGAACATGGCTTTTAAACCAATGATTTTTTTTAACCACTAATTTTTGTTTATTCATTGAAGCTAATCCCAGCTCTTTCTCCTTTCATACCGACTACCAAGTTCATAAAAAAACAATCCAACATTATTAAAAACATACATCAAAACTCTAGAAATAATGAGATAAAAATTTAATATAACTACGATTGATCATATTAACAATCACTCACGACAAAGTTAACTCTAGAAAGTTGAGAAAAATGGTGTTATGTCAAAGAATCAATTGAAGAAAAACCTAAAGGACGGTATACATATAGATATATACGTATAATAATTAAAATATGTAGTACTATGAAAAGCATATAGAAAGTTTCGGACCAAATACTTTTTTGGTGCTGAGTTAGATGCAACGAGAAGTGGTACAACCAAGTTTACAGAAGTAATGAGTGTCCATACGGTTCAAATCCATAGGGAAAGAAGCAACGGGAATGCAATCAGTCATGCATTTTACAGCACAAGTGCCAATAACGGGAATGATTTGTAGGATAGCACACTCTGCCATGCACTTGACAAACCACTTCGTTGTATCTAGTACAGGTGTGGATTTTTCATCAACTAAGCTCAAAATGATGTAAATTAGAACAATTGACCTCATTTTTGCCCAAATTTAGATGTGGAGTTATTCTTAATTATATTATTAGTTTGATCTTAATATCCTAAATTTAATAAACTAACATGATGAATCTTGAATACTATGTAAAGACATGTAGAAATAACCGTTCAAGATACAACTTAAAAGATATATATATATATATATATATATATATATATATATATGCTTAAAAATGGTGTTATGTCAAAGAATCAATTAAATAAAAATCTAAATCACGGTATACATATAGATATATACGTATAATAATTAAAATAAGTTGTACTATGGAAAGCATATAGAAAGTTTCTAACCAAGTTCTTTTTTTGTGCTGAGTTAGATGCAACGAGAAGTGGTACAACCAAGTTTACAGAAGTAATGAGTGTCCATACGGTTCAAATCCATAGGGGAAGAAGCAACGGAAAAGTAATCAATCATGCATTTTACAGCATAAGTGCCAATAACGGAAATGATTGGTAGGATAGCACACTCTGCCATGCACTTGACAAACCACTTCGTTGTATCTAGTACATGTGTAGATTTTTCAGCAAATAAGCTCAAAATGAAGTAAATTAGAACATTTGACCTCATTTTTGCTCAAATTTAGATGTGGACTTATCCTTGATTACATTATTAGTTTGATCTCAATAACCTAAATCCAATAAACTAACATGATGAGTCTTGAATACTATGTAAAGATATATAGGAATAACCGTTCAAGATACAACTTAAAAGATATATATATATATATATATATATATATATATATATATATATATATATATATATATGCTTAAATCTGGAATATGACTTTTAAACCAATGATTTTTTTTAACCACTAATTTTTGTTTATTTATTAAATATAATCCCAGCTCCTTCTTGTTCGATCTTTTTGGCTTCTTATGCTTTCATGCATGTTTGATCACATGTGTTTGCACAACTTTCTACTTCTTCTCGGTTGCCAAGTTCATAGAAAACAATCCAATATGGTTAAAAACATACGTCAAAACTTTAGAAATAATGAGATAAAAATTTAATATAAATACGACTAATCTTATTAACTGTCACTCACGACAAGGTTAACTCTAGAAATTTGAGAAAAATTATGTTATGTCAAAGAATTAATCGGAAAAAAATCTAAATGACGGTATACAAATAGATATATACGTATAATAATAAATATAAGTAATAAGGAAAGTATATAGAAAGTTTCTGACTAAGGTCTTTTTTGGTGCTGAGTTTGGTGAAACGAGAAGTGGTACAACCAAGTTTACAAAAGTAGTAAGTGTTCATACGGTTCAAATCCATAGGTGAAGAAGCAACGAGAATGCAATCAGCCATGCATTTTACAGCACAAATGCCAATAACGGGAATGATTGGTAGGACAACACACTCTGCCATGCACTTGACAAACCACTTCGTCGTATCTAGTACTGCTGTGTATCTTCCAGCAACTAAGCTCAAGATGAAGTAATTTAGAACAATTGACCTCATTTTAGCTCAAATTTCGATGTGGAGTTATCATTTATTATATTATTAGTTTGATTTTAATAACATAAATCCAACAAACTAACATGATGAGTTTTGAATAATATGTAAAGACATATAGGAATCAATGTTCAAGATACAACTTAAAAGATATATATATGCTTAAATCTGGAATATTGGTTTTAAACCAATGATTTTTTTGAACCACTGATTTTTGTTTATTCATTAAAGCTAATTCCAGCTCCTTCTCTTTTCATTTTTTAGCTTCTTAAGCTTTCATGCATGTTTGATCACATGTGTTCACACAAAATTCTAGAAAAATCTAAATGTCGGTATACATTTAGATATATACGTATAATAATTAAAATAAGTTGTACTAAGGAAATTATATAAAAAGTTTCTGACCAGGGTCTTTTTTTTGTGCTGAGTTTGGTGAAATGAGAAGTGGTACAACCAAGTTTACAGAAGTAATGAGTGTTGATACGGTTCAAATCCATAGGAAAAGAAGCAACGGGAATGCAATCAGCCATGCATTTTACAGCACAAGTGCCAATAACAGGAATGATTGGTAGAATAGCACACTTTGTTATGATCTTGGTAAACCACTTCGTTGTATTTATCACATGTAAGCCCTCGTTCCATTCTCTTTTATTTTATCTATATATTTTATATCTCTTAAATGGTGAAAAACAAGTTGGAATATTTTTATACTCCTTAAGATAAATTCGTGTTAATTAATGGAGTTTTAAAGTATAATTTGTTTTGTATGGGTATTGAAAAGAATGAAGGAGGGTAAAAAGGAAGTTTAAATTTAAAGAGATGTGCATTTTTGTCCTTCCACCATTATTTTTTTAGTTTAAAAAAATATATTAATAAAAATAAAATTAACTTCTTCTTCTTCTTCTCCTTCCTTACCCTTCTTGACTGACCATTTCTCTTCCTCTCCCAATTCTTCTTTCGCTCACCATTTCTCCTCTAGCCGACGCCTCCATCAGCATCCCTCACCGCGTGTGACTTGACGGACGACGGTTGCACATCGACGCAACCCAGCAACCGCCTTGCATCTCTCCCTCACGTGATTGGAGCGCCTTGGCTTGCCGACACTAGATCCACCACCGTCGGCCGTCCATCTAATCGGACGACGACCACTCCTTGTGTGGTTTAACTCACCGCTCATTTTCGGCCAGACGCAGGTGTTCGAAGCCATAGTTTTCGTGGGTAGTTTGATCTTGGAATTGGGTAAGTTTTTGCTTGTTTTAGTGTATTTTAGTTGGGTTTGTGAAAGATTTTTAATTACCCATTAAGTTTCAACTCAATTTCACAATACCCATTACTCTTTGATGCTAGATTTTATTATTAGAGGAATTTTTTCCGCTGTACAGCCATTCAAAAACTCAAATTGGGCGTTCTTGGCACAACTTGTGTAAGATTCTAAGCTTTATTAAATGGGTCTTTCGAATCCTTTAATTATTGGTGCCAATAATAAACAGACCATGGTTTATGGATGCTAGTATTCGTTAGTTGAATGCTATTGGAGCGATTTTTTTGAAATTAGATTACTTTGCTAAGTTCTTGAGTAGCCGTGATGTCGGATGCATAATTTGAAATTTGAGGGTACTTAGAGTGCTCTCCGTTGAAGTTATGGGTGCTTTGTTAAGTCTTTGGGAAGTTTTGGAATAATTTTATTGGATTTTTCCTAGAATTGAAGGTTGAAGGTTGAAAATAGAAAGAGAAGACAGATTTCAGGTTTCGTGCATGAATCTGTGAAGACGATGTTGTGTTGAGTAGTTAGAAGTGTAGAGAAATGGAGTTAGGATCTCTATTTGGTATGGTTGGAAAGCTTATTCAATGTACTACAACTTTTATGAAGAAATTGTGAGCTAAATATGATTGGAAATAAGCTTAATTTCATAAACAAGTTAGAGGATAGCAGAAGACTCTGTTTTTAAACACTCTCTGTTTTGGACCAATTCTGTAGCAATTCATTTGGAATCGTATTTTTCTTCCTTCATGTAAATTATATAGGACATCAAAATGAAGATTTTGACATAAAGAACACTCATTTTGGTTAAGTATTGAAAGAGTTATGATCATTTGAAGTTCATGTTACGAATCTGGAAAATTTTGAGAAATTAAGAACCTTAGGAACTAAAACAAGTTTGATTTTGGCCTTATAAAGTATGTTGAAGATTGTTGTGTCGTCTCCCTTTTGAAGATAATTAGTAGACGCTAATCGTTGTTTCAGGCCAAATTGAAGTGGGGAAAGCGTATAAGCTCGAGGGATCGAGTTACTGACTGTGAGTGATTTATTTTTTTTATGCTTCCTTTATACATATATACGTTATCTCTTGACATTGCTTGGAAACTACCATGATCTAAACCATGACCACGTTTTCGTTATTGTTTAAACAATGAGTTTATACATTGAGATTTCAAAAATGTTCATAACTCAAAGTTGATAAAAATGGGTTTAAAGTCGTTGTTTCCATTAATACTTAAATGATATGTTTAGTCATTATGATTTTGAGAATGTGTATGCCTTGATTTTTATAAAATCATGTTTCAAGTTTTTAGTTTATACTTTATTTTGAATTATACTAAACCGATGCTTATGGTAAATGTTTGTGATTACCCTAAAGGCTTCGTGAATGTGTTTCCGTAACGCCACCTACGGTTGTCAGGGGATTTCGAGGCTGAAAGAGGTCGTGACCGGAGATCCAAGAACCTGAGCGTAGGTGAGGACATGGATGGAGGATTGTGATATGGCTTCGGGCCTAGCTTACCCCATGGTTGGGTGGCTTTATGTGCACATAGGAGCGATATGTAGTTACTATGGTAGGTGCTTCCTTGGCCGCGTGTTTCCTTGTGGATATGGAACACGTGTGAGCTATTCCTGGGCCGTATACTTAGTATGCTATCATGGTTGGTTCGATTGGTTGACGATTGATATCATGGTGGGTACTACGGATGCGTGAGCTAGTTTTGGCCGCATGATGCTTTATCATGTGCGAGCTATTTTTGGTTGTATCCTTAGATGCCTTGCCATGGTTGTACAGATTACAGGTTTGTTGATGGACTAATGGGTATGAGTTAATGACGCTTTTCACAAATATTATACTTCTAATGCATATTTATAATTTTTCTCTTTAAGCATGTTTTATGAGCTTTATATTTAAGAAACTTGTCACTCACTAAGTATTCGACTTACAGTTAAATGTTTTCTTCCCCCTCAGGTAGTGTACAAAGGTCAAGCGTTGATTGATCTCTTGTCATCAGTCGTAGATCTCCATTATTCTTTTGTATGTTTGTAGTTATTTTTTTTTGTAATGCATCATGGAGTGATTAGATGTAGCGAGAGTGAGGCCAAGAACTTGTATAGGAGATCCTTCTTTAGAACAAAATCATTTTGTATGTAATTTTAGTCAAATTATGAACTTTACTGAAACCTTGAAACTGTCTGGATAAGTGTCAGGTGAGACACACTTGTTTTGTGTTGTGGAGTTTTGAAGTTATATAAAATTATATGGAAGTGCAAAAGAAAAAAAAGTCTTCCATTTTATAGGTTTGGTTAATCCATATTTTAAGAGAGGTTCTGCCGAAATTTTTATAGAATTTTCTTGAAAAAGGTTTTACAAATCCTATAAATGAAAGGAATGAGTTTAAGGAGTAGATTCACACCACGTTCTAGGTTAGAGGGGAAAACTTAGACCGGGGTGTGACAGCACAGGTGTGGATTTTCCAGCAACTAAGATCAAAATGAAGTGAATTAGAACAATTGACCTCATTTTTGCTCAAATTTGGATGTGAAGTTATCCCTGATTATATTATTAGTTTGATCTTAATAACCTAAATCCAATGAACTAACATGATAAGCCTTGAATAATATGTAGAGACATATAGGTATCAATGTTCAAGATACTTAAAAGATATATATATATATATATATTTAAATCTGGAATATGGTTATTAAACTAATGATTTTATTAACCACTGATTTTAATTTATTCATTGAAGCTAATCCCAGCTCCTTCTCCTTTGATCTTTTTGGTTTCTTAAGCTTTCATGCATGTTTGATCACATATGTTCACACAACTTTCTACTTTCCTCTCGGCTGCCAAGGTCATAAAAAACAATCGAACATGATTAAAAACATACATCAGAACTCTAGATATAATCAGATAAAATTTTAATATAAATACGACTGATCTTATTAACTGTCACTCACGACAAGGTTAACTCTAGAAATTTTAGAAAAATAGTGTTATGTCAAAGAATCAATAAAAAAAATCTAAATGACGGTATAGATATAGATATATACGTATAATAATTACGATAAGTATTATTAAGGAAACTATATATTATGTTTCTGACTAGGTCTTTTTTGGTGTTGAGTTTTGTGCAACGAGAAGTGGTACCACCAAGTTTATAAAAGTAATGAGTGTCCATACGTTTCAAATCCATAGGGGAAGAAGAACGGGAATGCAATCAGTCGTGCATTTTACAGCACAAGTGCCAATAACGAGAATGATTGCTAAGATAGCACACTTTGTCATGCTCTTGTTAAACCACTTCGTCGTATTTAGCACAGGTGTGGATCTTCCAGCAACTAAGTTCAAAATGATGTAAATTTAAACAATTGACCTCATTTTTGCTCAAATTTGGATGTGGAGTTATCCTCGATTATATTATTAGTTTGATCTTAATAACGTAAATCTAATAAACTAACATGATGAGTCTTGAATAATATGTAAAGACATATAGGAATCGATGTTCAAGATACAACATAAAATATATATATATATATATATATATATATATATATATATATATATATATATATGCTTAAATCTTGAATATGGGTTTTAAACCAATGATTTTTTTTTAACCACTGATTTTTGTTTATTCATTCAAGCTAATCCCAGCTCCTTCTCCTTTATCTTTTTAGTTTCTTAAGCTTTCATACGTGTTTGATCACATGTGTTCACAGATCTTTCTACTTTCTTCTATGCTACCGAGTTCATAAAAAACAATCCAGGATGATTAAAAACATACATTAAAATTCTAGAAATAATGAGATAAAAATTTAATATAAATACGACTGATTTTATTAACTGTCACTCACGACAAGACTAACTCTAGAAATTTGAGAAAAATGGTGTTATGTCAAAGAATCAATCGAAGAAAAATCTAAAGGACCGTATACATATAGACATATACGTATAATAATTAAGATAAGTAGTACTAAGGAAAGTATATAGAAAGTTTCTGACCAGGGTCATTTTTGGTGTTGAGTTTGGTGTAACGATAAGTGGTACAACCAAGTTTACAGAAGCAATGATTGTCCATACGGTTCAAATCCATAAGGGAAGAAGCAACGGGAATGCAATCAATGATGCATTTTACAGTACAAGTGCCAATAACGGGAATGATTGGTAGAATAGCACACTTTGTCATTCTCTTGATAAACCAATTCGTCGTATTTATCACAAGTGTAGATTTTCCAGCAACTAAGCTTAAAATGAAGTGAATTAGAACAATTGACCTCATTTTTGCTCAAATTTGGATGTGGAGTTATCCCTAATTATATTATTAGTTTGATCTTAATAACCTAAATCCAATAAACTAACATGATAAGTCTTGAATAATATGTAGAGACATATAGGTATCAATGTTCAAGATACAACTTAAAGATTTATATATATATATATATATATATATATATATATATATATATTTAAATCTGGAATATGGTTTTTAAACCAATGATTTTTTATAACTACTGATTTTAATTTATTTATTGAAGCTAATCCTAGCTTCTTCTCCTTTGATCTTTTTGGTTTCTTAAGCTTTCATGCATGTTTGATCACATGTGTTCACACAACTTTCTACTTTCTTCTCGGCTGCCAAGCTCATAAAAAACAATCCAATATGATTAAAAACATACATTAAAACCTAGATATAATCAGATAAAAATTTAATATAAATACGACTGATCTATATACGTATAATAATTACGATAAGTAGTATTAAGGAAAGTATAGGTATAGATATATACGTATAATAATTACGATAAGTAGTATTAAGGAAACTATATATTATATTTCTGACTAGGGTCTTTTTTGGTGTTGAGTTTGGTGCAACGAGAAGTGGTACCACCAAGTTTATAAAAGTAATGAGTGTCCATAAGTTTCAAATCAATAATGTAAGAAGCAACGGGAATGCAATCAGCCATACATTTTACAGCCAAGTGTCAATAATGGGAATGATTGCTAGGATAGCACATTTTGCCAATGTCTTGATAAACCACTTCGTCGTATTTAGCACAGGTGTGGATCTTCCAGCAACTAAGCTCAAAATGATGTAAATTTGAATAATTGACCTCATTTTTGCTCAAATTTGGATGTGGAGTTATTCCGATTATATTAAAAGTTTCATCTTAATAACGTAAATCTAATAAACTAATATGATGAGTCTTGAATAATAGGATAGCACACTTTGTCATGCTCTTGATAAACCACTTTGTCGTATTTAGCACAAGTGTGGATCTTCCAGCAACTAAGCTCAAAATGATGTAAATTTGAATAATTGACCTCATTTTTGTTCAAATTTGGATGTGGAGTTATTCCGATTATATTAAAAGTTTCATTTTAATAACGTAAATCTAATAAACTAATATGATGAGTCTTGAATAATATGTAGAGACATATAGGAATCAATGTTCAAGATACAACTTAAAAGATATATATATATATGCTTAATCTAGAATATGAGTTTTAAACCAATATTTTTTTTAACCACTGATTTTTGTTTATTCATTGAAGCTAATCCCAGCACCTTTCTTCTCATTGGTTTCTTAAGCTTTCATGCATGTCTGATCACATGTGTTCACACAACTTTCTACTTTCTTCTCGGCTACCAAGTTCATAAAAAACAATCCAACATTATTAAAAATATACATCAAAACTCTAGAAATAATGAGATAAAAATTTAAGATAAATACGACTGATCTTATTAACTGTCACTCACGACTAGGTTAACTCTAGAAAGTTGAGAAAAATGATGTTATATCAATATATCAATTGAAGAAAAATCTAAACGACGGTATACATATAGATATATATGTATAATAATTAAAATAAGTAGTATTGAGGAAAGTATATAGGAAGTTTTTGACCAGGGTCTTGTTTGATGCTGAGTTTGGTGCAACGAGAAGTGTGGTACAACCAAATTTACAGAAGTAATGAGTGTCCATACGGTTTAAATCTATAGGGGAAGAAGCAACGGGAATGCAATCAGCCATGCATTTTACAGCACAAGTGCCAATAACGGGAATGATTGGTAGGATATCACACTCTGCCATGCACTGGACAAACCACTTCGTCGTATCTAGTACAGGTGTGGATCTTCTAGCAACTAAGCTCAAAATGAAGTAAATTAGAACAATTGTTCTCATTTTTGCTCAAATTTAGATGTGGAGTTATTCTTGAACATATTATTAGTTTGATCTTAATAACCTAAATCCAATAAACTAACATGATGAGTCTTGAATAATATGTAAAGACATAGGAATCGAATCAACGTTCAAGATACAACTTAATATATATATATATATATGCTTAAATCTGGAATATGGCTTTTAAACCAATGACTTTTTTGAACCACTGATTTTTGTTTATTCATTAAAGCTAATCCCAGCTCCTTCTCTTTTTATCTTTTTTGCTTCTTAAGCTTTAATGCATGTTTGATCACATGTATTTGCACAATTTTCTACTTTGTTCTCGACTGCCAAGTTTATAAAAAACAATCCAACATGGTAAACAACATACATCAAAACTCTAGAAATAATGTGATCAAAATTTAATATAAATACGGCTGATCTTATTAATTGTCACTCACGACAAGGTTAACTCTAGAAATTTGAGAAAAATGGTGTTATGTAAAAGAATCAATAAAAAAAATCTAAATGACGACATACATATACATATATACGTATAATAATTAAAATAAATAATAATAAAGAAAGTATATAGAAAGTTTTTTACCAGGGTCTTTTTTGGTGCTAAGTTAGGTGCAACGAGAAGTGGTACAACCAAGTTTACGGAAGTAATGAGTATCCATACGGTTCAAATCCATAGGGGAAGAAGCAACGGGAATGCAATCAATCATGCATTTTACAGTAAAAGTGCCAATAATAGGAATGATTTGTAGGATAGCACACTCTCTCATGCACTTGACAAACCACTTCATCGTATCTAGTACTAGTGTGGATCTTTCAGCAACTAAGCTCAAAATGAAGTAAATTAAAACAATTGACCTCATTTTTGCTCAAATTTTGATGTGGAGTTATCCTTCATTATATTATTAGTTTGATCTTAATAACCTAAATCCAATAAACTAACATGATGAGTCTTGAATAATATGTATAGACATATAGGAATCAATGTTCAAGATACAACTTAAATGATATATATATATATATATATATATATATATATATATATATATGGCTTTTAAACGAATGATTTTTTTAACCACTGATTTTTGTTTATTCATTAAAGCTAATCCCAGCTCCTTCTCTTTTCATGTTTTAGCTTCTTAAGCTTACATGCATGTTTGATCACACGTGTTCACACAACTTTCTACTTTGTCCTCGGTTGCCAAGTTCATAGAAAAAATTCTAACATGATTAAAAACAAACATCAAAACTTTAGAAATAATAAGATAAAAATTTAATATAAATACGATTGATCTTATTAACTGTCACTCACGACAAGGTTAACTTTAGAAATTTGAGAAAAATGGTGTTATGTCAAAGAATCAATTAAAAAAAATCTAAATGACGGTATCCATATAGAAATATACGTATAATAATTAAAATAAGTAGTATTAAGGAAAGCATATAGAAAGTTTCTGACCAGGTTCCTTTTTGGTGCTGAGTTAGGTGCAACGAGAAGTGGTACAACCAAGTTTACAGAAGTAACGAGTGTCCATATGGTTCAAATCCATAGGAGGAAAGCAACGGGAATGCAATCAGCCATGCATTTTACACCACTAGTGTCTATAACGGCAATTATTGGTAGGATAGCACACTCTGACATGCACTTACAAACCACTTCATCGTATCCAGTACTGGTGTGTATCTTTCAGCAACCAAGCTCCAAATGAAGTAAATTAAAACAATTGACCTCATTTTTTGCTCAAATTTTGATGTGGAGTTATCCTTGATTATATTATTAGTTTGATCTTAATAACCTAAATCCAACAAACTAACATGATGAGTCTTGAATAATATGTATAGACATATAGGAATCAATGTTCAAGATACAACAAACTAACATGATGAGTCTTGAATATGACTTTTAAACGAATGATTTTTTTAACCACTGATTTTTGTTTATTCATTAAAGCTAATCCCAGCTCCTTATCTTTTCATCGTTTAGCTTCTCAAGCTTTCATGCATGTTTGATCACATGTGTTCACACAACTTTCTACTTTGTTCTCGGTTGCCAAGTTCATAGAAAAAATTCTAACTTGATTAAAAACAAACATCAAAACTTTAGAAATAATAAGATAAAAATTTAATATAAATACGACTGATCTTATTAACTGTCACTCACGACAAGGTTAACTCTAGAAATTTGAGAAAAAAAGTGTTATGTCAAAGAATTAATGGAAGAAAAATCTAAATGACGGTATACATATACATATATACGTATAATAATTAAAATAAATAGTACTAAGGAACGTATGTAGAAAGTTTCTGGCCAGGGTTTTTTTTTGTGCTGAGTTTGCTGCAACAAGAAGTGGTACAACCAAGTTTACAGAAGTAATGAGTGTCCATACGGTTCAAATCCATAGGAGAAAAGCAACGGGAATGCAATTAGCCATGCATTTTACACCACTAGTGCCTATAACGGGAATGATTGGTAGGATAGCACACTCTGACATGTACTTACAAAGCACTTCGTCGTATCTAGTACAGGTATGGATCTTCCAGCAACTAAGCTCAAAATGAAGTAAATTAGAACAATTGACCTCATTTTTGCTCAAATTTGGATGTGGAGATATCTTTGATTTAATTGTGTGGTTTTGAGGTTGTGGATAAAAGTGGTTCTTATATAAGCACTTGGGTGTCATTTTATTTTATAATTAAAAATTAATAAAATTTATATAAATAATATATATTGCTGTCATCTTATTTTGTTGTAAATTTTTCAAAAAACTTAATTTTGTTTTTTATATTGAAACTTTTTTAAATTCTAAATCAACTAATGCGGTCGTTAGTTATGGTTTGTATAATTAGCATTATCTTTTTAATAGTAGGTCTCATTTTTCCTATAAGAGCTTAACATCCCACACATTTTTCTTATATTTTTGGAGCTTTAAAAAATCGTAAATTAATATTCAATTTTCAAGATAATGATTTTTTAAAATAATATATTTTAAAATTTAAAAAGTCCCGCATATTATTTTTGAAACCCTAAACCCTAAACCCTAAACCCTTAAATAAGAATCTTTACATATTAAATAAGCGTGGACTCCACACATTTTTTTCCTACCCAATATTATTAAAAAATACATTTAAAAACATTAAATAATATGGAATAATATCCTATTCAATATTATTTAAAAAATTATTAAAAAATACACTAAATAATTAAAAAATATACCAAATAATATGGAACAACATCCTATCCAATATTATTTAAAAATATATTTTTGACATTATTTTTGTTTATTCATTGAAACTAATCCCAGCTTCTTCTCCTTTGATCTTTTTGGTTTCTTAAGCTTTCATGCATGTTTGATCACATGTGTTTACATAACTTTCTAGTTTCTTCTCTATTGCCAAGTTCATAAAAAATAATCCAACATGATTAAAAACATACATCAAAACTCTAGAAATAATGAGATAAAAATTTAATATAAATACGACTGAACTTATTAACTGTCACTTACGACAATGTTAACTCTAAAAATTTGAGAAAAATAGTGTTATGTCAAAGAATCAATAAAAAAAAATCTAAATGACGGTATAGATATAGATATATACGTATAATAATTAAGATAAGTAGTACTAAGGAAACTATATAGAAATTTTCTAACCGAGGTCTTTTTTGGTGTTGCTTTTGGTGCAAAGAGAAGTGGTACAACCAAGTTTATAGAAGTAATGAGTGTCCATACGTTTCAAATCCATAGGGGAAGAAGGAAAAGGAATGAAATCAGCCATGCATTTTACATCACAAGTGTCAATAACGGAAATGATTGGTAGGATAACACACTTTGCCATGATTTAACAAACCACTTCGTCGTATCAAGTACACGTGAGGATCTTCAAGAAACTAAGCTAAAAATGATGTAAATGAGAACAACTGACCTCATTTTTGCTCAAATTTGGATGTACAGTTATCCCTGATTATATTATTAGTTTGATCTTAATAACGTAAATCCAATAAACTAAGCTAAAATTTCAAAATAATGAATTTTTTAAATAATATATTTTTTAAAATTAAAAAAGTCACATATTATTTCTGCAACCCTAAACCCTAAACCTTTAAATAAGAATTGTTACATATTAAATAAGCGTGGACCCCACACTTTTTTTTTACCCTATATTATTAAAAAGTACATTTAAAAACTTTAAATAATATGGAATAATATCCTATTCTTATTTTAAAAATATATTAAAAAATATATTAAAAAATTAAAAAAATATACCAAATAATATAGAACAATTTCCTATCCAATATTATTTAAAAATATATTTTTGACATTATTTTTAACAAATAAATTATTTTAAAAAAAGATTTTTAATTTGCTACTATTTGTGATAGTTTTTACTATATTGTTATTTTTTTATCGAACTAAAATAGTTTACAATATGAAACAATATTCTAATGGAACAATATAGAACAATATTGTGTGAAAAAGATCTCTAACAACATTTTGAAATAAATATTTTAACAAAAAATTCAGTAGTTTCTCTCTCTCTGTTTTTTTTTCTATTTTTCGTATTAATTATTTTTATATAAAATAATTACTGTTTCATTTATGGTTAAGCATTCAAAAAAAACTGTAAATTAGTATTCAATTTTCAAAATAACTTATTTTTGAAATAATATATTTTTTAATAATATTGGATTGAAAAGAAGAAAGTGTGGGGTCCACGCTTATTTAATATGTAACAATTCTTATATAATATATATATTATATATTATATATATAATATATATGTTATATATATATATATAATACAATATATATTTTAAATATCTTTAAAGAAAAAAGGAAACGTGGGGTTCATGCATTGAAGTTGTGGACCTTGTCTATGACTTCCTAGCAAAGTCGTGTACCTTGTATAAGACTTCATCCAAATTAGCCTATTTTTGTCAATAGTTTGCCTTCTACCCTATTTTTGATATTATTTGTAAGGAATACATTATTTAAAAAAAAGTTCCAGAAAATCAAATAGTACAAATTAATAAAATATGTTAACTTAACCTCTCTTTTTTACGTAGAAAAATTAACATATGATGTGATTCACATAAATAGTTTTTATACAATAGTGAATAAAAACACAACATAACAACGTAACACATGATTTGATGAAAAATCAAAGAAGTTCCTCATTTTAGAGCTAGTATTCTTTGTGTACTCTTATTTAATCTTATGTAGTGTATTACCATGTTCTTTCTTTGTACATATACTTTTTAATTTTAAATTAACTTAATTTGGGTTTAGCTAGAGTACATCTTCACCTTAGCTTAACAATGAGTTTTGACAAACTGTTGCTAAGTATATCCTATAATATAATTTTAATCAAATGGGTATTTGAAAATTTTATTTATGTTAATAGTAGTTTTACATACTTTCTTTTTTTCAAACTTATAAAGAATAATGGTTCAATTAGTGCTTATAACGTATTCTATGTTGGTGAAGCTGATATAATTATATATTTTATTATTTCATTAAACTTTCAAATGTTATGTCTAATAAATCATGCAATGCTTAATTTAGAATAAAGAAAGTCCAAAAAAGAGAACAATATATCGAAAGTTAAAAAATCAGATCTATTGAACTCTTTAGCTTGAAATTTATTTTTTTAATAAAAAATTAATAAAAATGTCAACATAAACATAACTCAACTAACGTAGTGGTAAAATGCCTACATGAATATAACTCAATTGGCATAGTGGTTGTGTAACAACCCAACTCTTTATACTAAGCTAAGGCTATTACAACTTAAAGAAAAATAAAAACTTTCTTAAAACAAAAGGGAAAATAAAATTAATTTTCATAATCAAAAACCTCAGGCACTCATTAAAATTATAAATAAACTAATGTATGTAGAAATAAACCCCTAAAATAAAATCAGCTCAGACCCTATCTAATTTTAAAAGAGTAATAATGAAAATATATCAAAATACTGAAATCAAACTGATAACATAAGGCGAATGCAAAACGTTTCCCTATGGCAAGCCACAGTCACTTCTTATCATTCGCCAGCTTTCCTTTACCTCTGCCTCTATTTTTGCTTGAAAATTTAAACACTTAAAGAGTAAGTATAAAAATATACTCAGTAAAGGACTTACTATAAAAATATATCTCAATAAAGAACCTACTACTAGTTCGCTAAATGTCTGTTAACGTTCTATTAGAGTCCTGCAAAGTAGTACCTTAAACTGGCACGTTCTCGAACACGTGCAAATTGTGATCCCATAGGAACATCTTTGGTATTCGGTGAACCCAAAGAAACACCTAGGACAAAACTGGTCTTTAGTGAACTCGAAAGAGATACTAAGACAATCAGGTTGTGAGTGACCTTGCGAATCTTATGTACATATCATCTCATACTAGACTAGTGATCCCCAAGGACACCCATGTGTTTACGAATCTAATAGATAAAGTTTACAGAACATCCTATCCATAGCATATAGCATAGCATAACATCATGGCATGAATATTAATCATAGCATTCTTAATCATGAGATTAATATTTCATGCATTAACATTAACATCATCAATCATCATCATCAACATAAACTCGACCATAACTATCAGTCATCATCATCAACATAAACTCAGTCAAAACTATTAGTCATTATCATCAACAATACGTTATGCATTTTAGCTATGTCAATGCATAATAGGAAAATCACATGCAAACTCTTACTTTAGTACGAGGGTATAGTTGGAGAATCTCCTACCTGAAGATTAGCTTCACCAAAGATAATTCTAACAGCAATAGCCAAGCTTTCCTAAACAATCAAGTCCTAAACAGTAAGGAAAAATACTAAGTTCAATAACTTAATTAACAGTTGCTTAAAGACCCAAAAATCATATTAATTCAACTTATCAAAAGTTGAGGTTGAATTCCAATTTAAACCTTGACTTAGAAAAATTTCACAGCACACATTCACACTTGATCTAACCAGTCCTTTCAAGAAAATACTTCAATTTAATCAAATAGTTAAATTATTTAAGGTCCAAAATTTAATATTTGATGGGCATACCAAAACCCAATCAAAACTTACCAAGTGGGTGCGCTGCTCCCGGCTGGAGGAGGGTGGCTCGCGTGTGGCTTGAAAGGATGAACCGACTCGGGTGTGGCTTAGACTTTACGAACGGTAGGGGAAGCGACGACCGACGATCGACAAGGCATGACGGTGGCAGCTGAAGGTTTTTTGACGACGTACTGGATGAGGGAGTTGCGATAGATGACAACGAAGAAGACGACGCACGACAATCGACTTGTGAAAAGAGAATCAGCTTGGATGGTGGTTGAACGTCGCGCGATTGAGGGATCGGCTAAGGACGTTTCGTGGTGGATGCCGAATGGAGAAAGGTGGCGACCGCGGCGGACTTGATTGGAGTTTGAGAGGTTGGGGTTTTTTCTTTTTGGTTTTTTAGGGTTTCTTGGGGAAGGAGATGATGAATAGTGATGGCACGCATCACGAGGTCCTATTTAAAAAAATAATAATAATATAATAATTATAGATTTTCTTTTCTTTTTCCTTTTCCTTTTACAAATAAACCAAATCCTCACATTTTCTCTTCCTTCATTTAATACAATTCCAACATTAATCTCTTTATAAAAAACAAAACCCAATAATTTTTCTCCTCCCTCCTCATTAATTAGCCGATCACATTATCACCTATCTTCCCAAAATAATAACTAAGTATCCCTAAATAATTATATTATCTTCATAATATAATTATCTTAACTTTCTAATTTAAATAATTATATAATTATATATATAATTACACATAAATTCCTCAACTTCACGAAATATAAAACAACCAACCACAATTCAATTTGAAACAAATCTTTTAAAACACAAAAAATTTCAAATTTCAAATAATTAATTAAATATCTTTCCCAAAAATATCTAATTAATTCTAATTTCTGCAAAAGAACAAACAATTCCCATAATTAACTCAAATAACGCCCAAATTAAAATTTACAAGATTAAAAATTAACTTAAGGTGCTTTGGGGCGTTACAGTTCTATCAACATTGAGGTTAAAGGTTCGACTTTCGTTATCTCATCACCCACCCATTACATCAATCCTTCCCTCTTCTTTAATTATTTTCCAACGATGATCTTTTCTTTTCACCATCAAATATATATACATAACCGATATTATTTCCACCAAAAACCATATTCTTAAATAAATATACATATATCACATACATATATTTAATTAATTTTGAATAAAATAACATAAAAAAAGCAACTCAAACATAAAATGAAATTAAGATAATAAAATTAAAAATTACCTTAATTTTGGGGTGTTACAGTTTTGAATCTGTTATCTAGTGCTTCTAACCACTAAGCACAAATCTCTTAGTGCCTGAAACTTAATTTTATTTCATATTTATGTTATTTGCAATTTTGACTTTAGGGTTTAGAACAATGATCAATTAACACAATAGTAACACAATGTTAAAACTTAATAAAACATGATTTCTCTATTTGCAAGAAGATGTTGTTAAACACACTATTAGTGAATTAAATAAATCTCTATATCGATTTTCTTAGAGTTTACTCTTTGTTGCTTTATTGATTGTCGATTTTGAAACACCAAAGGCCAACTGTGCCATTAATGATCCAGTATGTGTGTTATATTAAGCAAAAAGAGAAAAGGAGAGAGAAAGAGAGAGATGTTTGTTAGCAACCGAGCATGTGATTCCTTGGAGTTGGACAATAGAAGAAGAGTGAAAAATAGAAGAAGAGAGGAAAGACATATCCCTAAGAGAAAGGTAGTATACCTGATAGAGTTGTTTCCCCATATCGCAAGGTCACCAATGTCTTTTCCTTTTTCTTTCTTTAGTTTGTCTTTTAAATTATAGTTACCTTTTTTCACCTAAGAACTCATTGTATACTAGGTCTTTTTATAATGGTTTTATCTTATTTTTATGTTTTTGAAATTAATGGTTGTTCCATACCAAATCTTAATTATAGGTTTCATCTATTTTTTAGAAAATAATTCAAAATTTCTAGTCAAATTATAAAACCCAAAATTATTTTAAAAAACACTAACGATGTTTTAAAAATATTTTAAATATTAGTAAAAAGCTAATAACAAAATATAGAACTTATGAGTCAAAAAAGAAGTAATGTTTATAACCATTATATTATCTTTTTCTTTAAAACCTTTAATAAAAAACAAAATTATTATCCAGAAAATAACTTAATCCAAATGCTTAAATTCAACCCCTTTGATTTTACACCCTTAAAAGTATTTAAACAATCAACTCAAATTCATATATTGTAATTATTACTTTTTGACCCAAGCACTTTAGAGCATTTTTTACTTTATTAGAAAATTAACATTTCTCCAACATATTTGTAAAATGAAACGTTCAAATTATAAATATTTTTTCTCTTGAAGATATTTGCATGGAAAAGTTAAATTAGGGAAAAGAATTTTTTTTTGGAAATTCACTTTTGGGCTTTCATGAAAAACCGTAGACTAAGTACATATCTTTGTTTTTCTTTTTGCAAATATATAGTTTCCATTGGTGTTGAAACATTTAGATATATTGTGGACAAAAATAAAAAAAATATTATATTAAGAGAATATAAGTTAAATGATTTTTTTATAAATACCCAATAATTTGTTCCTATTTCTTATTCTACCAAACAAATGAAATGGATTTTTCATAAAAATATATAAATAAATAAAAATATTTTCTCTTCTCTCTTTAAATTATAATTTAGCTTTAAAAAAAATGGTAAAACAACGTATTTGTTTTCAAGAAGGGCATGATGATTGAATCTATATAATTAGCTAAAAATTAAAAGCATCAGACATGGCAAGTGTCACATGGTTGAATTTATAATTTTTAAATATTTTTTAATAAATATATTGTTAATTTTGACTTTATAATCCAAACCATGGAATTCACATAATCTCATAATTGTTCATTTAACTTTACGATATAAACCAGCTTTCATGCCCTGTAAGATTGAATATTTTCTTC
Source organism: Cucumis melo (assembly GCF_025177605.1). Classification (NCBI taxonomy): domain Eukaryota; kingdom Viridiplantae; phylum Streptophyta; class Magnoliopsida; order Cucurbitales; family Cucurbitaceae; genus Cucumis; species Cucumis melo. The sequence goes on from NC_066866.1 coordinate 8,886,664, forward strand.
ACATATCAAAAAGGCAAAAAAGAATGAAATGGAAAAATGCTACTTCTGTTGTTTGGATATTTGATCATGATGATATCACAAACAAGTATACTGCCAATGGAAAGTTGAGATGCTAAAAACTGCTCTCCTGGTTTTCATCCTAGGTTCTGAGTATTTGGTTTTTTTTAATATTGAAGTGTTTAACGTTTGTCTTTATAGCTCATTGAAATTTCAATTTTATATTTAATAAATTTAAAATTTTTAAAAAAGATATATAGTTGATGTATCAAATATATAAATATGAATTTTGTGCATTGTAACTCAACTAATATTTGTTTGTTAAATCATAATTTTGACAGTTCAAAGATTAAATAGACTGACTATTAAATTTAAAGATTAAATTTGTAGTTTAAGTTTTTTTTTTTTGTTAAATCATAATTTTGAGAATAAAATAGAATGACCATTAAATTTAGGGCATAAATTTGTAGTTTAAGGTTTTTTTTTTTTATTGAAGTACCATTTTGTCCATGTAGTATTTGAGTTGGGTTTCATTTCAATCATGTTAATTTCAAATGTTTAAATTTAATCCCCGTGTTTTCAATAAATTTTAAGATTAGATATTTGAAGTCAATTTTCATAAAAACTACTAGTATAATTTTCATGCGGGTTGATTTTCATAATAACTACTAGTACAATTTTCATGTAATGGAAACAGTAATAACCCATGAAGCAAAAATATTAAACTAAATGTATTACGAACTCCTGTTCGCGAGGATTTGCCATTTGGTTTGTATGAGTGAGAGTGGCCAGATTGCAAAGTCAATATGCTTATCATTTTGAAGACAAGACTGACTGGGGAGTTAGAAACATAATCACATAAGATGTAATTCATTCCTTCCTATCTTTAGGGTAAGTAGATAAGTATTCACTTAAATGCTGTCTCTGGGACTTGAGCAAAGGACCCCACCCTCTTTATGGCATGAGAGAGGTTTCTGTTTAGTGGTTAAATCATAAATAGGTTGTTCATTGGAGGAGCACTGGTATTTAAGGACTAGAAGTAACCCATGGGTAAGACGGTAATTTGACCTAGCTGGTGTTACGAACACTTGTTAATGACTAACTTACTGGTATTGGTCTATATCCGTGGACACAGAAATATATCTACATAGAAAAGAGTTCAACTGTGAGTCTTTAGTAGAGTGTACACTGTTACACCCCGTTCTAGGTTTTCCCCTCTAACCTAGATCGTTGTGTAAATCTACTGCTTAAAATAATCCTTTCAAACGTAAGATTGATAAAATGCATTTCAAAAATTCTATAAAAATTTTAGTAACACCTCCCCTAAAATATGGGTTAGCCAAACATGTAGGGGATAAATTTTGCACTTCTATATATGTATATGCAACTTCAGAATTTCACAACACATCAAGTGTGTCTCACCACATACAGACAATTTCAAAGTTTTAGACAGGGTTAAGATTCAACTACATATCACATACAAAAGGTTACAACCAAATTGTAACGCCCCAAATTTTGGAATTTAATTTATTATCTTAAGTGTAAGTATTGAAACTTTGGACGTAATTGAGGAAACTTGATTAATTATACTTTTGGTTGTGTAATTAATTAAGTTTTGAGGATAACATAATTATTTTATTGGGATAATAAAATTGGTAGAGATATTTGTTGAAGATAAAGATAATTGGGTGAGGAGAGAGAAAATTGAATTATTTGGTTAAAGTTAATGGTGATATTCTTATTTGGAAAAAAAAAGGAGAAAGAAGAGATTGATGTGTTGGTTGAAGTTGATTTTAAAAGGGGATTTAGTGAGATTTATTTGAGGAGAGAGAGGAGTGGTTGTTTGAAATAAAATAAGGAAAAGGAAAGAGAAAATTTTTATTGGTGTTTAAATAGGCATATGGACCCGTGCACAAAAAAAAAGGCAAAAAAAAAGAGAAAAGGAGAAGAAACGCTAAAGCTGTCGCGTCGCCGCCTACCACGCAGAAAAACCGCAGCCTTGTAACGCCGTTCGCTTTCAACCACCGAACGCCACCGAACGTCGCGACGGTCTTCTCTGCTCGCCTTCTGCCGAGCAACCGAACCGTCGTAGCCCTAGCTGTCAGCTACCGTCGTTCCCTTTCGATCGTCGTCCGGTTACGTTACCCAAGCCACGCTGATCGTCACGTTTCTCCGCCAGATTCTTTTCTCTTCAACGCAAGTCTTTCGCCATCGCCCAATGCACTGTCGCATCGTCAGTCGTCGTCCATCGAAAATCGACCCGCACGCCCGCACCCTTCTCCATGAGCCGTACGCGTTTCCCCGAGCCGTGCGCGCCTGCCCAAGCCACCTGTCCGAGCCACCTTCTGCTTTCTAGCTGAGCCGCCTAGTCGCTTCACCTGTTTATGAGCCACAAGCCTAATTTTTGTGTCCTTTTCCACCTACTTGGTAAGTTGATTGGGCTTTGGAACACCCAACTAAGATTTAAAATTTTTTGGATCTTAAATAATTGAATTTTGGGTTAAATTAAATTATTTTTCCTAAAGGACAGTTGGACCAAGTGATTTTGGAGCGTGAGATTTCTCCAGTTAAGGGCTCAAGCAATGCAACCTCGACCTAAGGTAAGTTACTTCAACTGAATGTCTGGAGGCTTTGGACGTTTGGTGATTAAGTTATGAAAAATGGTGTTTCTAACCATTAGGACTTCGCTGCTTGGAAAGTGTGACTTTGCGGTTAAACCTCGTTGAGCAAGTCTCCAGGTAAGAGATCCTCCTACTAGACCTTCGAATTACATTAAAGAGACCGCACGTATGAATATATGGTTACGCACAATTGATAGCTAAGTATATAACTCGAGGTAATTGAGAGAGAGACTGATATTGAAATTGTGCCTACTGGTTGACTCTATGGTTAGCGTGAATAACACGTCGACGCTATTGCCTTTGTCCTAATGACATAGTTTTGTGGTTGAGAATGACGTGATATGATATGTCATGGTTTGATATGTGAGGCATGATTTGACGTAATTTTGACATGTTATGATAGGTTATGATATGATTGATGAGATATTGTGTACATGTTATGGGTAGGGTGTATGTTAGCTTCTTATTAGAGTCGTACCCACATGGGTGTCCTTTGGGATCACCACTCTTTTGACATAGACATGATGGAGAGATCCGACGGGATCGTTCACGCTTATGACTGCGTATTCCGACGGGATTACTAATCTGACATTGACATTGACATAGACATGATGTGAGTGATCCGACGGGACCACTCACAACCCGATCGTCTTAGGTGTTCCCTTGGGTTCACTGAAGACCAACTTGTTCCTATGGGACCACAAATTGCACGTGTTCGGGGACGTGCCAGTTCAGGGGTACCACACTTCAGAACTCTAATAGGAAGTTAACAGGCATCTAGTGGGACTAGTTGTGGGTCCCTTACTGAGTATTTTATACTCGCTCTTTCCATTTCTATTTTTCAGGCAGAGGTAGAGGTAAGGGCAAGGGCAAGCTGGCGAGCGACCAGAAGTGACCGTGGCGAGCCAGGGATCTTATGCTTCCGCTTCACGTCATAGTTCAGACCTTAACATTTGTATTTTAATTTATTCTTTATTTGTTATTTTATCTCTTTAAAAACTAGATAGGGCCCGAGTTAGGATTTTACTTTATTTTACTTATCTCTAATCACTCTTGTCTATGCTTTTAAATGAAAAATTTGAGGTTTTGTTTTATTTTATTTTTCCAAACTTTACAAATTTATTTATCTTTTAAATTAGTAATGGCTTCGACTTAGTATAAGGAGTTGGGTCGTTACACAAATGAAGATTTCTCAAAACACGAGTTCTTAGCGCTCTCTTTCTACATTTAACCTCCCCAAGATGCAATACAAAAGATAACTATATACCTACAAAAAATAATGGAGATCTACAATCGACGATGAGGGTTCAATCAATGCTTGGCCCTTCATCGCTATCTGGGAGGGGGGGGGGGGGGAACATTGAAAACATAAGTCGAAAACTCAATGAGTGGCAAGTTTCTTAGAAGTAAAACTCATAAAACATGCTTAAATAGAAAATCTGTAAATATGCATTAGTAATGAAATATTAGTTAAAAACGTCATTAACTCATAGCCACTAGTCAACCAACCAACCTGTAGTCAATCCAACCATGGCAAGGCATTTAAATATACGGCCAAAGATAGCTCACATATGACAAAGAATCATGCGGCCAAAACTAGCACACACATATTTAGTACCCGCCGCGACAGCAACCTCCAACCATGATAGCATACTAAATATTTGGCTCGAGAATAGCTCACACGTGATCCATATCCACAAGAAAACATGCGACCAAACGAATCTCACACAAACTTAGCACTTACCATAGTAACAACATCCATGCCACTCCTATGTGCACATAGAGCCACCCACCATGGGTTAAGCTAGGCTCCACATTCTTACCTAGGCTCAGGTTCTGAGATCTTCGATCATAACCTCTTTCAGCCCTGGAACCCCCTGACAACCATAAGTGGCGCTACAGAAACAAATTCATGTAGCCTTAGGGAAATCACCTTCTCGTTTACCATAAATATCAGTTAAACATATTTCAAATCAAGTATAATCAAAATTTGAAACACAAATTTATAGAGTTCAAGCCATGTGCATTCTTAAGATTGTGATGAACAAACACATTGTTTAAGTGTAAATGAAAAAAAGAACTTGAAACCTACTTTTATAAAACTCTAGTCATAAACATTCTTAAAATCACGATGCGTAAACACATTATTTAAACATAAACAAAAACGTGGTCATAAAAAGTGTAAATCATGGTAGTTTTCAAGCAATATCATGAGATAACATGTATAAATATAAAGAAAGCTTGAAAATGAGCCCCTCACGACTCAATAACTCGATCCCCCGGAATTATACGCTTTCCACACTTCAATTTGGCTTGAAACAACGACCAATGACCCTCAGTTATCTTCGCATATTAATATATCACAACTATCTCTAAAATACTTCATCATGACAACTCAAACTATTTATTGTTCAATGAGTCGAACTCCACTTTTCTTATTAACTTGTATCATTCACCACATGCTTGAATTTAAGCTAAAAATTTTACTTTTAGACCCTTAAACCTCAACTTAAACTCCTAACACCACAAACAAACAAGCTTAAGTCGTCTTTTAAAACCATATGCTCTTATACTCAATATCCATACCTTAGAGGTTTAGATCCATTAGCAACTCAATATCAATCTAACGAGTCAAAGCTTAGGAACTTACCCAAACTTGTCTAAAACGACCTTAAACGTGTTGATCAATGTTTCTAAGTCCTCCAAATCTTTAATCCTTCATACATAACAATATGGGTAATATCAAGTTCATGTTAGACTAAATAGGTATTCACGAAACTTACCAAAATTACCTAAAATCTTACCAAACACTTATCAAAGTAACCTTAATCCTAATGGATAGCACCCTAATGACTTTCTACTTCGAAAACAAGCATCCACCATTATGGGCTATTCAATTTTAACGCTTTAACTTAATGGGCATTCAAGAACTCAAGAAAAACTCAACAAAATTACTCCAAAACTTATTAAGAAATCAACCAAGTAACCTAAACTTCAATAGACAGCACCAATACTACCTTCTAACTTCAAAATCTAGCTTTCAACATCACGGGCTATTCAATTTTAACACTATAAATAAATGGATATTCAAGACCCCTACTTAAAGACGCTTAAAAACTTACCTAAGTTGTACCAAAACGCCCTATTTCGAGCTTTCGAATAGCTGAACAACGGCTCAAACTCTTTTAAAACTTAAATCTAGCAAGGAAAAGTAATGGATAATGTGAAAACCAAGTCGAAACCTAATGGGTAATTGAAACTCATCAAGAAATCCAACTAAAATAAAGAAGATTTACCCCAAAACTTAGATCCGATGATAAAGAGTTGGAAAAGAATGAAGCTGACAATGATTTGGCTTGTAGAACGACTTCAATCGAGCCCAAAGACTTCAAATTTGTGTGGTTGTCATTCAACTAGATGGCCGGAGCGAAGGCGGTTGATTTGGCGTCGACGAGCCACGTCGTGACTGAAGGCGTCTTAACTGATGCACGAAGAGGAAAACGCCAGTGTGCACTCATCGACCCGCATCAGAGGGGGAGGATTTCGACTTTGGTGGTGGCATCGACACGAAGGAGAGGAAGAGATGGAGAGATAGTTGGCGTTAAGAGAGATTTCGAGAGAGGGAGAGGAGGAGATCGTTCCACCTTCAAGAGAAGAAGAAGAAACTTCTTTTATTTCTTTTCTTTCTTTTTTTTTTTCCTTTTTTTTCTTAAAAAATACCCAGTAAAAGGAAGGAAGAAGAATATAATATTGAGAAATGACCATAATGCCCCCCACTTACTCATTTAACTTCTACTTTGGCCATTTCTTAGATTTTCCATCATTTTAACACTTAATTCTCAGTCTTGTTCCAAATTAAAATTGTTCCAATTTCTTATCACAAAGATTTAACCTTAAAGAATTGGAAATTGGATTTAAACTTGTTTTTCAAACTTGGAAAATATTAAGTAACTAAAAGGAGAATGGAAAGAGAGCTTACAAGTACACATATTTAACAAAATTAATTAATGTGATTAATGAGTTTAGCCGATTAATCTCATATCGTTGTAGCTTCTGATCTGTAGGTTCATTAGTCCCCTTCCTAACTCGTAAAGGGTAATGGGATTTAATTGTATTAGTTGTAATTTGAAATGTTCAAATTTACTTTGGGAATTATTATAATGTATGGTGATACATTATAATATAAAGTTTATATTTTAATTAGAATTTATTATATAAATTTAATTTTAGTATGATTCAAAATTAATTTATGAGAGAATAAAATATTTGAATGAGTTCAAATATTAATTTAATGTGAATTAGATTCATATTAAAACTATAAGTTAAAGTTTAATGTGCATATGATACACATTATGTTATAAGAGAAATTTATATTTGAATATGATTCAAATTTGTATTAAATTAAATATAAGATATTTAGCTTAGTAATTAATTAATTAGAGAATTAATTAATAGTTTAGTTTAATTTTATGTAATTAAATTAAAACTATAGGTTACATGAGATATATTCATTTAAATATGATTTAAATGAATATTAATTAAATATGATTTAATTAATTATTAATTTAATTTAATTTAATTAATAACTCCCTTAAGTAAGGGAGTTATTTAGGGGACGTGAGTGATTTTCCCATGTATCCCAAAATCTCTCTAACTGGATAAAGAAAAGGGAGGTAAGGTACGATTAACATAAGAGTTCAGTAATTTTGATTCTCTCAAAAAAATCTTCTCTAAAGAATTTTCATTCTAATTTTGGAACCAAAATCTTGCTTAAAGAATAGGGAGGTTTCCAAGTGGTAGTATCTCCAAATTTGGTGATTTGTAAATCCAGAGTCGTCATCGTGGGTATGTATTCTGCCTCTTTTATGTAATCCTCTATAATTTAATTTTTAAAAGCATGCTTAGTCTTATAATAGAAATTAGTTTCTGTATAATTTTGCCAATGTATTTGGTATTTTTAAATCCCTATTAAATTGAGTAATGGTTTTGTAATTCTTCCATTATGTTTGGGCTCTTATCTCTTCACTAATATCATTTGTATTTGAGAAAGCTATATGTTGCTCCTCAATGTCTTTTTAAGAAAGCTCTTTTGAAGAAGATTTAGAAGATAAAAATTTCTTTAGAAAATTATACTTTTGAAAAAAAATTTAAATTCTCATACTATAAATGTTTATTTTTCAAAAAGTCTATTAATTCTAGAAATAAAATTTATTGGATTGAGAATCAATACTTGTATGTGCTAATACAGATTACTACTGACCAACGGTCTCACCGCGCTTCCTTGCGTCTTATTGCTAGCACCACAATCTTAGACACGGACATATAGGCGGACATTGAGCCTGGATCTTCGATATTCAATATCTTAAAATAATAGAAAGTTTTAAGAATAAAATTTATTGAAGAGAACTAAAATTAACAAATCCTTCCACCTGGAAATGAAATTTGAAATCAATTGAGCAAAATTTGAACTTTTATTGAATGCCTCTAGTATCAATTGCTCGATGCTGACCACAAAGAGAATTAGGATCAATAGTTTACAAAAAAATGTAGTCAAAATATTAGGAGCTCTTGTATATAACATAAAGTGGTGGATGTATTTATCCTAAGTCCACTTATATACCTAAACATATTAAAGCAAAAATTGGTGGAAAATTCCACTACTATTTTATCATTATGTCACATAATGGAATGTCTCCTTTATGTCAAATAATGTTTATACTATTACAATTATTAATACTATTACAAAACAATATTACAAACATTATTATTACAAATATTTTCTTATCAACATTGAATAGTCCCAACGAGAAAAAATGGAAGCAACCTTATTTATTTATTAAAGAATAGTTGATGTCCTTTTTGCATGTAGTAATTATTTATACCATCAATTGTATTCCTTATGATGAATTACTGACTGACCAACAGACTTATCACACTTTATTTTTGCGACCTACAGTCAGGACCATTAAACGTAGTCGAACACTTCATGAAATATACACAATTTCATTTTAACTCTTGGACTAGATCTTGGATTGCACTTGTTGTCTCATATTTTTCTTGGATTTTAGGATGATAGAACAATATTTACAAAGTAAGCTAGAATATTTATAAAGTTTACTCATCAATTACACTAATGACGAGAATATACATTACCTTTTTTTAAATTTTTTTAACTAATATAATAATTTTGAATAGAAATATTCCAAAAGAAGATTCTATATTGAACCTATTTTTCCTTTTGAAACAGATATATGCCTTCGGAGCTCACATAGGTTGTGAGTTGAGATACGGGTCGTCTAGATTGCATTCCGGATTCGCTTACTCTTTGTCTTCCTATATGGAAGAAGATACTGATTTTGAAGATGAGGATGCATTTACTACTGTTGATAATAACCTTTGGAAATTTGCATCAGTTGTGGCCTAAGTAAGTGCTGCAAGAAGTTTTGACTTGTCATTTATAAACTCAACATTCTTTGTTTGATCAAGCATTCTTTCATGTGTTTAATGGTGGCATGCTGAAAATTGTATTTTTCCCACCATTTGATCTTGAGATTTTTAACTAATATTTTGTATTGAAGATAAGATGTTGTATTAAAGCTCCAACAAAATATCCATAAAATTTGAAAATAAAGGAAAAATCTTGTTGAATTATGAAATGAATTCTTTTGAATTGTTCTTGAAAAGTAGAAATAAGATTCTTGAAAGGGTGTAGCCAGATTATCGTCTGTAAGACCAAAATTGTTCCACCATCGAATAAATTTTGTAAGCGTTTTAGCAAAAGGAAATGAACCACGAATTGTTCTTGTTTGAGAACCAGAATACTCTAAACCAAGCTTTAATGTAATCTTGGTAGGAGTAGGATTGAGGAACAAAAGATTTTGAAAGAGATTTTTCTATAAAAAAAATTCATTGATTCCAATGAGTTGGATTGATTGCTTTGAAAATTTTTAATTTTGAATAAGTGGTTTTTGAAAGATTAGTTTTGTCTGGAACTTGAGTTATTTTTGCAAACTTGGTGTCTACTAGAATAAACTCATAGAAATTTCTTGTTTTTCATAGGCCTTTTGGAAGGAATTGAAGCCTTCAGGGAAGATTTTTGAAATCGTTTGATCTAGAGTAAGACTTTGATATTCGAGTTCTATGATAGGATCATAGACCACAACCAATTTTTGAAAGTAAGTTTTGATCTCAAGTCTAGGCACAAACCGTTATTGGGAGTGACAACATGAGAATAAGTTGTAGGAGGAGGTGTAGAAGACTTCCTATTAGACGAAGGAGAGGTAGAAGGCCTCATTTGAACGACTCCATCAGAAGGACGGATGAGCTTGGCTAAAGGCCTAGGTGAAGTTAATAACTCCGTGAGAGATCCAATCCATATGCCAAACGATCTTGATCTGGATAAGCTTACCTTTGTAAACCCTAACTCCATAGCATATTGATCTACACTCATCGGTGAAGGTGTAGAGTTTGAAGAAGAAGATCGTTGATTGGCCTTTGAAGAGGTAGAACTTGTAACGACCCAACTTTCCGGACTAAGCTGAGGTCACTACCAAACACCAAAACTCGACCATTCAACATAAAATTTAAAACGGACCAGTTACGATTCATTAAAACATTAAAAATCTTACAAAAGACAGTTTCGGGCCCTATTTTAAATAATCAAAAAGTCACAAAATAAAATATCAAGTCACCAGTTCAAAATCACAAGTCAAAATATTCTGACAAAATACATAGCGGAAGCGATAAGAAAACCAGACGCGTCCATATGGCCTTCACGCATCCTTCCTGCCTCTCGTCGGTCTGCCCCTCGCTGTACCCCTACCTGAAAAGTTAAAGAAGAGAAAGGGTGAGTATAAACATACCCAGTAAGGGACCCACTACTGGGCCCGTTAGGGGACAACAGTTAACTTCCTATTCGGGGGTACCCTACATAACAGTCTAGTGCTCCCGAAGGATGCACATATCAGTCTAGTGCTCCCGAAGGATGCACATATCAGTCTAGTGCTCCCGGAGGATGCACATATCAGTCTAGTGCTCCCGGAGGATGCACATATCAGTCTAGTGCTCCCGAAGGATACACATATCAGTCTAGTGCTCCGAAAGACGCACATATCAGTCTAGTGCTCCCGAAGGACGCACATATCAGTCTAGTGCTCCCAAAGGATGCACATATCAGTCTAGTGCTCCCGAAGGATGCACATATCAGTCTAGTGCTCCCGAAGGATACACATATCCGTAAGGCACACTACCCCATAGATGAAGCTAACCGTTACCCCTCAGTCCAAACTAAACTGTCTACATCAGTCACATCCCAACGACATTCATATCACAGTCCCGCCATAGGCTTTGTCAGTCAGATAGTATAGGTTTAAACACCTACACCCTCAGTTGCTATATGCATTACCGATTCGCACACCAATAGGGAAAACCCTAGGTCAAATCGACTAACCAACCAAAACCGGACTCACTGTCCATCCCCGTCCAAATTCCATGAACCACATCCAGACCAGTGTTTTACTACATGCTGAACCGTAACTTCAGGGTCCATCAACATAAAATCTCAATCCACAACTCGCAGTCACAGTATATTTACATCAGACAAATATAATAACAGTACTTAACAGTCAACACGCATACAGTTATTCAGTACAGTCACTAACGTGTAATCCCCTGTGGATTACTACGTTTTCAGCCTGGACTCGGGGTCCAGTAGTAGGAAAACCCTTACCTGATACTCGGTTATGCCCCTCGATCGAAATCCACGCTCGACAGATCCACCTAACGAAACACGAAAGTTTTAGTTGATGACTTTAGTAGAAGTCATTTAAAAAGGTCGGAAGCGACATCCGTTGACTTACCCAAGGAAAGGAAACTATCTCCAACCAGGCCTGCCGCGGAACCCGAGAACTTAAGCGTCAACTCTGTACTATCTTCAAGGGAGAAAAGTAGGGCCATAACTTAATCCAACATTCAAACTCGAATCGGACGAGGTAACATTAGGGAATTCATCAAAACAATCCTTACCGAAGACTCACCGTGAACCGAAATGGAGGAAGGAAGGCTTAGGTGGCTCGGCTCGGTTCGGCTCGGCTCGGCTCGGCTTGGTTCTCGGCTCGGCTCGGCTCGGCTTGGTTCGGCTCGTGGCTCGGCTCACTCGGCTCGCGGCTCGACTTGGTTCGGCTCGCTCGGCTTGGTTCGGCTCGCTCGGCTTGGTTCGGCTCGCTCGGCTCGGCTGGAAGTGGTTTCGGGTCGGGTCAGCTTGGAACCGGGTCGGGTCGGCTTCACCTCACGGCTCGCGTATCCCTTTTTCCTTCCGGCGACGACGGCGCTTCCCTCTGTGCTCTGTCGGCGTCGGAAACACGAGCTGATGACGGAGGGGATGACGGTGGTGGCAGAAACGGAGAGAGAGAGAGAAGCATCGGCTGTAGGTGGTTGGAGGCGAAACGGAACTGGATGGAGGCCGCGGCGAACGTCCGGCGAGGCTACGCACACCGACGGAGATGGGGATAGGGCAGAGGACGGAGACGGAGATGATGGTGATGGTGGCGGTGCAGAGACGAGGAAGGAAGGGATGGAGGAAGAAGAGGAGATGGATGGGGCTCGGGGCGGTGGCGCGGCGTGAGGAAGGAGGCCGAAAACGAAAGGAACGGGGGGGGGGGGGGGGGCCAGCGCGCGTTTCTTTAGGGTTTCCTTTCTTTCTTTTTTTTTTTTTTTTTAAAAATATATATATATATATATATATATATATAAACAAAATAAGTATAAATAAATATTAAAATTATTAATATTAAATAATTTAAAATAAATAATAATATATATATTAAATAAAAATAATAATGATAATACAGTAATAATAATAATATATTAATAATATTAACATTAAATAAATAATAATTTAATATTATGTAATAATAATGTCATTGTTTAATAATATTACTATATTATTAAATAATAATAATAATTCTAGTATTAATATTATAACAAATAACATAAATATTAATAATAATAATATAATTAATATTATATTATTATTATATCAACTTACACTTTACATAAAACGAGAAAATTTCACCTTAAATTTTCGGAGCGTTACATTCTTCCCTCCTTAGGGAACTTTCGTCCTCGAAAGTTTTATTCCTCGAACAGCTCGGGATAACGGGACCTCATGTCATCTTCACGCTCCCATGTAGCCTCTTCTACCCGGTGATTCCGCCATAAGACTTTAACTAGGGGAATCTCTTTATTTCTCAACGTTTTCACCTCTCTAGCAAGCACCTCAACAGGTTGTTCAACATAGCTCAAGTTTTCATCAATCTCTAGTGGCTCGTAATCCACTACATGGGATGGATCTGGCACGTACTTCCTCAACATGGAAACGTGAAACACATCATGGACTGTCGAGAGTGATGGAGGTAACGCCAAGCGATAAGCTACAGGGCCAATCCGCTCCAGAATCTCAAACGGCCCAACAAAACGGGGACTCAATTTTCCCCTCCTTTCAAAACGCAAGACACCTCTCATAGGTGCTACCTTTAAGAACACTTTATCCCCTACTTCAAACTCAAGGTCCTTCCGCCTCACATCTGCATAACTCTTCTGTCTACTCTGAGCGGTATGCATGCGTGATCTAATCTTCTGAATCGCTTCGTTAGTAGACTGAACTAACTCAGGACCCATCAATCTCTGCTCACCTACCTCACCCCAGCAAACCGGGGATCTACAACATTTGCCGTACAGGGCCTCAAACGGTGCCATGCCAATAGTAGCCTGATAACTGTTATTATAAGCAAATTCCATCAAATGTAAGTGGGAGTCCCAGCTACCTGGAAATTCCAATGCACACGCTCGCAACATATCCTCTAAAACCTGGTTCAGACGCTCAGTCTGACCGTCAGTCTGTGGATGGAAAGCCGTACTAAAGTCCAACCTCGTGCCCATAGCAGTCTGCAAACCCTTCCAAAATTTGGAAGTGAAACGGGCATCTCTATCAGAAACAATCGACACTGGCACTCCGTGTAATCTCACTATCTCAGACATGTACAACTGTGCCCACTTACTAGCAGTATAGGTGGATTTACCCGGAACGAAGTGCGCTGATTTAGTAAGTCTGTCCACCACAACCCAAATCACTGTAAATCCCCTCAGAGTTCTCGGTAGCCCTGTAATGAAATCCATGGACACGTTCTCCCACTTCCATTCCGGTATGCTCAAGGGTTGTAATAAACCCGCTGGTTTCTGCCTTGGTGCCTTAACCTGCTGACACACCAGGCATTTACTAACAAATTCTGCTACTTCCCTCTTCATGTTACGCCACCAATAAACCCGCTTCAGGTCCTGATACATCTTCGTACTACCTGGGTGCATGGAAAATGGGGAACTGTGCGCCTCAGATAATAATTCTGTCTTAACCGCACTGTCTGACGGAACACAGAGGCGTCTCTCAAACAACAGTCCACCATCAGAGGATAACGAGAACTCAGCCGTTTGCCCTGCCTCTGCTAGGCCACGTTTCTCAACCAGATAAGGATCGTTACTCTGAGCATCAATGATCCTCTGCCTCAAAGTCGGCTGTACCGTCAACTGGGCTAACTGCATAGTAACTGCCCCCACTGACACTGCAATCTCAGCCCGCTCGAGATCCCGATGCAATGGGGCCTGCCGGGTAATAAGTGCTGCTGAATGTGACACCTTCCTACTAAGAGCATCAGCTACCACATTTGCCTTGCCTGGATGATACAGTATCTCACAATCGTAATCCTTCACTAACTCAAGCCACCTTCGCTGTCTCATATTCAATTCTTTCTGAGTAAAGAAGTATTTCAAGCTCTTATGATCTGTGAATATCTGTATCTTTTCACCATATAAATAATGCCTCCATATTTTCAAAGCAAAAACCACTGCTGCCAACTCTAGATCATGTGTAGGGTAGTTCTGCTCATGACTCTTCAACTGACGAGACGCATAAGCGACCACCTTACCCTGCTGCATCAAAACACAACCCTGACCCTTCTTGGAAGCATCACTATAAATCACGAAACTGCCAGAACCATCAGGTACAGTAAGAACCGGCGCGGTAACTAGCTTCTGTTTAAGGTTCTGGAAACTGTCCTCACATGCCTTGCTCCAAACAAAAGGAACTCCCTTTCTGGTCAACTGAGTAAGAGGAGTAGCTATACGAGAAAAGTTCTCCACAAACCGTCGATAATAGCCTGCTAAACCCAGAAAGCTACGAACCTCACTGACTGTGGAAGGTCGGGTCCAACCGGTGACTGCCTCTATCTTAGCTGGATCCACAGAGACTCCAGCCTTAGAAACCACGTGGCCCAGAAAGGACACCTGCTTCAGCCAAAACTCGCATTTCGAGAACTTTGCATACAATTTATTATCCCGAAGTGTTTGCAAAACCATACGTAAATGCTCCTCGTGTTCGGCCTCCGTCTTGGAGTATATCAAGATATCGTCGATAAATACGATCACAAAAGTATCTAGGAATTCCCTAAACACTCTGTTCATCAAGTCCATAAATACTGCCGGAGCATTCGTCAAACCAAAAGACATCACAATAAACTCGTAGTGTCCATATCTGGAACGAAATGCTGTCTTCGGTACATCCTCATCCTTAATCCTCAGCTGATGGTATCCCGACCGAAGATCAATCTTAGAAAACACTGTGGCTCCCTGTAACTGGTCAAATAGATCGTCAATCCTGGGCAAGGGATATCTGTTCTTCACGGTTACCTTATTCAACTCCCTATAGTCAATGCATAGACGCATCGATCCGTCCTTCTTCTTAACGAATAAGACTGGCGCACCCCAAGGTGACACGCTCGGTCGAATGAATCCCTTATCAAGCAATTTCTGTAACTGTACCTTCAGTTCTTTCAATTCTGCGGGGGCCATTCTGTAAGGGGCTCTGGATATAGGAACCGTGCCCGGCTCTAACTCTATGGCAAACTCCACCTCTCTGTGCGGAGGTAACCCTGGAAGTTCCTCAGGAAAAACGTCCGGATAGTCCCTCACTACTGGTTCTGATGACAGGGATACATCGGCCTCTCTAGTATCCACCACGCTCGCTAAGATACCCCAAGTACCCTGACTGAGCAGTTTACTGGCCCTGATGGCTGAGATTACCTGAGGCAACGACCTTGACCCTTCTCCTTTAAATTTAAAACTGGCCCTCGAGGGAGGGTTAAACGTTACCTCCTTACGGGAACAATCTATGCTGGCGTGGTTAGCGGCTAACCAATCCATACCCAGGATTACATCAAAGTCCAGCATATCCAGAACTATCAGCGTTACTTCAATCACATGGCCTGCTATCTCAATCTGGCATGCTTTCACCTTTTCCCTCGACAACATACATTCCCCGGAAGGAGTAGATACTGATAGAACATGGTGTAAGGGTTCTACCTCTAAGCGGGCATGCGACAGAAATGCGGACGAGATAAAAGAATGCGACGAACCCGAATCAAACAAAACTAAGGCGTAATGCCCCAACACTGGGAGCGTACCTGTCACTACTGTGCCTGCCTTCTCAGCCTCAGTCCTGTTGGTAGCAAAGACTCTACCCTGATGTGGAGCACCTGCTCCCTGATTCTGCGCGATCCCCGTGAGTCTCAACGGGCATCTATCAGCTGTATGACCCTCTTGCCTGCACTTAAAGCAGGTCCTGGTCCCGAATAAGCAACGGCCCAGATGGTGCTTCCCACAAGTGGTACACAACGGCTTTCCTCTGGCAGCCTCCCCTGCCTCAAAAGGTTTCTGCTGGAAGCTGCGAAACTCACCACCTGATCTGAAATTCCGCTGTGGTACTGGAACAGGCTGCTGCTCAGCCTTCCTCTTCTGTCCCGACGTCGAACCTCTACCAGCGGTCTTAGACGAGTTGGCCCTCTCCTGTAAACTGAGATCCACTGCCAGGCGCAGTGCATCGGCATGAGTAGCGGGTCTGAAAGCTCGGACAAAACCCTGAATGTCCAGTCTGAGGCCTCTAACAAACTTATCAGCTCTGGCCGCATCGGTCGCTATCATCTCGGGAGCGAAGCGGGATAACATGTCAAACTCCGCATCATACTGCTCCACTGTCATGTCACCCTGCTCTAGGTTCAGGAACTCCTGCCGCTTGGCATCCCTCAAACTGGCAGAGAAGAATTTCGCATAGAAACTCTCCTTGAACTGCTGCCACGTGATCTGACTCACATCACCACCTAGCATTCTCTCTGTAGTCTCCCACCATGCAGTACCTCTGTCAGTCAACATAAAAACAGCACACTGAACCTTCTGATCCTCAGGGCATTTCATGTAACGGAATATGGTCTCCAAGGAAGATAACCACATCTGAGCCCTGGTGGGGTCCTCCAAAGACCCATCGAACGTCGTGGGATTATACTTCCTGAAATCCCTCAGATGCTTAGCCTCTGCTGACAACTGATCCGGCACAAACTGGGGTGCAACTGGTACCGGAGCCGGAGCTGGAGCAGGAACTGGTGCTGGAGCTGGCGCTGGAGCTGGCGCCAGAGTTGGCGAGGCAGGCTTCTGCTGCTCCCGCATCTGCATAATCAAATCTCTAAACCTCTGCTCCATAGCGGCTAGGTCCGCATGAGTAACTGGCGCAGCCGGGTCAGGGGCTTGGGCTACAGGCTGCACCTCAGGCTGAACGCGTCCTGCTCCCCTTCCTCGACCTCCTCGGCCACCCCTACGTGCACCTCTCCTTGGTGTCATTCCCCTAACAACCACCAAACGATTCCTTTAGTCATAAATGGTAATTGAATTTGCAGTTTAACTTAGGTAAGGTAATGCGTGTAGAGTTATACATATACTTTCATGAGAGCGTACCTGACGAGCGGCAAGGATCGTTTCAGCCATAGGGACACAAAACACAGACTCACATTATAAGTCAGTCTACAGAACCTAAAACTTAGGCTCTGATACCAACTGTAACGACCCAACTTTCCGGACTAAGCTGAGGTCACTACCAAACACCAAAACTCGACCATTCAACATAAAATTTAAAACGGACCAGTTACGATTCATTAAAACATTAAAAATCTTACAAAAGACAGTTTCGGGCCCTATTTTAAATAATCAAAAAGTCACAAAATAAAATATCAAGTCACCAGTTCAAAATCACAAGTCAAAATATTCTGACAAAATACATAGCGGAAGCGATAAGAAAACCAGACGCGTCCATATGGCCTTCACGCATCCTTCCTGCCTCTCGTCGGTCTGCCCCTCGCTGTACCCCTACCTGAAAAGTTAAAGAAGAGAAAGGGTGAGTATAAACATACCCAGTAAGGGACCCACTACTGGGCCCGTTAGGGGACAACAGTTAACTTCCTATTCGGGGGTACCCTACATAACAGTCTAGTGCTCCCGAAGGATGCACATATCAGTCTAGTGCTCCCGAAGGATGCACATATCAGTCTAGTGCTCCCGAAGGATGCACATATCAGTCTAGTGCTCCCGAAGAACGCACATATCAGTCTAGTGCTCCCGAAGGACGCACATATCAGTCTAGTGCTCCCGAAGGACGCACATATTAGTCTAGTGCTCCCGAAGGACGCACATATCAGTCTAGTGCTCCCGAAGGACGCACATATCAGTCTAGTGCTCCCGAAGGATGCACATATCAGTCTAGTGCTCCCGAAGGATACACATATCCGTAAGGCACACTACCCCATAGATGAAGCTAACCGTTACCCCTCAGTCCAAACTAAACTGTCTACATCAGTCACATCCCAACGGCATTCATATCACAGTCCCGCCATAGGCTTTGTCAGTCAGATAGTATAGGTTTAAACACCTACACCCTCAGTTGCTATATGCATTACCGATTCGCACACCAATAGGGAAAACCCTAGGTCAAATCGACTAACCAACCAAAACCGGACTCACTGTCCATCCCCGTCCAAATTCCATGAACCACATCCAGACCAGTGTTTTACTACATGCTGAACCGTAACTTCAGGGTCCATCAACATAAAATCTCAATCCACAACTCGCAGTCACAGTATATTTACATCAGACAAATATAATAACAGTACTTAACAGTCAACACGCATACAGTTATTCAGTACAGTCACTAACGTGTAATCCCCTGTGGATTACTACGTTTTCAGCCTGGACTCGGGGTCCAGTAGTAGGAAAACCCTTACCTGATACTCGGTTATGCCCCTCGATCGAAATCCACGCTCGACAGATCCACCTAACGAAACACGAAAGTTTTAGTTGATGACTTTAGTAGAAGTCGTTTAAAAAGGTCGGAAGCGACATCCGTTGACTTACCCAAGGAAAGGAAACTATCTCCAACCAGGCCTGCCGCGGAACCCGAGAACTTAAGCGTCAACTCTGTACTATCTTCAAGGGAGAAAAGTAGGGCCATAACTTAATCCAACATTCAAACTCGAATCGGACGAGGTAACATTAGGGAATTCATCAAAACAATCCTTACCGAAGACTCACCGTGAACCGAAATGGAGGAAGGAAGGCTTAGGTGGCTCGGCTCGGTTCGGCTCGGCTCGGCTCGGCTCGGCTCAGCTCGGCTCGGCTTGGTTCGGCTCGCGGCTCGGCTCACTCGGCTCGCGGCTCGGCTTGGTTCGGCTCGCGGCTCGGCTCACTCGGCTCGCGGCTCGGCTTGGTTCGGCTCGCTCGGCTTGGTTCGGCTCGCTCGGCTTGGTTCGGCTCGCTCGGCTCGGCTGGAAGTGGTTTCGGGTCGGGTCAGCTTGGAACCGGGTCGGGTCGGCTTCACCTCACGGCTCGCGTATCCCTTTTTCCTTCCGGCGACGACGGCGCTTCCCTCTGTGCTCTGTCGGCGTCGGAAACACGAGCTGATGACGGAGGGGATGACGGTGGTGGCAGAAACGGAGAGAGAGAGAGAAGCGTCGGCTGTAGGTGGTTGGAGGCGAAACGGAACTGGATGGAGGCCGCGGCGAACTTCCGGCGAGGCTACGCACACCGACGGAGATGGGGATAGGGCAGAGGACGGAGACGGAGATGATGGTGATGGTGGCGGTGCAGAGACGAGGAAGGAAGGGATGGAGGAAGAAGAGGAGATGGATGGGGCTCGGGGCGGTGGCGCGGCGTGAGGAAGGAGGCCGAAAACGAAAGGAACGGGGGGGGGGGGGGGGGGCCAGCGCGCGTTTCTTTAGGGTTTCCTTTCTTTCTTTTTTTTTTTTTTTAAATATATATATATATATATAAACAAAATAAGTATAAATAAATATTAAAATTATTAATATTAAATAATTTAAAATAAATAATAATATATATATTAAATAAAAATAATAATGATAATACAGTAATAATAATTTAATATTATGTAATAATAATGTCATTGTTTAATAATATTACTATATTATTAAATAATAATAATAATTCTAGTATTAATATTATAACAAATAACATAAATATTAATAATAATAATATAATTAATATTATATTATTATTATATCAACTTACACTTTACATAAAACGAGAAAATTTCACCTTAAATTTTCGGAGCGTTACAGAACTTACTCTTCCTCTAGCACCTCTTCTTTCCGAACTCATTTTTAATTTAGAGAGTTTTTAGAAAGGAGAGAGAGTTTTGGATTTAGAAACTCCCCTGATAGGTAATCAACTAAGAGGTTTTACTCTCATTTTATAGGCATAACTTCGAAATCAAAGCAAGATAGCATTGCTTGCCATCTCGAAAAATTTTGTTTTGAGACAAGATTTTTTACATCGTTTTCTAACACGAATTTTAAAGCTCTAGAATCTGTTTTGATAATGAATTTTTTATTGATTAGCTCTCCTTGGAATTTTTTAACACAAAGATTTTTGTGTATCATTCCAAATTCCTGTGTGGAATCAGATTATTGACTCGGTCTTATCTCTAGACAGTGTTTAAGGATTCCTCTATATCCTAAATCAGAGGCATCAGTCTCAATGATAAGATTTGCTTTTGGGTTGGTGAGACTGAGGTAGGGGATTGATTTGACCAAAAACTTAATTTTTCAAATAGTTTGAGTGTGTTTGTCTAACCATGTTTTTGGATTTTTCTTTAACCTTTGGTACAGTGGTTTATTGGATAAAATCAGACACATAATTTAGACAGCACAAAAACCTTTGAAGTTGGGTTTTATCTAAAATTTGATCAGGAAAATTTGATGCAAACTTAATTGACCTTTGAATGCTCTTGATTTTTCTTAAGTATAAAATCTTATTTTTGTTTCAAATAATTTGACTTTTGGTAGAGAGACTACAAAACCATTTCTTTTAATGACATCTATGAAAATATTGATATGTTTAAAATGCTTTTCTAAATTTTGAGAAAAGATTAAAACATCATTGACATAAACAATCGTAAAATCTTGAAAATTATTAAAATATCATTCATGATTTTCTGAAATTCTAATGGGGTATTTTCTAGCCCAAAAGGCATTACATTACATTCATATTGTTGAACAAAACATTAAAAGCAGTTTTGTATTTATTTGTAACGCCCCAAAATAAGGTAACTTTTAATTTTAATTATCTTAAGTTTAACTTTAACCATGTTGAAATTATTTTGAGTGTTATTTTGAGTTAATTGTTGAAATTTTTTGATTTTGTGGGAGGTATGATTAATTAAATATCTTGGAAAAATATTTAGTTAGTTTAGAGATTTGGAATTTTTGGTGTTATGAAAGATTTGCTTTAAGTGAATTGTGATTGGTTGATTTATATTTAGTGAAGTTAAGGGAATTATGATTAATTATATATACGATTATATAATTAATTAAATTATGAAGTTAAGATAATATAATATTTTAAGAAGATAAAGGTGGATGTGATTGAGAAGAGAGAAATATTTAGTATTGTTTTTGGGACAAGAGAAAAAGAAGATAAGAAAAGAGATTGGTTTGGTATTAAATGAAGAGAGAAGAGTGGGGATTTGTTTTGGAAAAAGAATAAGGAAATAGAAATGAAAAATAATAATTATTATATTATTATTATTATTTTTCCTTAAATAAACCTCGAGGAGCATGTGTGACTATTCATTGTCTTTTTCATTGAAACCCTAAATTTTTTTAACCTTCACTAACCTTTTGTCTATCGCGTCTGTGTCTCCGTTAACCTCCGTCGCCCGCCGGTTTCTTTCTCCGATCGTCACAGTCGTTCCCCGTTAATCGATTCACCACGAAGTCGTTTGTTCTAGTCGTGGTTGAAGTTGAGAGCCATCACGTTCATCTTCATCTTCATTGTGCTTCAGTTCTTTGATCATTCCCGTCCGTCTGTCTTCGTGGCCACCTCTGTTTAGCCGTCACATCGCTCCACCATCGAATGAGTCGGTTCTTCGTCACACAACCAAATGTCGAGCTGAGCCGTAGGAGGAACCAGACGCCTAAGCCGCTACCTCCCTACAAGCCGTCCGTCCCAGCCGTCCCAAGCCATACGCGAGTCGTTCTCTATCCCTGAGCCGCGCGCGCCTATTCGTTTTCTGTCTCCAGTCGAGTCGTTTTCTTGAAGCCGCACGCCCAAGCCTTTTTCCCCCATCTAACAAGTCGTCAAGCCGTTTTTCCCCCTCTTTTCACCTATTTTGGAATATTTTGATAAGTTTTGGGTAAGTTTTTAATGGGTTTGGGATAATACCCATGAGATATTATTTTTGGACTTTAAATAATTTAATTTTGGATTAAATTTGATTATTTTTCATGAAAGTTTGGTTAGATTAAGTTGGGAGTTTGTGTTGTAGAATTTTCCTAAACCAAGGATAAATTGGATTCAACCTCAACTTTGGGTAAGTTGAATTAAATGGATTTTGGGTTTTTAAGCAACCATTAAATTTATTATATTAGTTATTTTTTCACTTACTGTTTATGACTTGCCTATTTGGGAAAGCTTGGTTGTTGTTGTTAGGCATATTTATCTATTTGCTAATCTCGAGGTAAGAGATTCTCCTACTAGACCCTCATAATGAAGTTAAGAGTTTGCATGTGATTTTTTCTATTATGCATTAACGTAGCTAAAATGCATAATGTATTGATGACGTATGATGATGACTGATAGTTATGATTTATGTTAATGATGATGACTGATGATATTAATGTTAATGCATGAAATATTAATCTCATGATTTAGAACATTATGATTAATACTCATGCCATGTTTATGATGTTATGATGTGCTACATGCTATGGATAAGGTGTTCTGTTAACTTTGTCTATTAGAGTCGTACCCACATGGGTGTCCCTAGGGATCACCACCTTCTTATGACTGTATGGTTTGACGGGATCACTAGTCTCATGAGATGCTATGTATATGAGTAGTCCAACGGGATCACTTACAGCCCGATTGTCTTAAGTGTTCCTTCGAGTTCACTGAAGACCAATTTGTCCTAGGTGTTTTTTAAAGTTCACCAAAGACCAATTTTGTCCTAGGTGTTCCTTTGGGTTCACCAAAGACCAGAGGTATTCCTACGAGACCATTAGATTGTGTGTCTTTGGAAACGCGCCAGTTTAGGGGTTCCTCTTTACATGACTCTAATGATAAGTTAACAGACACCTAACGGGACTAATAGTAGGTCCCTTACTGATTATATGTTTATACTCACTTTTTTTATGTTTAATCTTTCAGACAGAGGTAAAGTTAAGGGTAAAGGAAAGCCGACGAATGAGAAGAAGTGACCGTGACGTGCCATAGGAAAACTTTTTGTTTATGCTTTTACTTACAGTTATGTATTCAATACTTTTGTCTTCTTTGATTATTTTTCTTTAAAAGTAGATAGGGCCCGAATTAGGAGTTTATTTTAAATTTATTTCTATATTATTTATTTATTTATGATTTTAATAAGTATTTGAGGTTTTCAGTAAAAGATTAGTTTTATTTTCCATTTTCTTCAAAGAGTTTTTATTTCCCTTAAGTAGTAATGATCTCAGCTTAGTATAAAGAGTTGGGTCGTTACATTATCTTTTTCAAAAATTTGAATTTGCCAAAATCCAGATTTCATATGAAATTTTAAAAATATTTTTGTGTTTGCAATTCTTTTGAGTAAATCTTGTTTATTGGGAATTGGATATCTAATCCATTCCAAAACTTCATTTAAAGGTTTATAATTGATTGTCAACCTTGGAACTCCATGCTCTTTTTCGACGGCATTGTTGACATAAAAGGCGACGCACGACCATGAACTTTTTTATGGCCTTAGTAGACGTTTATAAGTCTTGTATTTCTTTCCTGCAATATGTTAGCAAGTCTTAATTCATTTGAATCAGTCGAGCCTTTGTTGGGATATTCGACTTTTGAATTCTTTGGAATATGAAAGATCAACTATGTGTTTTTTTCTCTCCCAAAATGCATTTGGTAAATTGGAACAATTTTTTGAATTGAATTTCTCTTATCCTATTTTGAATTGAAAATTCTTTCAAATTTTCTTCGATTCTTTTGTATCCTAAGCCCACCTGTATACCTAAACATATTAAAGTGGTGGAAAATTCCACTACTATCTTATCATTATGTCACATAATGGAATGTCTTTTTTATGTCACATAATGTTTATACTATTACACTTATTAATATTATTACAAAACATATTACAAACACTATTATTACAAATATTTTCTTATCAACTTGAATTTTCGTCCAACGAGAAAATGGAAGCAACCTCCTTCATTCTTTAATAAAATGGATTTATTAAAGAATAGTTTATGTTCTTTTTTAATGTAGTAATTGTGTATACCATTAATCGTATTCCGTACGATGGATTACTAACTAATCAATGAACTTACCACACTTCATCTTTGCGACTTATGGCTGGGACCATCAAACGTAGCCAAACACTTCATGGAATATACACAATTTCATTTTAACTCTTGGACTTGATCTTGAATTTCACTTGTTGTCTTCTAATTTTCCTGGATTTTTGAATGACAAAACAATATTTACAGAGTAAACTAGAATATTTACAATGTTTACTCATCAATTACACTATTTGTGAGAATATACATTACTCTTTTTTATTTTTAATTGTTTTTTTATAATAAAATTATCAATAAAAAATTTAGATTTGTTATCATCAAAACACTAATTATTTAATTAATTTGAGATTAAAAGAGCAAAAAAGCCAACAAAATGGGGAGTGGTTGGTGCTGAGAGAGACGGTGATGGGCTACCAGGTTGGATGTTTAATGTGCTTGAGGATATAAGGGGTTAGATTGGACTGTTGGGAAGGTTGTGAGATATGTGAGTGAGGTTGGGCCAAGGTTGGCATATTGATGGGTTGGTTCTGAGGGTTTAGTGGGCCGTGAGGAAGGTTAGGTTGGCTAAAGTGGAGGAGGGCCGATTGTTTATTATGGTAAGGGAATGAGAGGCTAATGGATTTGGTGTAACGAGGTGGGCCGAAAGGAATAGAGTTGAGAATGAAAACTCATTTTTGTTGAATTTCACATATGTAGAGATAAACACTCTTCCCATTTTAGACAAGCATTTAAACCCTTTGTGAGTTGGGTTTGGGCCAAGGTAAACACATTTTTTAAAATAATCAAATTTTCAGGCTGCTACGATCTTAGGCATGGAAAGCAAGCACAACCAAATATTTTTAATTCTGAAAAATTCAACTTATAATGAAATAATATTTCAATGGGAGATAGCCCTTTAAGTGTGGATGTGGCCATTCCATTTATTAAAATAACGACAGTTAGGAATGCATCCCATCAATAATTCAACGTCATGTTGGCTTGTGCAAGAAGTGTAAGCATGGTTTCAACAACCATCGAGTATATAGTATACAATATCTGAAACCATTGAGTAATAGGCAGCTAGACCCTAAGGGTCTACATAAGCCGAATTGAGCTGGGTTGGAGGAAAGTTATGGACCAACCTAAAGTATTCAGGTTAGAAAAAATAAACTCTATCAGTTCAATATGCAAGGGTCAATCCAACCCAACCACAAAAAAAATTCCAGAATGGGTCATGTTGGATTGACGGTTGTTTAATTTTGGATAAGTATGAGCATAGGACATTCTACAAGGAAGGATGCGGAGGAGAAAAGGCGAAGCGAAGAAAAATATTGGGTCTAAGTTCTATTGTGTAAGGTAAGTGATGCAATAAGAATAGCTAGTGAGGAAGAAGCATGTGTTAGATGCTAAAAGCTAGGCGTTTAGCATAGTAATGCAGGAATAAGTATCTATGCCTAAGAAAGTGTGGCGAAGAAGTAGGTATTCTGTTGAAATAGCTAGACAGCTCGCTGAGTAAAGTAAATGTCTGTTGCTTCTCGAGAAGGCAGAGATAGTCGGTGATTAAAGAGTTGAGCTTTTTAAGAAGATAAGGTTGGCATCTCAAGGGAACGTCTAATCGCCGTTGATAATCTAGCCTACATGTCGAGTTTGGGTTGGTTGCATGGCACAGCGAATTGGTAAAGTGACACGTGTAAAGCGTTAAAGTGACCCTTGGATGTAAAAGGACACTGTAAATAGGTCCCAAGACCAAAGGAAAAAGGAGTTTTCTGAAATGTTAAACATTCTGATAGATTATAAGAGAAAGCTTTGAGTGTTGAATGGTTGGTCGAGGGAACCGGTAGGCGAGAAGATAAAGCCAAAAGCAGAGAAAGAAGAAGTTGAGGCTAAGTATTTTCATGAGTGACTCTTTATATATAAAACAAGTATCTTTGTGAAAGATCTTTGTAACAAATGATCGTTTTGAGTAACTTTTATAAGCAAATATTTATGAATCTTTCACCAATGGAAGAAATGTTTTATAAATGATTTCTATAAATAGTAACGTTGTGTTTGTGATCTTGATAAGTGAAAGATGTATTCTATTGATGATCGTTTGAAAGTATTCTTTCGTTGATATTCATTGCATGATATTGTTACTATTGTAATTTTATGAACGAAAAGTGAGCTGGAAAGCTACCTTTCTGTTTATTGATTACATTGATTGTATAATTTGAAAAAGATGATACCTATCACAAGACGTTGGTGGAAATCCCAGATCAAGGCGAGGGGAGAATCTTAGGCCCACGATCAATTTGGCCCAAATTCTACTCCATGTCCGGCATCCGCTTTGTACTCAATCCAACCCGATGTCGTTTGACCTACCCGTGCCTAAAGAGAAAATGGATGGATTTGGTCGGTTTAAGCCCAATCAGTTAGGTCTTGGGCCAATTCAATGTTTTTTGGGTCGGTTCTGTTTGTTTGGCTTTTCCATCGATTCAGGTGGTTCAGGAGCTTTTATGTACTACACCAAATTATTATTGTAAGAATTTAGGTCTTAACTTAATTTAGAAGCCAGATATGCTAGCATGCACTTAATTTCAAATATTTCCAAGAATTGTTTGGTTAGAGGACTTCCTAATTTTAAATTTGAAAGAGACGAAGTTTGTGATGCTTGTTAAATGAATAAGCAAACTAAGTCCCCTTTCAAATCTAAAAATGTGATCTCTATTACTAGACCCTTACAACTATTACACATGGACCTATTTGGCCCTTTTAGAATTGCTAGCTATGGAGGAAATTATTATGTATTTGTAATAGTTGATGATTTTTCTAGATTTACTTGGGTTTTGATGATAAAACATAAGGATAATATGCTTTGAAAAGTTTAATTAGTTTTGTAAAAAGAGTTGAAAATGAAAAAGGATTTTTTATTTCTAAAATTAGGAGTGATCATGGAGGAGAATTTGATAATGATGCTTATAAAGCTTTTTATGAAGAAAATGGTTTTTCTCAAAAAAATTCCTCTCCAAGAACTCCTCAATAAAACGGTGTGGTTGAAATGAAAAATCGTACTTTGCAAGAATTTGCTAGATTAATGTTGAATGAACATGGTTTACCTAAATATTTTTGGCTGGAAGCCGTTAAAATTGCTTGTTATTATTTCAAATATAGTTCTAACTAGACCAACTTTAGATAAAACTCCTTATGAGCTTTGACATGGCAAAATTCCAAATATTGGGTATTTCAAGATTTTGGTTGCAAATGTTTTATTTTGAATAACAAAGAAAAACTTGAAAATTTTGATTCTAAGATGGATGTTGGTATTTTTCTAGGATATTCCTCTACTAGTGAAGCTTATACAGTTTTCAATAAGAAAACTTTAGTTATTGAGAAATCTATGCATGTTGTGTTTGATGAATCTTGTAATAATGTGTTCAATCAGTCTAGTGATGATTTAGAAAAAAGATTTTGGAGATTTACTTGTTAGTGACAAAGGCAAAGAAATTGTTTCAAGTATGCAAGATGTGAACATCATAGAAAAGAAAAAAGATGATTCTTCATCCTTGCCTAAAGAGTGGAGATATGCTCCATCCCATCCCAGATATTTAATTCTTGGCAATCCCAAACAAGAATTTTTCAAGTGTATGCATAATGAGTTTGAGACGAGTATGATGAGAGAACTTAGTTTCTGAGACGAGTATGATGAGAGAATTTAGTTTCTTCCTTGGTCTTCAAATCAAACAACTCAAGGATGACATCTTCATAAATAAAAAAATACACAAAGAATTTGCTCAAGAGATTCAAATTCAATGAAGGTAAAATTGCAAAAGATCCTATGAGCACTACCACTAAGCTTGACAAATATGAAAAAGGTAAATATGTGGATATGAAGACTTTTTGAGGTATGATTGGATCTTTACTTTATTTGAACGCTAGTAGACCCGCATGTTTAGTGTATGTCTTTGTGCTAGATTTCAAAATTGTCCTAAATAATCACATTTGCATGTTGTTAAATGGATACTTAAATTTGCTTGGAACAATTGATGTTGGATTATGGTATCCTAGAAATGTTGAGTTTAATTTAGTAGGATATTTCGATGTGAATTTTATCGGTAGTTTACTTGCCCGTAAAACTACTAGTGGGACTTGCCAATTTCTTAGTAGTTCTTTAGTATCTTAGTTTAGTAAGAAGCAAAATTCAGTTGCTTTATCCACTATTGAAGCCAAACATATTGCAGTTGCTAGTTGTGCACAATTCTTTCGATGAAGCAAACTCTTTAAGTGTCTTTTTAATGGATAATGTGCCTATACTTTGTGATAATACTAGTGCCATCAATTTGTCTATGAATCCTATACATCATTCTAGAACTAAGCATATTAATATTAGGCATAATTTTATTAGAAAGCATGTGCAAAATGACCATATTACTCTGGAGTTTGTGAGCTCTAATATTCAATTAGCGGATATATTTACCTAGCCTTTGAATGAAGAAAGTTTTTGTAAAAATAGGCTTGAGCATAGTATTATTCATTGTGATGCATCTTAATTTTATCTTACTTCATATTGTTACCGAATGCATATTGGTAGGGGGAGAATTAAACATTTTGTAAGTATTCATATTTTTTTTAGGTAGAGTTTACTTCCATGTTATTCTTTTTTATGATTCCAAAGGGAGATAAGTATAAGAAAAATATGTTTATATGTTTTTATGAATTTGTTGCATAATTGTTTCTATTGAATAATGCATATTTTTTTAGAGGGAGAATTAATTAAGGGGGAGAAGTATCTCTTTTCAATTGTTTTGAAGTATGATCTTTGTGGTTAAATATATACATGAACTCTATGGTGATATACATTCTTGATATATATATTTGTTAAAAAGTTCAATTAAACCCTATTCACCCCCCCCCCCCTTCTAGGGTTGTCATACCGGTCCAACACACTTAACCCTAATCTGCCATCTATCAGCCTATCTTCTTCAACCAACAATGACTCCCTCATAAAACCTACCTATCTACGATCTCCCATCGAACCTCTCTCCCCATCTTTTTCACATACTTCTCTAACTACTGTAAACGATACTACCTTGCCGTCCAATCCTCTTATGCCTACTCATCCCATGGTAACTCGGCCAAAATTTAGCATTTTCAAACCCAAAGCATGGGTTTCTTCTTCCTCCATTAACTGGTCACTTACCGAGCCAACGAGAATAAAAGAAGCCTTGGCTACTCCTCAGTGGAAAAAGGTCATGGATGATGATATCAACCACTTATTGCTACAAAGACTTGGAGTCTAATACTTCCTTCTTCATCTCAAAATGTTATGGGGAGCAAATGGGTTTTTAAACTCAAACAAAATTCTGATGGATCAATTCAAAGATATAAGGCCCAATTGGTTGCCAAAGGATCAACATTCTGGAGTCTATTTGTTCGAAACGTTTAGTCTGGTAGTAAAAGCTTTTACAATTCGAGTTGTTCTAAGCCTTACTGTAACTTGAGGATGGACACTACATCAATTGGATTTAAATTGATGGAAAATGGTAGACATAAGCAGCGAATAAAGATCAAATTTTGCTCTAACTGCAATTAAACAATTTAGTAATTAACATGCATAACTACCCTTGATTAACTGAAAAAGGGTTAATAGAAAAACACACCTTAGAAGTTTTTGTATCATCACAATCTTCTCACGAACTTGAAGCTTTTCAATCCTCGTAATCTCCTCAAAATCTTACAGTTTGGGACTACCACTAGAGTGTTGACCCGCTATTCTCTGAACTTAGAACTAGGTTGTAAGACTCGTAAGGTGGAGAAATAGAGAGAGATGAAATTTGGAGGAGGAACTTAGCTTTGAGATTTTGTGGAGAGAAAACAAGTTTTGGTTTATTTTGCAATTCAAAATTACAAAAAAAAAAAAAAAAAGAAAAAGAAAAAATCTCACCAAAAGTCCAAGAGTTTTTCTTCTATTTCTAATAAACCCTTTTATAAGGGTGATTTAGATAATTAGAGTAATTTAAAAACAAAATTGGGTAGAACGGGTGAGAATCAAATAATTTAGGTAAAAGGGGTTGATATTTTGGCTCTACTCGAATGCATTCCACTAATTATTAGTGAGCTAGGTGTCTTGCCTGCATGAAGCCACATGCAAATCACATGCATGTGATATGTGTTATTAATTGAACTTAACTAAATTAGTTTAAGAGCAATATGGTAATTTGACATTTAAATCAAATTTAAACTTTAACTTTTCAAGTTGAAAGGTCAACATTTTGACTTTTTACCGTTTTGTCCGTCTTGACTAATTTCAATCTCCTGAGCATGAATTCACATTCATTTTTTCGAAATTCAAATCACATTAATATAAAGCCAGTCAAAGTTTGACTTTTCAAAGTCAAAAGTCAACGATTTGACTATTCACAACTTTGTCCATTTCCATCAATTCTAAGCTTCCGAATATGAATCTCTATTCATATTTTAAATATTTAAATCTCATTTAAACATAAAACTCTATGTCAAACTTTTACCCGACGGTGATATCAAATATAGTCATCAGTTTCTCTCTCTTTACCTAATTTGAACAATTAGAATTATTACAACAAATTGTTCCAAGTTAATTCCTTATGTGCTAGCGTGGGAACCTAATGATATATCATGGACTCCAACGATTCAAGATTAACTAGCTAAACTTTTTAGACCAAGCTAATCGACATTCGTTAGCTAACGGGTCATTCCACTAAAGTCTCGTAGTTGCACTCCCCTTACTATAGATATATTTATGTCCATGTGATATAACCATGATTAGTAAGTTAATCCTTCATAGATTGTTCGTAACCTCTGTTGGGTCAAAGTACTGTTTTACCTTTGAGACAACATCTTGCTCCTTAGATCCCACCAATCCACTATTAAACAATTGGTTTAGGTCCAACCTATAAACTGAATCCTTCTCGAGCCGATAAGAGGGTGAGACCTCTTTATTCAAGACCTGAATTCAGTCCTTAAGGGGCTGTTTGGGAGAGGGAAAGGAAAGGACTTCCTTTCCATGTTTGGGGTAAGGAATGTAGGGGGGAGGGGGGAATAGGGCCTCTATTTCTTCTTATTCCTGCTATTTCTTCCCCTTAACCCATCTCAATCTTTCCTTATTCCTTCTCAATCTTAAAGTTGCATTTCCTTGTGTTTGTGTCTTAATACATGTGTAGTAAACGAGCATTTTACACTAACACCTTTGATTATGACTTTCATATGAAGTTTGATCAAATTTATACTATATTCGCAACAATTATTTTAAGCATATTTGATCCTGATTCATGTTTCCCATTCTCTTTCCCTTTTTGTAATTCGTTTCCATAGTATGTTTTTTTCTATAGTAAATGCACTAATTACGTCGTACAATTACACATTCGATAATTAAAGGACCACATTCCTAAAATTAAATTTATGTTATTTCAACTGTTGGCCAAATATCTAATTTATGAATTTGTTTTTGTTAAAAATAAATAAATAACCTTTGCAATTTCGCTATTGCAGATAATTGCTAAAATATTTTTGCAATAGTTGAAATTGCGTTAAATTTATAATATGGTTTTAATATTTCATAATCAAGCTACCAAATTTGAAAAACATAGTAATAGCACAACTTGAATGCTAGAGAAAGAAATAAATATTCACACTGCACAAGTAGAAGAAAAAAACAATATTCATTAGCTAAAGATTAAAAAATTCAGCATAGTCAATGCAAGTACAAATATACAACTGCACCGTCTAAGCTCTCGAACATATTTTTTTAAAATCTATTTACCATCTCCTTGACAATTAGTAGAGTCCTCTATATAGCAGCTTAGAATAGATCTAACCGAACTCGCCTCTGTTTTGACTGTCTTCACAGTCACCCAATGCCAGTTGCTACTGACGTTGGAGGCACTGTTGAATGACCACAAGAGGCTATCACAAATATCATGCGACACTGGGAATAGTATTAAACACCTAGCGTACTTTTGAATGATACACGCATCTGACCTTGTATGTCAGCAAAGTACACTGATGGATAGATGATGTTTTGCAATTATGTGCCATCTACTCTGAACAATGACCTACTTAGAATTGACGAAAATCATTGAAGTTGAGCAGATGGTTGCTATATTTCTTCATGTGCTGACACACGATGTGAAGAATCGCGAGATTCAACAAGAGTTCATACGATCTGGTGAGACAATCTCGCGGTATTTCAACCTTCTTTTGATGGTCTTGCTTTGTCCGCATGACGAGTTATTAGCAAACAACAGTCTGTGATGAGCACATGCATAGATGCGAGGTAACGGTGTTTCGAGATTAGGGGTAGTTCTTTTCAGTTTTTTTATACACAAAAAACTTTTCCCATGTCTTATTCATCATTTCTTATTTGCTGTAAAATTGCCTTGGGACCTTAGATGGCATGTACATCAAAGTGAACGTGCCTGCAAGTGATCGACTAAGGTATCAAATTCGAAAGGGCAAGGTGGCAACGAACATCCTCGACATATACGACATAAAAGGGGACTTTTTTTTCATCTTAGCTGGCTAAGAAGGATCCGCAGCGGACTCTTGTATGCGGCGATATGCAATTTCATGACCTAACGGTCTAAAGGTTCCAAAGGGTAAAATTTAATTATTATATATTATATCTCATATAATATAAAATCAATATAAAATTAATTAAAATATATTATATCTCATATAATATAAACTTTATATTATATCAATATAGAACTCCTCTCAGACCAAGAGAGGGTGTGGCGTCACATTGTTCAAGCCCTGAAATCAACCCATAAGAGAGTAATTTCTCTACTTACTCTATCTATAGAGAAGGAGTGAATTCCTTCTTGTGTAGCTGTCTTTCCAGCTCCCCAATCATACGAATCCCCAAAATGGTAGGCATATTGAGTCGGCTACATAGGCCACTCTCACCCATACAAATCAAAGGATCGCCTTCATAGGCAGGAATTTTCAACTCACTCAGGATTCAGGTCAAGTCACCTATAGTCATCCTGGTGAAATGTAGTCTCAACTAATAACGGTGTTAATAAGAGAGACTAAGACTATTCATTTCATGGTCTGATCTTAAACAAACTCTTTGTATAGAATACCCCCGCTCTAATGTCTCGACATGAATGATTAGGATCAAATCATTTGTAGCACTTTAGAACAATTGTAACAACTACAAAGCAGGTCGTATTCGTAGTGTCACCAGGATAAGGTATCCAACGTTATCTATTTACTACAGACCATTTAGGTTATCACTTAAACATGATCCACTTGTATGTCTCCACATACATGTTTAGGTTACAGAATATAACCTTGGATGTTAGTTTATTGGTTTTGTGAGTTAATGCAACTAAATGTCAAAAATAAAACACTTTATTTTATTAGATAAATAAAAAGTTTGTATAATATATACAATTACAAACTACAAGACCACGAGATTTAGGGCATCAACCCCAACAATCTCCCACTTGTCCTAAAGCTAGTGGGGTGTACAACATAAAAAATAAAATACTATAATAGTACACAAAACAAGAAACTAGGGCATACAATATGCACCCAGTAAATCTCCCACTTGCCCTAGATTAAATGTGGCATGTCACGTAGACCCAGATTCTCTAGGTGACCCTCAAACACCATAGCCGTAAGGGGCTTTGTAAACGGATCAGCAACATTGTGTGTTGAAGCTATCTATGTGACGATCACGTCCCTTCGATGCACTATCTCTCGAATCAAGTGATACTTGCGTTCAATATGTTGTCCACGCTTGTGGCTTCTGGGCTCCCTAGAATTAGCCACAGCGCCACTATTATCATAGTAAAGAGTAATTGGCTTTGACATGTTTGGAACTACTTTCAAATCAATCAAGAATTTTCTAAGCCAAACAGCCTCTTTGGCAGCTTCACAAGCTGCAACATACTCTGCCTCCATAGTGGAGTCAGCAATACATCCTTGCTTGATACTTCTCCAAACTACAGCTCCTCCGTTAAGAGTGAACACTGAACCTGAAGTAGATTTCCTAGAATCTCTATCAGTCTGAAAGTCAGAGTCTGTGTATCCTGTAAGAATCAAATCCTTAGAACCATACACAAGCATGTAGTCTCTCGTTCTCCTAAGATACTTGAGGATAGTTTTAACGGCAGTCCAATGAGCTAATCCTAGATTAGATTGATATCTATTGAATATCCCCACTGCATAACAGATGTGAGGTCTAATACATAACATCACATACATCAAGCTGCCAACAGCTGATGCATAGGGGATATGTCTCATTTCCTCAACGTCTTGAGGTGTCTTAGGACACTGTTCCTTAGACAAAGTAACTTCATGCCTGAAAGGTAGTAAGCCTCTCTTGGAGTTTTGCATTGAATATTTAACAACTATTTTGTCAATATACGATGCTTGAGACAAAGCTAGCATTTTGTTCTTACGATCTCTAAAGATCTGAATACCCAAAACAAACTGTGTCACTCCCAAATCTTTCATTTGAAATTGGGTTGCTAGCCATTGTTTGATGTCAGTTAGTAAACCTACATCATTCCCAATGAGTAGGATATCAACTACGTACAGAACTAAGAAAGCTACTAAATTGTTGATGATTCTTTTATAGACACAAGGTTCATCAACGATTTGATCAAATCCATAAGATTTTATTGCGATATCAAATCTTATGTTCCAAGATCGAGAAGCTTGTTTTAATCCATAAATAGAACGATTAAGCTTGCAAACCTGTTGCTCTTGACCTGGAATTATGAATCCTTCTGGTTGTTGCATATAGATGGTCTTCTCAAGATTGTCATTCAAAAAGGCAGTCTTCACATCCATTTGCCAAATCTCATAGTTAAAATATGCAGCAATGAACAAATTATTCGAATAGACTTTAACATGGCAACAGGTGAGAAAGTCTCCTCATAGTCAACTACCTCAACTTGGGTATAACCCTTTGCCACTAGTCTAGCTTTAAAAGTTTGTACCTTACCATCTGCACCTCTTTTTCTCTGTAGATCCATTTACAACCTATAGGTTTTACCTCATCAGGTTGATCTACAAGATCCCAGACTGAATTGAAGTACATAGACTCCAATTCAAGATTCATAGCTTTGATCCATTCATCTTTATCCACATCCTCCATTGCCTTCTTAAAAGTCAATGGATCCTCAATGTCGCCATCATATATGACAGTTAAGGTTTCAGTTAAACTCATATAACGAATAGGTAAGTTTGTAACCCTTCCACTTCGTCGAGGTTCCATCAATGATTGAGGTTGATGTGTCCTAGTAGATGAACCGACATGAACAACTCTTGTTAATACACTAGGCTCTTCAACAACTCTTGTTGAAGGTTCAGTAGTTTCTTTGGAAAGTTCATTTAATACTATCTTACTACGCGGTTTATGCTCCCTTATGTAGTCCTCTTCTAAAAATGTAGCATTTGTCGATACAAATACTTTATTATCTTTAGGATCATAGAAGTAACCACCTCTAGTTCCTTTGGGGTAGCCTACAAATAAACATAATTTTGAACGAGGTTATTCTCAAGCACGTGTGCTGGACAACCCCAAATTCTGAAATGACGTAAACTACCTTTACGACCATTCCATAATTTTAAAGGTGTTTCAGAAACACTTTTAGATGGAACACAATTCAAAATATAGACTGCAGTTTGCACTGCATAACCCCAAAACGAATTAGGTAAGTGAGCGTAACTCATTATAGACCGTACCATGTCCAACAAGGTTCGATTTCTCCTTTCTGATACACCATTCTGTTGAGGTGTACCAGGTGCTGAGAGTTGAGATACAATTCCACATTCCATCAAATAGTTTTGGAATTTCAAATCCATATACTCTCCACCTCGATCCGATCAAAATGTTTTAATAGTTTTACTTAATGCGTTTTCAACTTCAGCCTTGTATTCCTTGAACTTTTCAAGGGCTTCAGACTTATGTTGCATTAAATAAACATACCCATATCTTGAATAATCATCGGTAAAAGTGATGAAATATTCAAATCCTCCTCTTGCTTTAACATTCATAGGACCACATAGATCTGAATGTACAAGTTCTAGAGGTTCTTTAGCCCTATGACCTTTTCCAGTAAAAGGTCTTTTGGTCATCTTACCTTCAAGGCATGACTCACATACATGTAAAGAATTTTCTTCTAACTCACTTAGAAGTTCATTCTTTACTAATCTCTCAATCCTATTGAGATTTATGTGCCCTAATCTTAGGTGTCAAAGATGAGCATTTTCTTTTGGAGAAATTTTAAGTCTTTTATTTTGCGTCATTGCAGTTTTGAACATTTCAGTATTAAGAAGGGCTTTAGATGTTAATGATCTTAACATATAAAGATTATTTTCTAACTTTGTAGAACAAATCTCAACACCATTTTTGTAAATAAATACTTTATTTACATTAAAAGTTAACGAGTAACATTGTTCTAGTAAACACTTTACAGAAATCAAGTTCCTTTTTAAATCAGGAACAACATATACATTTTCTAATAAAATAAAAGATTTCTATAAACAAAGTCGAAGCCCTCCCACTACAATCGCTGAGACGACATGCCCAGTTCCAACTCGCATAGTCATCTCTCCAGTCTCCAACTGCCGCCAGGAACTAATTCCCTGAAATGAAGAACAAACATGATTAGTGGCACCTGAATCTATTATCCAGGCTGAATCATCATTTTCCACTAAACAAGTCTCTAGCACTAGTAAATCATATTTACCTTGTTTGGCCTTCTTCTTTTCTGCCAAGTACTTGGGACAGTTTCTTTTCCAATGTCCCTCTTGGTTGCAATGGAAACATATTCCCTTTGCATCCTTGGCTTTCTTGCTCGTTTTAGCAGCAGCGAGGTTAGCTTTATTTCCTTGGCCACCCTTCTTCTTCTTCCACTTCTTATTGCCAGATGAAGAAGGCATAAACTTATTTCCAGAGTTCGAACCTCTATGGAACTTTCTTGTGGAAGTTGCAACATTTGCCTCCCCCTTCTGTCCCTTGATTTTCATCAGAGACTCAAAAGTCTGTAGCTCGTTGAGAAGGGTGGTAAGGGTATAAGCAATCTTATTCATAACAACATTGCTTCTAAATTGCAGGAAACTCTCTGACAGAGATTCCAAAATAAAGCTAACCTGACTGGCTTCATCGATGACAGCCTCATTCATTTCTGCCACATTGAAATGAATCATCATATTGAGAACATGTTCTCGCACTGAGGCTCCCTCATTCATACGGGCATTATAAATGTATTTCAGAGCATCATGCTTGATCTGATAAGAGGTCTGACCAAACATCTCCTGCAAGGAGTCCATAATCTCACGAGCAGTGAGCATTGATTCATGTTTCTTGGCCAATACTTCAGATAAGCTTGCCAAGATGTATGCTCGGGCTTTTTCATTTGCCTTGGCCTAGCGCTCATATGCTTCTCGAACAGTTCGAGTTGCATTAGCAGCTGGGACTTGAGGACACTCCTCAACTAGGACAAATCTAAGGTCATTGATGATTAGCACAGTGTTGATAGTATTTTTTTCAAGATGCATAATTATTGCCATTAAGTTTATCAGCAGCCAGCATATTCAAAGTAGCACTCGTCATTATCAAATTGCTAAAAACATACAATTTATTTATATTAGTTATACTAGCATTTTCCATATAAAACCAATCAATTTAGAAAAATTTTAATGTATCCTAAGTGATATCTATTTTGCAATGATGCTTCAGTGAGGTAGGATAAAAACCTCCGTAGGGTGATTAATTATCCCTTCACTAAATTGAGACAATCTCAACTAAATATTACACTAGAATAACTCTTATTCCTATAATAGTTAGTCATCATTGTTTAGTCAAGAAATGATTAACTTACTTAAAAATTTCTTGTAAGTGTAACCCTTCATTTTAGATTCTAGAGTTCCACCCCAATAAGTAGTCCATAGGGAAAAAATCGATTGGAGCAAAAACTAAAGAAATCCTATCCATTTCTGGAGTTTGAGTAAAATCTAATGCAAACACCTTCCATAGGGCTACACAAGCAAAGGTGCCTCAAGGCCGAGCATGAGAATTTACTAAAAACTAATGAAAGAGACCGTGGGATATGTTGACACACATCCCTCTCCCACTTACTATAAACACTATCTCCATTCACCTTGTTATTGACTTACACAAACACCACTCGTAGGGGGACACAAGCAAAGGTGCCTCGAGGCCGAGCATAAGTCTCACGGTGTGAATGTTTAAGGAGAAACATGAAAAGAAAAATGAAGTATCATATACCTCATTTCCTCCCACTTAGTGTTTTACTTAAAAAAAACTTAGAAAATACGGCTAATTATTTATCTAAGTTCATTGTTAAATTGGCCCAATATAACTCTTATATTGGATAGTTTAACAATATATGATTTTTGTTCATCAAACACTTTGATAAATATAATCAATAATCATGTATTGCATGCTTATAAAATGTTTGACTAATTCACCTTCCAGGTCAGTTCCCAGGTAGGGGTGTTCCGTTACCGTCAGCTTAAGTACCCCAGCCTAGACAGAACATTCTTTAGACAAAGGTCCCTTATAGACAAATATTTTATAAATTTAATCTTTTATTGATATCATTTTAATCCTATTAAAACGAAAAAAGATTAATCCTATTTCTAATCTCATTAGAAATATTATTCATTAAGGTCTAGGTGAATTAATTTTAAACTATTTAAAACTAATTGTGACCTTATGTTAGCATGCAACTCTTTATTATAGATTTTAATTCTAAATTCATAAACTTATAACACTTATAAGAAAAGAAAATAATTAAAACCTATAAACATGCAATTCTAATGTCATTTAATAATTATATTCACTAAGTAATGACATGCTCAATGCATTTTCATTTTCATCACACAATACAACAAT
The DNA here is from genome assembly GCF_025177605.1 of Cucumis melo. Lineage (NCBI taxonomy): Eukaryota > Viridiplantae > Streptophyta > Magnoliopsida > Cucurbitales > Cucurbitaceae > Cucumis > Cucumis melo. The sequence continues at coordinate 8,925,867 of NC_066866.1, forward strand.
TATATTAATGCAATGAAAATAAAAACATTCATCAATCAAACTATATAATACAACATTTTAAAATATAGGATGATGCATGCATATATTAGTTATACATGCTATCATATAATATAACAATTATATTAAATATGATGCATGAGCATGCTTAGAAAATCATGCAACTAAAATACAACACTTATATTTAAGTATGATGCATGATAATTATAATTCTAAGGTTGGATTTTAAACTATATGACATACATTATGCATATAATTAGTTTAATCAAACATCACATGCAATAAAAGATTAAATAACAAAATAGACCGAATTTGGCACCCCAAAAAAATAATCAAATTAATATAATTTAATTAATTAAAACCAAAAAGAAAAAAAAAAACAAAAGACTGCACGATTTGAAATTCGAAGCCACAACCTCTTGCAATATTGATGGACAACCAGACGCTGCACCAGATAGCAATCAACAATTTTAGAAGACGCGCATAAAATATATATTAGTTTCCTTTTGTTCTTTTTTTTTTAACAAACGTTCTTCTTCCCAACAACATTTGCCTCGAACGATACGGACTTACAGACTGATTACAGAATTAAAATGGCCAAAACAACAGCCCCTTACATCAATCAAATTAATGAAAAAACTGTAATCTAAGGTGCCAAAATCGAAAACATCTATTTTGCAAACCCACATTCAACAATGCAGAGAAAAAACAAATACCCACCTTTTCTTTGAATTTTGTTTCAAAAAATTGAAAAAACAATTGCACAACCTGGCTCTGATACCAATTGAAGGAATGGAATTCCTAAAGCGGAAGCCTATGAACGCCGTGCAAGTGAAATTCAATTTATGAAACCAATAAATTCAAAGAAAAATAATAAACATGCTTCTCATGGAGGAAAAGGTGAAAATAAACTAACATTTGTAGAACCAATTCTTCTTCCAAGGTGCAAGTGAAATTCAATTCTTCTCCAAGTAAAGAATCATAGAGAGTTGTAGGCTTCTGTAATTTTGGTGAGGGAAGAAATTTTTTTGGAAGATTTTTGTTTCCTTTGAAATACAGAGAGATCATAAGATCGTTCTTTTTTTTTTTCTTATTTTTAAACAAATCTTAACCAATAACTTCCCCTTCTTTCCCACGAAGAATAACTCCCAAGGGAGTTATTCATTATATTTATATATATGTATATATATATATATATATATTAAATTAAATAAAATCAATATAAATTTAATTAATATATATTATATCTCATACAATATAAACTTTATATTATATCATATATAATATAACCAATGGTTTAGATCTCTCATATAATCTATAGTTCTAATATGAATCGAATTCAATTTTAACCTATAGTTTATTTATGAATCTTATTCATATTATTATTATTATTTGAATCATATTCAAATATTAATTTCTCTCATAAAAACTTTACATTATAATGTATCAAATACATTATATTAATCGTATCATATACAATTTATTCCCTTTAATCAATTCGAACAATTCAAATTAAACCAAAATAAATTTGATTCTCAATTATCCTTATTGAGTTAACAAGGGGACCTTATGGACCTACCAATTGAAGCTCCAATGAAATGAGATTAATTAATTAAACTTTTTAATTAAATTAATCTCTATTCATTAACTATTAGTCATTCCACTAAAGACTAATAGTTGCACTCTTCTTACTGTAGATATATTTTTGTGTCCATTAGATATATCCAATCAACAGTGCAATGACCCTTCACAAATTGCTCGTAAGTACAGCTAGGTCAAAAATTACCGTTTTGCTCCTGTAGTTACATCTAACTTCTTAAGTACCACTGATTCCTCTAATGAACAATAATTATAGTCCTACTATAACTGAACTCCTCTCAGACCAAGAGAGGGTGTGGCGCCACATTGTTCAAGCCCTAAAATCAACCATTAAGAGAGCAATTTCTCTACTTACTCTATCTATAGAGGAGTGAATTCCTTCTTGTGTAGCTGTGTTCCCAGCTCCCCAATTTGACGAATCCCCAAAATGGTTGGTATATTGAGTTGACTACATAGGCAACTCTCACCCATACAAATCAAAGGATCGCCTTCATAGGCAAGAGTTTACAACTCACTCAGGATTCAGGTCAAGTCACCTATAGTCATCCTGGTGAAATGTAGTCTTAACTAGTAACAGTGTTAATAAGAGAGACTATTCATTTCATGGTCCGGTCTTATACAAACTCTTTGTATAGAATACCCCCACTCTAATGTCTCGACATGAATGATTAGGATCAAATCATTTGTAGCACTTTAGAACAATTGTAACAACTACAAAGCAGGCCGTATTCGTAGTGTCATCAGGATAAGGTATCCAGTCTTATCTATTTATTACAGACCATTTAGGTTATCACTTAAACATGATCCACTTGTATGTCTCCACATACATGTTTAGGTTACAGAAGATAACCTTAGATATTAGTTTATTGGTTCTGTGAGTTAATGTAACTAAATGTCAAAAATAAAACACTTTATTTTATTAGATAAATAAAAAGTTTGTATAATATATACAATTACAAACTACAAAACCATGAGATTTAGGGCATCAACCCCAACACTTCCATCTCTCACAAAGAAGATTTTAGCTTCCATTTTTTGCTCCTTCTTTCATCCCTTACAGTGACGATTTTAGCCTCCCCTCATCATTTTTGGCTCCTTCTTTCACCGGTCGAAGGTTTGTTTCAGTTTTTAGAACCCAACATATTTTTTCCTCCAATCGTAGATCTAGGATCAATGAAGCATTTTGTTGATGGAAGCCTTCAAAACGCTTCACCGTCCATTTTCCTTTGGGTTTCATTGACCAGCTTCTGTTTCAAAGATTGAAGCGTCCAAACCTTTATCCTGACCCATTTGAATTTCTTGCATGGCTACCTGATTTGGTGAGTCGCTGAGGAAGTCCCTTCATGCACGAGCTTCCTCTTGTGCCGCTCACCCTTTCTATTGCCAATCAGTGTTCCCCGTTACTGATTAAAATAGGTGCTACATTTTATTTGTGTTGGTAGTGTCTGGGTCGACCAAGGTAGGGAGGGAGGTGATATTCTCTCTATTCTTTTTTTTTTTTTTTGTAATTTTCGATGATGAGGTTGTGTTTATTCATAGTTTTCTTATTCATGATCATACTTTATGCATTTAACATATATTTTTTAAATTTTTGTGAATCTTTATATATCTGATGCTAAAATTTTCTGTGATTTTACCTATCTTCGATGCTAAGATTTTTTGTTTATATTTGATGTTGATACTTTATGCATTTAGAAGTAGGCTTATATTTTTTTTCCTTGACCTTTTAATGCTTCTGTCCTTTGATCTATGTAGATGTACACCATGTGCATTGTGGTAAGTCTCCTCTCCATTATGTGTTTGGTCTTCATAGTCTATCTATGCACTTCTCATTCATTCAACTTGCAATCCATGATATGGCACTTGTTCTTATTTCCATGCCTTTCATATCAACACATTTCATAAGGTTGCATTTTTATAGTCTCCTCTCCATTTTCTTTGTTCATGTGCATGCCTTTCATATCTCAACATTTCCTAGCAATGCATATGTGAAGACATTTGTTTCACTCTATGAAGTTCGATTTCAAATTACTGAACAAACTTCCTTCCTCTAAGGCAAAAAAATTTTGCACATCGTTCACGTTTTTTCTAACACAACTGTTAGCTGTTTATTCATTTGTCATTCATACGTGTTGTTAGGTTCATAGTGAAAGGTATGAACCCACATCCTTTTTTTTCTCCTCAACCACCAAGAATTTCTTCCCCTGATATGTGTTTTTTCCTTCTCTTTTGAAGTTATCCCGATTATGTAGATCAAACTTTCGAGGAGTTAGGATTTCTACATCATTCCACTAACCTAAGTTATTTTGTGCTGCATGTCTTTGTGTTTTTTAAAACATTGTAATATGTATAAACATTTTACAGAAGCACTCTGTATTTGGACTTTCATGTGAACTTTCATAAATTAAAATTATATTGGCAAGTATTTTTTTTCGAACTTTCAATGCATCATCCATGTTCCCATTCGTATTTCCTTTTTTTAGGTGTTCCCAAAGTATGCGTTCTTTAGAAAATGCACAACTACGATGCATAATTACACATTTATAATTAAAAGATCACATTTTTTAAGTGAATATTCGTTACACAAAATTTTGGCCAAATAGCTTGCTTTCGAAGTTGTTTTCTTTAAGGAAAAAAAAAACGTTTCAATTTTAGCATGGTTTTTCTTTAGGACATATGTACATTGTATATTTTTTTGCCGAATGTTTTTAAAGTGGTATAATTAAGTTATAACAAGGATATCTTGAACCCGAAACAACTTATTGTCAAGCGAAAGCCCACCAATATATTTCAGTGAATGGCTAATGAGAAGTCACCAATATATTCTTAAACACCAATTTCTATACGTTTTTGCGTATGTTTTTAAACCCCAATTTCTGAAACGAAAATTAGGTTTTACACTTCAATGGGATGGAAACATGATTTTGGTTTACCACTTACCCACCGTTTTGCCATGAACCACAAAACTCAAACAATACCATCGTCTCTCGAACACACATGTTTTTAAATATATTTACATTCTCAATTCTGTGTTTGCTCTATTCCCATTGTTTCGAGATCTTACTAGTGGAACATTCTTTAGCAAGTTCCCTTTCAGTAGCTTCAAATGGATCCATCTGAACTTGTCGCAGTTTTGTATGCCTTCACAGTCACCCAATGTCAGTTACTAATGACGTTGAATAAACTGTTGAATGACCATAAGAGGCTAACTTAAATAACTTGCAACACTAGGAATAGGATTAGGTACTTAGCATACTTTCGAATGATCCATGTGTCTGACCTTGTATGTCAGCAAAGTACGAGAATGGATAGAAGATGTTTCGTAATTTTGTGCCATCTACTTAGAACAATAATCAGATTAGCACCGACAGAAATCGCCGACGTGGAGGAGATGGTTTCTATGTTCCTTTACATGCTGGCACACAATGTAAAGAACGGTAAGATACAATAGGAGTTTGTATGGTCCGGTGAGACAAGTCTGGCGGCATTTCAACCTAGTGTTGTTGGTCGTGCTTTGTCTGCATGACGAGTTATTAGCAAAACCATAACCAGTGATGAGCGCATGCATAGATTCGTGGTGGCGGCATTTCAAGGTTATCGTTTCTTATATTGGGTTTAATTGATATTCAACGTCTGGTCGCATTTCTGATTTCGTGTTTCTTATTCACTACAGATTTTCCTTAAGGCCTTAAATGGCATGTACAATAACTTAAACGTGGTCGCAGTTGATCGACCTAGGTATAGAACGTGGAAGGGCGAAGTGGCCACGAACTTCCTCGACGTATGCGACACGAAAGGGAACTTCGTTTTCGTCTTATCTGGCTGGAAGGATCCACAACTAACTCGCGCATCCTTCGAGATGCTATTTCACGACCCAATAGACTAGAGGTTCCAAAGGATAAAATCAATTGCTACCGTACTGGTACTTTATCTTCTGTAATATTGTAATACCCTTATCTACAGTATAAAAATAATCGAGATCATACTAGGATATTACTTTCTTTACAACGCAGGGTATCAAAATGCGGAGTGATTTTTGACTCCTTATAGAGGCCAACGATATCAACTCCAAGAGTGGAGAGCTGGAAATGCACCAACAAAATTGAACGATTTCTTGAACATGAAGCATTCTTTCGCACAGAATGTTATTGAACGAGCATTCGGTCTGTTGAAGGATCGCTGGGCAATCCTCTGTGAGAAGTCATACTACTCCGTTCAAGTCCATTGTCGCACTATTATAGTGTGTTGTCTACAACATAATCTAATAAATCGAAAGGTGACGAACGTCAACATTTTGGACGACGTCGATGAGGGTGGCTCAAACTATGCAACGACTGGAGGTGACAACATTAACTATATTGAGGCCTCAAACGAATGAACTTAATGGAGGGATGACCTCGCGGAGGTGAGTTTAGTGAATGGCAATTGTGTAACCACTAGTACCATCTTAGTTGTTGTAGAACCACGTTAATAAAATTTTTGTACTAAGCCATTTGCGATTCTCTTTTTCATATTTTGTTTATGTGTATTGACGAATTTATTTTACAACAAACCCATGTATAGAATTCCCACTTTTACAGAATGTGTTCATTGTCTACAATGTCAATTAACACTTTTTTTTCTCCTTTCAATTATTTGTCAGTATGGCCAGCTCATTTAGGAACCCAAAGCATCTATTGATGAAGGCAGAAGAGTTATGTCTCGTTGACTGTCTTGTGGACTTGGTTAACGCAGAAGGGTGGAGGTCAGACAACGAGACCTTTAGACTTGGTTACCTGGCCCAGTGGGTGAGAATTACTAGGGGAGAGGATGCCAAGATGCAATTTAACATCGACTGCTATTATCTAAAGTAGGATCAAGTTATTGAGAAAACGATCCAGACCGTTGTACAAATACGGGGACTGACGTACAGTGGCTTCGACTGGTACAACGAGTTTAAATGCATCATTACCGAGAAGGATGTCTTTGACAGTTAGGTCAAGGTAAGAAGCTAGATGAATGTGGAGTTTTTACATCATTATAATCGAATACTGACGACTATTTTTTCACTTTTTTTACAGGCACATCCTGCAGCCAAAGGCCTACTAAACAAGCCTTTCCCGTATTACTATGAGTTATCATATGTCTTCGAGAAAGATCGCGCGATGAGACCTTTGTAGAGACATTCGCTGATATCGGGTCCAATGTGCCAGTAAAAGCGAGGGAGTTCAGTCGAAAGATAGGCTGGGTATGGAGTTTCCTACTATGTACTGTCCGAAAATGAACATGTCGCCCGAAGACATGATGGGGCACTCGACCTGGTAGGTCTACCGACAGTAGGTCGGATTCTAGCGAATCAAAGAGGAAGTGTGGAGGGCAAACTATCGAGATTGTGGATGTAATTCGTGAAGCCATAGACTGTGCGAATGACCAACTCAGGGTCGTCACAAATTGGCAAAAGATAGCTAGGTAGGAGGAAGACTCTGTGCAGCGAGAAGTCATTGCATAGTTGCAGGCTATCCCTCAGCTCAATGTAAAGGACAGTGCACGATGTATGATGGTAATGACACAGAAGCTCGCCATCATGAAAGCCTTCTTGGACCTACCAAATAAGATGAAGCTCGCCTACTGCAATGTCATGACCTGTATTTGTTTAGGTTTTCCTTCAGATTGGTAGAAGATAGCTAGGCAGGAGGAAGACTCTGTGCGGCGAGAAGTCATTACACAGTTGCAGGTTATCCCTCAGCTCAATGTAGAGGGCAGTGCGCGATGTATGATGGTAATGACACAAAATCTCACCATCATGAAAGCCTTCTTGGCCCTACCAGATAAGATGAAGCTCGCCTACTGCAATGTCCTAACCTGTATTACTATTATTATTAATTTATTATGTTTTATTGGTTTTATGTTCTTTTTACTTTACTGTGTTTTTATTTATTTATTTCCTTTATATTTATATATTTTACATTATTATGTCTCTATTTTTTATTGCTTAAATATCCTTTTGATTTTTTTTCATTATGTTTATTGCTTTTATATTTACGAGAGGTTTCAAGTACCTCAACTAGTTATCTTATTGCGCGATTTTTTTCTCATTATGTTTATTGCTTTTTTCACTTGATTATCTTGTATTTCTGTTATCTTTTATATTCTATATACTCGAGTTCTATAAATTTGGTGTCAAAGTTGTTAAGCTCTGAAAGGTTGAAACATATGACAACTATTATAGACAACAAAAGTGTTCCGATAGTAAAAGGTGGTGGTAATTCCAGTAACGGAAACGGTGGTCCAACAAAAAACACATACGAAAAACCTATTAATAGTGAAGTCAAATTCCAATTTCAAATAAACAAATCTTTAATTATGGGAAAGAAGGAATCTAATCATATAGAAAACAACTCAAGGATCCTTAACACCACGTAAACTTGAGAAAGAAAAGTTGTCAAACAACAACATATATGATAAACGTATATATTGTTACAGGATGTTATATGTTTTATATTGTACATAGTTTTTTAAATCATATAAGATAAACCTAAGTATTGTAAATCAATTTTATAATCAAAATAAGTCTAGTTTAATGGTAATTGGCATAACATTTCTTTCTAATGGTGTGTTTAGATTACATTTTCAAGTGTTTAATTTTAAAAATAAGTTATTTTAAAAAAACAGTGTTTGAAAGCTACTCAAAATTGTTTTTCTAAGTGTATTTTAAATAATTTTCACAAAAATGAGTTTCTTGAAAAACATTTTTTTCTTAAGTCAATCCAAACGGACCTTAAATATCGAATGTTTGAATTCTCTATCTCCTAGTTGTTGTATTAAAAGAATTAGTTGTACAAAAATGGTCACAAACTATCAATCTATTAGATAACAAAATAAAAAAAAAAGTGAAGAAAGACTCAATTCTATATTTGTAATTCAAGAAATGATGTAAAATAAATATTTTATTTTCTTGTACAAAATTTTTTTAAAATGATAAACTTATGGTAAAATTGTAAATTCGATTATTATGGTTTCCAGAAAGTTTGAATTTAGTCTCTAATGTTTTAAAGGTAAGAACTGATTTTATAAAGACCTCATAAATAGTAAAGATAGTTTGAAAAAAAATTCTCAAAAATAATCTCTACAAAAAAGACTATTCAGGAGTCTTTTATCAAATTATAATGATCAAATTCTAATTATAAGTAATAGAAACTAAATTCTAACTTTCTCTAAGTTACAAAGACGACCAAATTTACAATGTAACCAAAAATTATATATATATATATTATTTTTATTTTTTTGTTTGATGGGAAGGAAATGAAAATTAAATAAAAGGTGGAATAACTTAAGCTTTTAATCTTGCTTTATTGATTGAGGAAAGTTAAAGTGAAAGTAAACTTTTCTTTCAAACAAATTCATAAACATTATCAAATTTTATCTACTAGTACTTAACATGTGCAATGCCCGTGATATTTCAAACTTTTTTCTATATTATAATCTGTCGCATTGATCTTTGAATTATTCTTTTTCCTTTTATATTTTCAAAGTAAAGAAATAATTGAAGAAATAAAAAAATTGCTAAAATAGTAGAATGAGTACAAGAACGGTAGATTCATCATTAAAGATTTATTTCTATATCATTGGATATAAAAGAAATACAAAGAGGAAAAAAGTAAACATAAACTTCAAAATATAGAAAAAGAAAGAAAACATAGTTGATATATATATAGTAATTAATTGTAGGAGTGAGAATTTTAATTAGTTTTCAAACACTTTATATTATAAACTTAAAAATTTGTACTATGAATTAATAAATATTTGAAATAAAAAAGATTGACCTAAAAGGAAAAAGAAGAAATGTGAGAATTAATGCTAAGATTTTTATATTTGAAAGCTAAGATATTCAAGTTTAATGAATTAGGTAAAACATAATATTTAAGAAAAGAGAGGTTGTAATTAATACAAAATTTCTTAAACTATAACAAATATTTTTCTTTAAAAGTAGGTTATTTTGATTTTAAAATATATCATAAAATAAAGAAAAATTTTCATAAATATAATAAACAGCAAAAATATTTTCGGTCAGTTTAACAAGGTCCATGAAGTTAGCCATTTTATAAATATTCCAGGTTTTGTTCTTCTCTTTTATCGTCTTTCTTCTCCTCTTCATCTGCGATTTTCATCGTCTTTCTTCTTTTCCTCTTCTTTTTTTTTCCAAACTGTTATTTGGTTCAAGATCATGTATCAAATATAAAAGATCTATTTTATTTGGTTGTTCAAGATCGTATACTAAATAAGACTTGAAAAAACGTCGTTTAGATTTGGGTAGCCAAATCTAAAAGATTGTGTACAAAAAAATAGCCAAATCTAAACGAGAATCCGTTTAGATTAGGATAGTCAAATCTAAACGATCACGTAACAAAAAAATCTTTAAAAAATCGTTTATTTGAAATGTATTTTCTATTTTTTTATGTATTTATATATTTATTGTTTAATATATATCTTTTCTTTTTTCTTTTACTTTATTATGTTTTATTGCTTTTATATTTATGTACTTCCTTTTTTCATTTATTGCTTAATTATTTATTTATTATATTTGTTGCTTTTGTATTTATGTAATTTATGTAATTTATTTACTTTATTATGTTTATTTATTTACTTCTTTCCTATTTACATTATTTCTCAATTTATTTATTGCTTAAATATCCGGGTTTTTTTTTTCACTTTATTGTATTTCATTTATGCTTCTATATTATTATGTTTTCATTTGTTTATTGCATTAGTAATATCTTTTACTTTTAAGTCTATCTAAAAACAAAAACGTCTCTTTTAAATTAGAATATGTGATTATTTGAGAAAATAAAATAAATTTGTTTACTTATAAAAAAAATTCTAAAGTTTCATTTATTATTATAATATCTTGTATATTAGCCAAGTTTCTCTTATTTATTTCTTTTTTTTTTTTCCTTTATTATCCACTCATTTTTTAATCTTTTTTATTAAGTAATGTGATAATTTTCTCCACTAATGTCTCATTTTCCCTCACTTTCTTCTCTTTAAAAAAAAATCTGACGACGGAATCTAGAAAATTTGAGACTTCGATTTTCTAGGATTCTTAAGGTGAAGAAATCGTTTCTTTGGAAGTTCGAGATCGATCTCTAATATGTTTTTATCAAAATCTCATCATGTTATTTTATGTTTTGCTTATATTGTTATGATTGCTTCTTTAGTTTTGTTTTACTTATCTAATTTTCATATTAAGCTTCATTTTGTTTTCTATTTAAACTTTTAAACCCTTTCTAATTAAAATTTTCAATGTTTTGTAATCCTTCTAATTTAAAATTCTCTAAGTTTTAAAATCTTTCCTAAAGACTCTTTTTAAATCATTTAGAAAATTTGTCTCTAATGTTATAATTTTTTTATACTTTTCAAACTTCCAAAATTTAATCTATGATTTCATAAGATTTCCTAATCAATATTTTCTAATAACTTATATTGTTTTCCTTAAACAAAATCCTACTACGGAATCTAAGAAATTTGGGAGTTCGATTTTCTAAAATTCTGAGGTGAAGGATCATGTAACGCCCCCAAAATATAAGGTAATTTTAATTTTAATCATCTTAGTTTAAATTTTAATTTTGTTGGAATTAATGGGGTGTTATTTTAAGATAAATTGAGAATTTTGTTTGATTTTGTGGAATTAGGTTAATTAAATATTTTGGAAGAATATTTAATTAGTTGGAGATTTGAAATTTTTGGTGTTATAAAGTTTTGATTTAAGTTGTTTGATATTGGTTAATTGGTGAGATTTAAGGAATTAGATGAATTGTATTATATAGATATATAGATATATAGATATATAGATATACATACTTAATTTTAAAGGATTGGTGAATTAATTATATTAAGTATAATATAATTATTAAAGATTAGTATATTATGGAATTTGGAAAGATAAAAGTGATGGCGTGATTGAGGAGAGAGAATATTTGATTTTTATTTTTAAAAAATAAAAGAAGAAACAAAGGAATGATGTGATTGGATAATAAATGAAGAGAGAGTGGGATTTGTTTTAAAAAGAATAAGGAAAAATGAAAACAAAATAAAATAATAATAATAATATTATTTTCATTAAATAGGACCTCGTTTCTCGTGCAACTCATCATCTTCTTCCTCACACAAAACCTTAGCCACTCAAGATCCGTCGTCGCCCTGCTCGTCTCTGTCGCACGTCCACTCGCCGGTTTCCTTCATCTGTTGCAAGCCGTCTGTTTTGTTCGGCCATTCTCCGTCTTCTTCGTCTTCCTCCGTCAAGTCTTGAATCCCACTGTCAAACATCTCATCTTCATTTGTCGTGCTCCGCCATACACCAGACATCTCCACACCCAACGCACAAGCAAGCTGTTAGTCGTATTTCGTAAGTCGTCTGAGCCATACACGAGCCTCCATCTTTCGTTCGAGTCGTGTACGTGTAAGCCGAGTCGTTCCCTTGCGACCAACTGAGCCGCAAGCGCCTTCATCCTTTCCAGTTGTTTAAGTCGCATCCCTCCAAGTCGATCGAGTGACTCCTTGTTTAGCCGAGTTGCCATCTAATTTTGGGTCCTTTTTCCACCTATGTTTGGTAAGTTTTTGTAAGTATTTGATTGGGTTTTAGGTATGCTCAACAGATATTAATTTTAGACTCTAAATAAATTAATTTTGGATTTAAGTTGGAATTTCCCTTAAGTTGGGTTATATTTTTTATGAAGGCTTGGTTAAATCTAATTGGAAGAATTGAGAGCTTTAAATTTTCTCCAATTAAGGTTGAATTGGAATTCAACCTTAACTTTGGATAACTTGAATTAAATTTATTCTTAGGTCATTGGTCAACCATTAAAATTATTATTTTAGTTATTGGGTTACTTTGATGTTTAGGACTTGACTGTTTGACTGTTGTTGTTAGGAATATTTTCTGTTAAGCTAATCTCAAGGTAAGAGATTCTCCTACTAGCTCCTCGTACTGAAGTTAAGAGTTTACATGTTATTTCCCTATTATGCATTGATGTAGCTAAAATGCATAATGAATTGATGACGTATGTTGATAACTAATAGTCATGACTGAGTTATGTTAATGATGATGACTGATTTATCTTAATGATGATGTATGAAATATTAATCTTATGATTGAAAGCACTATAATTAATATTCATGGCATGTTTATGATGTTATGATGTGCTACATGCTTTAAATTGGGTATTTTATTAACTTTATCTGTTAGGGTCTTAGCCATATAGATTTCCCTCGGGATCACCACCTTTTTATCACTGTGTGGTACAACGACCTCACCAGTCTCATAAGATGTTATGTATATGAGTGGTCTGACGGGGTCACTTATAGCCCGATTATCTTAAGTGGTCCTTCGGGTTCACTGAAGACCAGTTTGTCCTAGGTGTTCCTTCGAGTTCACCGAAGACCAGTTTTGTTCTAGGTATTCCTTTGAGTTCATTGAAGATCAGAGATGTTCCTACGGGATCATTAAATTGTGTGAGTTCGGAACGTGCCAGTTTAGGATACTTTTTTACAGGACCCTAACAGGAAATTAATAGATACCTAACGAGACTAGTAGTAGGTCCCTTACTGAGTATAAGTTTATACTCACTCTTTCTATATTTAAGTTTTCAGGCAAAGGTAGAGGTAGAGATAGAGAGAAGCTGGCGAATGACAAGAAGTGACCTCGACTTGCCATAGCGAAACATTTTGCTTCCACCTTTATATTACCGTTTTGATTTCAGCATTTTTGTATTCTTTAACTATTTCTCTTTTAAAATTTGATAAACCCGAGCTAGGATTTTATTTTTAGAGATTTATTTCTACATACTTTGATTTATGAATAATTATAATGACCATTTGAGGTTTTCGGTAAAAGTTAGTTTTATTTTTCATTTTGTTCAAAGAGTTTTATTTTCCTTTAAGTAGTAATGACCTCAACTTAGTATAAAGAGTTTGGTCGTTACAAATCACATATTTGTGAGTCCAAGATTTGATCCTCAGAAAAAGTGATTCTAATTAATGTTTAATAAAAACATCTCTTTATTAGAAGGCTATTCTGAGGACGAATTTTGAGAAATTGCACTAATTTCTCACTTTCTTGAGGTGAAAAAAATGTTTTCTCAAAATAGTCTAATTGATGAATTTTCTTCCACTTATTTTAGAGGATTGTTGCTTCTAAGAGAGTAATGAGAATAAAATAAAACATCATTTTAAGAATATGTAAAAAGAATGTTTAAAGGACATTTTCAATTTAAGTTTTGAAGGAAAAAGGAAAGAAAAAAATATTAGCCACCATTTTTACAGGTGTTAAAGGGTGCTAACATCTTCTCCTTACATAGTTAACTCCCGAATTCAACTCTAATTTTCGTAGACCATCTTCTTTTTAATAAAATTTTGAAAATTTCTTTACTTTATTTTGGTGTCCAATCACACCGTAAAAAAATTGGTCACTTCATGTCGTCTCAAGCACGTGGTGACAACGCAAACCTTGAACAAATCTAGAAATTTGTTGGTGTTCATTTTCAGGGAGATCATTGCGAGCGCCTAGTCTATGGAACTCTTCTGTGTAGTCCCTGATATTTCGCGAGCCTTGATGATATTGTTGATATTGATTGAAGAGCAATTGTTGGTAGTTGATCGACAGAAATTGTAAAGACCCAACTCCTTATACTGAGTCGCAGTCGTTACTGAATGTAAAACCCGTGGTTCAAGTCATAAAATTTAGTAAGAACGAATAAAATTTAAGAAATTTATTTATTAAAATCAATCAAGGTAATATGCGAAAATAAAATTAAATACTAAAGTCCTACTCGGGCCCTATCTACTTTTAAAGAAAAGAAATAGTAAATAGTGAAGAAAAATAAAACTCAAGTACTAAACATAAAAAACAAGTGTAGGCGGAAGCAGAAATCCCTATGGCTCGCCACGGTCACTTCTGGTCGCTCGCCAGCTTGCCTTTGCCCTTACCTCGGCCTCTACCTGAAAAACATGACATGAAGAGAGTCAGTACAAAATACTCAGTAAGGGACCCACTACTTGTCCCACTAGGTGCCTGTTAGCTTCCTATTAGAGTCTTGTAACTGTACCCAATCTCTGGCACGTTCCCGAACACGTGCAACATGCGCTTCCGTATGAACGAAAATCTGGTCTTCGGTGTCCCGGGGGACGCCTAGGACAATCGGGATGCGAGGACCCCGTCGAGTCACTCGAGTCATATCTATATCCATGCTAGACTGGCGTCCCGTCAGACCACACAGTCCTAAATAGGTGGTGATCCCGAAGGACACTCATGCAGGTACGACTCTAATAGGCTAAGCTAACAAGAACCCTAACCATAACATACGTGCACGTATCATCATCATGTAATCATAACAGATTAATCATCATCTCACTTTCCACCTCAACAACCGTCGTACAGTCATAACAATCCTCGTCATCACAATATCATGTCGTAATGTAACCATATCAACAATCGTATCATGCTCTCACTAATTACATGCATCATACAGTCTAGCCCTCAACATGCACAACTGAAGGCGTATGTGAACTCATAATTCTAAACATGGAGCTAGTAGTAGAAATCTCTTACCTGGAGATTTACTTGACGAGTCCTAACCGCTAGACAAGTGTGCTTTCCAAGCAACGAGGTCCTAACTGTTTAATAACGCCAAAATTCATAATTAAGTCACCAACGACTAAAGGCTCAAAAACTCAGTTGAAATGACTTACCCTAGGTCGAGGTTGCAATGCTTGAGCCCCTACCGAAGAAATCCAACGCTCCAAGTCAAATCATCCAAGGTGGCCTTAAAAGAGTTAATTTAATTTAGTCCAAATTAAATTATTTAGTGTCCAAAAATTGAGTCTTGCTGGGTAAGCCAAAACAAATAATCAATTTACCAAAAATTGGGTGGAAAAGAGCCAACTAGAATTGGCGGCTCGGCTGGAGGAGCAGGAACCGGCTCGGCTTGAAGGTTGGGGATCGGCTCTGCTTGCGGCGCAGACAGGCGCAGCTTACGGCGTGGGATGGGCGCGCGCGGGCTCGGCTTACGACTCGGAGCGGGCGTGCGGGGGGCGTGGAGCGATGTGCGGGCGAGCGAACGGGCGCGGGTCGGCTTCGGGTTCGGGCGTCGGCCGAAACGTGGGTTCGGCTTCGGGTTCGAGCGACGGCCGAAACGTGTGTTCGGCTTCGATGACTTGAGGCGCGCAGCTGACGACCGTCGACTGTTGCTGCTCGGCGACACGGCAGGACGAGGCTTCACACGACGGCTGGCGGCTGCGAACGATTCGGCTGAGCTGACGAAAAGAAAGAAGAGGGCTTGGGCGGCTCGGGTATGCGGCGACGGCGACGGCGAACGGCGGCGACGGCGAGCGGCGGCTAGGGTTTTTTTCTATTCCTTTTCTCTTTTCTTTTCTCCTCTTTCTTTTTTTGATTTTTCTTTCTTATGCACGGGACCCAAAGCTCCTTTATATAAAAAAAAATCTCTTTTCTTTTCCTTTAATTAAATCAAAACCAACCATCTTCTCTCTCTCCAAATCTCACCAAAATTTCAACCAACCAACCTTTCATTTAACAATAATTCACCAATTAATTTCCAAATAATAAAAAAAATACTTAATATCTAAACAAAATGAAAAATCCCAAACCTTAATTAATCGCAAAATTCAAAATGATAAGGTTCTTCCAATAAATTTGAATTTTCCATAACCACACTTAAATATTAATAACAAATGAACAAAAATCGAATTTGTTGGGGCGTTACATACTTCCCTCCTTAGAAAGCTTTCATCCTCGAAAGCTCTAATCCTCGAACAGCTCGGGGTACAGGGCTCGCATGTCCTCTTCTCTCTCCCATGTGGCCTCTTCAACTCCATGGTTCCGCCAAAGAACTTTGATCAGTGAAATTTTTCGACTACGAAGCTTCTTGGCTTCCCTTGCCAAGATCTCGACAGACTTCTCCTCATTGCTCAAGTTCTCGCTGATTCGCAGTGGCTCGAAATCCACTACATGCGTCGGGTCTGCGACATACCTCCTCAGCATGGACACATGGAATACGTCATGCACTGCAGAAAAAGATGGGGGCAACGCCAAGCGATAAGCCACGGGGCCAATCCGCTCCAGTATCTCAAACGGCTCTACGAAGCGTGGACTTAGCTTCCCCTTCTTCTCGAATCTCAGAACACCCTTCATAGGTGCTACCTTCAGAAATACCATGTCTCCCACCTCAAACTCGAGATCCTTACGTCGCACATCAGCATAACTCTTCTGTCTGCTTTGTGCTGTCAGCATACGAGCTCGGATCTTCTGTATGGCTGCATTGGTGGTCTGAACTAACTCGGGACCTAGCATCCTCTGCTCTCCAACCTCGCCCCAGCAGACAGGAGATCTACAGCACTTGCCATACAGAGCCTCAAACGGTGCCATACCGATAGTAGCCTGGTAGCTGTTATTATAGGCGAACTCCATCAGATGCAGATGGGAGTCCCAACTTCCTGAAAACTCTAGCACACAAGCCCGCAGCATGTCTTCCAAAATCTGGTTCAATCTCTCTGTCTGACCATCAGTCTGAGGGTGGAACGCCGTGCTGAAGTCTAACCTCGTACCTGATGCAAGTTGAAGTCCTTTCCAGAACCTCGATGTGAAACGAGTGTCTCTGTCTGAAATGATGGATACGGGTACTCCATGTAGTCTCACAATCTCTGTCATATATAACTGCCCCCACTTACTGGCAGTGTAAGTGGACTTCCCTGGCACAAAGTGGGCCGACTTCGTGAGTCTGTCGACAATAACCCAGATCACTGTATAGCCCTTTAGGGTTTTGGGCAGTCCCGTGATGAAGTCCATCGACACGCTTTCCCACTTCCATCCTGGTACACTCAAGGGTTGTAACAACCCGGCTGGTCGCTATCTAGGTGTCTTCACCTGCTGGCACACCAAGCACCTACTGACAAAATCTGCAACCTCTCTCTTCATGTTTCTCCACCAATAGACACTCCTTAAGTCCTGGTACATCTTCGTACTTCTAGGGTGCATGGTAAATGGAGAACTGTGAGCCTCAATCAAAAGTTCTGTCTTGTCTGCGCTGTCTTCCAGAACACACAGGCGTCCCTCAAATATAAGGCCATCGTCAGAGGATATGGAGAAGTCCTCACCTTGCCCTGTCTCTACCAAACGACGCTTCTCGACCAAGTAAGGATCATTCAGCTGAGCAACGATAATCTTTTGCCTCAAGGTTGGCTGAACTGACAACTGAGCCAACTGTGAGGTAACCTCTCCTACTGAGACTGCAATCTCGGCTCTCTCAAAATCTCTGAGTAAGGGGGCTTGCTTGGTGATTAGCGCTGCTGAATGTGCAACCTTACTACTCAGCGCGTCAGCCACTACATTTGCTTTACTTGGGTGGTACAGAATCTCGCAGTCATAGTCTTTCATCAACTCGAGCCACCTCCTCTGCCTCATGTTCAACTCCTTCTGGGTGAAGAAGTACTTCAGGCTCTTATGGTCAGTGTAAATCTGTATCTTCTCACCATACAGGTAGTGCCTCCATATCTTCAGTGCAAAGATTACAGCTGCCAACTCTAAGTTGTGGGTAGGGTAGTTCTGCTCATGACTCTTCAACTGACGGGAGGCATAAGCAACTACCTTACCTTGCTGCATTAGAACACAGCCCAGTCCCTTCTTGGAGGCATCACTATAGATCACAAAGCTTCCCGACCCATCGGGCACTGTCAGGACTGGTGCAGTCACCAGCTTCTACTTAAGCTCCTGAAAGCTACTCTCGCATGTTGGGCTCCAGACAAAAGGGGTTCCCTTCCTGGTCAACTGGGTCAACGGGCTGGTTATACGTGAGAAGTCTTCCACGAACCTCTTGTAGTAACCTGCCAAGCCCAGAAAACTTCGAATCTCACTAACTGTGGACGGTCGAGGCCAGTTGGTCACCGCTTCGATCTTTGCTGGATCCACAGAAACTCCCTCACTGGAAACCACGTGGCCAAGGAACGTCACCTTCTTTAACCAGAATTCACACTTGGAGAACTTGGCATACAACTTGTTGGCTCGAAGAGTCTCCAAAACCTGGTGCAAGTGCTCCTCGTGCTCAACCTCAGTTTTGGAGTAAATCAAGATGTCATCAATGAAGACTATGACGAACGAGTCTAGGAAGTCCTTAAACACCCTGTTCATCAAATCCATGAACACTGCAGGGGCATTAGTCAAGCCAAAAGACATCACAATGAACTCGTAATGTCCGTACCTCGATCGAAAGGTCGTCTTGGGAATGTCACTGTCCCTGATCCTCAACTGGTGATAGCCTGATCGCAGGTCGATCTTGGAAAAGACAGTGGCTCCCTACAACTGATCGAACAAGTCATCAATCCTAGGCAACGGGTAGCAGTTTTTAACTGTCACCTTGTTCAGCTCTCGGTAATCAATGCAAAGGCGCATCGACCCATCCTTCTTCTTCACGAACAACACTGGGGCTCCCCAAGGTGACACACTGGGCCGGATGAAACCCTTGTCCAGCAACTCCTGCAACTGGACCTTCAGCTCTTTTAGCTCGGCTGGAGCCATTATGTAAGGGGCTCTCGAGATAGGAGCAGTGCCTGGTTCTAATTCAATGGCGAAGTCTATCTCCCTAGGAGGCGGAAGTCCTGGAAGCTCATCGGGGAAGACATCAGGGTACTCCCTTACCACTGGTTCGGAAGATAGGGAAACTTCTGGTTCTCGGGTATCTACCACGCTTGCCAAGATGCCCCAAGTACCCTGGTTGAGTAATTTACTAGCCTTCATGGTTGAGATGACCTTGGGTATGCATACGATGCCTGCCCCCCTAAATTTGAAACTAGCCCCGGAGGGAGGGTTAAAGACAACTTCCTTACCAAAACAGTTTATATTTGCATGGTTAGCTGACAGTCAATCCATGCCTAAAATCACGTCAAAATCCTGCATGTCTAACACTAGTAAGGTCACGTCTAACATATGATTTGCTATCTCTACCCGACATGCCTTTATTTTTTCTTTGGACAACAGGACCTCCCCAGATGGAGTAGAAACAGACAAAACACTACCCAAAGGTTCTACCTCTAAACCCACATGTTGAACGAAAACAGAGGATATGAACGAGTGGGATGACCCAGAGTCAAATAGTACAAAAGCGTAATGCCCCAAGATTGGGAGCGTACCTGTCACCACTGTACCAGCTCGCTCGGCCTCCTGCCGGGTAGTGGCAAAACTCTCCCCTGCTGGGAAGCAGAAGGCTGGTGCGATGTCATCTCAAAGGGTTTCCGAGGACACGCATCAGCAGTGTGCCCCGGCTGTCTGCACCTGAAGCAGACTCCACTCCCAGCCAAGCAACGACCTCCATGGACTCTCCCACAGGTAGTACAAGCGGGTAGCTCTCTCAGAGTCCTCCCGACTGCTGCAAGCTCCCGTCAGTGTCTCTGAAAGACACCTCCTGACCTCAGAGTTCGCTGCGGTATCACGTCAAGCTGCGTCTCCACCTTTCTCTTCTGTCCCAAGGCTGACCCTCTGCCGACAGCCTTAGACGAATCAGCTCTCTCATGCAAGCTCAAATCCAGTGCTATGCGTAGTGCATCAGCATGAGTGGCTGGTCGGAGGGCTCGAACGATGCCCTGAAGGTCTAGTCTGAGACCTCTAACGAATTTCTCAGTCCTGGCAGCCTCATCCCTTACCACATCAGGAGCGAAACGGGATAGTATGTCAAACTCGGCGTCGTACTGCTCCACGGTCATGTCGCCTTGCTCCAAGTTTAGGAATTCTTGAAGCTAAGCGTGCTTCACTTTGGCAGAGAAGAACTTAGCGTAGAAGTTCTCCTTGAACTGCTCCCAAGTTATCTTGCTGACGTCGCCCCCCAGCATCCTCTCAGCAGTCTCCCACCAGGCGGTGCCCCTATCCTCCAAGAAGAAAACTGCACACTGCACCTTCTGGTCTTCTGGGCACTTCATGTACCGAAAGATAGTCTCTATGGACGTCAACCACATTTGGGCCTTCGTGGGGTTGTCCATGGATCCATCAAAGGTCTTAGGATTATACTTCCTAAAGTCTCTTAAGTGTTTAGCCTCAGCCGACAGTTGAACTGGCACGGGTAGAGCTTCCACAGGGGCTAGAGGAATGACGGTCTGGGCCTGAACAGGGGCGGCCTGGTTCTGTTGGGCAGCGAGGAAAGGCGCCAGAGCAGCTTGCAGCATGTCCTGATAACGCTGCTCCATCGCGGCGAGATCCGCCTGGGTGACCGGTGCGTTAGGGTCGACCGCCGGCACAGCAGGTTGCTCCTCCAGCTGGCCACGACCGGCTCCTCTGCCTTCCCTACCACCTCCTCGGCGTGCACCTCTACGTGGCGGCATTCTCCCTAAAATTCACCAACAAAACTTTTTACCACAAAGACTTAACACTCCTATCTCTAGGTCTAGTCTATTCAGGCAAAATTATAATCTTAACAATAGCAAGGCTTTAAACATACCTGGCGAGTCACGAAGGACCGTATAGCCATAGGGTAAAGTAAAACCAAAACAAAACAATGACTCACATCGTAGGTCAGTCTACAGAACCTAAAACACTGGGCTCTGATACCAACTGTAAAGACCCAACTCCTTATACTGAGTCGCAGTCGTTACTGAATGTAAAACCTGTGGTTCAAGTCATTAAATTTAGTAAGAACGAATAAAATTTAAGAAATTTATTTATGAAAATCAATCAAGGTAATATGCGAAAATAAAATTAAATACTAAAGTCCTACTCGGGCCCTATCTACTTTTAAAGAAAAGAAATACTAAATAGTGAAGAAAAATAAAACTCAGGTACTAAACGTCAAAAACTAAGTGTAGGCGGAAGCAGAAATCCCTATGGCTCGCCACGGTCACTTCTGGTCGCTCGCCAGCTTGCCTTTGCCCTTACCTCGGCCTCTACCTGAAAAACATGACATGAAGAGAGTGAGTACAAAATACTCAGTAAGGGACTCGCTATTAGTCCCACTAGGTGCCTGTTAGCTTCCTATTAGAGTCCTGTAACTGTACCCAATCTCTGGCACGTTTCCGAACACGTGCAACATGCGCTCCCGTAGGAATGAAAATTTGGTCTTCGGTGTCCCGGGGGACGCCTAGGACAATCGGGATGCGAGGACCTCGTCGAGTCACTCGAGTCATATCTATATCCATGCTAGACTAGCGTCCCGTCGGACCACACAGTCCTAAATAGGTGGTGATCCTGAAGGACACCCATGCAGGTACGACTCTAATAGGCTAAGCTAACAAGAACCCTAACCATAACATACATGCACGTAGCATCATCATGTAATCATAACAGATTAATCATCATCTCACTTTCTACCTCAACAACCGTCGTACAGTCAAAACAATCCTCGTCATCACAATATCATGCCGTAATGTAACCATATCAACAATCGCATCATGCTCTCACTAATTACATGCATCATACAGTCTAGCCCTCAACATGCACAACTGAAGGCGTATGTGAACTCATAATTCTAAACATGGAGCTAGTAGTAGAAATCTCTTACCTGGAGATTTACTTGACGAGTCCTAACCGCAAGACAAGTGTGCTTTCCAAGCAACGAGGTCCTAACTGTTTAATAACGCCAAAATTCATAATTAAGTCACCAACGACTAAAGGCTCAAAAACTCAGTTGAAATGACTTACCCTAGGTCGAGGTTGCAATGCTTGAGCCCCTACCGAAGAAATCCAACGCTCAAAGTCAAATCGTCCAAGGTGGCCTTAAAAGAGTTCATTTAATTTAGTCCAAATTAAATTATTTAGTGTCCAAAAATTGAGTCTTGCTGGGTAAGCCAAAACAAATAATCAATTTACCAAAAATTGGGTGGAAAAGAGCCAACTAGGCTTGGCGGCTCGGCTGAAGGAGCAGGAACCGACTCGGCTCGCAGTGCAGACAGGCGCGGCTCACGGCGTGGGATGGGCGCGCGTGGGCTCGGCTTACGACTCGAAGCGGGCGTGCGTGGGCGTGGAGCGGTGTGCGGGCGAGCGAGCGGGCGCGGGTCGGCTTCGGGTTCGAGCGTCGGCCGAAACGTGGGTTCGGCTTCGAGTTTGGGCGACGGGCGAAATGTGTGTTCGGCTTCGACGACTGGAGGCGCGCGGCTGACGATCGTCGACTGCTGCTGCTCGGCGACACGGCAGGACGAGGCTTCACGCGACGGCTTGCGACTGCGAACGATTCGGCTGAGCTGCTCGGTGACACGGCAGGACGAGGCTTCACGCGATGGCTGGCGGCTGCGAACGATTCGGCTGAGCTGACGAAAAGAAAGAAGAGGGCTTGGGTGGCTCGGGTACGCGGCGGCGGCGACGGCGAGCGGCGGCTAGGGTGTTTTTTCTCTTCCTTTTCTCTTTTCTTTTCCCCTCTTTCTTTTTTTGATTTTTCTTTCTTATGCACGGGACCCAAAGCTCCTTTATATAAAAAAAAAATCTCTTTTCTTTTCCTTTAATTAAATCAAAACCAACCATCTTCTCTCTCTCCAAATCTCACCAAAATTTCAACCAACCAACCTTTCATTTAACAATAATTCACCAATTAATTTCCAAATAATAAAAAAAAATACTTAATATCTAAACAAAATGAAAAATCCCAAACCTTAATTAATCGCAAAATTCAAAATGATAAGGTTCTTCCAATAAATTTGAATTTTCCATAACCACACTTAAATATTAATAACAAATGAACAAAAATCGAATTTGTTGGGGCGTTACAGAAATCGTTTTTCATGACCCTTAGCATCTTTGGCCAGCTTCTAATATGTTGTTTACCAAATAGTCGCCTGTTATTTTGTAGTTGATCCCACCACGCACTGGCACCACCTTGGAGCTTGAAGGCCACCAACCGAACCTTCTTGTATTCTGGAGTATTAATGTAGTAAAAAAAAAACAATCATGTATAGCTTGGTATTTTGGTCATACTTCTTGTTGATTTAGTCGTTCTTGATTTGCCGCAAGAACATTTCTTCGAGGTTGAATTGGTGCGACTTCTTCGATGGGTTGCACATGAATTCGAACGATTAGATTAGTCAAATCAACTATCGATTGTTGTATATCTGATTACTCCTTTCGAAGTTCTTCAATGACTTGTTCCACCAACTGCAAGCGTTTGTTTCTAGAGGCTTCCACATCCATGGTTGAGAATGGCGAAGATACAAGTTTTTAAAGGGAGAGAGCTAGGACCAAGCTCTCTGATACCAATTGATGCAAAGTATGGAGAGTTTTAAGGATGATTTTATTAATGAATATGGGAGCTTTTTATAGGCTGAAAGCTAAACAAGAGTTTGTTATTTTTTTAACTAACTTAGGATAAAATAATAAAAGCTTATAATCTAAAACAGAACAAGAAACAAGAATATTATTTCTTTTAAACAACCGAATAATAAACCTTAACTAAAAACAAGAACCTAGGAAATAGCTAAAGAGACATCAAGAACCTAAGATGTTCTACATCGGAAGTCTGTTGCTGCTTATTGTGTGTTCATTGTCAATAACTTGGTTTCCTAGTCATCCAATGAATAAACAATTGTTACCTGATCAAGTACTGAATCTGAGTATCACGCTCTTGCACCAGTTGCTTCTAAAGTTGTTTGCCTAATGCAACTTATGGTTGAACTTGTTGTTTACTCCCCTCTCAAAACCTATTATTTAGTGTGACAACTTAAGTGTCGGGGCCCTTGCAACCAATCCAATCTTTCACACCCGAACAAAGCATATAGAGATTGATGTCCACTACATTCGGGATCAAGTCCTTAAGGGTATTTTAAATGTTCGTTATGTTCCTTTAGCAGATCACTTAGCTGATTGTCTCACCAAATCACTCACGCGCGCATTCTTAGTTTCAACATCTACGGTCCAAACTCGAGGTGGTTAGTCTACCTACTCATTTGAGGGGGGATGTTAGAGAAGACCATGCTGACATAGCATACAGTCAACAAATATCAACCAAGCTGGAGCCACATCACCAAAGTAATAAGAAAGTATAATATTATCTCTAAGGAATATTTCCGTTGATAATTTGTTACCTCTCAACCTATGAGTTGCTGCCACATTTACAGTGCACAAAAAATGTGTGTAACATTTAATTCATTCTTTAATTCTTTATTATCTAAAATATTGGGGTTCTTGTTAAAAGAGAATGTCATTGGTTGCAATAAATGCAAGGAGAGAAATACAATGAAATCAATACAAAATTATCTTCTCTACGTATTTTCTTATCAAATTTCTTTTTCGATGAAACTTCTTCTAAAATAACTCTTATAATAAATAGGGGCATTTGAAAATACTTATAGTGAAATAATATAAATTAAAAAAAAATGTGGCGAATAAAACATAATATATAATGAAACACCAAAATCATGATACAATATGTATCGTAATTAACTGGGTAAAGTGTTTTGTCAATTTCTAGTAAATATGAAATATATATATATATATATATATATATATATATATATATATATATGACACAACATTCAAATTACATATACCGAAATAATGTAGGTTTATAAGATTATGATAGGGAAAAAACAGTATATGTTGAAACAACCAATTTAAATCAAGAGCGATATATATTCTAATAGAATAAATATACATTTATTTAAATTAAATATAATGAGACAAAGCTAACTACAAATCAAAACAATCGAAGAACCAAGAGAAATGGAGGAAAAAAACCACCATGAATGGACCATAACATATTCCTCAATTTTGGAGATATATATTGGATTAGTTAATGAATAAAATAAGAATCATCAAATGAAAAATACAACTTTAAATATGATATATATATTGTAATTAATGACTATTCAAAAAATTTCTAAAGGATTAATATTAAATTCAATACCTTTTTTTTTATTAATATTTAATTATAGAAAAATACAAAAATTAATAAGAGAGAATGTGTATAAAATTAAACTTGTCTCAAATTGATGTGAAAGTCTAGCTATGTAATATAATTCAAGTTTAGGACATTGGTACAATATTGATAGTGAATTAAAGTCAAATCTTAAATCTTTTGTTTTTCAAATAAATGTGAGCCCAAATAGATTGGGTAAAAGGCCCATCAGACAAATTGGATCCGATAACTTGAGATTTAATTTTGAAGAATGACAAAAACTAAAAATCTATTAGAATTTTAGCAAAAATCCATCTGATGCAACTGATGTTCGTTTAACAAAATCTCTTTAAGAGTGTTGATGGATGGAATGTTGAGTTCAAACACCTTTTAAATTCAATCTAATTGTTTGAATTATAAAGTATATACTCAATTCAAATCGTTCTAATTAAAAGATTGAATCCACCCGACCCAATCGAAAAACTCGATTCAGGTTAATTAAGTCATTTAAATTTTTCTAAAAATAAGTAAAATGTCATTATACAATTTTAAAAAAATATATTACTTTCGTATATTGAATTAAGAGATTTTTTAAAAATCAAAAAAAAAATTAACAAACTATTTAGGTTTCACATCAGAAATCCACTCAAAAGACGAAATCATTATACTTGATTTTTCTATGAAATATAAATATTTTGTCAAAATGTTCTATTTTTTATAAATTTTTTTAAATTATTAAGTAAATTATATTTTAATTTATGGATTTTTTTTAAAAGGGTTGAACATGTATTTTTAGAAAGTCTTGGAAAATAAACCGTGCAAAAAATAATGAAAATAAATTAAAAACAATCTATTTATATATAATGTAATTTTACATGAATATAACACTCCTATGTGATCCTATAACAATTTAAGGAAAGCTCATCAAGTCAATTATTTTTTTATTAATTTTATATTTCTCTTGATTGGATTTTGATTATTAGAAGACGATTTTTCAATTATTTTTCTTCTTTTTCTAGTTTATTATTTTCTTCCTCATGTTATTAATTTCTTCATATTATTACTTTTCATTCTTCATATTTCCACTTTATTTGCAATTTCTTCCTTTCCTCTTCCAAAATTTCTTTCTTCTTCTTCATCTCTCGTCTTCTTTTTTTTCTTATTGGTACAAGATCTAAATGATCGTGTACCAATATCTGAACTATCAGTTGTCTATCCCAGATAGAAAAAGGTAGACCGTTATTATTAATAGATTGTTTACATTTTGTACAAGATCGTTTAAACTGAGTACAAGATTGTTTAGACTAGATACAAGGAAACAAAATCGTGAACGTTGGGTATAAGGGTACAAGATCGTTTAGACTGGCTACAAAGATACAAGATTGTTTAGACTAGGTTTAAGATCATTTTTTCATGCGTGTGTGACCAATTAATCTGGGGTATTTTTGTCATTTCACTTTGTGGGTTTGTGGGCTATTTCCTTTTTCAAAATTGTTCTATATGGTGTAAATATTTTCCCATTTTGTTCTATGTTTTAAAAAATCTTTAATATATAATTGCATAGTAAGTAAAAAAAAGTACTATTAAAATCTCATTTGTTTGAATCAAAACTTCACCACGTTGTTCCGACACTTTTTATCCCAAAACATACCTTTTCATGGGTAGAAACGTGTTTATCCCAACGAAATTTTAATTTGTTGGCCAAGCTTTAGAGATCCACATGTTTTCAATATATATTTATGTCGACGCAAGATATAGATATATGACGATGCAAAAACGTTAGCATAAGAGGGGAAAAAAACCACTTTTCTTTACCTTTTTCCCCCATGCTAGAAGTTTTGAAGATGTGGAGACAATGAATGGAGAAACTCAAGAAGATTCATTTCCTCAAGTTGGTTGCTACATATCCCTTAACCATGTGACAATAATAACAATTTTGAAGATGCACCATCTCACAGTGAAACACAACCAACCATACCTTTAGATGTCTCGAGAAGAAATGAGAAGAAAAGAAAAAGAGGTGAGACATTGGTTGAAACAATAATCGTGGGTGAGTTAAAAATCTATATTGTATTATGATCCAACTGCACATATTGCCAAACTTGCATTAATGGTTTATTGACATTAGAGCGTGTTCAGGCCCCGAGGATTATATAGCAAAGGATCAACATTTGATTGATGATCTCTTTACGATCTGAAATCCTATTTTTAAACATGAGTTCATACAGGATGTGTTAAGAAGTGAAGCAAATACTTGAGTTATGAGTGTAGTTATCTAATAAATTTAATTTTGTAGGGCATCCTGAATAATGTATTGTACAGTTCACCTATTTTGTATAGTTAGCAGTGGGTTTGACTTTCGTAAATCACAGGACAAACCCCCATTCAAGTGGTGTATAGGTGGATTAGTGCTTCATGCTTCATATCTATGTAAAGTTCCCTCATTTTGTTACTAGCAATGGAAATGAAATATAACAGTGACTGGTTGTTTTTTCTGCTAGAATGTTAATTTTTTTTAATACTAGTAAAGAGTAAATGAATTAATCACATCCGTGGATTTTCCATTAAAAAAAAACCATCGTGCATAAGCAATATCCATCTACAGTTTCTTTCATCGTCTTTTTTCTTTTCCTCTTCTTTTTTTCCGTTGCAATTTCTTTCCATCGTCTTTCTTCTTTTCCTATTATTTTCTCTTTACGTCGTTTAATCTTTATATCGTCTTTCTTCTTCTTCTCTTCCTTTCTTTTCGCTGCAATTTCTTTTCTTCGTCTTTTTTTTTTTTATGTCGTTTAAATTTGGGTAACCAAATGTAAACAACCGTTTACAAAAAACAGAAAAATCTAAAAGATCATGTATAAAAAATCATTTAGATTACGAAATATAAACGATCGTGTAAAAAAAATAAATCGTCGTGTAGAAAAATCTAAACGACTATGTACCTAAAGAATTAAAAAAATTGTTTAGCCAAATCTAGAAGTACTAAAAGAATCTTCAAAAAATAAACGATCTTGTAGATAAATTTAAACAATCATGTAAAAAAAATAAACGATCGTGTACCAAATTTTGAAAAAAAAATTCGTTTAACTGTTGGTTCAAATCTAAATGATCATGTAATCAAATTTAAACCTAACCAAATTAAATGATAATGTAACAAAATTAAACCATAGAATTGAAAAAATAAATTATAGTCAAATTTAAACGACCAAATTCAAACGATCGTGTACCTAATATATTAAGTGTGCATTGTTGACGGAACATTTTTTGTATTTTTCATGGTGGGTCTGTGGACTTTTTCCGTTTTTATAATTATTCTATACAGTGTAAATATTTTGCCGCTTTGTTATATTTTTTAAAAGACCCTATTTATACATGGTTTTTAATTTTAAACTTTTGTCCTCATTTATAATAAAACCCATCGGGTGAAAATAAAAGAGAAAAAATTATGTAAGAAAATATATAGTTAATGTTATGAATATTCAATATTAAAGTCAAATATTATTAGATGTCCATAACCTCCTTAGGTTAGAAATTCATCCAATAACCTCCCATTAATATCCATAACTTTCCTGCCCCCTATTTATGTTTGGTTTTGTAATTATTCTCACAACCCTATAAATAGAGAGAGATCGTTTGTGTACCCACCACAATTGACTTCAATTGTCTTCTCTTCTCCCTCTCTTCTCTATTCTTCTTTTGTGTTCTTATCTAGTTTTTGGTTCTTTATTTCATAACACGTTATCAGCACGAGTCTCTACTAATTTAAAGGTTTTGTAGAAATTGATTTTGATTCTTGTTAAAGAATGGCTATAATTATTTTCATAGTTTTTGAGGTATTTAGAATTTCGTCCAAATATGGTGAGTATTTTGATTTTGATGATTTTGTCATATATGTGTGTACTTGGTGTATTCATCATTGATCTTCTCATCACCATCATTCATATTTCTTGATAACTAAGTATGCAATATATGTTAATTGTGAAATTAATTGCTAAGATACATTTGTTATTAGTTTTATAATTTGATTTGATCGAATCGAAAAACTTTATTCATATTTTCATATGTTCGACAAAAATTACTTGTACTTGTAACGACTCAACTCCTTATACTGAGTCGAAGTCATTACTAAGGAGAAACAATGACAAGAGACACTTTTTGAAACGAGGGAAAACTAAATTTTCATTAAAAACGGAATATTAAAACACTGAAACATAAACGCGGAAGCAAAACTGAGTCCCCATATGGCATGTCACGGATCCTTCTTTGTCGCTCGCCAGCTTTCCTCTACCTTTACCTTCGCCTGAAATATTAAACATAGAAAGAGTGAGTATAAACATATACTCAGTAAGAGACCTACTACTAGTCCCGCTATGTGTCTGTTAACTTTCCATTAGAGTCCTGAAAATGGTACCCAATCTCTGGCACGTTTCCGAACACGTGTAACATGCAGTCCCGTAGGAACGAAAATCTAGTCTTCGGTGTCCCGGGGGAGCACCTAGGACATGCTGGTCTGTAGTGAACCCGGGGGTAACACTAAGACAATCGGGATGCGAAGGATCCCGTCGAATCACTCGAATCATATCAATATCCATGCTAGACTGGCGGTTCCGTCGAACTACGCAGTCCTAAATAGGTGGTGATCCCGAAGGACATCCATGCAGGTAGGACTCTAATAGACAAAGTTAACAGAACACCCTATCCATAGCATGTAGCATAACATAACATCATAACATGGCAAGAGTATTAATCTTAACGTCCTTAATCATGTGATTAATATATCATGCATTAACAATCATCAACAGTCATCAACAACATACTATCGGTCATTAACATAACATCAGTCATCATCATCAATCATCAAGTTATGCATTTTAGCTACCATCAATGCATAATCATAATTACATGCGGTCTCTTAAATTTAGTTCGAAGGTCTAGTAGGAGAATCTCTTACCTGGAGATTTTAGCCAAACAAGGTACTCCCTAGTTGACAGTAAAAATTCTCTCATTAACTTGATCCTAATCATAAAAGGAAAACTTAGTATCTTAATTAATGAAATTAGCAATTGACTATCATCCAAAAATTCTCCCTAAATAATTAACTTTCTAAAAATTGGGGTTGAAACCAATTCAACCTTGATTGGGAGAAAAACCAACATTTAGATCTTAAAAAGTTTAGCCAATTGAACATTTAAAGAAATCCAAAATAGATCAAAATTAAATTAATAAAATATTAATTTAATTTCATTGGCTTACCGAGGTTACTCAAATGGAGGTTGGAAAATCCTCTTATCCTTGGTGAAAAATTTATCACTTTAAATCCTCAAGCTTCCAAAGAGACCAATCTTAACTTCAACTGATGAGGCAGCGGCGACAACAGAGGGTTATCTTAGAGAAGAAGATAAAGAACCTTTTTCTTTTTCCTTTATTTCCATCCTAAGCATTCCAATGCTATTTATAGACCAAAATAATAATTATTATTATTATTTCCTTTTCCTTTTCCTTTTAGGATATATATATATATATATAATACCAAATATATACATATATTTTTATTTCCATTATCTTTCCTAAATAAATGCCTTAATCTTAGGCATTTATAACCATTAATAATAATAATAATACTTTTTTATTATTATTATTTTTCTCTCATTAAAATCTACAATAAACATATATATTTATTTAAACCATCATTTTCTCTTTTAAATAAATATATATTTTTTTCGTCCAATCAAATCAATCATCTCTCTCCTCATGGATTATCTTCTTTTCCAAATAAATATAATTATATTCCATAATATAATTAACTTCATTTTTCCAAATTATTAATTAAATATATATATCCACGTATATATACTCAATTAAATCCAATTCCACCAAAACCAACTTTCCCTCTAAAATCTCAAATTAGCTTAAGTCCTCAATTAATTTAATCAATTAAATATTTTCCAATAAATCACTTATAACTTCCAACATGAATTATCTTAACTCAACCATAACAACTTCACTCCATAAACAATATTTATCTTTCTACATAATAATTAATTAACTTCCACAATAACTAATTATTATTTATCTTTCTTCAAAATAATTAATTATCTTCCACAATAATTAATTATTATTTATCTTCCTCCAAAATAATTAATTATCTTTCACAATAATTAATTATTATTTATCTTTCTTCAAAGTAATTATCCTTTTACAAATAATTATATTTTCCCAAAATATAATTATTTTACTTTTTCTCCCTTAATAAATATCCTTTCTCCAAAATACATTTATCTTTTCCTTAAATAATTATATTTCAACAAATATAATTATCTTTTCCTTTAACATAATAATTATATATATATATTTCCACATATACATATAATTATCAAATCTCCAACAAACTTTTCACCCTACAATTTAATTAAATAACGTCAATAATTATTTAATTAAATTCAACTTCAACAACACTAAAAATCCACAACTTTACTTAATCCTCTTAACCTACCATTTAATCTAAAAACTCAACAAACGCCATGTGTCAAAACCTCTAATTAATTAAATATTCATCCAATAAATATTTAATTAATTTTAATTCCCACATAAATCAAA
This sequence comes from Cucumis melo, assembly GCF_025177605.1. Lineage (NCBI taxonomy): Eukaryota > Viridiplantae > Streptophyta > Magnoliopsida > Cucurbitales > Cucurbitaceae > Cucumis > Cucumis melo. The sequence goes on from NC_066866.1 coordinate 8,957,903, forward strand.
TAATTCTCATTAAATGGATTCAAAATAACGCCCAATAAGTTAAATCTAATTAAACAAAATTAAGATAACTAACTCCAAAATTATCTTAATTTTTGGGGCGTTACAGTACTTTATCCTCATACTTTGATAGAATGACTAAATAGAAAAAAAAATTGTGATTGCATAGATTTAATGAAAAACTATCCTTAATTTGGTTTCAAGTTATGTATGATATTTCATGGTAAAATTTTGTGATATTAAATTTTGGGTGCATGAGATATGTATATCATGACATATGTGTTGAATAAGTATATATTCAAACTTAAATTCTATTTAAAGTATATGTATATATATGTGTGTGGTTACTATTTTAGACCATAAATAATTTTCATATTTGTTGAGGAATAAAATTTATGTTTGAGAAACTTAAATAGCCTTGTTTTGAGTGATCCAAAAATAGAAAAGATATTGAATAATCAAGTATTTTATTACTTTAATTTTTTGGTTAAAACTTATAGATTTGTCAAATATGTTATATCATTTTAGATTTATGTTATAAATGTTCTAATGTTATTTAGATTAAGGTGGTAAATCATGCCTTATATTTAAATATAATTCTTATATTTGAAATATTTGATTGAGATGTTTTTCTAATTAATTTGTATGAAAGTTTAAATTATAATATTTATTTTCCTAATTAGATTTCATTTTACTTGACAAATATTGTGATAATATTTATCTTCTATATATATGTGTTAAGATTATATAATGTTAATGTTGTTTTTCAAATATGAGAATAAATTGTCAATGTTGTCTTTGAAACTTATTTGATTGTTGAATATTTAAATTATTCTCATGTGAACTTTATGAGTCTTAAAATTTTTATATGTAGTGATTATATATATTTGATTAAATTCTTTTATGATAAAGTTTATGAAAGTTATGTATAATAGTTAACTACTTCTTAAACTCAATGTTGATTTAATGCACCTGAAATTGCATAAATCAATTAGTGTTCATTGTTTTTGTCGTGCACTAGTAGTTGCACATATCAAAACATCTTTGCTCTTACCATAACAATTTGATAGAGAAAGTTTGAAACATTATATTATATATTGAGCATATGTTTCTATAAAAAAATGGCAAATTTTGATCAAATAATTTAATAGCATTCCCTGAAGTGAATGTTACAATATTTAGTAAGATCGAAATTATGTTAATAGAGAATAAGGGTTTATTTGATTAGAACCATATGAGAATTTTATTTCCAAATATGTTTGGAAAAGATACGATAATCTTGTACTTGTCGTACATTAAGGGTCTATTTGAAAAATTAAAATCCTTAACGATGAAAAGGAGAGCGATGTATGAAAGCAAACTTTGATAAATTATTTGTATCTCTCGAAAAGATCATAGTTTTTATTTTAACCTCATAAATATGATATTATTCGGATATCACAGATTACCCACAATCTCTTGAAGAGATGATTATTCTTTATGCCCATTTATATATGGATGAAATATTTGGATTTCCTTTTAATTTCTTGGAAAGAATAAGAATAATCTCTTGATATTTATGTGTTGCATATAGTACATCTATGCATATTATACTTAAAACTAAACAATACACCTTCAAGATTTGATAGTCTTGATAGTCTTTATATATCTTACTATCTTTGTAAATCTATCAAAGAGAAGTTTAGTAAACTGGAAAGGTATATGTTGTAATCGATATCATATCTAGAGAGATTGACTATAATTAAGAATAATATATGATATGCATATATTATATATAATCTTCTGCGGATAGTGCATATAGAAAATTTGGCTACTTTTACTTCTCAATTATATTACACACACATTCGTATAATTGATATATATGGAACAATGAACCTGAAGTTCATTGATCCAAACATAATTTTATTTGACATGAGAGTCATTTTGGGTCAATAATGAAATTAATGTATGATTTGAAATATACATTGACATCTATTGAAGAACTAGAAGATTCTTTCATGTAATAAATTGTCAAGGAGTCTCTTGTTCTCAAGAGGTTAATTATCAAACTCTCACTAGTGAAATTTGAAATTGAAACTCTCATGCTTTTGGGAAGAGATTCATGATTTATTAATTCTTGTTGGTGCATCCTATTGTTGGTCATAGATATACTTATTATTTTGATTTAAGAATGTTAGTGAGTTTGCATCTCAAACATTTGATAATTGATTGAGATAAGTGAACGAACATATGGTAGCATATGTTTGAATAGAAAAACTTCTAAATTTATATGAGATCATGTTTAAGATGATGAAACAATTAAACCTCGGATGGATGATATATTTACTATGCAATTTGCTAGTTCTCATTAATGAGACATTTTTTCCAACATTAGGGGGGGAAATTAAGAAAATGTTGGAAAAATAAATTGAATGAAATGTATAAGTATTGTCTCATTTTGATCATCATACAAATTATTTTGAACTAGAAGTTCAAAAGATATCTCATTTGGAATAAAATGATATCAAATCAAATGTAGATGCATTTACAGAACATTTATAATTGTAAGAAAGTGACCGAGTTATAATGGTTACAAAGATACCATCTAAGAATGATATCTTAGTGCAACGAGTTGTCAATACTACATGCTTGAAGCGTGATAGGCAAATGTGAGTTCTAAAGAGAAATATCCTTAAAGAAGAAATAGTCAATTAATGATCAGTTAAGAATATGGATATTCTAGAAGAAATCCTGAATATGAGTACTCATAAGAATCTTAAAGTAAAAAGAAAAAATGGTAAAGAGTTCTCAATAAAATTATATGTCATGACAAGAAATAGAACCATACTTAAATAACTTGACAATATTTTTGCATACAACGTTGCTCACGATATTATTTATCAAAATAAGTAATATGTACTTAGACATATTGAACAATGTTGCGACAACACAAAAAGAATTGGCTTATGTGAAAAGAAACAATCCAATCAAAATAAACTTATATGTTTCAAATCGTGAGAACTAGTTAGACATTTAGAGAATGTCGAACATGATGAATACAAGTAAAGTGTTTGTAAAAAAAATAAATAGAAAGTGGGACAAGTTCCACACAAAGAATTGGTATTGGTTATATGAGAGATACATATTCTCCTATGGTGAATACAATACCATGAGATATCTAACATATCTTAGTGTGTATGCAAAGCTTAACATACACCTTATGGATGTAGTCATTATACATTGATATAAATTTATTAATAATTATATCCCTGAAGGATTAAAGGTTATGAAATCATATGATTCAATTATAAGAGAGTTATAAAATATTCCAGACGAATATCATCATCTCTTATTACATTTTTGTTGATAAGAGGGTATAAACATAACCCCTATTTGTCCAATTTGATGATTTGAGTATAAACTCCTGAAGAGATTTCAAAAACAATAGAATTTCTCTAAAAAGAATTTGAGATTATACGTTTTGTCTTAACTTGCAAATAAAGCATAAAGCAAATGAAATTAGACTAATTATATCATTGAACTTTCCTAGGGTGGTTCATTTACTTGGCCATGTGAAAAAAAAAATTATATCATTTCGTATCAGAAAGATAACGAAGAACTTGAAGTCGTGAAGAACCATAATTTTGAGAAATAAGTGCACTTGTATCTTTACTAGTTTATCCACTATTTGTTGTAATATCTTTAGTAATTTTGTTACATAAAAATAATATTTCTCCAAAAGTATTGAAATAAAATTAAACTATGTTATGTTTAATTTAAGAATTATTAGCTTACAATAATTTATTCTAATATATCTAATTGTGATCTAGTTGATTATGAAGATACAGGTTATTTATCTAACTCATGCGAGCTAGATCTTACACGAGTTACTCAATACATATAGAAGAATTTTTTCTATATTATGGCAGCTTATGAAGCAGATCAGAACAACTACTTTAAATCATGCAGCGATATTGATGATGTACAAAACTAGTCAATAGTGTTCTTATGTGAAGACAAAGTATCAAATGATGACATCAATATTCAACAAAATTCTTCAAAAGACAACATGACAGACTTATTTACAAAAGCAATTACCAACTCCGCCAATTTGAAAAGCTTAAGCACAACATTGAAACGTGACAACTCGGAGAATTCAAATGATGTATTCATGAGGGGGAGTAAAAATACTGCATTCTTTTCTTGACTATGGTTTTTCCGATTGGGTCTTCCTAGCAATGTTTTTAATGAGGCAATTATTAAAGTATTTAAAATGATATACTCTTTTTCCTTCACTAGGATTTTTTCCCACTGGGTTTTTTCATAGTAAGGTTTTAACAAGGCTTTTATTTTATATAATATGGACATCTAAAAGAGGAGTGTTATGAATATTCAATATTAAAGTCAATATTATTAGATGTCCATAACCTCCTTAGGTTACAAATTCATCTCATAACCTCCACATCAATATCCATAACTTTCTTGTCTCCTATTTATGTTTGGTTTTGTAACCATTATTCTCACAACCCTATAAATAGAGGTTGTAGAGATCATTTGTATAGACACCACAATTGAGTTCAATTGTCTTCTCTTCTCTCTCCCTTCTCTATTCTTCTTTTGTATTCTTATCTAGTTTTTTGTTCTTTATTTCATAATAGTTAAAACATTTATTTTCTAAACATAGTGGAGTGCAATTGATTTTAAAATTTTGGTTAACTTCATTAACATATTCTACAAAAACACGTAAATGTTGCTGCATTAAAACTTATCAAATAAACATCTTTGACATTAATTTTCTCATTCAGACATTTGAATCCGAGATATTTAATATTTATATTCATGAAACGATACATCTAAATGAATTCTAATTGAAGTTGTTTGTTGAATGGGTTTTCTTTCTTGCGGTTGTCATGGGAAATAGGCTTGAAGTTTCCAATTTCTTCAAGCTAATAAATGCAAAATCTCAATTAAAATGGAGATATCAATGCATGTGAAAAGATTTAATCATTTTTCTATTCATTCTTTGATGGTTTTCCTATTTCCTACTTTTGGTTTGATTTATTTATCCACATTTCCAGCCTTAAAAAGATTTGCTAGTTTAAAACTGTATTTTAAACTTGAAAGTTTCTATTTAGCATTCAAAATTTTGCATATTCTTTTAATGAGAGAGTGTAATATGTTGGAGTTTAGGGTATTTAATTATGACATTAATTCACAAATTGTTTATTTAATCATTTAGCTATTTCTTCAAAATTCGAAACCATTTAGATTTTAGATCATGGGGTTTGGTTATTGTTCTTGTTCCACACAACATACAAAGATAATTTGATTTATTTGAACCATTTCAAATCCTTATGTATCAACTATTAAATTATTAATGTGAATATTATTTTATTGCATTAAAAAGATTTAGGAATTTTGTAAAATGAATAACCACTGTTTAAATGAGAATTCATAGGGAAAAATTAACTACCTCATTGAACTTTTTTTAAAAAATAATTTCCTTGACTTTTATGCGAAGAAAAGTTCCTTGCGAGAAATCTAAAGCCAAACGAAGAATTATGATCTAATCTTTACAAAATAAATGAGAAAGTTTATGAGGACGTGGGATGAAATAGAGGACAATAATGGAACGGTTAAATTAAGTTCTCCATCTTGCTCCCATCCACCATGAACTCTTTATTAAGATTATATTTAAACTCTTTTATTTTCTCTAAAACAAGGACGAGTTTTCACTTAAAAAAGAAAGAGGTTATCTACAAAACTATATGATATGATTTTTAAAAAATAATAAGAAAGATGGGAATTTTATAATATGCTTCTAATCTCTATATTATCTTATCTTGTTGCATAGTGGGACATTTTCTTAATTGCACAAAAATTATTTAAAAGAACTAAAATGTAGGATGAATTATTGAAGGGTAATGAGGCTAAATAAATAATACAATGAGAGTTGTTAATGAGTTAACGTTGATTAACATATATAAAGTCTTGAGGATTTGATGTAAGCAATATTTAATTATTATTTTCTATGGTACCCTCTAGTATTCAATCTTATCACTTTTCATTATTTATATTTCATCACAATAACATTATTCCCTTTATTTAAAAAGAAAAATAATAATAATAATAATAATAATAATAATAATAATAATAATAATAATAATAATAAAAGGAAATTAATGAAAATAATATACAATAATATCCTCTTTGCCACCACTCTATTGATAGAGATGTAAAGGGTAGTGGGATTGACAATGAGGCTCTAAAATTGTCTTTTACGTAACGAATATTTTCACCAAAATTACAAATATGACCTCCATAAAAGAATTTAATAACGACAAGAATAACGGGTATAAATGTATATTAACTTTCCCTATATATGTATTTATATATTTTCTTTTCTTTTCTTAATTAGTTGGGTGAAATGTCAATTTTAGGGAAATTTTTGTTTGATGTTAATGTTCAACTTTAATTTTTTTTTTTTTTTTTTTTTGTTGAAATTACAGTGAATTAATACATGCATCTTTTAAAGTTTATTTGTTAACAAACCTCTGTTGTGGTGTTCTCTAGGGTTTTCTTTTTTGATGTACTTTTGTTGTGTTTGAATAAAATATTAGAAATGAATTATCTCATATAAAAAAATTAGGATAACAATGAATTTCAAGTACTATAAAATAAAATAAATGTTTTTAGAAACATTTTAAGTTTAGGCGTAATTCTCTCTATATATTTGGAAAGAGAGATTAAATGGTGTAAGAAATATAAAAGAATTTGATATAGAACTATTTTGGCTAAATAGATTTTTTTTTTTTTTTTTTGTAGATTCTTGTTAGTAGGTCATAATTTTCTAGTTCTTAGTTTTATTGTTTTCTTTTAATCTCTTTATCGTTTATCTCTTTTCCTCATCGGTGGAAGTGGAAAATTTTTTCCAAACAACTTCTCTATGTTTAATTATGTGGCTAAATTTTGAACAGATTAATAATTAAATTATGTGGCTACAAAGTTAGATTTGGGAATTTTTTTGGGTTGAAACTAATTGCCTCTTTGAATTTTGTACGATTTGTTTATTTTATTTCTTTAATTTTATTATATGGAGGTATGTATGTCAATATCATGAGAAACTTGGGGTTACAATTTTCTAACAAAATTAACATTGTAATAATTATGGATATATATTTAAAGCATAATAAATTCGTGGTTTAAAAAAACAAGTACCAACTTTAATTTTTGTTTTATGAGAATAACACTAACAATAAAGTCCACTTTTATTTCTTACATTAGAAATATCATTTGTAGAAGCTTAACACAATTTAGTTGCAAAATAATGGGTTAAGAGACATTTATGGATGTTCAACTCCATAAAAAGTAGTAAATTAATTTGTCCATAAACTTCAATTTGTATCACTATAAAAGAATTTTCTAACCATCTAATTTTTATATGAAAAATAGTACTAAGTTAAACTAAGTATAATTCAACTAGCATCAAATATGTACTATAAACACGATGTCAAGGGTAATTTTGAAAAAACTTTAAGAAAGTATAAGGGTCAAACCTAAGATTAGAAAGGAGGGGATTGAGCTATTTTAGCCTATTCCATATTTGATCCTAGTATTATGATAATCCTTGTTCTTACTCTTTTTTCTCACCCCTCTCTAGTTAAGCTCCAAATATTTATTAAGTAAAAGTAAATGATCAAGTTAAGGTAGGAATCCTAACAGTCATCACAAAAGAAAACAACACCAACAAAAATGAAATCTGTCTGCACATCGTAAATTATTATAACATATACCCAAACTATTATAATTCTTAAAGTTGCTCTTAGTCTGAAACGCTCCCTAAGTGTTTCTTCAACCTACCCCCTATTCATTGAGGGGTTTAGGAAGGAATAGTGACATTAAATAATAATGCTCATTTCTTCAAATCCATTGGTATCTTAATTCATCGCCACTTCCACAACAATTTCTGCAAATATAAAAATACCATTTTTCAAACAAAACCTTCCCCACCATAAATTTAATGCAAAATATAGAAAAATATAGGATAAAAACACAAACTCAAGTAAATAGAAAAACGAAAAAGAGGGATACCTAAAGTTTCAATTTTTTTCTCAAAACCCTACATGAAAAAAGAAAAGAGCGAGAAAAGAAAAACAAAACAATGCAACGACAATTAAGAATTGACAAGTCGCATAAAGCAGGTAAAAGGAGAGTGGGTATCATTATTTCAACTTTTTTTTTTTTTCGGGAAATTAACCATTACATAGCTTCATAGCCACACATATAATTACAGATAACACTGCACTCCCTTAACAATTGGGTCCCAAAGTTGAAATTTTAAAAACCATTAGAGAAAAAAAAATACAACACAAAAGGGGAAAACAGCCTTCTTTTTTCTTCTTTTCGGATCGGACGGCTGTGATTGATTGAAGAAGCATCATGGATTTAGATAAGATTTTCACTTGGACTTGAAAGGGATGGCTCTGATTACAACTTGGTGGTACAGAGCTGCAAGAGCAGCGCCGATGAAAGGTCCCACCCAGAATATCCACTGTAATTTAGCCACATAATCATGTTATGTTTAACATTTAACATTAAGATTATTAAAGTTTATGAGATTAAGAAACTCACGTGATCATCCCATGCTTTCTCGTTGTTGTAAATAATGGCGGCTCCCAAGCTCCGGGCTGGGTTGATGCCGGTGCCCGTTATCGGAATGGTGGCTAAGTGAACTAAGAACACTGCAAATCCGATTGGCAATGGTGCCAATATCTGTTCCATAAATTAACAATTTTTCTTTTAGACCAACTTCTATAATTTCTTTACGCTTTGCAGCTAAAAGTAACTTTCGAAAAGAGAGAGTCTCTATTTTTTCAACTCACCGGAACATGTGAATCTCTGGCGCTACGTTTAGCATCGGTAGCCGAGAAGACGGTGTAAACAAGGATGAAAGTACCAACAATCTCAGCGCCAAGGCCGTCTCCTTTGGTGTATCCCTCGCTCACAATGTTAGCTCCGCCGCCGAGGGTGTCGTAGAGCTTGGGTTGGAACCCCTTCACCACACCAGCACCGCAGATGGCACCAAGGCACTGCATCACCATGTAGAAAATCGCCCTAGTCAACGACAGCTTCCTCGCCAGAAACAGCCCGAAAGTCACCGCCGGGTTAATGTGCCCACCGGAAATTCCAGCAGTACAGTAAACCAGAGCAAAAATCATACCGCCGAATGCCCAAGCAATACCCTGAATTCCGACTGTCTTACACGTGTTCCCCTCAATATTCTTGGACCGGACGACACCCATGACGGTCAAAACGGTGATGTAGAGGAAGAGGAAAGTAGCGAAAAACTCCGCAATTCCAGCTCTGTAGAAGGACCATGAAGTGAGCTCTTCTGGCTCAAACAACGGGGCCGGCGGTGGCTCCTTGTAGTCCTTAGCGTCATCTTGACTCTGGGCCGCCGTTCCAATCGGCTGTCTCTCGTTGAATTTGTTAGCTCCAAGTCTAACATCTTCCTCCTTCCCTTCCATTTCGGAAAAACTTATCTGTGCTCACGAAGACGTTGGTTCTGTCTTTAGTAGCAGTGAGGAAAGTGAAGAGACGGAGTTAGGTTATATAGCAATGTTAAGTGAATTTACGGAAAACCCAATGGGACCCACCCAGTTAAAAAAAAAAAAAAAGATAAAAAGTTAAATTAAATATATAATTTTAAAATAGAGAGAACCGACCAATCATTTTTGTAGAATTTTCTGGAGAATAGGTGGAAAATGACAGAAGGGGCGGTCGGGTTGGCGTACAATTATTGGGCCACGTGGCGAAATAGTAGCCACAAAGGAGAGGTAGAGAGTGGAGAATGGGGCTAAGCCGCCCACCGTCCATCTGGACCAGATGGTGAAGGGATTGTGATCATAAAAAGATAAGGTTAGGATTGTATTTTTATGGAAGGAATGAGGGGTAAATGAGGAAATTGAGGGGTTGGAGATCCACGTGGAGGTTACGTGATTGGTTTGGCTGGATATGTTTGTGGACAAAACATGTCTTAAGCGACAAACTGCAGCGCTGTAGGAAAATCATGTTTAGTTCGTGGTTGGATTATGAATATAAGAAGGATTTTTCCTTTCTCTCTCTCTCTTTTTTTCTTTTTCCTTTTTTTTTTTTTTTTTTGACCCTTTAAATCGAATTTTGGTGTTTATTTGACTGTTTACTTTAGTTACAAAAATTTGGAAATTATAAGATTATCTAGTTAACAAGTTTTGGAGTACAAAAATGTCAGATTCACCATTCTTTTTAAATATAATATCCATCAAGCTAATCAAATAAAAGATGCATGGTTTAATTTTTTTTTTTTTTTTTGAATATTGGTCTTTAAATGGTTTCATCTTATCTATTTATATATCAATAGATAAGTTAAGTTAGAATTTGAGTTCGGCTTTCGAAATTTTTCATCAAAAAATTTTATTGGACAAACTTTCAAATACGGCAACATGTAGACAAACTTGTCCATGGCAAGTTGGAACAAAAATGATCACATTTTTTAATAAGATATATGGATATTTCATTGTTAAACATAGGAAAAATTCTCATGAATGATCCTGTTACCGTAGAGAGAGAGTTGGGAGGAATTAGAAATAAAAAGTATTTTGAGATTTTTTTATTAGAGTTTTTGAAAACATAATTAAGTACTACTAACTATAAACTAAGGTTAAATAAACTAATTATAAGTAATATAAAAGGCTAGATTTAATATATATTAGATACCCTAACATGAGGATATTAATGAATCTATGTACTCTTTTACTTTACATTATGGATAATGTTCTAACTCTTGTCATTTAAAATGTATATTTCTTAAATATGAAGATGACTTGCACAAACTTACACAGATTAAAAGCAACGAAAATGACTCGTACATACCTTAGTTTGTTTGTGTACAATCTTAATTTCCCAAAGGAAAAAGAAAATTAAAAAAAAAAACCATTATTTTTCTGGATCTGTTTACTAAAAAAAGAATTGAAGAAGAAAAATTGCTTCCTTTATACTATCTTTTCTTTTGTAATTCTCTACTAATACTCTATTTTGGAAATATATTTTCATGCACTTGTTTTATTGTTTAAATTATATTATTATTATTAAAAATAGTGTTTTTGAAAAGGGAGTTTTAGGAGTCACATCCAAATAATACACGCCTCCTATTGATTTTAATTTTAGCAGGGAAAAGGCAACCATTGCAGCATAACTCAGATTTCATAAGACACAAGATTATTTTCTAATAATTAATTATGACTTTTATTTTTATTTTTGTGTAATAAATATGGCAGAGCGCAAATATTTTAAACGAATTAGAATACCAAATTCTATTGACTTTTATAATCTCTGTTGGGAGGTTACTTAATTATGTTATTATTAATAGATATAGGATTTATGATCATAATGGTAGATCTAAATCTAAGTCTAGTCTAAGTTTAAGAAAGTTAGTGTTGGACTTTGAATTGGCCTAACTACTACCTTAGTTCCTTATTACCAAAAGGAAGGATAATTGTGTCAAGTTCATTGTCAAAATCCTGCATAATCTCGAAAACTACACTTACTCCTTATGCATGGATATTCACATGTCTGACGATGATAGACTCTATAATTAATTTCATTTATCTATCATTGTTGTCTAGCAATGATATATTCTAAGTGCTCAATCTGATGAAATACTAAGGAGAGAGAGAGCAAAGTTGGGAAAATTGGAGAAAATGAAAAGGAGGGAAAAAAAGGGGTAAACAAGGTAAACTTTGCCGACGTTTCTTATGTTGGCCTAAGTCAAACACTTGTATTAGTATAAATATGTATAACAACTTACATTTTACCTTACATTTTACTAAATTTTGGTCGAAAAATTAAAAATTTTATTGAGATAAACAAGAATATACCAACGAACAAGCATGGAAGGAGTGATGCTCGAAATTCATGTAAAAGATTTCATGCATTGCTTTTTGTACTAATTTAGTAATTTAGAGAGACAAGTGAATCATAGCTCAAACACAAATCCCTAGAAATGGAAGGAGTGATGCTCGAAATCGAGTGGCGTAGATGAGCAAGAGAAATACAAAATGAAAATTCAATATTAAATATGAATTTTGAGAGAGAACTGCCCTTTTCTTTTCTTTTCTTTTCTTTTCTTTTCTTTTCTTTTCTTTTTCTTTTTCCTTTTCTTTTCTTCTTTTTTCTTTAAATACTATTATTATTATTATTATTATTATTATTATTATTATTATTATTATTATTATTATTATTATTATTATTATTATTATTATTATTATTATTATTATTATTATTATTATTATTATTATTATTATTATTATTATTATTATTATTATTATTATTATTATTATTATTATTATTATTATTATTATTATTATTATTATTATTATTATTATTATTATTATTATTATTATTATTATTATTATTATTATTATTATTATTATTATTATTATTATTATTATTATTATTATTATTATTATTATTATTATTATTATTATTATTATTATTATTATTATTATTATTATTATTATTATTATTATTATTATTATTATTATTATTATTATTATTATTATTATTATTATTATTATTATTATTATTATTATTATTATTATTATTATTATTATTATTATTATTATTATTATTATTATTATTATTATTATTATTATTATTATTATTATTATTATTATTATTATTATTATTATTATTATTATTATTATTATTATTATTATTATTATTATTATTATTATTATTATTATTATTATTATTATTATTATTATTATTATTATTATTATTATTATTATTATTATTATTATTATTATTATTATTATTATTATTATTATTATTATTATTATTATTATTATTATTATTATTATTATTATGATTATTATTATTATTATTATTATTATGATTATTATTATTATTATGATTATTATTATTATTATTATGTTTTTGAGTTGTTGAAAGAGAATTACTTGAATTGTAATGCTGAATTTAGAAATGAAGGTTGGCCAATGATATAACTTATGTTATCAACCATACACCACCTATATAATATTATAATCAGGTCATTTGGAAGTAGTTTTTGTTTTTTTTTTTTAAATAAGACAATAAATTTTAATTTAAAACAGAATTTATTCTTATTATTAGTTTTCTACATGTAAATTTGTGAGCTAAATGACAATTATTGGTTGAGTTGGGGTTGCAGCCGCCAGCTGATTTGTGCCCATCTATTATTGGATTTTACTTAATTGCCTAATCCCATCACATGGCACATTATTACCTGATTGGAGGAGTCTTTTTTTTTTTTTTTAATTAATTTACACAATTTCTAGACTTATGTATGAACAACAAATTTTGTTTGTAATTAGGTTAACATTAGGGTTTTAAAGTTCTTAGATAACACCTAATGTTACAAAAAAATCTCTACGTAATTCCACTTTTGGTAAATACATGTTATCAAACTAAACTCATCCATGTTATCTAACTAATGTAATAATATTTGGGCCTAAAATGATTCATTCATTGTTATCTAACTAAACTCATCTATGTGTTTGACCTTTTGAAAAAAACATTAAAATCACAATGGTCCCGGCTCATACCAAAAGAAAAAAAAATCAACAAATATCATAGACGATGCAAGTAGTGTATAACTTCGATTTTTAAATCATTCTAATTTAAATCACTTTGAGCTTCAAATGTATTAATATTCAGTAATTATTTATTTTATTTCTCTTGACAACAATTTTAAGACAACTTTGTTTATTTAAGTCGGTTTGGTAACCATTTTATTCTTTTTTTCATATTTATTAAATATAAATACTTAAAATCTTAACCAAATTTTTTTAAAAAAAAAAAACCTTTTTTTTTTAATTTTTAAAATTTAGTTGGTAAAATTTAAATAACAAAAATAAAGTTGGAGGTGTACTTGATTAAAGAAAGGGGGAACAAAAATGCATCTTAACTTTTCCATTATTAAATAATTCATTTCGTATGTTTTTATTCTATTTTAATTTTTTTTGCAAAGGCAAACTTTGGATGGTAAATATACGATCAAACTTCATTCATCATGTTTGTAAATTTTAAGCATTATTATGAAAGATTAAAACCTCCTTTTTATGGACAAAAGTTTTAACATCGCCCATCTCGAACACAAATCTATCAACACTTAATTCATTAAATTAACACTTCATTGGATACAAAAGATGCCAAAACAAAAAAAGTTGCAATAATATAATAAGCATTTTGCATGGAGAGAGATTTAAAATTAAAACCTAGGCCTAATTTCAAATTTAGGAATTTGGGTTTTAATCTTTTTATTAACGATGATGAATAATGTTCACTTGGACTTGAAAGGAATGGCTCTAATCACAACTTGATGGTATAAAGCTGCCAATGCTGCTCCGATGAATGGTCCAACCCAGAATATCCACTGCCAAACACAATATATATATGTATATATGTAAATGTATATAATTAATTAATCACTATTTGATCACATTCCTTTTTAATTCCCTCGAAAATTCAAATTAATTAACAAACTCACATGATCATCCCACGCTTTGTCCTTGTTGAAGATGATGGCTGCTCCCAAACTCCGAGCTGGGTTGATGCCGGTGCCGGTGATCGGAATTGTCGCCAAGTGGACTAAGAACACTGCAAACCCAATCGGTAGCGGCGCCAATATCTGTTCCATAACATTTTTTTTACTTCTCATAAACAATCTATAACTCTATATAGTTTATTAGAAACAGACTCTTAATTTTTACTCACCGGAACGTGTGAGTCTCTGGCGCTACGTTTAGCATCAGTGGCGGAGAAGACGGTGTAAACAAGAATGAAAGTACCCACGATCTCAGCGCCAAGGCCATCCCCTTTGGAGTAACCGTCGCTCACAACGTTAGCTCCACCCCCGAGCCTTTCGTAGGGCTTGGGTTGGAACCCCTTCACCACTCCCGCGCCGCAGATAGCACCAAGGCATTGCATGACCATGTAGAAAATCGCCCTAGTCAACGACAATTTCCTTGCCAGGAACAACCCAAAAGTGACCGCTGGGTTAATGTGGCCACCGGAGATTCCAGCAGTACAGTAAACGAGAGCAAAAATCATACCACCGAAAGCCCAAGCGATCCCCTGAATCCCGACTGTCTTACAGGTATTACCATCCGCTTCCTTGGACCGGACGACACCCATGACAGTCAAAACGGTGATGTAAAGAAAGAGAAAAGTAGCGAAAAACTCGGCGATTCCTGCTCTGTAAAAAGACCATGAAGTGAGCTCCTCTGGCTCGAAGAGAGGAGCCGGTGGTGGCTCTTTGTAGTCCTTGGCATCGTCTTGGCTCTGCGCCGCCGTCCCAATGGGCTGCCTCTCTGTGAACCTGTTAGCTCCCAATCGAACATCTTCTTCCTTACCCTCCATTATTATTGGGATTAGTATGTGTGTTTGTTATGAGATTTGAAGAATGAAGAAGAAGAAGAAGATTACATAGTATATATACCAATATTTAGAACATGTGATTTGGAGAAGAAGACAGTGGGGCCGATAACCTTTTTTTTTTATTATTATTTATTTTATAATAGTTTGTGGGATTTTATAAAATGGTGGGGACAGGTCGGTTTGGGCGGGGATATGTGGGACACGTGGCAGCATTTATTTGATGAATAAGACTGACGTGTCATTGTGTACGTAGAATGGTGGCTTCCGGTGACCGACCGTTAATAATGGTGGGGACGGAGGGAGGCGCAACAAATTCAATTACCTCGTGTGATTATGATGTTTCTTTAACAATGACTTATTATACATAGTATATTAATTATTATTTCGTTGGAGAGTGTTATATATATATAATTATTATTTTGTTGGAGAGTGTTATATACATGTGTATGTATATATTTTGAATTTTGATGTAATGAATCAGGTAGGAATAATTTGATTTAGATAATGATTAGTTTACCTTTACAACACTTGTAAATATAAGAATCAAAATCAATAAAATGAAATAAATTTAATCATTAAATGATTACAAAACATTGATTACAAATCTTTAATATATAAATCTCAAAACTTAATTTCAGTCCCTCGTTTTACAAAAAAAAAAAAAAAGTAAAAAAATAATATGATGTTCTTAAAAATAGATCATCATTTTACTCCATACAAATTTTGAAATACTCAAAAATTTCAAACAATAGAATTAAATAAAATCCAAACGTAATCATGCAAAAGTAAGGAATAATTTTTACTATATCAAGAATGAGAAAGATGCATAATCTTTTCTAGACCATTTTGTAATTTTCCGTAAAGGGGTTATATCTAATTTTCATCTCGATAAGTATAACCATTCATTTAATTTTCTTATTAGTGGTAAGCATCGAAGTGAAAATGCATTTTAAAGTGAATACGAAGAGTTTTAACATAAGATAAAAAAACAATAACTTTGAACCTTTTCTAGTTCTATAACAACACAAAAATTAAATGGTCTATTATGACATACATTTCTATTGCTTATAGATAATTTTTCATGTGTGAGAGATCCATTCCCAAACAAATTCGTCTTCATTTTCTCTGTGTAATAATGGCAATGATGATTGTATTAAAATATTTGATTCAAGGCACGACTCAATTTTATGATTATTTTTCAATAGGCAGTTCATTTATACTATCGACGATATAAGTTATCATATGGATTATACGTTATTAGTGATTCAAAGCTATTACTAATAGCATGTCAATTCTATATCTTTTCTTTGCTCATTTATGCTAAAACCAAACCACAATATCACTTTAGAGTAACATTACATCGATATCATTGATTTATAGTAGCCTATTAGGAATATCAATTGATAGCAATATCGCTGATTGAAGATATTAGTGATAAAAACTATTATCACATCTCTTAAATTGAAAACTATTACTAATAACAGTTATTAGCGAATGCAACTAATTATAGCATGTAACGACCCAACTCTTTATACTAAGCTGAGGTCATTACTAAAAAGAAACAATGATAAGAGACACTTTTTGAAACGAGGAAAGAATAAATTTTTATTAAAAACGGAATATTAAAACACTGAAACATAAACGCGGAAGCAAAACTGAGTCCCCATATGGCATGTCACGGATCCTTCTCTGTCGCTCGCCAGCTTTCCTCTACCTTTACTTTCGCCTGAAATGTTAAACATAGAAAGAGTGAGTATAAACATATACTCAGTAAGGGACCTACTACTAGTCCCGTTAGGTGTCTGTTAACTTCCCATTAGAGTCCTGTAAATGGTACCCAATCTCTGGCACGTTTCCGAACACGTGCAACATGCGCTCCCGTAGGAACGAAAATCTGGTCTTCGGTGTCCCGGGGGAGCACCTAGGACATGTTGGTCTGTAGTGAACCCGGGGGTAACACTAAGACAATCGGGATGCGAGGACCCCGTATCGGGTCTCGAATCATATGTATATCCATGCTAGACTGGCGTCCCGTCGGACCACACAATCCTAAATAGGTGGTGATCCCGAAGGACACCCATGCAGGTACGACTCTAATAGACAAAGTTAACAGAACACCCTATCCATAGCATGTAGCATAACATCATAACATGACATGAGTATTAATCTTAACGTCCTTAATCATGTGATTAATATATCATGCATTAACATCAACAATCAACAGTCAATCTACGAGTCATTAACATAACATCAATCATCATCAATCATCAGCATAATAATCTCAATCATCATCATCAACATCAATATAATGACAGTCATTATCAGTAGCATAAAGTTATGCATTTTAGCTACCATCAATGCATAATCATAATTACATGCGGTCTCTTAAATTCAGTTCGAAGGTCTAGTAGGAGAATCTCTTACCTGGAGATTTTAGCCAAACAAGGTACTCCCTAGTTGACAGT
Source organism: Cucumis melo (assembly GCF_025177605.1). Lineage (NCBI taxonomy): Eukaryota > Viridiplantae > Streptophyta > Magnoliopsida > Cucurbitales > Cucurbitaceae > Cucumis > Cucumis melo. The sequence goes on from NC_066866.1 coordinate 8,975,803, forward strand.
AAAAATTCTCCAATTAACTTGATCCTAATCATAAAAGGAAAACTTAGTATCTTAATTAATGAAATTAGCAATTGGCTAACATCCAAAAATTCTCCCAAATTAATTAACTTTCTAAAAAAAAGGGGTTGAAACCAATTCGACCTTGATTGGAAAAAATCCAAGATTTAAATCTTAAAAAGTTTAGCCAATTGAACCTTTACAAAAACCCCAAATAGATTCAAAATTAAATTAATAAAATATTAATTTAATTTTATTGGTTTACCAAGGTTACTCAGATGGAGGTTGGAAAATCTTCTTATCCTTGATAAAAAATTCATCACTTTAAATACTCAAGCTTCGAAAGAGACCAATCTTAACTTCAACTGAGGCGGCGACAGCAGAGGGTTATCTTAGAGAAGAAGATAAATAACCTTTTTTTTTCTTTTACTTTGTAACTTAAGCATTCCAATGCTATTTATAGACCCAAATAATAACAATAATAATAATTATTATTATTATTTCCTTTTCCTTTTCCTTTTAGGATATATATATATATATAATACCAAAAAAATATACATATATCTTTATTCCCATTATCTTTTCTAAATAAATGCCTTAATCTTATGCATTTATAACCATTAGTAATAATAATAATACTTCTTTATTATTATTATTTTTCTCTCACCAAAATCTACAATAAATATATATTTATTTAAACCATTATTCTCTCTTATAAATAAATATATATCTTTTTCGTCCAATCAAATCAACCATCTCGCTTCTTATGGATTATCTTCTTTTCCAAACAAATATAATTATATTCCATCATATAATTAACTTCACTTTTCCAAATTATTAATTAAATATATATATCCACGTATATATACTCAATTAAATCCAATTCCACCAAACCAACTTTTCCCTCCAAAATCTCAAATTAACTTAAATCCTCAATCCTTTTAATCAATCAAATCTTTTCCAATAAATCACTTATAACTTCCAACATGAATTATCTTAACCAACCATAACAACTTCACTCCATAATTAATATTTATCTTTTTACAGAATAATTAATTATTTTCCACAATAATTAATTATTATTTACCTTTCTTCCAAAATAATTAATTATCTTCTACAATAATTAATTATTATTTATCTTTCTCCAAAATAATTAATTATCTTCCACAATAATTAATTATTATTTATCTTTCTCCAAAGTAATTATCCTTTTACAAATAATTGTATTTTTCCAAAATATAATTATTTTACTTTTTCTCCTTACTAAATATTCTTTCTCCAAAATAATTATCTTTTCCTTAAATAATTATATTTCAACAAATATAATTATCTTTTCCTTTAACAAAATAATTATATATATATTTCCACATATACATATAATTATTAAATCTCCAACAAACTTTTCACCCCACAATTTAATTAAATAACATCCATAATTATTTAATTAAATTCAACTTCAACAAAACTAAAATTCAACTTAATCAAAAACTCAACAAACTCCACATGCCAAAACTTTTAATTAATTAAATATTCATCCAAGAAATATTTAATTAATTTTAATTCCCACATAAATCAAATAATTCTCATTAAATGGATTCAAAATAACGCCCAATAAATCAAATCTACTTAAACAAAATTAAGATAATTAACTCCAAAATTATCTTAATTTTTGGGTCGTTACATAGCAATTGATACCATATTTCTTAAATGAAAATTTATTAGTAGTGATAATATCTATTAGTGATAGCAATGTATAATAGCTATCAATTGCAATCAATATAATTAAAGCTTTCAATTTAAGAAAAATATTCGTAATAATGACAAGTTATCGTTAATTGTAGCCATTAGTGATAGCTTTCACATAAAAAAAATTAAGAAATAACTATTTCTCAAATTTAAAGCTATATATCATACACCAATGAAATAGCAATTATGAGGGATAGTTCTTAAATTGAGAAATTCAACAACTAAACGTCCAAAATGATGGTTGGATGTGATATTTTAATATTTTAATATACAATTATTTTATTTTCTATTATATACGCTATTATCTTAGGATTTTTTTAATTAATTATTTTGGGTTTTAACATTTATTATCTCATCTTTATCCGAGGATGATTTGGTTCTTTAAATTTTTTTTTTTGAAAGAAAAAAACTTTAAACTTGCATCTAATAATGGTAATTAGTTTTTCTTAAAATAATATTCACAATATTTAAATAAGAATTAAACCCTTTAGGCTCGAGACAATTGGTCTTTTGGGCACTAAGGTTTGGGAATTTACATTACATTTAAATTGTATTATTTGTAATACTCATCTTTAAATCTCTATTGTATATAAATTAAAATATGCAACATTAAAACCTAAAAATTCAATGAGAAAATGAAAACTTAGCGCAATAAGATAATATATATTTAATATAATCTAATATTCATAGTAGAATACATTTGTTCTCTCTTTACTCGATATCTTTAAATCATTTTCTTTTAAATGTTGTACCATTTTTTCAAAGTTTAAAGTACATTGGAAATGATGATCAGAGGTTTGCCGATAACGATCACTCGGTGTGACACTAGTAGAAAAAGGGTCTACAATGACAGTTAAATGTTGTCATTAAAGGTTTTCGTGACAGTTTTTTGGAGTCATTGATGCAACAGTCATTGAAAGTGTTTTATGACAGTTGTAAAAAACTGTCACAAAATGTGGTTTTCATGACATATAATAAGTGTCACGAATGAAACATTTTATGACAGATTATAACTGTCAATATTTAGTTTCGATGACAGTTAGTAACTATCACAGTTTACATTTAATGACAGATTGTAACTGTCATTATTAATTTTCGATAAAAGTTAATAACTATCATTTGTTTATTTTTATGACAGCTTATAACTATCATAGTTTACATTTTATGACGGAAGATAACTGTCATTGTTAAGATTCTATGACTGATATTAAATGTCATTATTTATCATTTATATGACTTTTTAACTGTCATAATTTTACTTACCATGACTTTAATTAAATGTCAATAAAACTTCTTCGATAACAGTTTTATTTTTCAATTTAAATGTCATATTTCTTTTTTAGTAATGGAAAGTATTTTTAAATTTGAATCTTGTATTTCTTGTCGCCCTGCCATTACACATACTATTACAAACATATGGAAAAACGGTGAACGCTTTTATAGGCGCAACACACTTTGTAATATTGTTTTAATTGTTCGTACAAATGTGTTTTGGTACCAACAAAGTATTTAAATAACTACATTTAAACAAAAAAATTTCCTACCAAACCTACAAAAAAGCCTACAACACTTTTTTATCAACAACACACTTCAACAATAATTACATACACACTTTAAGATCAACAACACACTTCAAGATCAATATCCGAAAACAACGTTTTTTCCCGCCAAAAAAGTGCATTTTCACATATTATGACAATTGTTTCTTCTCTCCTCTCAATTTTTTTCTTTAGAAATGTTATGGAAAGTCACTTTTCTTGTAATGTGGTGTTCAAAAGTTGGTCGACAATACTTTCTAAATTAAATTAAAAAAGAAAAGAAAAGAAGTAAAACACTTGTATTTGGATAGGAAGCCAAGATTTGTACTAAATAAGTCACGGCGTAGGATGCCTAACCCATCCAATCCCAACATTTGAAACAAACATGTAACACCTAAAAAATTTAAGGTATTTTGTTACTATTAGATTATTAGGTCTAATGCATGTTTGATTAATTAAGTATACATAATTGACATTATGCCCATTTGATTAAAGATTTTAGAATTTCATAGAAAATGTTATTAATTATATAGTTTTGTTTATATAATTAATAGGTGAAAAATTGATAATTATATATTGAATATAATTATTTGAAAAAGATGATAGGGATATATGTATGTATGTTTATTTTAAAAAATGAATTAAATAATAATAAAGTATTGTTAATTTTAGTATTATTTCCTTCTAAATTAAGCTTATGCATTACTTGTATAGGAAAGAATGAAATCTATTTGTTTCTTCCCTAAGGTACCCATTCGTCGACTCTCTCTCACTTCTTCTTCGTTGTTGCTTCCAGTCTGCATCACTTCGTCCAGCCTTGTCTGAGCCGATTGTGTGTTGTCCTCTACCGCCCTCACTCGCCAATTTTGGTTAAAATTGATGAGTTCGATGATTGTTTTGGATCTTTATTGTGAGATTTTAATACTCATAAAATGTTAATTGAGATTTTTATTGTTGAAATTGATTTTTGTGGATGTTTTTCAACCTCTATTTGGTTAAGTTTGGTAAGCTATTTGTTGGTAAAAATTGTTAATTTAATTTTGGTTATACATTGTGGTTTTATTTGCAGCGAATAATTTAGCATAAACTAAAGTAAGGTTGTACTATTGGATCCCGATTGAGAGTTGGATTACCTTTTGATAATGGTGATACAATAACTCTTACGCCCTTGGTTTTTTTTTTTTATGGAATATTGAATGATGGAGAAGGAAAAAGGGAATTTTAAGTTGCAAAGAATTTTTCTTTCTTCTATTATATTTTCTGTTCTTTTCTATTTTTTATTTTTTATTTTCTATCTTCTATCCTTTGCCTAATAATAAAACCACATTTTTATTTATTTATTTATTTTTACTGGGTTAATTTCCTTGAGGTAAAAAAGATTCTCAACAACATGAAAAACTATCTTTATATTGGTTTTCAATTTGATATTTCCATTTCAAAAAACACCAAAGAAGTTGTTGCGATGAAGTTCATAGAATTATATTTCTAATCTCATTCTCAATAAATATATTATTTAATTTAATTTATTAAATCCATATCATTGTTATTTCTCACATATATGGTTTATTTATATATATAGCTAAATTATGTGCATCTCTCTGTTATAACATGTTGGTGAAGGACAGGTTTTAAGGTCCTTCTTCACCATCGATATGCGAATTTTAATTGCTGCTTATTTAAAAGATTACAACTATTTGATAAAATGTTGCTATATGAACATTGTTGTATTTTAGTTTAGGTTGTAGAATGCAAGTTTGTATTTGAAGTCAAGTTCATCTAGGGTCATTGAGTTTCAAGCTTCTTTAATTAAGTTTGTGTTTCTTGAACTAGAATTGTAGTATTGTGATTTTTGGAATAACACTCTTGGATTGATTTTGTAACTTTAGAACTGTCGTATTAGATTTGGATTAATAGAAGTAATGTTTTGTATATGACAATATCGAACAAATATCGAAAAATACTGAAATGTTCATACATATATGGTGAAATGTTAATATATATTAAAGTTTTGGAATTGTTCTCGTGCATATTTATGAGATTGTTGGACCACGCTGCAGGGATTATAGAGACAATAAAGGAACAAAAATATAACTGAATTACAATTTAAAAAAAAATCTGAAACATTCTCGATGGTTCTTCATTGTCATTAACAAGCACATTCTTGATGTTTTTTAAATGTCACAAACAAGTACATTCTTGACGTTTTTTAAATGTCATGGTTTTTAATTGTCATGAACATTTGTATATTTGATGTTTATAAAACATTAACGTTCACTATTCTTGACATTTTATTAATTGTCAAGAACTTCGACTTTCTTGACATTGGCTTCAATGACGGTATCAAAATCGTCGAGAACAATAATTTTTTACAGTTAAAAAATGTCAAGAGAGTCTGTTTTGTAGTAGTGTGAATTATCTGTATAGTCTAAGGTTATTGTTAAATTGTGAAGAGTAAGCCATTGGATTAGAGTAAGGTGTAAAAGATAATTATCTGCATATGCTTGTGAGAATTGTCTATGCTTGATGTGAAGTATGATGATCATTCACATATCTATTATAGATTACTGATAGGGTATGTTGTGAATTAGACTATGATAGTTTACTGCGAGTTCATTGCAGATGAATTATTTGCTTAGCTTTTAGGTTACTGTGATAACTTGTATGAGGAGTTATTTGCATAACCTATTGGCTATTGTAATAATTGTGATGGATAACTATATTGGCTTAGTTATGAATTACTGAGAAGGGTAGTCATTGGTTTGGTCTAAGGCTACTGTGCGAAATGTGTAAAGGGCAATGATTTGCATAACCTGTGGTTTCTTGGGAATGCTTACAATGGAAATTATGATTATTGTTTGCATGTCTATCATGGATTACTGTTTGGACATAATTGATTATTTTATAAAGTGAAATTATTAATTATTTTCCTTATGTTTAAGTTAATTTGCAGTTTAATTTGCATTAAGGAATTTTGCAAAGAAGTTTAATTCTTTTTTGAGATAAGAGATATCTACTATCGGACCTTTGATTTAAGATTAAAGTTGTATTGTATGAATTGACTAACGGTTATGCATCGAATTAAAATGCATTGATAGACTTATGTGAGAGTTTGACTGAGTTGATTTACTTATTTAACTAAATATATGACATGGAGCTTATTGGACTAAGTTTGACTATTATATACTATTTGGATTGATGGTAGTGTTTGAATTTATGTCCTAAAACTTGTCGTTTGCAGTTTAAAATTTTATTATATTCAATAAAGTAGTTATTGAGGACTTATTAGTCAAAATAGAATACTATAATCTTGAATCCAATAAACTAAGGTCCCGAGACTATCTAGTGTAGACTTGAAATTTATGTAGAGACATAAACGTGGATCAAGTTTGAGTTTATATATATAGCCCAAACGGTTTATAGTGTATGAATAAGGTTGAACGCCTTATTCTAGGAACATTATGGATGCGGTTCGCTCTGTAGTTAGTACAAACGATGTGATTCAAAATCGTTCATGTAGAGATGACATGGGAGTGGAGGCATCCTATGCAAAGAGTTTGCATAAGACTGGAACCATGAAATAGTCACTTTTAAGTTATATAAACTAACTATTTCGATTATGATGACCTAAGTAACTTAATCTTAATCTTGAGCTAACTATGAACTTCTGTTCAAACGGTATTATCCTTAGATATGCATATGTGAGAGCAACTCAACGACGTTGGCTCAATAAGCCTCCCGTTTCAGGGATAAGATTGGGTGGATAGATAGGGACATAAGGTGTAAGACGAATTTTACTCCTATCTGTTTTAGGGTTAGTAGATAAGTTGTTCCCTTAAAGACTGAATCTAAGTCTTGAATAAGGGATCCCATTCTTTCATTGGCCTGAGAGAGATTTGATTTATAGGTTGAACCTTAAACCAAATGTTCAATAGTGGAACAGTGAGACTTAAGAAATAAGATGTAGTCTCGCAGGTAAAACAATATTTTGACCCAACCAAGGTTATGAACAACCTGTGAAGAATTAACTTACTGGTCATAGTTATATCAGATGGACACAAATATATCTATAGTGAGGGGAGTGCAACTATAGGACTTTAGTGGAATGACCTGTTAGTTAACGAATGTTGATCAACTCGGTTTAAAAGTGTTTACCCAGCTAATCTCATATTGCTAGAGCCCATGATCTATAAGTTTATTAGGTTCCCCTACTAGCTCATATGGAATTAACTTAAAACGAAACAATGAAATAATTCAAATTGTTCGAATTAGGTAAAGAGAGAGAAACCAACGAATATATGTGATATGGACGTCGGTTATCAGTTTGTTATAGAGTTTTATGTTTAAATGTGATTTAAATATTAAAAATATGAATACGGATTCATATCCGAAAACTTGAAATTGATGGAAAATGTCAAAGTTGTAAAAAGTCAAAGTGTTGACTTTTAACTTTGAAAAGTCAAACTTCGACCGACTTTATATTCAAGTGTCATTTGAACTTTAGAAAAATGAATGCATATTCATGCTCGGGAGGACGAAATTAGTCAAGACGGACAAAATGGTAAAAAGTCAACAAGTTGACTTTTGACTTGAAAAAGTCAAAGTTTTTTACTTTGACTTTATTGGTCAAATGACCATATTGCCCTTGGACTATAGTTAGTAGGAAAATCCAACATTTTGTTGAATAATCTCATTAACACTTAGTAGGACAAGTGTTTACATGTGATATAAACAACAAGCCCACTAAGATTAAGTGGTATGGGAGGTGTTGTTTTTTGGTAAAGATTTTTCATGCATTTTGCATGTAATTGTTATATAAAAATATGTTTGAAAAATTCTTTAGACTTTTGAAAAATTGGAGAAATTATTCAAAAACTTTTGATAATTTTTGTGAAAAATAATTAAAAGTATTCTCACCTCTCTCACCTAACCAAAATGTTGGTTTCTTCCTCCATTTTTGATCTTTCTCTCAATATTCCTTCACTTAACGGGTCCCACAACTGGTGGTCGTGATTCGTGATTGTGAGGAGATTTCAAGGATTGGGAAGCTACAAAGGTAAGTATTTTTCTTAACCTTAATTTGTTTTAATTATGGCTTTTTATGCATGTTAATCTCTAAATTAGCTTAGATGCATCTAAATTAAATTTTGATCCGTTCTTTCACTGCGCATGTCTCTTTTTTCCATCAGATAGCTGTTAGATTGGCTATTGGGCTAGTTTATCCTATATGTATCGTGTCCCTTGGAATCACCACTTTTGGACTTATATTGATGAATGATTAACTCCTAAGTGTATCTTTAGGTTCACTTTATGGCTAATGTGTGTTCCTATGGATCACCAGGCTGGTATGACTTAGGCTACCTCCTAATAGGTAGTTAACGGTTCACCTAGCAGAAACAGTAATGGGTTCATCACTAAGTATTTTTATACTCATGATTTCTCTATGTTTAACTTTTCAAACAAAGGTAAAAAGAAGAGTAAGTTGGTGAACGACAAGAGTGATCCATGACAAGTCATATGAAAACTATTTGATTCATA